>NC_092291.1:11162826-11762826 GCF_036320965.1 Panulirus ornatus
ACACCTCCACCAGCGCGCGTATCAACGCTAGTGTGTCTCTGTCTCTTCCTCTCTTTATCTCCGCGGTGAGCGTTGTGCCCTGGCTTTGCCTACGAGCAACGTCGTGTCGTAGGTACCTCATGAGCCCGTAGGTAGGTGGGTAAGTAGGTATGTAGAGAGGTAGGTTGGCTGGTCGGCAGGCAGGCAGGTGGGAGGAACATCTCGTCGTCTTATACACAGATCGCGAGATCTTGGTCTGTGCCCCCCTCCGCCGTGGTTGCCACTCCCTGTCACACACACACACACACACACACACACACACACACACACACACACACACACATCTGTGACATAGACAATGATGATGATAACCCCCCCCTTCCCCGTTTTCTGTGCTAATTCTACATCCCTTGTTACTGTTATTCAAATAATGAACTTCACTGCCTACGCTATAGTCTGTACACTGCAGTAAACCCCTGGTGAACACAACGCTTCAAGGATGATAACGAACTGTAATGATTAGCCGTTCGTTATGTTGTAGACACCGTGTTTGTATGTATGACGCGGGACGCCTGCCCGATCCCCTTGCGTCACTGTGACGTCACCGCGGCGGACCAGCTGGGGCCCGCCAGGTCGCCTGTCGTACCAGGTTGATGTGTTGTTGATGCACCGCCGGCAACCAGGGGCGTGTGAGCTTCCCCCGAGTAAAGAGGACTGTGGCGCAGGTCCCATGTGAGCATTCCGGTTTAGGGGAACTTGCTTATTGTCAGCAGGTGTTGTGATTATTCCGGTTTAAAGAGAACGTTGTCAGGGGCCTGGTTGTGGGTCTTGCCCCACGAGGGAGCTGTGAAGAGTATGACTGTCGAGTGAAAGTTGAAGGTTCAGCGTATGATTGAAGTGTAGTTCAGCGGCAGGTTTGCCGCAAGAATGTGGTGGATTCTCATACTGACTTAGTATAAATATATATATATCATTTCTTTCATACGATTCGTCGTTTCCCGCATTTGCGAGGTAGCTTTAAGAACAGAGGACTGAGCCTTTGAGGGAATATCCTCACTTGGCTCCCTTCTCTGTTCCTTCATTTGGAAAATCAAAAACGAGAGGGGAGGATTTCCAGCCCCCCCGCTTCCTCCCCTTTTAGTCGCCTTCTACAACACGCAGGGAATACGTGGGAAGTATTCATTCTCACTTATCCCCAGGGATAAGTATATGTATATATATACATACTCTACTTTCCTTTCGTAGTAAGGAACATGGAACGGCGCAGATGTTCTATAATAAGGGTCGTCGTCACGTATGAGAGAGAAATGGAGTTAAAGATGTAAGAATACAATCAATCTTAGCACCGCAAGTGATAACAGACCTGACCCTTCAGGGTGGAATGATTGTAGGAAGAGGGAGAAGAGCGAAGGAGGGGAGAAATTATCCCAGCTTCGCTGTCTGGGGGAAGAAAGAGATATCATTAAGGTCAGTACTGGCTGGTGTGGTTCACACACGCACACCCTCTGTGGGAAGCAGCCGCCAGGTGCGTGCCTCAGGCCCAGGCCATAGTGACGGGGGAACACGCAGACACCTCACGAGAGCGTTGGTTGGAGCAATACCCGTAGGATGGGGAGAGGGGCGCCGCCACCACCACGGCGGACGGAGAGGGACGGTTGGCAGATGGGGAGTCGAGGAGGCGGCAGGAGTACGTTGATTCCACTCTAGCCAACGTAGGTCTGGAGGAGAGAACGTATGCACCAGCTGGCAGCAAGCTCCCGCCACGCCCTAGGGGTGGGTGGGTGGGTGTACCGTGCACACCAGCAGACAAGCCCCGCCACGCCCTTGGGTGGATGGGCGTACCGCACAAACCAGCAGGTACACCAGTGGGGTACCCTGACCGCCCTGCACCGCAGCATGGTCGTTAGCGCAACGTGTGGCGTGTTCTAATTAGTCTGGTGAAAGCAATTAAGAAAGAGAAGTACGCGATCTTGTTCCGAGACGTCGGTGATATGAGATTTGTTATTGCAGACGGTCCGTGATTTATGGCTTATTAGCGCGAACAACGCCACATCTGGCCTGTTGTTATTAATAGAACACTAAAGGGGAAAGGTGTGGGCCGTACGCCGTTCTGGTGCGTATGGCAGACGTGGCGCTGATCCCCTTCACTGTTGGTGTCAGCAGCCTGCAGTCGATGCGTCCCGAGAGGAGACAGACTTGTGTTACAGGGAAGGAATGTACTCTCCCGCACCAGCCCGAAGACGTCAGGGAGACGTAGGATTGGTGTGGTAGTGCCCTAGGGGGACCTCTGGTTTGGCAGGGTTCTCTGGGGGGGAGCGAACATGGGGATAGCAGGGTGCCCTGGGAGACAGCAGGGGTATGGTATAGTTTTTAAGGAGAACAGGGATGTTGATGTAGCAGGGTGCCCTGGGGTGTGGTAGAGTGTCCTGAGGGTAGCAGGGTGCCCTGGGGTGTGGTAGAGCGTCCTGAGGGTAGCAGGGTGCCCTGGGGTGTGGTAGAGCGTCCTGAGGGTAGCAGGGTGCCCTGGGGTGTGGTAGAGCGTCCTGAGGGTAGCAGGGTGCCCTGGGGTGTGGTAGAGCGTCCTGAGGGTAGCAGGGTGCCCTGGGGTGTGGTAGAGCGTCCTGAGGGTAGCAGGTGTGTCGTACATGCCAGTCGCCTCGCCAGTGTGGTCAAGACTCGCTCCACAGGACCATAAGATTCATGACCTCATCTCTGTAGCTTGTTAGTACCAAATGTCTGGCCCATGTGCTTGGTTAGTGTGTCTAGTCAGTCAAGGTAATGTGCTGTATAGATTATTGGGATACGTGTGTTGTAAGAAGCACCTCGTTAGTCCCAAAGGTGAGTGACGCATGGCTTGCGAGTGGGAACGCTCTGTGGTGTATAGAGTTTACTACCCACAGGTCCAGGTACTCAGCTTTTTTTTTTTTGAATAGCGTCTCCCTCCATTTGTGAATAATTAAAGTTCAGTTACAGGGAATAGTTAGTGTTTGTGTAAATGGCTTGCCAGTACTTGGGAGGACATGGGAAGACCATATACCAGACGACCCTGATGATCGTTGACAAGGTTACGTATCAGAGGACATTGAAGGTAACGTAAGAATAATCTGTGTAGGGTAAATTACACATCTGTGCCGCCCAGTTAACGAAGCATCTACTGAATGCTTCATTCGTGACCACCAGAGGTCGTTGGTGGACAGTGGTGGGTCCGTAGCCATGGTAGGACCTCACCACAGGAACCGTAACTGATCCCCACCAGGTAACTGGCTGGTCATCCATCCTCACCTGCTGAGGATCATCTCTTGGTTATTTTGATCACATGAGTCATCTGCCAGGCCTGACCCGATGTTATGAACGACCGTGCGACCCTGAAGCACGACGGTACGACCCTTCGCTGTGATAGCTTGGCCTTTTTTTTTTTGACCAGATCCTTAGGTTCAGTCCAGAGGCCAGAATTAAGTTGGCCATGCGCTGAGACTGTGCTGACGATGGCCGAGATTTGTTAAGGCTCTCTAACCTCATTCATGTGATTTACTGGTGTGTGTGTGTGTGTGTGTGTGTGTGTGTGTGTGTGTGTGTATGTGTGTGTGTGTGTGTGTGTGTGTGTGTGTGTGTGTGTGTGCGCATGCTAAAGTATTAGTGAATATGGACGATATGTGTACAGTTATATGTGTTTGCATATACTTCGGTATTTTTAGTCGCTAGTAATGTGTATATGCGTGCTTGTGTGGTTGTGTATGTGTGTACTTGTGTGGTTGTTTCTGTGGTCACTTGTGACAGTGTTATAATCCACACCCGTTTCACTACCAGATCTACTATTGCCGTGTTCGTCACTGCGTGTCTGTCACTGCCGCGGCCGTCACTGCTGCAGTGATTGAAACACCGTACCCAGGACATTTTGCACAAGTTTTCCTAAAAGTTGAGGAAATGACAACAGGCTTGTAATTGCTTTCGTCACCGTTGATATGGTTTATCGTCCCCGCCTCCTGTCCTCTCTCACCCCGACTGATGACTCACAAAATAGGAAGGAATTGATGATGTGAGCGTGTCGGGTGAGGCAGGTAGGTGGTGGCGGAGGCGGGGCAGGCCCGTGTGCCAGCGGGCGAAGGCGGGTGTCAACAGCCCCTCTGCGATAGGACCGCGTTGGACGCCCTCACATCCAACACTGACTCACACTGCCCTTCCTTCCCTTCCAGCCCAACGACCGTAACCCTGAAACACTCACCGCTGGCAAGTCTCACTAGCCAGCGAGGGTGTCACGTCCGCTTCAACACATTCATGGATTTTGATTCATGCTCGCGGGGGGGAAAGTACACGAATGGTTTTGTTTTTCTTTTTGCTTCCCGTTGGCGCGCGCGACGCATCATGTGGACGGTGGTGGTCAGGGTCCTCAGGTCTTCCTGCACGAGTGTCTTTCGAAGCCCAGGACGCAATCTTGGAGTCGCTGGCATGGCGCCTAGGGAGGAAGGCTGGAGGAATTACCTCCAGGCAGTGGCCACGGGGAGGTGCCATGGCTTGGTGGGGGAGGAACCACCAGTGCCTCGGTCACTGTCACCGGTGCAATGCCAAGTGTGAGCCTTGATTACACAAGTTTTGCAGGACAGGAAATTGCGTTGTGTTTTTTTTCCCAGAAAGTTGTGCCGGGGTGGGTCTGGGTGTGTGGGGGACGGGGATTGGTGGCTGAATGGGAGGAAAAAGAAAAAAGAGAACAGGTGAAAATAAATTGGAAAAGGAAGAGAAGAAGTGGGAAAGAGCGAGAGAAGGGGCAGTGGTGGAATCAAGTAGAGAATGAGAATAGGTTGAAGTAAAAGGAGAATCAAAGGTTAAGTAGTAATGTAGAGACAATAAAGTAAGACATAAGAAAAACAAAGGAAGAAAATAAGAAAGACAAAATATCAATACGAAGAAATAGGAAAAAGATATATGAAGAAATAATCATAAAAGATACCAAGAGGAAAAAGGCAAGATGACAAGATCGATCAGTGATAGATAAATAATGTGTAAAATATGGAAATTACTGAAATATGATTTTACTGGAACGATGAAGTAAACAGCTGTTCCGCTAGCGTGTGGCCAGTGTTACATAACTGTAGCCAAGTCTGTTACATAAATGTGGCCAGGCTGTGTGTTACATAACTGTGGCCAGGTCTGTGTTACATAGCTGTGGCCAGGTCTGTATTACATAGCTGTGGCCAGGTCTGTGTTACATAGCTGTGGTCGGGCCTGTCACATAGCTGTGGCCACGTTTATGTTGCATAACTGTGGCCAGGTCTGTGTCACATAGCTGTGGCCAGGTCTGTGCTGCATCGCTGTGGCCAGGTCTGTGTTTCTTGAGGGCCGCAGCCAGGCTTGTGTTCCATCACTTGCTCAGGTGCGGTGCACAACACACAGCACGCGCCACATAGTAGCGTTGGTACACACGAACATACCCGTATGTAGAGGGACATTGAAACGTTAACACAGGCAGATATCACGTGAAGAAACTACTGACAGGACGATGGGTATTGTTGGAGACTGAACCATCCAGGAGGACGTGTGGTCTTACACCGACGGAAGGTTTAGACAAATGGCGAGTGTCCTGGATCACTGCACGTCGATAGAAAAAAGGGGGGATTTTCGCCTAATCCTTCACCCCAGTGATCGACGTCATTCGTCTGTGTTATAAGTCATTAAACCATAGAAATATAGATCTCGAGTTGATATATGTTATGGAGGCCAGGGACCAAGCTTGGCTGCACGGGCGCCACCCATCACTACCATTCATTCTGAGCCGGGACGTGGAGCCGGGACGTCAAGGTTTTCATCCCCACGACGCGACCCGCACCTCTCTCCCTCGACTGGGACAGTCACTGACGGCCTCCTATGGGAGGCGGAGCTGCAGGGTGGGAGAAGAACCCGTGGAGGGTGACCGCTGGAGGTGGACCTTGGCAGGGTGTCTGGTGAAGGTAAATGTGGGTGTGGCTGACCGGAGAGTTGTCTGCAACCCTCCCTCCTAGGTGTGTGTGTGTGTGTGTGTGTGTGTAGGGTAAGCACACCTGTGAAGCGGCGCCTCTGCCACCACTACCACCACCATGTAAATGCAACTTGGTGTGTGCATCCCACAGTGTGTGTTGAGCCTGTGTCTGTACGGTGCATACTGCGTGTCTGTAGGACCCACACTGCGTCTACAGGTCCCACACTATGCTGCATTAAGCATGTGTTCATAGGCCAGGAACACGTTATATATATATGTATATAAGATGACCCCATAAAGAACTGGTGCTCATAGTACAGCGGCACGCACAGCCTCATACACACTGGGTCGTTTATGGATGAAATTTGCATGAACTTTTGATGTGTCTTCGTACACGTGCTTGTGTGTGTGTGTGTGTATGTGTGTGTGTGTGTGTGTATGCGTGTGTGTGTGTGTGTGTGTGTGTGTGTGTGTGTGTGTGTGTGTGTGTGTGTGTGTGTAATTCTTAGCTGAACAAACTCTTGAATCTGGCTAGAGCTGACGGAGTTGAACATGTTTTATATGTATGTGTCTACAACCAGACCTACTTCGCCAGGGACGCGCGGGTTGACAGACTCTTCGTCCTGACTCACTTGAAGGCGACCCTTTTTTTTCAGGTCTTCCGGGGATCACTTGCGTGAGGTACCAGGACCGGGATCTGGTTCTCCTCACCCAGAAATAAAAACTTCCGCTCAAAAGTGATACTCTGGTTCTTAGTCTGGACCCATTTCACCTTGAGACAACTTTCCAGTGAAACACCATCTTCAGGATTCCTCTTGGCTCACCCGACAAAGGACTTTGTGTCTTGTTTTCATGTCCTATTGTTCCGCCAAACTTGTCGTCGATCGTAGGATTTTTTTCCCGGATGGTGCTCAGGGGGTGAAGAATTCCTGGCACTGATAGTGATCGCGGTGTTGCCGGCTCTGACAGGGACACCACGCTACGTGTTCACGTATTCCCCCGTGTAGAGAGTGGTTAAGACGGAGAGGTTCACCTCATACTGTGTGTTTGAGTTACACAAACCTCCTACACCGTTAAATGAGGTTGTAGAGGTTTCTTGTAGTAATTAAGGTCTACAAGTTCTGTCCTCGTGGATAGTGGTGATGAACAAAGAAAAGATCTGGAAATAGAATACTTGGATTGCTGTCTTCAGGTGTCTTGGTCGTCAGTGCGTAGCAGTGGACCACCGATCTCCCTAGGTCTGGTCCTCGGGACTTGGTGATGAGTTGCTGATCCTACCTGGGCCTGTGGTGATGAGCTGCGGGTCTAGGAAACATTACCTGGGGGCAGCGCGGAATCTATCTGCTGTGATAGTCCTTTACTCTGGCCTGGCACAAGTTGTGGCTACGTCTGGGGTTCTGCCACTTAGACAGTAACTCCACGATGCCCCTCCCAATGATATATACATCCCATTCTTCCCAGACCTTCGGCCATCATTTCTGCCTGCTTTTGATTTTACTGCCCCGCATCACGTCATATGTCTGCAACGTGTGCTGAGGTTATCTTCATTCTTTCACTTTCTCTCCTCATTCATCATGATGCAGGCAGCGAGTAATTGATTCGGTTAGTGCCAGAGAAAACAACATGTTCCTCAGGCATGTAAAGATGGCACTTGTTTGGTGTTCACTACTGACTGTAGGAGTGGCTGCCGACGTGGATAGTGAGCCACAGTGTGACTGGTGTACTGGATGGTGATGTAAACACTGGGCCACAGTGTGACTGTTGAACTGGATGGTGATGTAAACACTGGGCCACAGTGTGACTGTTGCACTGGATGGTGATGTAAACACTGGGCCACAGTGTGACTGTTGTACTGGATGGTGATGTAAACACTGGGCCACAGTGTGACTGTTGTACTGGATGGTGATGTAAACACTGGGCCACAGTGTGACTGTTGTACTGGATGGTGATGTAAACATTGGGCCACAGTGTGATTGTTGTGCTGGATGATGATGTAAACACTGGGCCACGCTGTGATTGCGCCACCCTGCTTATACATTTGACAGAGAAGAAAGCATACGCGCTGTTGACGAGTATATTGATACAACGGTCAGGTAGTAGGTCTGACTGGTTTCAGTGTGTGGTGGGAGGCGGTGGTCCGGCAAGTGCGGTCGTGATTTGCTTGATGATCAGGCCAGGACGGAGGAGCTGCCCTCTCCTCCTCCTTCCTTCCCTCCCGCACACACTGCTCATGACCAGGCTTGGAGGTGAACCCAGTTCTTCTCAAGTACAAGTCATGTGCAAATACTTTTAAAAACACGTAAAAAAATGATAACTGCTCGTATTTGTTGTAGGAAGTTTGGTCAAATATTCCAAGTTACTTATGATCAGTTTACAAGTAAACCTCTACAAAGGATCATAATTTTATTGATGGATTCATTGCAATAAACGAGAACGCTGTATCACATCACAGAGTCCGCCTGTACATTAAATGAATCAATGTTAAACCAGTAATGAAAACAAGGTACGTTTTTTTTTATCATTAAACAATGCACAGACGCCATCATGTATGTATCTGCTAAAAACTAGTCATCACAACTATCATTACCATCATCATCGCCATCGTCTTCATCATCATCATCCTCCTCCTCCTCGTCATCATCATCATCATCATCATCATCATCATCATCATCGCCACCGTCTTCATCATCATCATCATCATCATCATCATCGCCACCGTCTTCATCATCATCATCATCATCATCATCGCCATCGTCTTCATCATAATCATCATGATCATGATCATCATCATCATCATCGCCATCGTCTTCATCATCATCATCATCCTCGTCGTCATCATCATCATCATCATCATCGTTTATATACAGCCCTTCACCATGGTTGCTGGAGTTACCTGCATCATCAGATGGCTATCCTCCAGGCTGTCCGGTCTCCTGACACCTCTGCAGTTGTTCTCTAGATTCTCCCATCATCCCTACCTGTTTCTCCCCATCCTGGTCTATGCCTCATACATCTCTACACCCCGTTGTTCTCCCTTGGTCTCCCCATCTACCCCTGCCATCTATCTCCACCTGCCTCTGTACATGACCTCATACACACCTTCCCTGCATAGTCGTCCTCTGAACTCTGCAGAAGATTTCCTGTCCCTCACTGTTACTAGAGACTGATCCATCTCGCTGTCCTCATGTTATAGTCATGCACCAATCTGATCTGCATTTGTGGTCATTAAGCCCAACAAACACGACCAAGTTTGAAAGTTCTCGTCAGGCACACAGCAGAAATGTGGACGAAATACTTTCTCTCTCGATACTGCAAGCACTTTCGCCTGGCGCTGGTGAAGCCTGAATTTTAAAGGCGACTCCAGATTAGCTTGGCATGTTGTGGGGAGAGGGTTGTCATGTCCCATCGAGAATGCTGATGTTGTCACTTTCCTCTGCTTGTGAACCTCTGGTGAAGAGCATAATCCTCAGCAACAGATTTGTTTCGTGACAGGATTTGCTATAAAGTAAATACGAGGTATTTACTGTAGCAGCAGCAGCAGCGGGAGTGTCTGCCTCTCCGGTGACCTTAACACAGACGTCAGCTTCTCCATGAGATCTGGACGTCACTGTGTCGTGAAGCGTGGGTCCAGCACGGCAGCAAAGTGGCATGGCGCGCTCTTCTCACACTGGATAACGTGCTCCTCCTCCAAGAGCTCTTCAGTGCTGCCATGAAGTTTCTGTCGTACTTGAGT
This sequence comes from Panulirus ornatus, assembly GCF_036320965.1. Lineage (NCBI taxonomy): Eukaryota > Metazoa > Arthropoda > Malacostraca > Decapoda > Palinuridae > Panulirus > Panulirus ornatus. The sequence continues at coordinate 11,172,489 of NC_092291.1, forward strand.
TTCCTCAGTTTCAGGCTGGTTCTGACGCCCGTGCGTGGGGACGTGAACAACACCTACAGGTGGCGCGTACAGGTTATGGATATACCATGATCCAGCAGAGGATTCAAAATGTGGCAGATACAGTCGAAAAGTTTGACATTGCATGAAAAGTATGTAGAGTTTTTTTTTTAAAGTACTTGCTTTTTATTCAGTTACATTTTGTCAAGTACAAGTACACAAGATATGTACTCGAGCACCAAGCACCGAGTACAAGTAAAAGCAAAATTGCATTCTGCTCATTACCACACAGGAACGTGACCCGCATTCAGGTGATCTGCCGAGCATTGGGACCATGACGTAATGACGACAACAAATGGTGTACAGACAGTGAGGCGGAGTCGAGCTAAGGTGAGTTTCCTGCCTGTTCCACCATGTTAATTCTAGCAGGTAATCGAACCCTGCGACATGGGACATCAGGCTGGTCCCTCGCCGCACACAGGCTGCCACAGCCACACCGTGACACTGGAGGACGTGACTGTCATGTACAAGGATGTGTGTGTTGATTGGAGGTGTGCCAACCAGCGCCCGAGACCAGGACAGTGGCTTGGCTTGGCTGGACATCAAGCCAGTCGTGAGTCAGGTTAGTGTCACTAGGTGGAATTCCATGTCCATGGCCAGCGGTTCTTTGTCCTGTAGGTGTTGTATGGTCGGGTGCCTTATAACCAGTCCCACTCCAGGGCCTTCCTCTCTACGTTAGCTTCGCTGTCTCCTACGACCCCACCTCCCGTACAAGACACAATACAAATAATACATTAATTTCCCCATGAATCTCTGAGGGTTTGCGAAGCCCCAAGTCTAGCGTGGAATTACATTAATGTCGGGTGTCGCGAGGCGTGCAGGAGGGAGGGAGGTTGGAGCTGGGGGATCCACGTCCGCCAGAGGGGTGTGCACCTAGGGCTCCTGCCGCCCAGTAATTTCAGATGAGGGACGCCGCCAACCAAGGCTTGTGTGCGAGTCCCGGGCGGGAGGAGGCGTCTGCCCCAGCCGAGAAAACTTTAGATGAACTAGTTTGGTTTCTAATGTTTATTAAGCAGGAAGATGGCCGGCCGCAAGGAGTTCCGGAATAAAGAGCGTTGCTCCCTTTATATCTTTACTTCACGTACATTGTATGCAGGATACACATTACTTTACTATGCAAATCCTCGTCTGGTCTCTCTCAGAAACAGTCTGGCCTGCGAGTGTCCGGGAGAGTTTGTCGGACACCAAATCGTCATTCTGCAGGAGGTGAGTCCACCCAGAGAGCAGGGCGAAGGAAGGGGAAAAATCAAATGAAAAAAGTTGAAAACTGAACAAACCTCCAACTGTTGTCGTTCTGGAGGGAGAGGGAGGGGAAGGGGGTCGTGGGGTTGATGAGCAGTGGTCGGCCTGGTGGTGGAGACCACTGGGGTGAGCGGTGGTCGGCCTGGTGGTGGAGACCGCTGGGGTGAGCGGTGGTCGGGCTGGTGGTGGAGACCACTGGGGTGAGCGGTGGTCGGGCTGGTGGTGGAGACCGCTGGGGTGAGCGGTGGTCGGGCTGGTGGTGGAGACCGCTGGGGTGAGCGGTGGTCGGGCTGGTGGTGGAGACCACTGGGGTGAGCGGTGGTCGGACTGGTGGTGGAGACCGCTGGGGTGAGCGGTGGTCGGGCTGGTGGTGGAGACCGCTGGGGTGAGCGGTGGTCGGACTGGTGGTGGAGACCGCTGGGGTGAGCGGTGGTCGGGCTGGTGGTGGAGACCGCTGGGGTGAGCGGTGGTCGGGCTGGTGGTGGAGACCGCTGGGGTGAGCGGTGGTCGGGCTGGGGGTGGAGACCGCTGGGGTGAGCGGTGGTCGGGCTGGGGGTGGAGGGATGATACCTACAGTCAGATGATGACGTGTGAACGCCATGGTTACAGTCCTCACAACCTGTATGAAGATGTATGAAATATTATACATTTATGATCGTCTCATAGTCACGTGAACCTTCTCAATGTAAGTGCTCCTGCAACCTCAAGATTTTTCTCATTCCAGTCGCGGAGAAATGTTGATTCCATTGGAGAGAAAAGTTTATGAACGAGGCTCTATTTCCAATGATGCAACCTTGCCATGAGCGACCTTTCACTCGCGGGGCATCCTTATTTAGGTGTGTGTGTGTGTGTGTGTGTGTGATGAAATTTGGATGAAAATGCAATAAGGAAACCACACATTAGATTTTCGTGATAGTTAAACATATACGGTGTAAGGTTGTATCAGGGGGTTGGTTACGGGTCCACCTGTGAACACTGAAGTACACAGGCATGTGGTGGAGTGTGTTGTGGTGGTGGGAGGGGAGGCAGGGGCTGGCTGGAGTGGGGAAAGACGGATCCTCCTGTGTCATGCACTCTCGCTGATTCTTCACAGTCATTCACACGAAAACCTTCACCATACTCGGGCCGTCGGAGCCCTAGCCATCATCACTGTGTAAACAGATAACTTGATATGCATACAAATGATTTAATAAAGTAAATTGTAATGTTAGGATGGTATCGACCCTTCACGTTCACTGTAACTTAGTGCAGAAAAGTTTATGGTTCATTGGTGAGGTGTTGACGTTGGCAGGCGACCACAGCATCCTGTCTTCCAGTCATTTCACCCTCCTCACCCCAGGCCGGGTGGAGACTGAGGTGGTTCACGTGGGAGAGTGCCCAGAACAGACCTCCTCCATCCCTCACAGTCATCACACACTCCCAGCACTTCCTCCAGCTTGACACCAGGAATGAACTGCTCTCATAACTGGTTCTACCCTTTTCTGTTGCTCAAAAATAATCTTACTTTATTAGGAGGTAAACAACAGAAATGATACGATTATAAAAAGTTCGGAACTTTCCATTTCAGTGACGCGCGTTCTCCCGTCACCTTCGTAATGACCCTCTCTGTCGTCGGTGGTTCCCTGGCCCTCCCCCTCAAAAAAAAAAAAAAACTTCATCTCGGGTCGTGTACAGGATCCTCATAATGCCTAGGAGGGTTACGGTGACGTGTGTGGTGTGAGGAAGGGGGGTGTGTGTCGTCCCGGGCTGTACGAACATTGCTCTCGTAATTAGAAGTCCTCATAGTGACAGCGGGAGCCGTTCCAAACGCGGCGACACACTCTGCCTCTGCTTGAGTCGTCAGGAAGTTGTTCCAAGTGCAGCGACACACACCGCCTCACCAGATAAGTGGCCTCAGGAAACATGCCTAATAAAAGCTCTAAAAAAAGACTGTGTGAGTGTGACAAACGCCAGTGATGTGATTGGTCGTTGTAGAATACTGTAGCGGAAACGTCATCGTCGCCGGATGGTTGATGATCTACTCCAAATCTAACGTAATGATATACACAATGAACAGGTCACTAGCTCTGTGTGTTGTCAGTACTGCAGGGCATGTTGACATGTACTTGTATTCGTGGTTAAGATTAGGGGCAGGTAGGTACACCTGGGGCAGGTACACCGCCAGGGTCGGTACGTGTGACCTGGGGGAGGTTCCTTTTTTACTCTAACCACCTCTTCTCCAAACGACTAAATCTTTACGTGCCTCTGACAGCGAGGAGGGACGCCTTCGTCAGGAGGTCGTACATATATCCCCATCGTGTGGTGGTACCCGGCACACGCTGGGTACTGCTGCGATCTCTGCGTTTTCTTTGAAATGCCAGAGAGCGGACGGGTCATGGGGACCCAGTCATTAAGTCAAAGGCGGACATCATAAGTTGCCGTTCGTGATGGTCCGTTTGTCCATTTTCCTGAAGGTCACTGTTGCGTGTGCTCGGATGCCGCGGTGTTCATGCTCCCCCGACATGCGACGTAGAGTGCAACAATCTGCCCGACAGACAAACAAGGACATCGTTGTGGTAGGCGTGTCGGGTAATAATGTTCCAGGACCGAGCGGTGTGTGCGTCACCAGGAGGATGACGAAAATCGCACGTGCCTATATCCCTGCGCACGAGGGACCACAACTGCCCCACGGTTCATGTGTGATCCGTGACGTGTACTGTGTATCTCTCTCTCTCTCTCTCTCTCTCTCTCTCTCTCTCTCTCTCTCTCTCTCTCTCTCTCTCTCTCTCTCTCTCTCTCTCTCTCTCTGTACGGGACGACAGTAGAACGCACGGCGCATCATTATAATACGCATGACTCAATACAGTTAGAGTAACGCTTTGTTTCTCTGTAGCAGAGATCATGTCCTGATGAATGTAATTTAGCGTGGCTCTCCCACTATGAATTACACACACACACACACACACACACACACACACACACACACACACACAAGGTGACAAAATGAGTGGAAAATGGTAAACGTCATATTTGTCTATAAGGACAGAAGCTGGGAGACGTTGAATTAGACCAGCCTCGCTTGACGATTGTGGTCTGAAGTATCTGGAGATTGTATTTGACCACAAAATGGACGATTTCCTGCAAAGGAGAAATTACATAAGTGAGAGACAAACACGATTTCCGGAGAGTTAGGTCATGCTTAGCGAACCTCACAGAATTGCAAGAGAGTCTGAGCTCTGTATTGGATAGAAGGGAAGGCCGGGTGGAATGCTTGTGTCTACACTTGGTAGGAGCGTAACACGGGAGGAGGACGATGAAGGGGTTGGATCACCAGGCAGGGAACAAGCAAGCTGTTCACATTATATGTTTAGTTCCGAAGCGAGAATCTGTTTCTCAAAAGTTGGCAACTACAAAAAAAAATAAATGATAAGAGAAGGTCCAAAAGAGAGCAGCGAAGATAATGTCAGAATTAAGACAGCTGAGCATAAGAGGGAGAGGCTAAAGAGGCCTCGAAGTTACCCACCATGGAACAAAGAAGAGTAATGGGATATCTGATCACGACTTCTTTTAACTCTTGAAACCAGTTTGATGATCTCAGCCGCGAACAGTTCTCCGATACATGCAAAAGTCATGACCTGAAATCAAGAGTGGAATCTTGTTGGAAAGGATGCAAAGAGTTGCTTCATGCCGTCAGGTTGGTGGACGACTGGAATAAACCTGAGTGATGTGACAAGGAACGTGGACACCATACAGAGGTGTGAGAAGTGGTTCGATACCAAGAGAAGGTCGAGATGTGGAAAACCCCCACAGATTCGGAACTCCCTTTCCGTCCTGTACAAACAGATGATCGTAAAAAGGTGAGGTGTGAGCGATGACCTTGTGGATACTGACGATATATCGGACTGTATCAAACTTTATAAGATAGTTGCAGGAAAGCTCGAGAGATTGGGCTCCACGAGCGTAAAATCGCCCTCACCCCATCCCATCCCGCTCCAGTACTGATAGGTGAATACACAGAATCATACGGAAATGCACAGACATAGGCATACGTCTGTCAGAGAGTGTGAAGAGCGCTGGAGATGTGAGTTTCGGTCGATACGCTCTTCACTCTCACCAAGCCCGGCTAGCTCAGTCGGTAGAGCACGAGACTCTTAATCTCGGGGTCGTGGGTTCGAGCCCCACGTTGGGCGAGGGATTTTGTGTGATCCATCCAGGGGTGTCCCTGAGTGTATATACTTGATATCCGTAATGCACAGATAGACACACACACACAAACTCACACGAAGAGTTGGTGCCCCACGAGAGTAAAACTCCCTCTCCGTATTGTACAAATATGTCGATACAATTAATCATATATACACACACACACAAGCACACACACACACACACACGAGAACGCACACGCACACAAGCAAGCGCACACACACACACAAGCACGCACACACACACACACAACATGAACCGTTAGGGGAGAAATGTCTTCTTTCACTTCCCCTCCCTCCACCACCCTCCCACGTTTAGATTGTGACACAGCTGCGGGACATTACACCAGCCATGTCTCGGTGCCGTGGTGTCAGGGGCCCTCGGTGGCCGGTGACATCTGCTGTCGGGTCCTCAGTGGCCGGTAATATCTGATGTCAGGGGTCCTCAGTGACCGGTGACATCTGATGTCAGGGGTCCTCGATGGCCGGTGACATCTGACTGAATGGACGAGTACGAGTGGCCGAGACGTGCGTGATTGCGTCTTGTTTATCACGCTCATCAACACTTGAGCTGTGGTGTCCCGTTGACCCAGTGTGATGGGATCCCCCCTGGTCAAGCACACAGGCACAAAACACCTTCACGGATGAAACGAAAGACGATGGTCAGTGATGAAGTCGTACCTCGGGTAGGTTGCCATTCGATGGTCTGATGAGCATATTATTATTTTTTTCTTCTTCTTAGCGTTGGTACAATGGTGGTGACGACGCCCAAGATATACACGACATAATGACCGTACATTCTGAAGCTAAAGACGGGCTTCCGTCACCCAGCGACACCTTCCTCAACACACCGACACCTTCCGTCACACAACGACACCTACCGTAACAAAACGACACCTTCCGTCACCCAGCGACACCTTCCGTCACACAGCGACACCTTCCTTAACACAACTTGCTTCCCGTTCCTTTCACCACTCACGTCCCGCTTGTCTTTCCCACCACACAGCGGAGGACCTGCTACCTCCCTCTCTCCCTTCCCTCTCTCCATCTTGCGCCCGCTAGCGTGACCTCCCAAGTAACTCAAGTAGCGCAATTGGTGGTAACTCCACCCTCGCCGCGTCCTACGCCCAGTGTCAGGCTAGGGACAGCTGGACCTTCCTCAGCTCGGTAGCCTCTTAAGCGCCACATCACCGCGCTTCGACCTTTGAGCACAACGATCCAAACATCCGGGCCTCCAACCTCTCTGTAAAGGTCAGGTCAAATGGCCCCTGGGTCGTACCGTCGTTTCCAAAGGGTGGCACTCTCTTTCTGGACAGGTTCAGCACGAGACCGTGATGGCCGGAGAGAGACACGGTCGACACTGCGTGATGGTTTATTACACGAGGAAATTGGGGTTGGAATGTTTATACCATCGCCCGAGATGGCCCGTGCTGCGGAGGGAAGAGGGGATGGGGGCGGGTAAAGGTCCCTGTAAGGTTAACGAAGATCACAGATGTCATGGCGTGGCAGGGTGCCAGGTCAGTGCCTCTGACGACCAGCTCCTGGTCGTCCAACTGGGACCTGAGGGGAACAACGGCCCCTCTCTTACATACGCCTGTGTGATGATCGAAAGGAAAAGTGACAGGTGCGTCTGCTGTGACCAAAGACTGACAGACAGATGTTCAGATCTTGAACCTACTTTGACAGACTCTGGCTGGGTTAGATCATCCATCATGTCCCATTTATTGTTTTTGCTCATCTTTAAACACTAGAAGTTTTGTACCTCAGATAGTGTGTAGTGCCCTCTGTGTGGTGAATTGGAGTAGGTAGTGGGTCTCAGTGTCTGGCTGCAGCCTGAGGTTTATACTTGATAATCATTCGTCCATTACATCTGTAGGTTACCATATTACCCAGAGGTGAGCAAGGCTCGCCCAGCTTGGCGAAGAGGACGACGACGGGGAAGAAGAGGTGTTATCCCACACACCCTTAAGGGTCACTTCAAAGGTCACGTCCTGCTTGAGGGGTTGATATAGATTTGCCATAGAGGCTGTGGAAGCCGTACGTTCGCCCGTGTGAGTTGACACAATGGATGGATACGTCATACGGTATTACCATAGCTCCCGGTATGGTGGCGGGGCCGTATTGTTGTATTGACGGACGTCAGAAGCTGACCTTTGGGAACACTGGTGGTGTGTGAAAGTAATTGTTAGAAAAATGTTTGACACGCATTGCTAGGGATGACAAATATGCAGTCACCCCGTCATTTTTTTGTCTGTTCTTTATATTCTTTTTTTTTTTAATTTGTGATAACATTAAAGGGTTGATACGCTTTGTGTGGCAGAGAATTTAGTTTACTGTCACTGGTGATGCTCAAGGTCGAGATCGGAAGCCCAGGGTTGTGTTTCACGAGATCGTGTCTGGGGTTTGGAAGCCCCGTAATCCATGTGTTGATGATACAGTACGAGTGTCGGGTGTCCACGGACAGTGGTCTGAAGCCCAGAGATCTCAAGTAAACAGACCCGAGACGTCATGGCTAGGCTGCGCGACCTTCTTTCTGCTGCGCACTTTCATCCCCCTGCAGCTGACTTAATACGGTGTCATATTACTGAGTCACTGGGTAATCTATTGACTCTCAGCCGGTACCAGTAACTTTAGGCGAGATCAACAACTGCTTGATCATCAGTGGAATATAATCCCACAAATGATGAGAGTGTAATCAATAGTGGTGTGGAGCAGGGGGATGTGAGGGACGACCAGCACAGCTGGGTGGGGAGGTGGGTAAGCCTTCAACTTGGCTATCGGAAGCTGAGCAGGTGTCGCTGGCGGGGAGGCAGAATAGGGTGCACCCCGGGCCATTCCTGGGTCAGCTGTAGGCTCTGTGTGAGCGAGGTGGGCGTGTGGAGGCTCCTTCTGTTGGGGGGGAAATGAGGGAGGCAGTGGGGGATGATGATAGCGAGGCTGGTACTGGTGGTGGTGTTTGTGGTGGTTGGTGGTGATCAGTAGTCACCAACGTTGGACTGTCACTCGACGGTGGATGTATCACGAGTTATGCGACACAAGGGACTTGGAATGTGGTAATGTTGGGTGAGACCAGAGTGAACATTTGGTGAGGGCTGACTTCATCACGACCAGGAGGAGTTCCAAACATCACCGCTGGAGGGACACGATTGCTCCATGGAGGGAGGTGATGGTTAGGTTAGGTAGACAGAGGAGCCCCAGAGGTTGAGGCTATGGTGGTGAGGGACTCCGGAAGGGCCAGGGTTGTGTGGTGGCGTCTGCAAGCGGCCGCTCCTGCACACAGGATGTCATGGAGGTGAGGCAGCGCTGCCTGAGCCACGCCGGATATCTACTTGGTTTGTCATTCAGAAAAGGAAAATACATATTCAGGATTATTGGTGCATGACACATGCGAGGGACACACTGTGCCTTACAGTACCATCATATCAGTTATGGTTACCTGCAGGAGAGAGACAATGGAACGTATCTCCAACAATTACAAGTTCTGTCGACCTCCAGTGACGAAGGAGAACCCAGCAGCCTTACCGAGAAGAGGACTGGCACATGCCACACACTTTTCCTGACGGATATGAACACACGAACACGACCAAACAGTCAGTAGAACTCATTATTTATTTCATCCTCTTTCTTCATCTGTTTCATTATGGGGCCGTACTGATCCTGACCATAATTTTCTTTCTTGTCTTTAAGGACAAGTTGTTCAGTCTCAGGAGAGATATATCCAGGGGAGGAACAGCATGTTGGTATTTTGGGGGTATTTGTTGATGTTATTGGACATGTTGCCGAGCCCGTGAGCTTTGTCTTTGCTTGGGAAGGAGAGAGACGTTAACACTACGATGAATTTATCTTGAACGCCAGATGTGCATAAGACTTGTGAAGTAGTGGCTCCCCCCCATTGACGACCCACTTGAGTTTCTCCAGGGTTATTGCGACCACAAACTAATACATTACCTGAGGGCTGGGGTAACTGAAGGGACTGAGGTTAAAGAATATAGAAAACAGATCATAACAACATCAGAGACCTGTACAACGTAAGATATATATATATATATATATATATATATATATATATATATATATATATATATATATATATATATATATATATATATATATATATATATGTAAAATCAACATATACACTACCCTTTGCTTGGCCAGCATAAAGACACACTGTGTAATGATACAGTCAGTTGTGGCAGTCTCAATAGGACAGTTGCCGTATACTACTTTCCCCTTACCTGCGTTTCAATCCGTGGAGCTGGTTTAGCTACCTCACATCATATGTCCGTCTTCAGCTGTGAGTTCGCTCTTTATTAGAGGCACAGACGCGTGGGTAGCCACACACACACACACACACACACACACACATACAAGCATATATATATATATATATATATATATATATATATATATATATATATATATATATATATATATATATATATATATATTATTATATATGTGTGTGATTGTGTGTGTGTGTGTGTGTGTGTGTGTGTGTGTGTGTGTGTGTGTACAGGTGTTACAGACAGGTGAGAGAGCACAGACTTTGATCGTTACTGGAAATCCATTTTCAGGTACGGAAATGTACCTAAGAATACGGCCTCTTAATCCCGTAAAATATTTCCCGGAATATCACGAAAAACTTTCAGTGGGTTAATGGAGTGAAAAGTCATGTATAAATTAATATATATAAATAAATATCATCTCCCCAAGGCCGACCTCAGCGTCCACTTCCCGGGAGTTAGAATCTTGAGCTTAGTGAATAGAATTAACGTTTATATATACGGATGGGGCGGCGAGGCAGGGCGGCTCCCACACCGTCATCAGGACGCACAATATCCAATTTAGGCTGTGGGAAGCTTGGCTCTCCCGGCCAGAGCAGAGGACACCCTCCACCACCAGGGAGGCAGCTCAGCCCGTCCGTATTCCCGCTGCTGATAACCCGCCCAGCCAGCAAGCCAGGCACTCACTCACCCACCTCGCCCGGGCACTGACCGATATATTTATAGACCCGCCGGGTTTTAATTCCTTTCACTGAATAAAATTGTCCCTTTCTTTTTTTTTTTTTTTCATGAGGGATGGGAGGCGACTTTTTGGATGATTGATGTATGGTGTTCTTCATACAGTGGTGAGGTGTGGAGGCTTGCCCGAGGCACAGGATAACAACCCTTGAGGTGGAAGGAAGCAGGGATAAATGATGTGTTGTATTGTGGGAGAGGTGTTCGTCTCGGGGTTGTCGCTCCAGCTTGTGTTGGATGCTGACGTCCCCGCCTCTCGAGGACAGGGTGGAGGTGTGCGAGGACGTCATCACACGTTGTTAGATCGAAAGAAACACATGTTTGTGGTCGTTGTCATTCTGGTGTGAAAGCTCCGTACTGCCTCTGACATGTAGCGCCGTTCTCTGTCATCCCCAACGTCTCATTACACATGAGAGTGTGAGGCTCTCTCGACCTGTTCTATATACATATCCTCGTGACGGTAACTTGGGCGATGGCCTCCCTCGCCACAGGTGCGAGACGCTGCGGTATTTATCATGATAATGACGGCAACTCTGGTGCCGCAAGCCGACCATTGTTGTTGACGAGCGACTCATCGCCTCCCGGGTATTATGATGGAAATGGCTCGCCAAAAGACCTCCTCCCGGCCGCCCCCAAGCTGTCGTCCCCGGCAGGCAGGTGACGCCGGCACCTGGCGATCCGAGCCAGAACGCACCTCTGGGAATGGCTCCCTCCTGACCTGGGTGTGACCCCCGTGACCTCAGTGGAGACGCGTGTCGTGGTATGGGTCACGACGGTCAAAAGAATTTTGTGATACATTTCTGGAATCATGATGGGCCAGAGCACCGACCTGTGAGGCAGGTTCTGGAGTCGTGAGTCACCGGACCCGGGAAAAAGTAGGAGGAGCAGGATGAACACATGGGACTCCCTCACTCCCCTGCTGACAGCACGAGATCGCTTCAGTGACCGACCTCAGGAACCACACACAGACACACACACACACCTCAGCCACAACTCGCTGGACCGCGTCTTAGTCCTTGCATCACGACGAGGTCCTCCGCAGGTATTACAGCTTCCAGCCACGACCCTGCCGCACCGAAGAACTGTCCGGATTAGAGATCATGCCTTGCCATGGTTACCAGCTGGTGGCTTACTCCAGCTGATCACACTCTGGGTATACATACCATCCTGAGTACACGAAGACCCTTTACTGCTGGAGGAGGCGGGTTGTACTGACCTCTTGGCAGCCCAGGCCTGTTGCTGTTTGAATAATTCCTTTGCAGTGCTCTCCTGCTCCCCTGACCCGTCCTATAATGTGAACTTCCATGGTGGAGAGTTTACCGTTGCTGACCATGAAGCACGCATGGGGCCCGCCTGGTATCGAATCTTGGAAAGGGGAGTCAGCTCGCAGCCAACCCAGCTGTTTATCCTCCCATCGGGGTTGGTCGATTAATGGGTAACTGGCTTAGGCTGGGATGTGCATCTATAGTGTATAATAGATGACCATAAATAGAACATGCAGTATCCCATGCCATCTTGGCAACCATAGAAAACAATTGCTAGATATATGGTGTCACCAGTCCGCCAGTGTACCTTTCCTCTTATTCACCATCATTCATACATGTATTCATACATACATGTATAACTACACCGTGTGTGTGTCATGTCTTGCCCAGATCACAGCTCCCCCGTCTCCCCTTGAAGATCATTATCTTTCACTCTCACACTTTCATTCAGTCATTGTTTCCACATTCGTCCTCCTCCAGAAGCCACGGGACCTCCAACTGTCTCAAGTATATCACGTTTGCGCCATCATCCCCCAGTACGATGGTGTGGCATGGCTGCGTCTTCTTCCTGTCCTTGGCTGCAATGCTTACCTCGCACCAGCCAGACTTGCGTCCTACGGCTCCTTGGAGCCTCCCTCATCATGTCTTCCTACCCAGGTCGACGCTACCCGGTCGCCTCACCATTCCCGCAGCACAGTGACGTCCCTCGTTACCCGGCCGTAACTATTTGACGTATCCTGTTATGCAGTAATGTGTCCCCCCGCCCCCATTTCCTCTCAGCACCCGCTTCTCTTCCTGTTCTCCCGCTACAGAATAACACCCCTCCATCCCATCCGTAATTGTCCTGATTTTTCCTTTATACTACAGCGCCTAACTTTAAACTAAAGCCCCCTCAGAACTCCCCAGCTGTGCCCCTCCCGGCCCTACTAGTAACTGTTCCGACGATTTCATTCCACTCTTGGTCTACCTCGGACTGTTCCTCCTCTGCCACATCACTAGCTTTCCCTCTTGGACATCACCCGCATGTGTCCTGCATGCATGATGTGAGCCGCCCGTCCACACTCGTCACCAACCGAGAATAAGTCATCTAACGTCCGTCTTTCCTACTGCCAGCGGCCAGGGACGGCCACGCCTTTCCTCCCCAGCACCAGCGGTGTCAGCACTGGTGTCACAAGAGTCGCCATCTGTGACACCGGTGTAACGCGACAACCTGTTGATAACGTCACCTTCCCACGACCCCGTACGATGAAGTTTCTGATGTAACAAGGCGTGGAACAACCCCAACCATAACAGGATTAGTACATGGGGAGATGATAATGCTCTTCTTGGTCGAGCATCACGCGATGTGCACCTCTCACTCCACAGCTGCTGACTGACTCTGAAAGGAAACTGGTGATAGTGGTTATGATCATCGGGAGTGGAGTGACAGAGTATGTTGCCACCACTCATGATGGCGGACTCTTGAGTCTCATGGCTCCCAGATTATGTGGAACTCCGTGAGGAACGATAACTCGTTGTTCCGTCAGATCACACGGGCGCACTGGGTCTGTAGCCGGCAGCCGACGAACGATATGCCTTGACTCGTTAATTTGTCAGTGGACACACTCGTGTGTGACCAGGAGCTGTTCTTCCCGGGTATATTTCCTCAGTGGCAACGAGATCCGTATTGTTGTGCCAGGATCCACTGAGCCTACAATACCCCAACGTGAGGGCCAGTGTGAGGGACTAGTCCCATATTTCACGGGTTAGGAGTTCCGGGCGTCCAGTGGAGGCAGCCGTAGGTATAGTATGTTCCTTGATTGCACATGCTGCAAGGTCTGTTATCGTTCAGGGATGGATCTTGCATCTCGTTAGGTCTTGGCAATAGGTATTGGTGTGACCATCAGGACTGATAACGCGTTGTATATGAACGCCAGCAGCCGAGATGCGTATGTGACAGGTTGGTGTGCGTATCGACGCAGCGAGTGTATGACACGCTGTTTGACTGGTGGGAATGCTGCAGCTCGGCCACACCAGTTGATGTCTGCTGCTTGACATCATATCAACAAGAACGTTGGTATTTACAAACAAGAAGCTGTTGGTTACCCTCACCGAGTTATGAAGGAATTTACGTCATTTCTGCTTAATAGTGACTCGTAACCCAATGGATCATTTGATCGATTGCCGCCTTCACCAACAGCTGTCTGTTAGTCACCTAATCATACCGATTGATCATATTTCTCCAGCTGATTAATGTGGCTCTGGGAGCCAGCTGGTGAGGACAAGATACCCTCTGCCTGCCTCGCTGCCCTTGATCCTGAGGAATCCTGGTGGGGGGTTAGAGAGGGCGAAGCTCTTCTGCTGCCGCCTTCCTGGTCCTGTGTAGAGCCACTGACCTAGCGTGGCCCACTGACCCAAACAGAACAGGTAGTGGGGCCAGCTGCAGCACCCGACTTTCTCCAGAACCAGATGCCCGACAGGTTATTGTTTTTTTTTTTTTAACTGGGCGTTCGAACGCAAACCTTACCATAGAATCATACTTGTGAAAGCAAGGGAAAAAGATTACACACACACACACACACACACACATATATATATATATATATATATATATATATATATATATATATATATATATATATATATATATATATATATATATATATATATATATTATAATTACGTACGTAAGGCTACCCAGAAATCTGCGAAAGGCAGTTGCGCAGTTTGCCCGCATTGCTACCTTTGCCCTGAAGGAGCCGCCTGTCACCTTGGTGCGTCCCTTGTTCACTGCCCCGGTGAGCCACCCGCCCCATAACCCCAACACGAGCGCTGCAATTATCGACCTTCGCGTCGGGTTTACCGTTGCTGTGGAGCAGAGCCTCACGGGACGGGATCAACACAACCCCCGCGAGGCATTCAACGCCTGACCTGGAATATAATGACTGGAGTCAGGTCAGAAATGCTTGACAACCCCTGACCTGTAATATAATGACAGGTGTCAGGTCAGAAATGCTTGACAACCCCTGACCTGTAATATAATGACAGGCGTCAGGTCAGAAATGTTTGAGAGCCGCCTGTAGTGTCTCTCGGCACCAAATACTGAGTTTAGATCCTTCATAAGACTGGTGTACCGTCCATAGCAGTACACAGCGAGAGGTCATGAAGATTCTCGGCGTCCATCACGAACCGTATGTCTGGTACTGCAGGTGAGGGAGGCCCGTGCATCACCACAAGGACCCCCGCCTCTCACCCACACATCACTCTGGAAGGTCCCTGCGGCTCGGTTCTCACAAGGCTTTGATGGGTCTTCTGGGTTTTACCCTGTAACGTCCCCTCCAGGCTCCAGATGCCTCCGTAGGCCTCCACATCATAACGCTTTACCCATGACTGGGGTCGTGTGTTACCAGACCTAGACCAGGGTCGTGTGTTACCAGACCTAGACCCGGGTCGTGTGTTACCAGACCTAATGTTACGAGACCTAGAACAGGGTCGTATGTTACCAGACCTAGTGTTACCAGACCCAGTCCATGGTCGTGTGTTACCAGACCTAGACCAGGGTCGTATGTTACCAGACCTAGTCCAGGGTCGTGCGTTACCAGACAGTTATGTAATGCATTGTCACCTGACCAAAGAGCATAACATGGGGTTGTTTTTGTTGTTGTTGTTTTTAACCGGTATTACCAAAATATATCTTGCCTGAAACATCTTCATGGTTTCGGTGTGTGGATGATGATGATAATAATTTGTTGTGCCTCTTGCCACGTGACGAAGCATGGCATAACCATCCTCATCTATGTAATGATCGTGTCCTCTCCGTATCTAATGATCGTGTCCTCTCCATATTTGATGATCGTGTCCTCTCCATATTTGATGATCGTGTCCTCTCCGTATCTAATGATCGTGTCCTCTCCGTATCTAATGATCGGGTCCTCTCCGTATTTGATGATCGTGTCCTCTCCGTATCTAATGATCGTGTCCTCTCCATATTTGATGATCGTGTCCTCTCCATATTTGATGATCGTGTCCTCTCCGTATCTAATGATCGTGTCCTCTCCGTATCTAATGATCGTGTCCTCTCCATAGAATTTACTGTTAGAGTAAGATTGTTCATTGTCTATTCTAGGTTGTGGGATCCACAAGTGTTAACAGAAAGTTTAAATTCAGTGCTCGTTTCTTTTTTCTTTTTTTTTTGAAGGAAACCTGTCAATAATAGTTCATATGTACATTATCATTATTATTCTGCACACCATGACAGGACTAAAGGGTCTGTTTTGGCATTGATATTCTGAAGAGCTTCACACATACGTGACCCTGAATATCTGGATAGATATCACTGTTTACACTACTGGCCTTAAATCACAGCTCCCTATGTGGTTTATTGAAAAATCTCTCAGAGCTGCAAAGAAGACCTCTTATAGGAACGAACCTAAAACAGAAAACTCGACAAAAAAGAAGGTTATTAGTTTGAGGTTACGATCAACCTTCGTCAAATATCAGTCCATGACTGGGAATATGTAATGTACGTTTTGTATTCAAAAACAGTTGCCGTGTTAAAGGTATACTGAACAAGAATTCTCCTTTCGGGGTCACTGGTTGCAGTCATCAAATTCCTTGCAGAGGATACAACAAATTTTACGTAAAAATAATCTCTCATTTGACTGGGGGAAAAATAACAAGGTATTTCAAGCGTAAGGACAGAGAGGAACGAAATATGATATACCCCAGCATAATTAAACACCATGATGTTAATTAATAGCAGTCAAGGTATGTACAAATTAGATCCATATATCGTCGAACTAATTATAAAAAAAAAGTCTTATCAACTGTTCGTGAGTTTGTGTTGTCTTGTGTGAGTCAAACTTGAGTCCAGTTTTACCTGAGTGAGGTCATCAGTGAGATGTCAGGTCAAGGTCAGGTATAGGGTGGGTCACGCAGACCCTTGTGTCAACCTCACCCCTCTCTAATAAGGTTACATAACCCCATTGTCCTCCTGTTCTATATATACATATCCTTTGTTGTATCTATTTTCCTCACTCTTTAACTAGTCCCCTGAAGAGCGGATAATACACGAAAGCGCTCCGGATTCTCGTGTTACCGCCTCCTGGCAGAGAAGAAAGCAGTGGCGTCTGGATGTATGTTGGCGTCTGTGTTACTCCGGGCAGGGGGTGGATAGGGAGGGCCGGGGGGGTTGACGCGTAGTACGCAACACACTCCTCCATGCGTTATCAACTCCCTCATTCCCTGTGGCTTGAGTACATTGCCCCGTGACCTGGCTCGACCCTTCGTGTGCAGCACAGCGGTCATCATCCACCATGAGGATACAACGTGCCTGCCGCTCAGTGAACTGTCTCGCCGAGCCCCCGGGAACCTGCACGTTGATGTGGGCCAGCCCTGGGCCAAGCACCTCCACAACGGACTGTTCTCACGAACCAGCCCTCTGTAAAGCTAGTAAACTATCTGTCGAGAGGAGGACAACGGTGCCCGAAACACATGCACACAGACACACACACACACACACACACACACACACACACACACACACACACACACACACACACAGTACAGAGATAGATAGATTAGATAGATAGATAGATAGATAGATAGATAGAGAGAGAGAGAGAGAGAGAGAGAGAGAGAGAGAGAGAGAGAGAGAGAGAGAGAGAGAGAGAGAGAGAGAGAGAGAGAGAGAGAGAGAGAGAGAGGACCTTGAATAGAACCACCTTCAACCTGAACGTATCAGTCAGCCTGCAGTCAGGTGGTGACCACCTCGACCACCCTCGAGAGGACGTAAAAGACTTGTTTTTTCCACGCAAGTCTTCGAGTTCTCAAATCTTGTTTTTATGGAAATTTCTGCTTGAATTGTTTACCTCAGGTATATTACGGTTCCTTCCCTCCCTCCCTCCCTCCCCCCTCCTCCCTGTTACTGTTGATGAAGGAATGTTGACCTCAGTGGTTTATCTTCACGATTTATATGGTCACTCCCGTTACTGCGGCGACAGGTTCTGGTTGTTGTGTCACCGGAGCCTGGAATGGCGGCCATCATCAGGCCCGGAGGCATCCTGATAAACTCACAGTTCACCGACCGACCCGTGTCTCTCCTCACGGGCTCCACCTGCCTCTGTCCCGCGAGTCAGGTACAACATGTGACACACTAGCTCCTCCTCTCACGGGTGCTCCACCCTCACGGACTCACTCCGGACACTCCCACCTCCCACTCCAAGATGTATGCCACAGAATTGCAAGTTTCACAATGTAGGCGGTGAGTGAGTGGTGTGTGTGTGTGTGTGTGTGTGTGTGTGTGTGTGTATATGTGTGCAATTTCTTACTTGTACTGTATAGGGAGTTTTACACTCACGGGGACCCATCTCTAAGACCATCCCTTTCATACAGCTTTCTAAACATATGTATGCCGTCCGTCTTTCCTGTCTTATCACTGAATCTATTCCATTCTTCCCCCATTCGTATACTATAGAGGTACTTCCGTACATCTTCTCTAACAATTTTTTTTCTAATGTCACGTTACGACCTAAGGGTGTTCAGTCCCTGCACCTTTCGAGGGACTGTTCGCTATCTTCTACGTCGTACTAAGACCAGAGCACCTCGCTCGGACCTTGTAGGGGTCTGTGTGTATCGATTTGTACCTACACCGTCAAGCTGACTGCTAGGTTTCATGCTGGGTAAACGACCACTAGCTCTTCCTGTACCTCAGGATACAGTGCCACATTCCTGCTGAGACTCCAGATAGGAACAGTCCACTTAGCCTTCTATTTTGTCCAATATTGAGTTAGCTTTCTAATAGAAACCTGACACTTTCGTCACATTTGACCTCCTTTCCCTAACACAGGTGTTGTCTTTCACTCAGGTAATTTCTCCTCCGCACGAGTTTATTCATTTCATTTCCCCCAAAACAATGAAAACGCCCGTCAGTGAGACCTGTTTCTGGCTCCGCGCCTCTTCCCTATCTCCTTTCTTATAGATGGGCATGGCATGTCTCCCTCTTCCACTCCCATGGCACTTCGCTTTCTACAGCAACATCTTCAGTAATATATCTAGTGGCATATCAAGGGTCCACATCCTCGGCAAATACAGCGACATTTCGGCGGGACCATGAACTACCTTGTATGAGTGACTACCCTTCATATCTTCGCTACCCCGTGTGTGAAGATCAGCCCTAGTAATGATGGATCACTCCCTCTCGTTCCAGAAAGTTCATAGACGTGTTGGTGTGGAAGGTTATATCCCGTAGATTAATAGTTTGTGCCTCCATGGCTCTCTTTTACCATGAGCATCCAAATTTCCACCCGTCTCTCTCTCTCTATGATTGAAATCCCTCGTTGCCAGCACTTGACCATCTCTGGCAAGTGTGTACTTTGCTGCTTCCTGTCCCACCCTCCGGATGTTGACAGTGACCACCAACCTACCCAGGGACACGTAGTGATTTAGCCCAGGTAACCGGGTCGGCAAGTTTCCCGTTGCGGCACGCCCTCCTTCCCTCAGATATTTGGGGTCGCGCCACAACCAGCACACGAACGATATCATTCCCGGCCGGGTTTGCCCCGTCCTTCGCCTCTGACTGTTGACGTAACTCGTTCCGTGGTGGTTGAGGAGGTGCTTGGCCTACGGCTGGCCCAAATCAACGTACAGGTTCCCGCCGCTCGGCGAGAGTTCACTGAGCGGCAGGCACGTTGCAGGCGCTGCAGTCGACCTATCCTGGCTAAACTCTCCCTCCAGGTGGACGATGGCCACTGTGCTGCGCACGTGAGGTCGAGCCAGGTCACGGTCACCGCACTCAAGCTCCAGGAAATGAGGAAGTAGATAACGTGGAGGAATGTGTTGCGTGTCACGCGTCACCGTCCCTCCGAATATCACAGACACCAACGTACATCCAGACGTCAACGCTTCCTCCAGTACATGACGACTGTACAGGTATAGCACTGCACCAGTAGAGGCGGCCCGTCGGCTTCAGTCCAGCCAACCGTCGGCTTCAGGTCCAGCCAACCGTCGGCTTCAGGTCCAGCCAACCGTCGGCTTCAGGTCCAGCCAACCGTCGGCTTCAGGCCCAGCCAACCGTCGGCTTCAGGTCCAGCCAACCGTCGGCTTCAGGTCCAGCCAACCGTCGGCTTCAGGTCCAGCCAACCGTCGGCTTCAGGTCCAGCCAACCGTCGGCTTCAGGTCCAGCCAACCGTCGGCTTCAGGTCCAGCCAACCGTCGGCTTCAGGTCCAGCCAACCGTCGGCTTCAGGTCCAGCCAACCGTCGGCTTCAGGTCCAGCCAACCGTCGGCTTCAGGTCCAGCCAACCGTCGGCTTCAGGTCCAGCCAACCGTCGGCTTCAGGTCCAGCCAACCGTCGGCTTCAGGTCCAGCCAACCGTCGGCTTCAGGTCCAGCCAACCGTCGGCTTCAGGTCCAGCCAACCGTCGGCTTCAGGTCCAGCCAACCGTCGGCTTCAGGTCCAGCCAACCGTCGGCTTCAGGTCCAGCCAACCGTCGGCTTCAGGTCCAGCCAACCGTCGGCTTCAGGTCCAGCCAACCGTCGGCTTCAGGTCCAGCCAACCGTCGGCTTCAGGTCCAGCCAACCGTCGGCTTCAGGTCCAGCCAACCGTCGGCTTCAGGTCCAGCCAACCGTCGGCTTCAGGTCCAGCCAACCGTCGGCTTCAGGTCCAGCCAACCGTCGGCTTCAGGTCCAGCCAACCGTCGGCTTCAGGTCCAGCCAACCGTCGGCTTCAGGTCCAGCCAACCGTCGGCTTCAGGTCCAGCCAACCGTCGGCTTCAGGTCCAGCCAACCGTCGGCTTCAGGCCCAGGCAACCGTCGGCTTAAGTTCCAGCCAACCGTCGGCTTCAGGTCCAGCCAACCGTCGGCTTCAGGTCCAGCCAACCGTCGGCTTCAGGTCCAGCCAACCGTCGGCTTCAGGTCCAGCCAACCGTCGGCTTCAGGTCCAGCCAACCGTCGGCTTCAGGTCCAGCCAACCGTCGGCTTCAGGTCCAGCCAACCGTCGGCTTCAGGTCCAGCCAACCGTCGGCTTCAGGTCCAGCCAACCGTCGGCTTCAGGTCCAGCCAACCGTCGGCTTCAGGTCCAGCCAACCGTCGGCTTCAGGTCCAGCCAACCGTCGGCTTCAGGTCCAGCCAACCGTCGGCTTCAGGTCCAGCCAACCGTCGGCTTCAGGTCCAGCCAACCGTCGGCTTCAGGTCCAGCCAACCGTCGGCTTCAGGTCCAGCCAACCGTCGGCTTCAGGTCCAGCCAACCGTCGGCTTCAGGTCCAGCCAACCGTCGGCTTCAGGTCCAGCCAACCGTCGGCTTCAGGTCCAGCCAACCGTCGGCTTCAGGTCCAGCCAACCGTCGGCTTCAGGTCCAGCCAACCGTCGGCTTCAGGTCCAGCCAACCGTCGGCTTCAGGTCCAGCCAACCGTCGGCTTCAGGTCCAGCCAACCGTCGGCTTCAGGTCCAGCCAACCGTCGGCTTCAGGTCCAGCCAACCGTCGGCTTCAGGTCCAGCCAACCGTCGGCTTCAGGTCCAGCCAACCGTCGGCTTCAGGTCCAGCCAACCGTCGGCTTCAGGTCCAGCCAACCGTCGGCTTCAGGTCCAGCCAACCGTCGGCTTCAGGTCCAGCCAACCGTCGGCTTCAGGTCCAGCCAACCGTCGGCTTCAGGTCCAGCCAACCGTCGGCTTCAGGTCCAGCCAACCGTCGGCTTCAGGTCCAGCCAACCGTCGGCTTCAGGTCCAGCCAACCGTCGGCTTCAGGTCCAGCCAACCGTCGGCTTCAGGTCCAGCCAACCGTCGGCTTCAGGTCCAGCCAACCGTCGGCTTCAGGTCCAGCCAACCGTCGGCTTCAGGTCCAGCCAACCGTCGGCTTCAGGTCCAGCCAACCGTCGGCTTCAGGTCCAGCCAACCGTCGGCTTCAGGTCCAGCCAACCGTCGGCTTCAGGTCCAGCCAACCGTCGGCTTCAGGTCCAGCCAACCGTCGGCTTCAGGTCCAGCCAACCGTCGGCTTCAGGTCCAGCCAACCGTCGGCTTCAGGTCCAGCCAACCGTCGGCTTCAGGTCCAGCCAACCGTCGGCTTCAGGTCCAGCCAACCGTCGGCTTCAGGTCCAGCCAACCGTCGGCTTCAGGTCCAGCCAACCGTCGGCTTCAGGTCCAGCCAACCGTCGGCTTCAGGTCCAGCCAACCGTCGGCTTCAGGTCCAGCCAACCGTCGGCTTCAGGTCCAGCCAACCGTCGGCTTCAGGTCCAGCCAACCGTCGGCTTCAGGTCCAGCCAACCGTCGGCTTCAGGTCCAGCCAACCGTCGGCTTCAGGTCCAGCCAACCGTCGGCTTCAGGTCCAGCCAACCGTCGGCTTCAGGTCCAGCCAACCGTCGGCTTCAGGTCCAGCCAACCGTCGGCTTCAGGTCCAGCCAACCGTCGGCTTCAGGTCCAGCCAACCGTCGGCTTCAGGTCCAGCCAACCGTCGGC
This sequence comes from Panulirus ornatus, assembly GCF_036320965.1. NCBI lineage: Eukaryota > Metazoa > Arthropoda > Malacostraca > Decapoda > Palinuridae > Panulirus > Panulirus ornatus. Next base: position 11,194,681 of record NC_092291.1, read on the forward strand.
TTCAGGTCCAGCCAACCGTCGGCTTCAGGTCCAGCCAACCGTCGGCTTCAGGTCCAGCCAACCGTCGGCTTCAGGTCCAGCCAACCGTCGGCTTCAGGTCCAGCCAACCGTCGGCTTCAGGTCCAGCCAACCGTCGGCTTCAGGTCCAGCCAACCGTCGGCTTCAGGTCCAGCCAACCGTCGGCTTCAGGTCCAGCCAACCGTCGGCTTCAGGTCCAGCCAACCGTCGGCTTCAGGTCCAGCCAACCGTCGGCTTCAGGTCCAGCCAACCGTCGGCTTCAGGTCCAGCCAACCGTCGGCTTCAGGTCCAGCCAACCGTCGGCTTCAGGTCCAGCCAACCGTCGGCTTCAGGTCCAGCCAACCGTCGGCTTCAGGTCCAGCCAACCGTCGGCTTCAGGTCCAGCCAACCGTCGGCTTCAGGTCCAGCCAACCGTCGGCTTCAGGTCCAGCCAACCGTCGGCTTCAGGTCCAGCCAACCGTCGGCTTCAGGTCCAGCCAACCGTCGGCTTCAGGTCCAGCCAACCGTCGGCTTCAGGTCCAGCCAACCGTCGGCTTCAGGTCCAGCCAACCGTCGGCTTCAGGTCCAGCCAACCGTCGGCTTCAGGTCCAGCCAACCGTCGGCTTCAGGTCCAGCCAACCGTCGGCTTCAGGTCCAGCCAACCGTCGGCTTCAGGTCCAGCCAACCGTCGGCTTCAGGTCCAGCCAACCGTCGGCTTCAGGTCCAGCCAACCGTCGGCTTCAGGTCCAGCCAACCGTCGGCTTCAGGTCCAGCCAACCGTCGGCTTCAGGTCCAGCCAACCGTCGGCTTCAGGTCCAGCCAACCGTCGGCTTCAGGTCCAGCCAACCGTCGGCTTCAGGTCCAGCCAACCGTCGGCTTCAGGTCCAGCCAACCGTCGGCTTCAGGTCCAGCCAACCGTCGGCTTCAGGTCCAGCCAACCGTCGGCTTCAGGTCCAGCCAACCGTCGGCTTCAGGTCCAGCCAACCGTCGGCTTCAGGTCCAGCCAACCGTCGGCTTCAGGTCCAGCCAACCGTCGGCTTCAGGTCCAGCCAACCGTCGGCTTCAGGTCCAGCCAACCGTCGGCTTCAGGTCCAGCCAACCGTCGGCTTCAGGTCCAGCCAACCGTCGGCTTCAGGTCCAGCCAACCGTCGGCTTCAGGTCCAGCCAACCGTCGGCTTCAGGTCCAGCCAACCGTCGGCTTCAGGTCCAGCCAACCGTCGGCTTCAGGTCCAGCCAACCGTCGGCTTCAGGTCCAGCCAACCGTCGGCTTCAGGTCCAGCCAACCGTCGGCTTCAGGTCCAGCCAACCGTCGGCTTCAGGTCCAGCCAACCGTCGGCTTCAGGTCCAGCCAACCGTCGGCTTCAGGTCCAGCCAACCGTCGGCTTCAGGTCCAGCCAACCGTCGGCTTCAGGTCCAGCCAACCGTCGGCTTCAGGTCCAGCCAACCGTCGGCTTCAGGTCCAGCCAACCGTCGGCTTCAGGTCCAGCCAACCGTCGGCTTCAGGTCCAGCCAACCGTCGGCTTCAGGTCCAGCCAACCGTCGGCTTCAGGTCCAGCCAACCGTCGGCTTCAGGTCCAGCCAACCGTCGGCTTCAGGTCCAGCCAACCGTCGGCTTCAGGTCCAGCCAACCGTCGGCTTCAGGTCCAGCCAACCGTCGGCTTCAGGTCCAGCCAACCGTCGGCTTCAGGTCCAGCCAACCGTCGGCTTCAGGTCCAGCCAACCGTCGGCTTCAGGTCCAGCCAACCGTCGGCTTCAGGTCCAGCCAACCGTCGGCTTCAGGTCCAGCCAACCGTCGGCTTCAGGTCCAGCCAACCGTCGGCTTCAGGTCCAGCCAACCGTCGGCTTCAGGTCCAGCCAACCGTCGGCTTCAGGTCCAGCCAACCGTCGGCTTCAGGTCCAGCCAACCGTCGGCTTCAGGTCCAGCCAACCGTCGGCTTCAGGTCCAGCCAACCGTCGGCTTCAGGTCCAGCCAACCGTCGGCTTCAGGTCCAGCCAACCGTCGGCTTCAGGTCCAGCCAACCGTCGGCTTCAGGTCCAGCCAACCGTCGGCTTCAGGTCCAGCCAACCGTCGGCTTCAGGTCCAGCCAACCGTCGGCTTCAGGTCCAGCCAACCGTCGGCTTCAGGTCCAGCCAACCGTCGGCTTCAGGTCCAGCCAACCGTCGGCTTCAGGTCCAGCCAACCGTCGGCTTCAGGTCCAGCCAACCGTCGGCTTCAGGTCCAGCCAACCGTCGGCTTCAGGTCCAGCCAACCGTCGGCTTCAGGTCCAGCCAACCGTCGGCTTCAGGTCCAGCCAACCGTCGGCTTCAGGTCCAGCCAACCGTCGGCTTCAGGTCCAGCCAACCGTCGGCTTCAGGTCCAGCCAACCGTCGGCTTCAGGTCCAGCCAACCGTCGGCTTCAGGTCCAGCCAACCGTCGGCTTCAGGTCCAGCCAACCGTCGGCTTCAGGTCCAGCCAACCGTCGGCTTCAGGTCCAGCCAACCGTCGGCTTCAGGTCCAGCCAACCGTCGGCTTCAGGTCCAGCCAACCGTCGGCTTCAGGTCCAGCCAACCGTCGGCTTCAGGTCCAGCCAACCGTCGGCTTCAGGTCCAGCCAACCGTCGGCTTCAGGTCCAGCCAACCGTCGGCTTCAGGTCCAGCCAACCGTCGGCTTCAGGTCCAGCCAACCGTCGGCTTCAGGTCCAGCCAACCGTCGGCTTCAGGTCCAGCCAACCGTCGGCTTCAGGTCCAGCCAACCGTCGGCTTCAGGTCCAGCCAACCGTCGGCTTCAGGTCCAGCCAACCGTCGGCTTCAGGTCCAGCCAACCGTCGGCTTCAGGTCCAGCCAACCGTCGGCTTCAGGTCCAGCCAACCGTCGGCTTCAGGTCCAGCCAACCGTCGGCTTCAGGTCCAGCCAACCGTCGGCTTCAGGTCCAGCCAACCGTCGGCTTCAGGTCCAGCCAACCGTCGGCTTCAGGTCCAGCCAACCGTCGGCTTCAGGTCCAGCCAACCGTCGGCTTCAGGTCCAGCCAACCGTCGGCTTCAGGTCCAGCCAACCGTCGGCTTCAGGTCCAGCCAACCGTCGGCTTCAGGTCCAGCCAACCGTCGGCTTCAGGTCCAGCCAACCGTCGGCTTCAGGTCCAGCCAACCGTCGGCTTCAGGTCCAGCCAACCGTCGGCTTCAGGTCCAGCCAACCGTCGGCTTCAGGTCCAGCCAACCGTCGGCTTCAGGTCCAGCCAACCGTCGGCTTCAGGTCCAGCCAACCGTCGGCTTCAGGTCCAGCCAACCGTCGGCTTCAGGTCCAGCCAACCGTCGGCTTCAGGTCCAGCCAACCGTCGGCTTCAGGTCCAGCCAACCGTCGGCTTCAGGTCCAGCCAACCGTCGGCTTCAGGTCCAGCCAACCGTCGGCTTCAGGTCCAGCCAACCGTCGGCTTCAGGTCCAGCCAACCGTCGGCTTCAGGTCCAGCCAACCGTCGGCTTCAGGTCCAGCCAACCGTCGGCTTCAGGTCCAGCCAACCGTCGGCTTCAGGTCCAGCCAACCGTCGGCTTCAGGTCCAGCCAACCGTCGGCTTCAGGTCCAGCCAACCGTCGGCTTCAGGTCCAGCCAACCGTCGGCTTCAGGTCCAGCCAACCGTCGGCTTCAGGTCCAGCCAACCGTCGGCTTCAGGTCCAGCCAACCGTCGGCTTCAGGTCCAGCCAACCGTCGGCTTCAGGTCCAGCCAACCGTCGGCTTCAGGTCCAGCCAACCGTCGGCTTCAGGTCCAGCCAACCGTCGGCTTCAGGTCCAGCCAACCGTCGGCTTCAGGTCCAGCCAACCGTCGGCTTCAGGTCCAGCCAACCGTCGGCTTCAGGTCCAGCCAACCGTCGGCTTCAGGTCCAGCCAACCGTCGGCTTCAGGTCCAGCCAACCGTCGGCTTCAGGTCCAGCCAACCGTCGGCTTCAGGTCCAGCCAACCGTCGGCTTCAGGTCCAGCCAACCGTCGGCTTCAGGTCCAGCCAACCGTCGGCTTCAGGTCCAGCCAACCGTCGGCTTCAGGTCCAGCCAACCGTCGGCTTCAGGTCCAGCCAACCGTCGGCTTCAGGTCCAGCCAACCGTCGGCTTCAGGTCCAGCCAACCGTCGGCTTCAGGTCCAGCCAACCGTCGGCTTCAGGTCCAGCCAACCGTCGGCTTCAGGTCCAGCCAACCGTCGGCTTCAGGTCCAGCCAACCGTCGGCTTCAGGTCCAGCCAACCGTCGGCTTCAGGTCCAGCCAACCGTCGGCTTCAGGTCCAGCCAACCGTCGGCTTCAGGTCCAGCCAACCGTCGGCTTCAGGTCCAGCCAACCGTCGGCTTCAGGTCCAGCCAACCGTCGGCTTCAGGTCCAGCCAACCGTCGGCTTCAGGTCCAGCCAACCGTCGGCTTCAGGTCCAGCCAACCGTCGGCTTCAGGTCCAGCCAACCGTCGGCTTCAGGTCCAGCCAACCGTCGGCTTCAGGTCCAGCCAACCGTCGGCTTCAGGTCCAGCCAACCGTCGGCTTCAGGTCCAGCCAACCGTCGGCTTCAGGTCCAGCCAACCGTCGGCTTCAGGTCCAGCCAACCGTCGGCTTCAGGTCCAGCCAACCGTCGGCTTCAGGTCCAGCCAACCGTCGGCTTCAGGTCCAGCCAACCGTCGGCTTCAGGTCCAGCCAACCGTCGGCTTCAGGTCCAGCCAACCGTCGGCTTCAGGTCCAGCCAACCGTCGGCTTCAGGTCCAGCCAACCGTCGGCTTCAGGTCCAGCCAACCGTCGGCTTCAGGTCCAGCCAACCGTCGGCTTCAGGTCCAGCCAACCGTCGGCTTCAGGTCCAGCCAACCGTCGGCTTCAGGTCCAGCCAACCGTCGGCTTCAGGTCCAGCCAACCGTCGGCTTCAGGTCCAGCCAACCGTCGGCTTCAGGTCCAGCCAACCGTCGGCTTCAGGTCCAGCCAACCGTCGGCTTCAGGTCCAGCCAACCGTCGGCTTCAGGTCCAGCCAACCGTCGGCTTCAGGTCCAGCCAACCGTCGGCTTCAGGTCCAGCCAACCGTCGGCTTCAGGTCCAGCCAACCGTCGGCTTCAGGTCCAGCCAACCGTCGGCTTCAGGTCCAGCCAACCGTCGGCTTCAGGTCCAGCCAACCGTCGGCTTCAGGTCCAGCCAACCGTCGGCTTCAGGTCCAGCCAACCGTCGGCTTCAGGTCCAGCCAACCGTCGGCTTCAGGTCCAGCCAACCGTCGGCTTCAGGTCCAGCCAACCGTCGGCTTCAGGTCCAGCCAACCGTCGGCTTCAGGTCCAGCCAACCGTCGGCTTCAGGTCCAGCCAACCGTCGGCTTCAGGTCCAGCCAACCGTCGGCTTCAGGTCCAGCCAACCGTCGGCTTCAGGTCCAGCCAACCGTCGGCTTCAGGTCCAGCCAACCGTCGGCTTCAGGTCCAGCCAACCGTCGGCTTCAGGTCCAGCCAACCGTCGGCTTCAGGTCCAGCCAACCGTCGGCTTCAGGTCCAGCCAACCGTCGGCTTCAGGTCCAGCCAACCGTCGGCTTCAGGTCCAGCCAACCGTCGGCTTCAGGTCCAGCCAACCGTCGGCTTCAGGTCCAGCCAACCGTCGGCTTCAGGTCCAGCCAACCGTCGGCTTCAGGTCCAGCCAACCGTCGGCTTCAGGTCCAGCCAACCGTCGGCTTCAGGTCCAGCCAACCGTCGGCTTCAGGTCCAGCCAACCGTCGGCTTCAGGTCCAGCCAACCGTCGGCTTCAGGTCCAGCCAACCGTCGGCTTCAGGTCCAGCCAACCGTCGGCTTCAGGTCCAGCCAACCGTCGGCTTCAGGTCCAGCCAACCGTCGGCTTCAGGTCCAGCCAACCGTCGGCTTCAGGTCCAGCCAACCGTCGGCTTCAGGTCCAGCCAACCGTCGGCTTCAGGTCCAGCCAACCGTCGGCTTCAGGTCCAGCCAACCGTCGGCTTCAGGTCCAGCCAACCGTCGGCTTCAGGTCCAGCCAACCGTCGGCTTCAGGTCCAGCCAACCGTCGGCTTCAGGTCCAGCCAACCGTCGGCTTCAGGTCCAGCCAACCGTCGGCTTCAGGTCCAGCCAACCGTCGGCTTCAGGTCCAGCCAACCGTCGGCTTCAGGTCCAGCCAACCGTCGGCTTCAGGTCCAGCCAACCGTCGGCCTCAACGAGAGGGATGGCGAATGCTAATGATATCCCGAGACTAAAGTAACCGGTCGACATGGAATGAACGGTAACTGGAGGATGGTATAGTTGAGGGCGAGCGATGCACAGGGTGAGGGAGGGGAGGGAAGGTGTGGGTAGCTTTGTTAGGGTGGAAGGAACCGACGGGTATCGCGGATTGAGGTTACTGTGGGTTAGATCATGTCATGAATAATGTTGTCTTCATACGGTACGGTATGTGGACCAGTCAGTGAGGAGAGTCTTAACCAACTGTATAGGATGTGGGTATGTGTGGACTTGTGTTTATGTATGTGTGGATGTGTGTTTATGTATGTATGGAAGTGATAAGTAACCAGCACACACACACACACACACACATTAACGGCACCGCAGGACCAGTAACCTTGGGAGGGGTGACGGGGGTGGGTCAGTGTTCCAGTAAATACCCTCAGCACAAGCATGATTCAAGCCTTCCCCCCCCCAATCAGCGGTCACACGAAAACCAACGTGGTGGAGGCTACCCTCCGTCTTGCTCCGCTCCGCCCGTGTCGCCAACAAAACCAGGACACTCTGCCCCTCCTCCGCCAAGTACTGGCATCGTAGGGAAACCTGTTCTGTCGGGGCTGGCAACTGGCAACTCTCACCTGTATATTACCTCCGTATGAGCCAGCAGCTCCGCCACCAGTTGCTCGGTGACAGCGGAGCGAGAAGTGTGTGTCGGTCGCGCGCTCCTCCTCGCCACCACTTGTCAACACTGTAAGCACCGCACGACTCTTGCCCAGTTCAGCGGGAGGAACTCTCACTTCCGTCTTTCCAGAACAGAGGCGTTGCTCCCGTGAGGTCGCCTCACACACATCTCCCTCCCCGTCAACACTCTTGTGTTGGAATATTTACAAGAAAGGCCCAAGATGCCAGAGCGGGTCAACCCCAATAAGGCGGAAAGCCAGATGACCCTGGCCAGCGCCCGCAGTATGTCCGACGACAAGTAAGTCAGTCCATTATCCTCTCAGGTCATTACAGGTCAAGCCACAGTTTCTCTTAATCACTTCAGGACACTGCAGATCAGTCTAGTTTCTCTCAGCATTTTTCATTCAGCTCAGGTCATTACAGATGACTTCACATTTACTCTCAGGACTCTCCATTTTAGCTTAGGCCATTACAGGTCACTTCAGAGTTTCTCTTATCGCTTTCGATTTACCTCAGGTCATGACAGGTTCCTCTGGGCACTTCTGGGTCACAGTGCGTACGTGTTGACCACACCAGACCACTGTGGGCCGCGTTGTTATCATGGGGTGGCTGTCTGGCTACAAGTCTGTCCTGGTGATAGTTGGGCGGACATAAAAAGAAGCAAGAGAATGGGTCCACCATGGGTCTGGTTTTTATGAAGAATTCGGAGCATACGACTGGTGTAGAATGTCCAATCCTTCAGGAAACTTTCTAAAATCCCTGTAGACAACCTTCTTAACTCTGTGACGAAGCCGATGTATGGGAACAAAGGTAAATCCTTCGTTAAGGAAGATTGAGAAAGATAAGAAATCCTTCTTACGTTGAATCGTGTCTGGGATAAGTGATTCCTGCGTCTCCCGTACTGGGCGTTCCAGGACTTGGATTCGGCCGCTCATTTTATATCACTGACACACACGTTTCGACGCTTTAATTCTATGTGGTTTAAATCTGCGCATTTGATTCGCGTCAGCTACTGATCTCAGTTCACTTTCACAAACTAAACTGGTTCTATCTAGAGTTCGAACTAGAATGTCTTAGGTTTCCTCGCATTGTGGCCGATTGACTGCCTGGCAGCAGTCACTGCTCCTGCTACATGTAAGGAGGGACTGTACTGTTTACTGGGTATAACAAATGGGGTCGCCCACCCCATGCTACCCACAACACACAGCCGTTCACCATTAAAACAAGCGATATTCTTCAAATATCTTACCTACCTCCCGGTTCACAGAATGTAGGTATTTGATTTTTTTAAGCACTTCGTTCTCATCGATAGTTCTAACAAGTTAGGTAACACCAAAGGAATTTTTTGACCTACTGACATTAATGGGGGGGTATGTCGCTGGCTTATTTGGTTCCCAACCTTCAGCGACGACGTATCAACGAGGAGAAACACCAGGAGTCATCTTAAGCAGACATGATAGAGGTTCATGGGGCAGCGCATGAGTAACTTGTTTATCGCTGGTGTCAGCCGAGGGCGTGAGGGAGGGGCTGGAACGATGGCCAACTGTTGGGTCGGCGTGTAAGGGAAAGCTCAGGTCATCTTGCTAATGTGTTTACTGATCTTTATAGATAGAGTGCCTCGAACTGTGGATTCCATGTATTACCTTATGTCACTTAGAGAAACTCTCTCTCTCTCTCTCTCTCTCTCTCTCTCTCTCTCTCTCTCTCTCTCTCTCTCTCTCTCTCTCTCTCTCTCTCTCTCTCTCTCTCTGTATATATATATATATATATATATATATATATATATATATATATATATATCCTGCCCATGAGTCCCATTTATATTTATGAGGCTCATGCAGCGCCCAGGAAGCTGGCCACGTCCACCGGTCGTAATCGTCGGTCATAGTTCAGTAGGATGTGTTGGGTGTCTTCGTTGTAGGACTTGTATCGAAGGCACGAAGGGTCTCAGGATATGTTGAATCGGTGTTTGTAGTACTGTAAGGATGGCTGATGTCCAGAGTGTAGATGGGAAAAATGTATCGTGTTTATCTGATGAATGAAAATGTGGCGGATGAGTTTAAGGATGAGTTGGGAGGTTAGGTTCTTAGTATGTGTTGGAATATTTCAGTGTTTATGTGTCATGTCAGTTTTCTGTCTGCTGGAGGTGGGGGGGGGTAATCTGTGAGTAGAGGTTACTGAAGTGGTAGAAGGTAATTTTTTTTTTTTCTCATTCCTGCTTTAGGAGTTAGTGTGGTTTGGTTGGGAAGGGTCAGAGTGCTGTTGTAGAGAACCGGTTGCCGCGCATGTTGAGGTGGGAGGGTAGTGGGAGGATCTTTTTCCCACTGTGTAGGTGTTGCGTGTTGGGAATGATAGGTAGCCAGAGATTGCTCTGGGTGCATTATCTTTATGTGGTTTCCAGCTTTGTTGCATCTGCTTTTGATCGGACGGTTTCAGTACATTATGCAATACAACAAAAGATTGGATGTGTTCAGATGAGGCCATTTTTCGTTTGTTCCAAACGCTACCTATTAAAGGCGAGTAAGACTTTATCATCCATATCAGGGTGACTTCAAAACTTTGACCCCCTTACCCTACGCCGCAGTGTTGGTTCACTTCTACCTCTTTGTAGGTGTTACTTTGGATTTTGCTTCCGAGAGCTGGCTGTTTGTGTGCCCCCACCACTAGCTAGACTACGCAATTCTCGGCATGATGCTGCGTCATACGATTACTGTGTTGACCACACAAGGGTGGGCCGTTTTGATAACTGTTTCTTTCCTTACATCTCGGAGCTTTAGAACTTTCTTCCCTCTCATGTCTCTCCTAATAACTATGACTTGGCAATTCTTAAAAGAGATTTTACACTTCCTTCGCAATTCGTAAGTACTTTCCTTTGTCTTCTTTTTCCCTATCCTTAACCTCTCCATGTTTCAATTATAGCACGGTGATAGTATATATATATATATATATATATATATATATATATATATATATATATATATATATATATATATATATATATATATATATATATATATATTGCAAGAAATATGAATAGAAAGAGATCACAGATGATTTATGTGAGTCATGTTATATACAGATAACCACAACAGAAACAAAACACACACACACACACACACACACACACACACACACACAGCGCCAGACGCTCTCGTGTCAACATTATCTTAAGGGAAAACGAGAACGAATCGCTGTTGTACGTCATGGGGATGAGATTAACACGGAAAAGCTTGGCTTTGTGCGCTATGTTTCCAGTGTGGTAAGATGTATACTTTGTGATTTGTCTACATATATATATATATATATATATATATATATATATATATATATATATACACTGCCTCATATAATGAGGAATTGAGCCTTTTAGAGATGGATCTTATCCACTCTTTCACATCCAGTAGGTGAGTGTGTATGTGTGTGTGTGCACTTGATGGAAAGGGTTTAAACTGGGTAAGTCAATCTTCGTCAAGTGTGATCATCATCTAACCCCTCGGGGTCTGGTAAAGGCCGCTCTATGGCTTCCGTAATCGCTGTTGCGCTACCGCTCCGGCGTTACGACATGGTCACCACAGTCCATGCGCCGCCGATCCTGGCATAACTAGTACCCCAGGTGGTGACCAGGGAGGTGCCCAATTCTTGTATATCTTTACCTCTACTACTACTACTACTACTACTACTACTACTACTACTACTACCTGTACTAACACATGCTAAGGCATTACCTCAGTCCAGGAACTGGCATAAATCAACTATGAGCTTCGCTGCATTTCCTCTGAACCAGTTTGATGAACAATTGTACAAGGTGGAGCGTCTTTGTGATGTACTTCTTTACACGTAATACACTGTGCACGAGGGGAAGTATGTCATGTATCTTGTCATGTTGAATATACCATGATATAGCTGAACCTATTCTTGCCTGCGGCAGCGTAGTTCCCCTCTTTGTAAGGGGAAGTTTATCTTTGTTTATTGTAAACCTGTAGGCAGGAGGAGGGGGTCGTGCTGGTGTTGGAGGTGAGGGAGGAGTATGGGGCTCGTGGCGGGGGTGCAAGTGTTAGAGTTGAGGGAGGGGTGTAGGGGTCGTGGCGGGGTGCAAGTTTTAGAGGTGAGGGAGGAGTATACGAGTCGTGGCGGGGTGCAAGTGTTGGAGGTGAGGGAGAAGTATACGGGTCGTGGCGGGGTGCAAGTGTTGGAGGTGAGGGAGGAGTATACGGGTCGTGGCGGGGTGCAAGTGTTGGAGGTGAGGGAGAAGTATACGGGTCGTGGCGGGGTGCAAGTGTTGGAGGTTGAGGAGGAATGTGAGCGAGCAGGGAATCCCACGCATCTGTGTATTGTTGAAGGAAGTGCTGGGGGTGTTTTGTGTGTGTGTGTGTGTGTGTGTGTGTGTGTGTGTGTGTGTGTGTTGCTTCGTCCTGCTGTGTGGATATGAGATGAGACGTTCGTCTGGGATGAGAACTGGAAATATATAGTGTTAGGCAGCTGTTGTGGAAAGGACAGCAACACCTCGTGTGGGGCAAGGTGTGGGAGAGCCTGGTGTACAGCAGGCGTAACAAGAGCAGGCAACACCCCGTGTCGTGAAGGTGCAGCAGCCTCGCCTCTCTCTCCCTGTTTTCCGGGCGCCAGAATTGGATTACTGTGGGGGAAAATTACAGCGTGGGACATTGGTGTGGGGAGGGGAAGGAGAGAGGGAGGCGGGGCGGAGGATGGTAAGCGGAGGCGCTCCGGGTCCTTACAGGTTGTGGATGGAACAAGAGGCATCCCCGTGGCGGTTCCTGCACGTCGCACAGCGCTGGCTTAGCAACCCCGCGTGGAATACATGGTATACATAGTGTAACTACTGCAGGAGGAGAGGTGTGTTACTCACACACACACACACACACACACACACACACACACAAACACACACACGTAGGGAGGATGTGCTATTAGCGTGGTGTAGTGAGAGCGTGTGTAGTCCTCCAGTTATCCTTAACACCTGAAGATGATTTAAGATCTTTTCGGTCGGCGGACATAGCTTGACGTTGTCGGCCCTAATGACCCCCGGCATACTTGATGTAGGCCTAAGGTCCCGCCCACCATAAGGCGAGCCGCTGAGACGAGACCTTCCTGTGTCTCATCACGTCCAGGGAATGATATTGTTAACAATGTATCGGGGTCTCGCTTGAGTGATTGACATGGGCACAACGTTAACAGTCCTTGAGCAAGATGGTACGATCTTTGAGCACGACGGAACGATCTTTAAGCACGACGGTACGATCTTTGAGCAAGAGCGTACGATCTTTGAGCACGACGGTACGATCTTTGAGCAAGAGGGTACGATCTTTGAGCACGACAGTACGATCTTTGAGCACGACGGTACGATCTTTGAGCACGACGGTACGATCTCTAAGCACGACGGTACGATCTTTGAGTGCGACGGTACGACTTTGAGTACGACGGTACGATCTTTGAGCACGAAGGTACGATCTTTGAGCACGACGGTACGATCTTTGAGCACGACGTCAACAGTCCTTGAGGATGTCCGTACGAGCCAAACTTGAACACCACGGTACGTGGGAGATCTGGTCATCGGACGGGGCATGTTGCTCAAGGAGTCGTACCGTCGTGCTCAAGATGTTTAACATGATAACAAGATATATGGGACATCCGACGTACCAGATAACATGATAACAATACATACATCACACCCCGACGTACTGAGTGCTAACACTACAGATAAGGTGGCCAGTGATCCTCGCCAGATCTGAATCGACCCATGTCGGCGGAGCTTAATTGCGGCTCTCACCCTCGACTGGATTTGTAATGAGTTTCATCGTTACTCATCAGGTTTCATCTAGTAAGGAGCGCTAGATTGTACATAGCAAGGAGCGCAAGATTTTATGTATAGCAAGGAGCGCTAGTTTGTATACTTAGCCTGGAAAAAAGCGAGTATTGGCTAAGTAGAAGGGTTTTATCTGATGTTTAGTCTTACCGACGTCTGGGAATGCAGATCAAGCGACTCGCTTTCCTCAAGCACCACCACCACCAGCACTAGCAGCATCACCATGTCCAGGACGGGGCTGTCCGGGGAGCCGTGAAGGCGAAGAGTGTGACGACGGAAGTCAGGGAAAGTATTTAAGAGCCTCCTCCTGACTCCTGTTGCCTGCGCTCCTCACATTGTGTGATGTGTGGTGTGTTTTTCCCCCTTGTTTGACCTTTGATGTGTGTGTGTGTGTGTGTGTGTGTGTGTGTGTGTGTGTGTGTGTGTGTGTGTTTTAATTCCCTCGTTTGACCTTTGGTAGATGATTGTCATTTCGTCACACGAATAGAGAGGACATTTTCCTGTTGCATCAGTCTCCGCTGCGTTGGTGGGTTGTAAACATTACGACACAAGGCGTCTCTCTCTCTCGTAAAGATTTACATACACTCCAGAAAAATGACGACTCGCCAGAACCTGAGGATGTAGTGGCCAGCCAGAACTTCCGTAAAGTTACTGGTATCAGCGGTAGAGATGTGGTGACCCCGCCACGGTGTGTTGACCCTACTACGATGTGGTCCCTGCCACGGTGTGGCTATCGTGCCACGGTGGGGTGACCCTGCCACACTGTGGTGACCCTACCATGGTGTGGTCCCTGCCACGGTGTGGTTACCGTGCCACGGTGTGGTGACCCTACCACACAGTGTGATGACCCTGCCACGGTGTGGTGACCCTACCATGGTGTGGTCACCTGCCACGGTGTGGTGGTCTCTGCCACGGCGTGGTGACCCAGCCACACAGTGTAATGAACCTACCACACAGTGTGGTGACCCTGCCACACTGTGGTGACCCTGCCACGGTGTGGTGACCCTGGCAACAGTATGGCCACGTCCTCACCATGTGCTCGTTGTGTTGGCTGTGATGTAACAACCAGATGTTATACTTCAGAGTCTCACGCGTTGCTGGCCTCCTCCTCCTCCTCCTCCTCCTCCCCCCTCACCTTTCTCATCCACTTCAACCCTTCCCCCCACCACACACACACACACACACACACACACACACACACACACACACACACACAACACGGCTTTAATTTCGCATTTTTTCTTGCCCTTTCATCACCTTCCTCCCTCCCAGGTTCTGGCGCTTTCTCCTTCCCCCACCGACAGTTTCTTCAGCTCTGGCATCATGCAGGACCCCCTAGTGTGACCCCCCTTCGTCCCTTTCTTCTTTCCTGTATGGAACGCCTTGAGGACGACAACTTGACTCCTCGCGTACAACTTAATCCCTTAAGGACGACAACTTGACTCCTTGAGTACGACAACTTAACCCCTTGAGTACAAGAACTTAACCCCTTGAGAACAACAACTTAACCCCCTGAGTACGAAAATTTAACCCCTTGAGTACGAGAACCTAACCCCTTGAGTACGACAGCTTAACCCCTTGAGTACGACAACTTAACCCCTTGAGTACGAGAACCTAACCCCTTAAGGACGACAACTTAACCCCTTGAGTACGACAACTTAACCCCTTGAATACGACAACTTAACCCCTTGAGTTCGACTTCTTAACTCCTCGAGGAAGACGACTTACCCATCGAGTATGATGAATGAGATTATCCTTCTCAAGGGTTAAGTCGTGGGGCTTAAGGGATTAATTAGTGTCCAGTGTGCCGTCCCTCATCCCCTCCTTCCCTCCCGCGCGCCCTGCCAACCCACTTGCCGCAGTACTGGACCAGGCAGGGCCCGCCACCCAGCCTCCACCTGCCAGGTGGTCGTTCCTCTGGCTGATGGTGGTCGGTCGTCTTGCCTCCATGGTCGTGTGTGTGTGTGTGTGTATCAAGGTCGGTTCCGGTGAGCAGATTCCGCCCCTCAACACATGAAGCCATACCCCGGACGCGACAGCTTTAGGAAGCAACTTCCTGCTTCATGAGGAAACCATGTGTTTGTTTGTGTGTCATTAGGTCGCGTCCCCAGTGAGATGTGGGTGGGGGAATGGGGGGTTGGGGGGGGACTGAGCTGAGCTGCAAAGGGCGGGTAGGGGTGGGGGGAAGGGGGGAGGAGGTGGGTTTGCACCATCCTCACCCGTCCTTCCCTCCTTCCCCAGACTTGGTCATCCACGTCCAGACAGGCCGCTGACGTGGGGCTGCACGTGAACTCTCTGCGTCGGGTAGGGGGGAGGCACGTGTTGGCGGGGGCTCTCAGAGCGGCGTCGGCAGCCGCAGTAGTGCACGTAAGAGTGAAGCTTGGCAGCGTGGTGGTGCACGTGAACGTACTGTCGGGGGGTCACGTGGCGGTGCACGTGAGCCTTCCTGTGTGGCGGTGGTGCACGTATGGCCAGGCAGCCACGGCTGTGCATGACTTGCCTCATGCGTTATGTATACGAACGATGCCAAGTTGTGGCTACGGTCACGCCTGGCAGTGCTCCCGCCTCGCTGGCCCGCGGGCTAGAGACCCCAGCTGGAGCCTTGGCTGGGCTGGTGGTGGTCTTCACCCGCCCAGCTGTGGTCGGTCCTGCTGTGCTGTGGACGGTTGTACTCAGCTGCATGTGGCCGTTCCTGGCAATGTGGTGGCTATGTAGCCCATGCAGCCGCTAGAGCGGGAGGTGGACGGGGGTAGCCATGGATGGAGTGAGTGGTTCAGCCGGGAGAGAGTAGTGGAGCAGCGTGTGTGCCCCCGCGGGGGATTTGGACGTGGCACGGGGTCAGCGCAACACACCGAGCCTTACTACCCACCCCCGTGGGACCGGAGCTGCAGGTCGGCGATGCCGGCTTTGGTTCTAGGGGTAGACGGAACCGTGTCGGGTACTTGGTAAAATGCGGCAGGTTCGTCCAGCGCGCTCTCTTGGCTCTTTAATCCGGCATCCGCTCTTGAAGAGCCTGGGAAACAACACAGTCTTCGTGTGTGTGTGTGTGTGTGTGTGTGTGTGTGTGCTTCTTATTCTTAGCAATTAAATGTAGAAACTTTTCTAGGGCTAAACATTTATCTGGGAACAATGCTCTCTTTCCCTGAGACATCCTCCCCGAACACGTCCGTATACGGGAGGGACATGGCTGGGGGGAGGAGCCTTCAGTCTTGTCTCCATACTGATCAGCAACTTTATGCTGGTATCCCTCCTCCTCCAGCAGGTCACCTCGCCTTACATCACCAGGTCTTGTGCAACGCGGGTTTTCCCTACGTCACCTGAGGGAGGCGCAGGTCGTGAGGTGAAACCTGCACTTCCTGCTGGCCAGTGGAGGTCACACCCTATGCCTGCCTGCCTGGTCGTGGCGTGCATCCCTAATGCACTCCACAGGTTCAGGCCGTCCGCCCGCGGCCGCCGAGCCGAGAGCTGACGCAGGAACTGATCGTGTTGTGCAGCGCTAACTAAGCTGGTTAGCGCGCCGTCAGGATAGAGTGGATTACATCGCTAATGTCGTTTGTGTCATTGCTAACAGAGCGAGAGAAACGGCTGTCTTCACACTATACAGTATTGTGTGTGTGTGTGTGTGTGTGTGTGTGTGTGTGTGTGTGTGTTTGTACAACCCTTTCTATGTACACCTAAGTTTAGCCGCGTATCAGAGCGTGTTTGTGATTCCCAAGCACACATCTGGTGAACTTTCTCCTCCCATGTGCTGGAGTCGACACGTCGTAGGCACGTCATGCAGGGGAACACCTCCTTCTCCCGCAAGCTGTACGAGTTACATTCTCAAGAACATTTCCCACCTACCCCGCGGGACCACATGCCATCCAGGCATTATATAATCTCCTTAAACACGAGTTCTCCTGTTCGTCCGTCACTGGTTCTCTCGTTTATTGTTACACTGAGCCATATCACTGCCAAGACGCCTGAACGCCAGCAGAGAATTAGACGGATGCACCTCTGGTGTAGCTAGTATCTGGCTCCAGAATTCCCTTGAATTATCATATTAACATCCTTGCAGGCAGGCCACAGACAGTTGTAGTTGTTCCTCGCTGTGATTCCGTTGCTAGTCGTGTGGCTGACAACGTAAACCATTGGTAAGCTTGTCACCATACAGGAGCAGGGACAACCCCCTCCGTGGTGCTGTGCCCCTCACGTCCTCTTCTCAGGTATTCCTTTACGTTTGTCGTACCGCACAGCCTTGGCCACAGCAGCTGGTCAGGAACACTATATCTAGTAACGCGTGGAAACACGAGGCGCACAGACTGTATTCCGCCACCCTCAGTAATTAGTCGGCTGCACGTAATACATATATACAAGCACACCCACACATAGAAGGCAGGCAAATTCAGAGCCGTTCTGAGGGCCATAAGGTGTATGTGAAGTATAGTGGAGAGTTTGGATAGCAAGATGGAGCTTATCAGGTAACACGTAGCTCGCTCGTGTACCACAGATCATTAGTCAAGTGGGTCAGCGGCGACAAGTAGCGTATACCAACAAGGAACAAGGATCCTGTCAGTCATCAGGGAACATATGTGTATGTGCGCGCTCCGTCCCTCAGATAAAAAAAAGAGGTACAAGGTTCTGTTGATGTATGCTACGGAGGCGGGTCAGGTGACCATGTAACAGTAGGCCCGCCATGAACTACAGCATGTTACGTAAGTGTACAGTGCGTACATGACTGACCGAGGGTCAGGTAGCACGGAGCGCACAGGAGCGGGCAAGCAGGAGGACCCATAACTTTATGGCAGACAAAACAAATGACCACATCTCTCTGTACAGGGGCAGGATTTCTGCAAACTTGTGGCGCAGTTGCAGGGATGGGAGGCTCCGGATTCCACTCTCTCTCTCTCTCTCTCTCTCTCTCTCTCTCTCTCTCTCTCTCTCTCTCTCTCTCTCTCTCTCTCTCTCTCTCTCTCTCTCTCTCTCTCTCTCTCTCTCTCCCCTCCCTGCCCCCGGCTGGCTGTACATCTCATCAGCAGGTGAACCCGGCGCGTATCGCTGCGCGTGGGCTTCCACAAGGGGTTGTCGTCAGACGTCATCAAAAAATATACCCGTGACCCTGGCCGGCATCGGGGTCGTCAGTGGGGGGTCGTCACAGCCTGCCGTAGGGGCTGCCCAGCCGTAGGAATAATGAACGGTGGAGGTGGGAGGTACGGGCACCATTGAGTCGTGCCCAGGGAAACGATAAAGTAAGTGAGGAACTTACCGACAAGATTCCTCACAACGCTAGGCACATGGTACTTTCCTCGCGGGTTTGGAAGGTGTTGAGGTAATGATGGTACTAAGACCGGGAACACCACTCCACAACCCACATGTTTAGTGCACGGAAACCATAGCCTAACATCCACAGTCAAACGCCATAGACCGTTCCGTGATATTCTCTGACCACTCCATATGCCCTGGATCAGCCTATAGCACGTCATCCCCTATATACCACACCGCTCCAATTTGCTCTATCCCATGCAGACCTCTCACCCTCCTAAATTGGCCTGACACTTGAGAGGTTTTTTCCACTTCATTCTTTCCTTTCCTTCTCGGTATTTCCTTTCTCTTGTTTCCGCCGCTTCTGATACACAGTCTCTGGTGGTCATTCAGTCTTCACTCATCCTCTCCATCTGTGTGAACCATTTCAGCACACCCTGGTCAGCTTTCTCAACCAGACTGTGCATAAATACTTATTCTCCAGCACAGACGAAGATCTGGCCTTATTTGCTTCCAGCCTCTCTCTAGCTCTCATGTATAACGCACCGAAACCAGAAGTCCTTATGTATAGCCATGCCCTACACACTATTCTGAGATTTCCCCTGGTACGGTTCCTTGACAGTCCGTCGCCCCTGATATATCACACCGCTCCAAATCGCTTTATCCCATGCGCGTCTCACAGTTCTCTGTAAGATCAGGCTCCGAACACATAGAATATCTTTCACTCCATCCTTCCACCTCCGGTTGGTCTTTTCCTTCTTGTCTCCTCTTCTGACACGTACTCCGTTTTAGTGAACCTCTTCTCGCTCATCCTCTCCATATGTCCTAACCCCTCTCTGCTCTCATTCGAACGTTCAGTTTTGTCCTCCCTGCCTGTATAACATTGGCACTATACAGACATTCTGTCAACACTCAGGCATCTCACCTTAACCTAGAATTACAATGATATGTAATCGTAACTAATCATTCGATACATACATATATATATATATATATATATATATATATATATATATATATATATATATATATATAGAGAGAGAGAGAGAGAGAGAGAGAGAGAGAGAGAGCAAGTAAACCCTCCGCGAATTCACCATTCGGGTGTTGGTAAGGGAACCTAGCTTAGGATTGGGGTGCTGCTACTTTAAGAACTGGGGGTACTAGATTTACCGTGAGAGGCATTGCAGGCAGGAGGATGCCTGTACCTGTACACCAAACTGTACAATACCTGTACACCTCCAGAGCCCACAGCACCTGCAGGCGGCGGGCGGGCTTCACAATAGTATCCTACATATTGCCATAAAAACGTCCACTCGACGCATTTAGGAAAGGGACGAGCGTCGGCCACACGACAAAAGAAAGCAGGACCCAGTAATTGGAACACAAACACAACAGATGTAGTGCAGAGTGTGAGGCTGTGACCCCGGGCGTGAGGCCGTGTTTGTGTCGTGTGTTGCCCGGGTTGTGAGGCTGTGTTTTTCCCGTGCGTTGCCCCAGCCGTGGAGATGTGTTTGTTCTGCGTGTTGGCCCAGCCGTGGAGATGTGTTTGTTCTGCATGTTGCCCCGGGTGTGAGGCTGTGTGTTCTGCGTGTTGCCCCGGATGTGAGGCTGTGTTTGTTCTGCGTGTTGCCCCGGCTGTGAGGCTGTGTTTGTTCTGCATGTTGCCCCGGCTGTGAGGCTGTGTGTTCTGCGTGTTGCCCCGGCTGTGAGGCTGTGTTTATTCTGCATATTGCCCCGGATGTGAGGTTGTGTTTGTTCTTGAGTGTTATCATGGACCACCATTGTACGTCGTATTTGCGTGATCCAAGGTGTAGGAGACCCCCGACTGGCCCCGTATGTGTCATGGACCAGGGGCCAGGCGTCCCCTGCTGGTGTACCCGTGGAACGGGCCACGAAGTATAACGTACAGAGTTGCTGAAGTCTCGCAGTGAGGATGTGTGGGTCAAGGCGAGCACCAGTGGTCTGCTGGTGCTGGGTGGGTTTTTGGGAACTTCAAGGACAAACGTCACAGACCCGCTGTACTTTGGCACGTCTTTGGTCAGCATGAAGGATCACTATGTTGATGCTACGTTGTTCAACAAGCCTCCGTACGTATGTAAATGAGAAACTGTGATTACCAAACGAGGGAGGCGGGTAGGGGAGTGGTTCCTGGGGTTCTTCAGAGGAGCTTGGGGGAAGGGGTGACTGTGTGTGTGTGTGTGTGTGTGTGTGTGTGTGTGTGTGTGTGTGAGCGAGCATATGTAGTTCTTGTTGTCCCACCTCCCCAGGCCCCTGGGACGGGCAGGCTGGACCAGGGGGTTGAGGCAGCCAGTGGAGCGGGGTGCTTTTCCAAGAGTGAGGAAATTGCTGTGCTGGGAGGATCACACACACACACACACACACACACACACACACACACACACACACACACACACACACACAGTGTGAGTGAGTCGACAGGTTGTATGTGTTGGATGTGATCCATCTTATGTAAATTTGGACGGAATTAAAGATAAGGGACAGATAGGGAGATTCGTGGTTAGATAAGTTCCGTCTCTGTAAAGCTCCCGCTTTCTAGTTCTGTCTTGAAACATCGACTTATTCCATCCAGCTTAGAGACGGGCGACGCTGCTGGATGATGCATTCATTAGTCTGTAATGGTAGGAAGACATTGGAGACATTTACGTGTCTGCCCCTATCAGGTAATGGTTCAGGCAAAACCTATGTCCCTAATCTGTATTCTTCACCTCAATATTCGAGGATTTATCACTTGGAGCATAAGATACCTGTACACTCAGTGTATCTGTAGCGACTCCTTAAACGATGATAACCAGTTAGTGTAGTGGGGCAGATCGTGTATAGTGAGGGTGCGTTTTGTAGTTGATGTTGATCACCTCGTGAGTTAGAGTGGTTCACGCCAGAGGTACTGAGCTGCTGGGGTTTGTCATTCTGAAACAGCGGCAGCGGCGGCTGCAGCAGCAGTAGTAGTACCGAGGGTGACCCGGGAGCCGGGGGCCGGGGGCCAACCTCCCGCCTTCCCCATCGTGGAAAACAAGTGTGACCCACATCCCACCACGACACACACTCAGAGATTGAGGATCAGGACGACTAAGACTGTGACGAAGTCGACATCGAAGACAGAAGAGAAGTTAAGAGACATGGGGACAGACGCAGAGGGAGACAGAAAGGCAAAGACAGAAGAACAAAGGGAGACAAGAAGGACAGAGGAAGACAGAAAGGCAAAGACAGAAAGAGGGAAACAGAAACACAAAGACAGACAATGACTGAGTGGGAAAAATGAGTAAAATTTGGGAAGCACAAGAGAGGGACCAGCAGGAGTGCGAGCCACATGCCTGCCGGAGGAGGAGCACCGCTACGTAAGGCGGTCGGGACCAGCGGCATCAGATCATGAGCTCCAGCACTCCTCCTGACCCCTGGCCTACCTCTTGGGTCCTCCGCACATTTCCCAGCACTGCTGGTGGCGGCGATGGCAGCATTAGCACTAAACCTCTCCTCCACCCAGTTACTGCTGACCCACTGACACCCAGGGCCCGCTCTCGGGGTCCCCCGTACACTGTGCGTCGCTCGTGTCAAGGGCATGAGTGGAACACCCTCTGTTGTACCGATGTACCGTCGTCTTTCCTCTTCCCAGATCATGTCCCCTCAGCTGGTGCAGGGATGCACGATCGTAAGAGGCCACTGCGTCAGAACCCGAGAAAATCGCTGTGGACACGAAAAAAAGGTAAAGAGTCTGGAAAGGTAGATAGGGCATCACCTGCAGTCTTATAGGCAGGAGGAAGAAGCCTGCGACACGGTGTTGCCGAGTGGAGGAAGACTGCAACACCGTGAACCTCACAACAAACCAGTCGCGGCGGTATGTGAGGAGGGAAGGTCAGGGTGGACTGGTCCCGTACCGCACCGCTGCCAGGGAAGTAGGTCGCTCCTCCCTGGGGGGTTGGCGCCGCTCTCCTGCCTCACAGCCCCAAGGTGACGGTACTCCCCGGTGCTGTACCCGAGGTAGTGGTAGAACCAGGTCCCATACTTTGGGTGGCGGTCCACCCAAGTGACGCACCCGAGGTGACGGTACAATATAAAACCGTCCTGAAGCAACAGTTCCTCCTGTTGTGCTGTGTGCTGTGGGCATAACAACAGTTGTAACAACCAGTTGACTACATACTCTTGTCGCCGTTGAAATACTGAGTTCGTTTACACAGACAATATAACTAACTTGCTTTTGTTTTTTCATTTTCTGACATTGATTGCACGATGATTTTTGCTTATATTATTGTATTGACAAAATTCTTTTTGTTAGTAATTGTGTTGCCTAGGGAGGCTGGAGGCTTTCCAGTTGCTGGTAGTATTGTCTGGGGAGGCTGGAGACCCACCTGTTGCTGGTAGTGTTGTCTGGGGAGGCTGGAGGCTCTCCAGTTGCTGGTAGTGTTGTCTGGGGAGGCTGGAGATCCACCTGTTGCTGGTAGTATTGTCTGGGGAAGCTGGAGATCCACCTGTTGCTGGTAGTGTTGTCTGGGGAGGCTGGAGACCCACCTGTTGCTGGTAGTGTTGTCTGGGGAGGCTGGAGGTTCAAAGGTAACAGCTGGTACAAAACTGCCGGTTGTATGATGGTGCAGGGTATTGATCAATGCGGGAAGGAACACTTGGCCAGGGGTGTATGAGGCTCCTATGGCATATCTTCCTCACTCGGGTAGTTTTTGTTTTCATATTTTGTCCTTTTGCCCAAGAAAGGCGAATATATTGTGCATCCTACCTATCCTGTGGGTGATGGCGCATGTTCTTTCTGCATCACTGTACGTCAGGTATTCACAGGTACATCCTATGTACAGTAGATGTCACCCTTCGGGGGTGGAGAAATTGCTAGTTCATCCGCCGCGTCGCGCACCGTGAGCCCAGTGTGGGGACCTGCCCACTAACCCCATCCTGGCTAATTTGGTTACACGTGAGTCGTGCCTCCGAGACAAGCACGTTACAGCCATGCTGAGTGGAGTCTTGATGGTGTAACATACAAGAGACCTACAAGTTATGCATCATTTTTAGCTCTGGTGTTTCCCGCGGTCCTCTGAGGGGGTCTCTGTGTCTTTACCGTTGTTGGTCACTGACTGTGGTTACAACAGCTGCACATCCTGAGGCTGCTGAGCCGAGATGTTCATACATTCTGACGTATTCAATGTGTGACCAGCTGCACGGGTCAGGGTGGTGGTGATGCAGTGTTTCGGTTGGGAGTTATCTTCAGCGTCCGTGTCTTCCAGTACACTGCTGACAGTGGCCCAGTCTTGTCTACGGTCTGTGGTTGACGACCGGTGCACTGCTGACAGTGAGGGTTAGAGACTGTTAATGAGTCTGGCTGTTTGATTGGATCCAACAGTTTCCATGGACTTCAATATGTCGACGAGATAGCTGACTCTTCCGCGACCCCGATGGACTCAGTACGTTTAGCACTGACCTTTACGCTCAAACAGAATTAACATACCTGCATCAGTCTCGACCATTCACAACAACCAGTGTACGAGACGTCAGCAAGTGCAATAGTACTGTGGAAATAACTGAAGGTAAACTAGCGGCCAAAATACAATTGAATTCGCCTAAGCCGCCAGTGCGTGCGTCTTATCTCCTCTCGAGAAGAATTTGACTTCCACGCTGTGATGTTTCCCCGCCCTGGGGAGGAAGCTCGTAGGACTGTCATTATTTCACGACCCCGATGATCCTTGCTTCGTGCCGGGATCACCCGCTAGTTCGTCGTGCACCCCAGGCTCATCCTGACCTGAGTTTCCTCATCCTGAAGATGTTGCATGATAGAGCAGGCAGCTTCGGGTGTGGCAGGCAGGTGAGGCAGTCATGACCCGGCGAGCGCGTCTCCCGGTACGCCCAGACCTTCTACAGGAGGTTCGTCCAACCCCCAACACCGCAGCAGTTCACCTATGGCCCTGGCTGGCGTGAGGCGGCTTCTCTCATCCCCTCCGTCTGTCCCTGGGCCATGGCGGTATCAGCAGACTCCTGCTGCTGCCTCGTGGCTTCCCTGCGGCAGAGGGAGGCAGTGTTCGAGAGGGAGGCTACCCAGTACTGGCGCCGGAGTAAGGCATCAGGTCGTGGGGGCGGCGGCGGGAGTAAGGAGGAGGCGGCGGCTGCGGGGAGGTATCGGTGACACTCACCTACTGCTGGGGCGCTCCTCGGGCCTCATTAGGAAGAAGGTTACGTAAGGCTGTCGTTGTATCCAAGGGAGCATGGCGGACACGCACCTCAGTGAGGGGAGCAGAGAGAGAGAGAAGGAGGGAGGGAGAGGCAGATAAAGAGAGGGAGGGAGAGGGAGAAAGACTTCTTATTGACAGCAGACCTAACCTAACGTGCAGCTAGCCCGTAACTCGTTCGTCTTGTCCCACACGTAACGCATTATACTCACGGGTGTTCACACCAGCGTCGTGACGTGGCACGTCGAGAGGGAGGCAGTGTGTCTGGCGAACCTCGAGCATCGTGTATGGTGGGTGGTGGTGGTGGCCTGTGGTAAGGTGCATGCCTGACCCATGACCCACATGCCTAACTCATGACCCACGCCTGCCTCCCCCACTGCTGGCCCTCTAGCACATCTGCCGCCTGTAATTTTCATTATCACATGATAGAGCTGGGTTTTTGTGTGTCATCGTACCCATCTGTATATATATATATATATATATATATATATATATATATATATATATATATATATATATATATATATTCGCCATTCCCTGTGTCAGCGAGTTAGTATCATGAACAAGAATGAGACTTGGAGGGAAAAAATCCTCACCCAGCCCCCTTCTCTGTTCCTTCTTTTGGAAAAGTAAAATCTGGAGGGAAGGGTTTCCAGACCTCCTGTCCCACCCCTTTTTGTCGCCTTCAGCGACACGCACGGAACTCATGGGAAGCATATTTTCTCCCATATCCCTAGGAATAATATATATATATATATATATATATATATATATATATATATATATATATATATATATATATATCCTGACGTGAGTTTTACGATTGTGTAAAAGTGAGGAACTTTATGGGGGAGGGCTTCCCCGGATGCAGGTCATTGCAAAGTTCCCCCAGAGTCAAGTCAGCGTTAATGTGCCGAGCTGTGCACCTCTGACCCTCGTCTCTCGGGGGGAGCTATTTTTTTTTTTTTTTTTTTTTTTTGTTTTATTTTCTCCTTGACGAGCGGGTGTTTGGAGGAGTTCCACCCTCCCCTCGGAACTTGTAAACCTAGATAAGTAAATAGCCCTCGGACAGGATGAGAGTGGTCACGTGAGGCCTGACCCCCACCGCTTGACCTGGGGCATGGTTTGCGGGACACCTGCCAGATGGTACTCATGGACAAGTGAGTTACCAGCTGGCAGATGGGCACACCGGGACTTCACGCGACGACACTAGCTGTCCTTTGGCAAGAAGAGGCGTTCCCCTCCAGCGGTGACGCTCCCACGTCGTCCACTTTACCCGCCGCTGCCTGTGTCTGTAGGAGGGGCGGACCAGCCCATCCTGGTAGTGTGTGTGTGTGTGTGGTGATGCTTTGGCCACCACCCGGGGGCAGTGTGTGTGTGTGTGTGTGTGTGTGTGTGTGTGTGTGTGTGTGTGTGTGTGTGTGTGTGTCGACCGTCCCTGGTGGGGGTTGTCACCGTCGGTCACTGCACGTTGGCGAGGCCTCTCCAGGAAACCTCCTGACTGTATGGGTCAGTTTTTTCTCGTCAGGAAACTTGGCAGACACTGATGGCTCTCCCGACGCGGTGCAGCTGAGGGTGCGTGTGTCTGTCTGGTCCTGCTCCTCCTGTAGGTGGATGGGCTTCCCTCTCTGAGGCGACATTGCTTCTCTAAGTGCTGCTGTTGAAGGGCTCCGGCCGAGCCGTCATACCTAAGGGTCTTTCTATGTTCAAGGGTCATATTGTCGTCGTCCTTAAAGGTCGTACCATCGTGTTCACAGCGCTACGGAAGTATTTTTTTCTCTCCATATCAACCTTTACGAAACCAAGATTTTGATATTTTTGAGTCGGTACAATATATATATTATATATATATATATATATATATATATATATATATATATATATATATATATATATATATATATATATATATATATATATCAGACATGATTCTAATCTTTTTCTTCACATTGTGCGAAATTACTTGACTTGTTTGGTATTCGGGTGAACGTGGCCATTTTTGCTCACACGTAAATGATCCTGAATTTGCCGTTATATATCTCGCTTTCATTTCGGGAATCTCTCTCTCTCTCTCTCTCTCTCTCTCTCTCTCTCTCTCTCTCTCTCTCTCTCTCTCTCTCTCTCTCTCTCTCTCCGCGTTTCAAGTGCGTCTTATCAGTCTGGGGGGAGGAGGGAGGGAGGGAGGGAGGCGAGGGGTGGTTTGGGTTTTCCAGAGGAAACATTTATGAGAAAGTCTTCTGAAAAATCCATTAGTGGCGTAACGAAGTCAGCCGTTGCAGCGGGTGCCCGGGCTGGAGTGGTTTATGGAGAGCTTCTCCAAGTCTCTGATTCAATATCGTCACAGTCGGCGCCACCACCCCTCCTCTCGGAAGCTCTCACGTAGAAAATGGGGGGGAAATGCTCACTGCTTACTCAGCTGGCCGTGCATAATGTAGGCGGGTCGAGTGATGCAGAGGTGAGAAGAGAGAGAGAGAGAGGGGGGGGGAGGACAAAAAGATGGAAGTAGGGAATGGGGAGAGGAATGGTGGCTGAGAGACTGAAGAATAATGAGTAAAGAGATGGGACCGTCAGGAATGTTGAGGTGCAGGTGTAGGTAGGCAGGTGTGGGTGTTGAGGTGCAGGTGTAGGTAGGCAGGGTGTGGGTGTTGAGGTGCAGGTGTAAGTAGGCAGGTGTGGGTGTTGAGGTGCAGGTGTAGGTAGGCAGGTGTGGGTGTTGAGGTGCAGGTGTAGGTAGGCAGGGTGTGGGTGTTGAGGTGCAGGTGTAGGTATGCAGGTGTGGGTGTTGAGGTGCAGGTGTAGGTAGGCAGGGAGGAGGGTGTGTTGGTGGAAGAGACGTAATAAGAGATAAGCCAGCTGTGTCAGACAGCTGGAGGTGGAAGCCAATCTCTGCCACTTTCCCCAGCACTTGCCCAAATGCCCGACCCTTGTAACCATTATTCACGTGTTGTGGCAGTTCACAGATTTTCCTAGTGTTAGTTCAACGATTGATACATAAAACTTATGATTCCTTCACTTACATCTCAAAAGGTCCAGGAATATAGAGAAGGTGTCCCTGGAGATAAGGAGATTACGAGGTGGGTGGGTGGGTAGGGATGGGAGTGACATGAGAACGTGAGGGTGACGAGGATAGGGAACTGCCCAACACACGTCTTAGCGACAATAAAGATGCTGCTCCCACTCCGGCAAAGTTAAACCGTAGACACCGAGAAGTGTGGCGGTGATCACTAGCGTGGTTATTGATGGTGGTGTGCATCCGGCCAGCATGATGGGGTATATTGTGTCTGTCGGTCGTTAGGGGAGAGAGAGAGAGAGAGAGAGAGAGAGAGAGAGAGAGAGAGAGAGAGAGAGAGAGAGAGAGAGAGAGAGAGAGATTGTTTACAGTTGACAAGATGCATAACTTTCTCAGACAGAGAGAGAGAGGGCGAGCGTGTATGTGTTGATGCGCCAGATAATCATTGGCTGAACCATTTATTCCCTGATGGATCTATCGTCGGTTCCTGTGAAAGTGAAGCTATGAGGCAAGTGTGGAGGAGATATTGAGGCCAGCTGGAATCTGTTTGGAGAGCAAATATTGAGTTTGCCGAGAGATGCTATTGAGTTTCTTGCCGGGGCAGAGCAATTATAAAAAGGGGACGTCCAGACTCTGTTATGAAAGGAACGTTGTTAACTTTAAATTGGGGGGAAAATGAGGGTAGATGTGAAGAAGCACATGTCACGCATGGGTCGCTGTGTTTCGTAGAGGAAGGTTGAGACTTGGCGAGACAAGGCGCCGGAGGAGGGAGGTAGGAAGACTATGTTTGGACAGGAGAGAAAGACGGTTTTTGAGGACGTGTTGATGTTTACAGGTCGGGGCGGGCGGGTGTACGTGTCCAGCGGAGGTGACAGCAGATGTGGTGACGCCTCCAGTGTTTACCGTACGCTCCAGGGATCTTCTTCCCCACTCCCCCCACCCCCTCGGAAGGAGGGAGGGAGGGAAGGAAGAGGTCAGAGCTCCGACGGGCTCTGGGGGAGGGCACCGTGATAGAACGGCTAGGTCTCCCGGGTGGGGTCGATGATACATGGGTACGGTGGAGGTTCGCGGTGGAATGTCGTGGATTAGGAGGCTTCTGGTACGAGGGAATGAGTCCTGGTGGAATATAGAGCTCCTCCTGTAGGGTAGCCGGCTCTCTGAGATGCGCCAGAGAGTTCGGCTGAGTATTTGTGTCTGGCTTCAGAGACCAGCATGTTACATTCAGATCTCAGGATGTTAAGGGTAAGTTGTGATAATAAATAATCAGAGATAATGTAGCTGTCTGTGGCAGTAATTTCTACCTGCTCATGGACGATAAGTCTGGCGAACAATTCAGTTTGTAGAGTAGAGGCCCACTTGGTTCTTCTAACATTTTTCTCTAATCTATCACCACTGGGCTTGATCACAATGGCAGCACTGCCTGCCACTTCTCAGTGGCAGAATCGCGAGAACCGTCAGTATAGATGCACTGGGTTATGTTATTGTCAGTCTGGAGTTTCTGTCAATGTTCAAGAGCATTGGTCTTGGGTAAGTGTTAAGGGTAAAGATTATAAGTGATTAGTGTCTTCGGTGGAGAAGTGGCAGGACCCCGTGGTGAGGATGCCCATCGAGCATTGGGAAGTGAGACACAGGTCTGATGCCCTTGGGATCAAGGCGAAGGATCCTTTTGCTCACAGGATGAGGATGGGGTGCACACACTAAACATGTTGGGGACAATGGCACAAATCAAATCAGGTAGAGTCTGGTGGTGATCTTGCGATGTAGGTCAGGGAGTAAGGTGCCTAGGGAACTCATAACACTGCATACGAAACTGAACTTGATATAAAGAATTCCACACCATCGCACCGGAGTAAACACCACTCTCCATTCGTAGGAACTTGCTTATGATACACACATCATGTGATGTAAAACTGAAGATAAGAGAAGGAAAATGATTTCTCTGCCGTAGAGGAAAAGTCGAGGCAAGGAACCGAGGGGTGTGGGTGAAGCCTTGCTTGGGTGAAAGCATTGCCGATGGAGTAGTGATGACGGTTGAAGTCAGTCACAAGCTGAGATCTTATTGCGACAAACGCTGTTGAGCGGACGTATGACGCGGTACGAACGAGACCAGACCCAGCCCGTGTTTTGGTCATTTCCGAGTGTGTGTGTGTGGGGCTCCGCGCCTAAGCCAGACGTTATCCATCTGCTTAGCTACGTCTGGAGGAATGACCACCCGTTGCTCCGCAAGGAAAGGCGCCTCGCTAACATGTATGTACCTGCCACTCGCGCTTGTGTGTATGACTCTTATAAAAGAAAGATAGCGTAGCAGTCTGAAGTGACCTTCGTTAAGCCTGTGGGCTCCGGGGTCAGCCTTGGAACTAAGTTTTTGGTCACAACACATGAGAAGTCTCGCCTCACGTGCTGGATGTGTTTCCCAATATTCCTCTCTCTTCCGCCGAGCGCAGTGTATGTGAGCGCTGCCTGACGCTCATCCATCTTCCGCTTGAGAGAGATTCGTTGGTATTAAGTGGCGGGGATCTTGATGACCAGCGCGTTCAGTGTGAGGCTAAGGCTACATGCAGGGGGGCCTTTGCCTGCCTCCACGACCTCTGTGACGCTTTCAGTATTTCCTTTCCTTTCCTCTTCTGTATCCCAGACTTAGAGAGGGGAGAGAGAGAGAGAGAGAGAGAGAGAGAGAGAGAGAGAGAGAGAGAGAGAGAGAGAGAGAGAGAGAGAGATGAGGTGGTTACCGTTGTTTACCGGGCTTGTGCAATCTGGTGCGTGTTGGGAGAACATTTGTTGAATATTCAAATTGCATGGCATCAGAACTCTCATCTAAAAGGCAAAGTCGATACATTTTGCAATACTTGACTAGGTCTTTGAGGGGGAAACTTGGCAATTTGCAGTGTTGCAGCATTTGACGCAAAACAGTGATATATATATATATATATATATATATATATATATATATATATATATATATATATATATATATATATATATATATATATATATATTACTGGTGCACATTTCGAGGAGTTGATTTAAGCACCTCAACATAGAAAATGGGGGTGGGTGGGTGGATGGTTCATGAGAAATAATGCAAATAACGATAATGATTTAAATGATACTGATAATAATTAGAATGATAGCAGTAACTGAATAAATAGATAAGAGACGAAATATCCAGTAATACAACTACTCCTACTACTGCAACTACTACTACCAGTAGTAGTAGTAGTAGTAGTAGTAGTAGTAGTAGTAGTAGAAGTAATGATGATAAAGCAATGGACGATAGAGAGATAACCAGAGTGAGTGCCGAGCTGTGTCGGACGTCTTCAGTCTCGGCGGGTATATTGCTCCGCCGGTATAATACCGACCATTGTCCCGCCACCAGCTCCCGGTAAACAATGGACGGCTTCTCATAGCCTGGATCTCCGCCTCCACCCACCGTTTAAATGCTTCCTTCGTCACCGCCTCACCTCCGTTGTCATATGTTGGGTCATATGTGTTCGTTAGTGGCTGGGGTCTGGTGTACCTTACGTAGGAAAAAAGTATTGGGAAGGACTAGTGTGTCAGTAGCTTAAGGCTGTCGAGCGTGTGTGTGTGTGTGTGTGTGTGTGTGTGAGGGGGAGACGGGGGCCGTGAAGGTATGTTATAAGTCCGACATGAGCGGGACGGCGGTTGTCGGGTTGTCATTGTTACGTCATGATCTAGTGACAACATTCAGGCGTCTCTTTTGTCCACGTCTGATTTATTCCTGGCAACACTTAGGGGAGTCGCTGGTTATATTTCGTATTTCATCGAGTTTTTTTTTTTTTTTTTTTTTTTGCCTTTTATCTTGGTTTACAATTGTCAAGAGATGAAAGGAAAGGCAATTATAACAAATAGTTCAATCAGTCATGAAGGGTAAAAAGTTTTCCTTTACGTTGTAAAGTTTTGATTAAAACCTGAGGATCTATAAATGTCATATGGCCGTGTAACATTTGCCTGGGGAGGCGGTGGTCAGCTGTCATGCTGCCCCTACCCACACTGCCCCTGGCCTCAACATCTGAGACATGGATACATGACAACTGGACACCTCGGTATAAGGTTGACTGGTGCCAGTCGTCATGTGTCTTAACTGTTACTGGAACAGTGACTGACTCGTGGCTTATCACTCCCTGTGGCACCCTCTCCCTCCTGTACGTGATGTGGCACCCTCTCCCTCCTGTACGTGATGTGGCACCCTCTCCCTCCTGTACGTAATGTGGCACCCTCTCCCTCCTGTACGTAATGTGGCACCCTCTCCCTCCTGTACGTGATGTGGCACCCCCTCCCTCCTGTGCGTGATGTAGCACCCTCTCCCTCCTGTACGTAATGTGGCACCCTCTCCCTCCTGTACGTAATGTAGGCACCCTCTCCCTCCTGTACGTAATGTGGCACCCTCTCCCTCCTGTACGTAATGTAGCACCCCCTCCCTCCTGTACGTAATGTGGCACCCTCTCCCTCCTGTGCGTGATGTAGCACCCCCTCCCTCTTGTACTTGATGTAGCACCCCACTCATTCCTACGCATGTGGCATCCATTTCCCTGCATACGTTTGGGGGACCAGGGCGACCGATCGGTCAGCACCTTCGCTACACATACCTCGTGACGAGTGCATGAAACTTACGAGGATCCCACGGCTGACATGCGTCGCGGCACGGTAAGCATATCGGTAGATTGCACGCTCTCGCCGGCACGCGCGTGCGTGTGTGTGTGTACGTGTGTGTGCGTACGTGCAGCACGTGCGTGTATCTCTCTGAAAGTGGCTTGCAAATCTCTGCGGACCTGTGTAATATACCGCACATAAACCACAACATTATAAAGATTTGCAAGGCTCCAACGTGCCTCCACAAACACAGACACCGTGCCAGGAGTCCGGCACGCACAGCCACTGATGTGTTGCCTGGGCTGTTGTCTCAGCTCAGACAACCTCACTACATCATAAGCCTCCTAGTATCCGAACAAGTCCCCAGGTACCCACACAACATCCTGGTACTCACACAAGTCTCCGCCTACTTACACAACGTCCTGGTACTCGTTTTTTTTTTTCTTGTATTTCAAATAATATCATTGTAAATGGGTCGACCCGATCGTAAGTTCCTGGCTGGGGCCGCAAGATGGACGAGACGTGTATGGATCTGCATGCCTCATACATTCTAGGGAGGGATAGTGAGAGTATAGTATGTACAGCTGTGCCCTGCATGTCACACCACACACCTGAAGGAACCATGGTTTTATCCTCCATCTTCCCATCTGCTTTTCGGTCTCCCCTTTGCCCCATGCTTCCTCTACTTCTGCCACATATATCTTCTTAAGGCTCTCGTCACTCATCCTCTCCATTTGTCCAAACCTTTTCTGCACACCCTGTTCAGCCCTCTCAATAATACCCATCTTACTACCACATCTCTCTTTTTGAGAATATCATTCCTTTTACTATCAACTTACCTCATACCTCAAATTATCCTCAAGGATTTCATTTCCAACACATCCAATCTCTTCCAGATTTTGTATTTTGGATTCATGACTCGCGCTCATACAGCACCAATGGTACTTCTGTACCATCAGAGAGAGGGCAGAGGGCAAAGACTGGTAGCTTTGCCCTTTGCCCTCTCTTTCCACACACCTTTGCGCCCCCTCACCCATCCCATGTTTCACTACAACTCCAAGAGTTCTATCCGCTGCCATGTCCACTCCCAGGTATCCACACCACCCCACCTCCTCCATTTAAACTCGCACTTAAACCAGCCCTCACCCCCAGCTGAACCTCATAACCTTAGATTTATTCACATTAACTCTCAACTTTCCCCCTTAATCACACTCTCCCAGACTCTGACGCCTGGCTTTTACAGCTTCGCACCAATGGTAATGCTTTCCCACCACTAAGATACAACCTGTGTTTGTAGAGAGAAATGTTCTCTGGATTCTTTCCTTAGTCGCAGGTTCCTCTGGGTTAGAAACGTCAGAACTAACTACGGTCATTTTAGGTTCATACCTAACGACGGATCTGATCTGTGGAAGTTGTTTACTGAAGTGATCTCATGGCGTCAGGTCAGGTCAGGAAGGATTTTCCTACCACCTCGGGTTACCCCAGATCACCTCACCCTGCCCTGTGTGTGTGTGTGTTTTCTCACCGGTATATATATATATATATATATATATATATATATATATATATATATATATATATATATATATATATATATATACACTAATGTAACCAACTCGTGTCATTCTGTCTGGAGATACACGAAAGAGATCTCGCAGATTTCCTGTCTTTGCTCCCGTGCCTTTTGATGCAGATGCACCGGGAAGTGTCGGGTGTGAGAGCGTGTGGGCGGCTGAGAGTGTTGGAGGGTAGAGGTGTGGGAGGGTGGCAGGTGTGGGAGGTTTGTCCCCCGGGGCCATTATGGATCCCTGGGCTGGAGGGGGAGGGGAGGAGGAGGGGACGGTCCTGGGCACGTGCAAATTGCAGCAGATCACAAGTGTCATGAGACTATGAGGGGTCCCGGGGTGTCTGGGGGGAGGGAGTGGGGCGGTCCTTGAAACGCGTAGACTGTGACAGTGTTGACCCGTCATGATGGCATGAGGAGTGCCAAGGATGGAGGGTACGAACACTGGCACGTGCATACTGGGTCTACTCCAGCCAGGCATGGGGATCAGGGAGCAGTTGCAGTCTTCGCGTACCTTTGCTCCCCCCACCGAATTTAAGGCAGTCAGTTTACGTTATTATAGTTATTAACTTCGCTCTCTCTCTCTCTCTCTCTCTCTCTCTCTCTCTCTCTCTCTCTCTCTCTCTCTCTCTCTCTCTCTCTCTCTCTCTAGTGCACGGAGATAGACATACCTTGGTATATTGCGTCGTGTTGACTACGTGTGGAGAAGACACAACACTTTAAGCTGAGCCACATCCCTGCTTAGAATGTGACCCCCTGGGAGGGAGCTGCCCGTATGGACACTGTGAACCCAAAGGAACCCAGGGCCAATTCGCTGACCACAGGGAGGATGTGACCCACGGGAAACCATGAGGTTGTGGGTTGTGTTTCCCGAGGGGGCTGGGCTTTCCAGCAGGGGCAGGTAACCACAAGGCTTGTTGCTAGCGTAACCCCCTGGGTAGAGGAACACAGGCCCTGACCCAGCAACCCACCCCAGCAGCAGGACTACCTTCCGCCCTTTCAGCCGGGGAAGACTGTTACGTAACGTCAGTCATGTGGGTGAGAAGCGTGACTGAATGTACTGCGGCTATCACCTGCCGTTCACTTGTGTGGGTCGATCTGGTGGATTCTTCGGTGGGTGTAAAGAATCCTCCAGTGAGACACTGCTACTCCGAGGGGCATCGTGGCCATCAGTACTCTCAAGGGAGCCACAGTTGCCATCGGAGGAGAAGTGATGCCCTGCTTTACGAGGGGGGACCGTCATCTGATCCAGCCAGTGTCTCATCCTGGGCGCCACCACACGCGTCCATCCCCCTGGTGCTGACAGCGGTGGCTCCCGCAGCAGCACGTCCTCTGAGGAGCCACACCTGCCAGTCATCGCCTCGCTCCGCCCGGCGAAAGTTTTCTACCAAATCAAACCTCGTCAATCTGTTGTTAAAAAAAAAAAAAAAACTGGATTTCCCGTGTTGACATCTCCAAGAAGCCGTCGCTTATCAAATTCATAGAACTTTTGTTTTGCTAACCGTTACTCTGTGATGGTTGGTCGCGCTGTAGCAGTATCGGTCTACCACACAGTCTGTACAGTTTACGCACGCGTGGTTAAGAGATGTTTATTTACTTTTACTGGAGTGACGTACGGCACTCTGTGGTGATGGTGGCCGTGGTGACACTACCGCCCGTGGCATGGCCGTGGGCTGAGCAGCACGGCGGGCTGGAGGTGGGGGAGCTGGATCAAGCGGTCGCCAGGGGCCTGGGCCGCCGGCGGCCGACGTAACTGTACTGGGGAAATATCCGCCCGGTGTGAGAGGCTGCCGGTGGAGAGAGGGGTTCTGTGAGACGTTTGGACGAAGGAGCTCTCACACACTCACTCTCGGAGGGAGGGAGTGAAGGAATCATGGTCACGGGGGGGAGGTGTTGGGAACTCAGTGCTGGAGGGAGGGGCTGGGGAGAACCGCTGCTGGGAGAAGGTGGTGATGAGTGGGGGGCGATGACAGGCATGAGAACGGAAGACGTCGGGACGGGTGAGGGACGGAGAAATCAGACGGATGATTGGCAGAGAACGACCGTCCGGCTCTGGGACGGTGAGTGAGCCACGAAACCCTGATTATCACCGTATTACACTGAAACAATCCGCACCACAACCTTCATGCTGTGACATCTGACCACCTCACTCACACGTGAGAGGCAATCCGGGGCCCCTCACATCCTGACACCTGCGTCTTGACACATTAGAGCGTCTTTCTCCGGGCCAGACCACCATCTTCCGCGGCCTGTGTTAGTGCTAAATGTTTTGTTTGTTGCCGTGATGTTCCATCACCCCAGTCTTGTTTTGTCAGCTTCTCCCTGCACCGCTCGCGCTCTCGTGTTGGTAACGGTGCTGACGATCCTCATCACAGAGTCGTCTCCATCTTCTCTCTCTCTCTCTCTCTCTCTCTCTCTCTCTCTCTCTCTCTCTCTCTCTGAATATATATATATATATATATATATATATATATATATATATATATATATATATATATATATATATATATATATATATAATGCTGCCAGAACTCCAACTAAGGTGGCAGATTCCGGAGGGTGGCGTCAGGGCGTGTTAAGGGAGGACGCCGGGAGTTCAACGTGAACAACAGTAAGGTACAGAGGTGCAGCATAGGGGATGGGATAGGCTGTCTGAGTGCAGGAATGAATGGGGAAGAGCTGGAGGAAGTGGAGTGTCCGTATACCTGGGAGTGGATATGGCGGCGGATGGAACCATAGGGGCTTGAAATGAGTTACAGGGAGGGAGAGCGGACTAAGGTCTGGTGGGGCGCACTAAAGAAGCGTGTGGAAAGAGTGGTCGGCGAGGGTCTGTAAGGGCAAAGGTGGGTATGTTTGAAGGTATGCTACCCCGCCAGTGGTGTGTGGGGTGTGAGTTGTGAGCCTCAAATGAAAAGAAGAGGAGGGGTGCGTGTGTTGGAGATGAGATGTGAGAGGACGATTTATGGTGTGAGACGGACTGGGAGCGTTAGGAATGACAGTGTCAGGGGGAGTCGTTGGCAGCAAGCGCGGTTTGACTGAGAGGGCCGACCAAAGTGTGATGAAATGGTTCGGGCATATGGGAAGCATGAGGGAGAAAGACAAAGTGTGCGTTTGTGTGTGTGTGTGTGTGTGTGTGTGTGGGAAGTGGAAGGGGCAAAGGGAAGAGGGGAGGACGAGGAAAAGGTAGAAGAATGAAATGAGGAGTCTTTAAGGTACCGGGGCCTGATGATTTAGGAAGATGATAGGCGTGCATTGTAGGAAAATTAGTTGGATCGAGAGGTATACAGGGGGGCGACGTGTTGTTATTGGACTGAGGGAGAGTAGATGAAGCGGTGAAGATAAAGCATGGAGTGCTCTCCAGAGCTTGGCTGTGGATGGTAGGCTCTGGTGTTGGTGCGTTATAAATGACAGCCAGAGGTAGATGCGTCAGGAGTGTGGTCGCGCCGCAAACACCGTCACCCAGAGCGGGGTATAACACGGCCGGCGTGGGGGGACCCTCCCTCCTCACGAGAGACTCTCTCCCGGTGCACTAGTTTTTGTTGTTCTTGCCACGCCAGGCCAGGCCAGGCTGCCGGCACTTTCCCTTCACTCATGTTTCCTCTGGTTCCTCTCTGTCATGCCTTCACCTCGCTCGTCTCCCGTCCCCCTGGGTCTAGGTGACAACAGTGGTGTCTGCCCGCCTGGCCCCTGGCGTGATGGGAACCTCTGGCTGCTCCCTTCTACCCACCTTCCTTGTATCACCTCCCACCACCACCATCACCACCGTCGCAACCATGACCACCACCGTCACCACCACCTTCACCACCACCGTCACCACCACCATCACCACCGTCGCAACCATGACCACCACCGTCACCACCACCTTCACCACCACCGTCACCACCACCACTAACACCGTCACCACCACCGTCACCATCCCCTGCCAAGACGGTCGCCACCATCACCATCACAACCATCCCATCACCATCACTATTCATCCTCGGCCTCCCCACCCCCACCCTCACCAACACCGCTACCTGTTGAGGAAGGTGACCACAAGTACTAACTACTGCAGTAGCAGCAGCGGACCCTTCCTCCACCGCCACCATCATGGCGGAGTCCCGGCTGCCTTCTGTGAACAGCATCGGTGAGATTACTTCCAGGAAGGTCGTGCCAGGTCTGGGTCGTGGGTGTTGGTGTTGTGACGGCCCTTCCATCATAACCCTGGCAACACAACACGCCACCACCCTACCCACTACAGGCTTCAGGGCCTACCAGAGAGCCTGCAGGTGCTTGTAGCTTGTGGTTTGGCTCCTCTCCTTGACGCCCTCATCCTTGTGCATCTTTTCCACTGTAATGTGAATAATTCAAACCAGTGTGTGTACATGTTGCAGCCGTGTTTACAAATTGAGTTGATATCTACTATGTGTTCGTTCACATTGCCTGGTCGTGCACGCACTGTGGACCATGTGTACGTGTGTTACAACCTTGTGTACATCTTGTGGTTATGTGTACAGGAACTATATATATATATATATATATATATATATATATATATATATATATATATATATATATATATATATATATATATATATATATATATATATATATATAAGGTAGTTGTACATATGTTCTGCCGTTATGTATTCATGTCATAGTCAAGTATAATGATTGTGTGTGTCTGCATACATGGGGCTGTGTGTACGGTCTTCTAACCAGGTATACACGTCACTTACGTATACATATGTTTCAACTTTACATAGAATGAGGTGCACATTCGTTGCAGCCATGTGTGCATACATACATATACTTTATGTACATGTCGTTACTGTATGTACACGTACTTTATGTTCACGTATTATCATTGTACGTACATATCCTGTGTCAGTACATGAATTTTGCGTATGGTACGTATGTGCGTATACTGTATGTGTAAAGTTGTTGTGATGTACACAAGATACAGTTTTGCACACATGTGTTGCGACCACAGGGCATGGCTATGAGTGCGTGGGAGTGCACATGTGTTTTGGGGTAGGGTGCGTGAGGCTGGCTGCATCAGCAAGTGAAGGTGTTGGTAGAGTGTGTGTGTGTGTGGCGCACCGTTGGTGGTGGCTGACAGAGACTGGCGCCTCTCATTCGCAGTCTTGTCTCGTGCGTCGCTTGTTATAACACCTTGCAACACCTGATGTGTTGTTTGTTCCTCGTCTTGCTAAAGCCCCGCCGCTCACCTGCTCTAAGAGCTTTCGTTGGCTTTTTGACTATGTTAGAATTGTATGTTAGATTCATGGTAACTCACAGGACATGTGGACGTTTGATGGTTGTCAGTCGTTTGGTGACTCAGTGCATCTATTTTTTTTCTAGTTCAAGTGCAGTGGTTTCTCTCCTCGCGTTAATGAACGTCCTACACAGGAGGACGTGAAGGCCGCTTGGTTGTCGTCGTCATAGATCACGACGGGAATATTGTGCGGGGGGAGCCTGACACACTCCATCCTGTCGCTCGTCGTCCGGCAGTTTACCAGCGCCATCACCAGGAGCGGCGGCAACGATTCTGTCGTTAGTGGAGGCATAGCTCCCCCCTTGATGGTGGTGGTGTGGGGGGGGGGGCGGTGATCAGCTTGTTAGCATGGGGTAACTCTCCACCACCTGGGGTGTTGGTCAAGTGTGCTGTCCTTCCTTGGGAGAGGGAGCGGGGCTGATGTTTCTCTCTCCCCACACTAGGGTGTGAGGACTTGGCAGGTGTCGCCAGGGGTGAGACAGGTGTGGGTGAAGGGCATGGTGTTGGGAGGTGGCGCAGCCGTCCTCATGATGGGGCTTGGCTCCTACAACACCAGGTGGGAGGAGTGGGGAAGGAGAACTGCTGGTAGTGACAGGGGGAAGCCTCCTGCTGCAACACAAGGCCGGGGTTAAGTGGAGAGGAGGTAAGCGTGAGGTGAGGGTCAACAGGTAGGGAGAAGGTCCACACCCGCACTCCTGCTGCATGACGGTCCGCTCTGGATCCATCAATACAGGAACTCCCCTCATCATGGAAGGTATGATGCCGTGCAGATAACACACTCCAGTGTTGCTCTTCGTGTCTGTCATCTGCTGTAGTACCTGCTGCGTCTCCTATCGTCCGAATACGCGCCACTTTTGAGGAGTATCCGCTACGCTTGAGAACAGTTTCACCTTTTAATTCGTAGAAAGTAGCTAGTGCTTTTTTTTTCCTCCTCACCCCCGCGGTTGCCGATGCGACGGGGGACTAAGATTGTTGATGTCACTGAACGTTATTTTTCGTATCATTGTGTCGAAGGAAGATTCATTTTTCATCACTTGAGACTACGCGAGATCTGACAGTTACAGTGTTGATCACTGTTGACGTATTTAATCTAAAGGAATTCTAGAATCTTAAGATATAAAACATGGGACCTGGGCAGTGATGGTGGGAACCGGGCTGTGACTGGAGAAAAAAGAAAGTAGTTGAGGCTGGTGACCTCTTACTTTACCTCATTGGGTAATCTACCGCTGCTGAACTCCAACATTGTCGGTGGTGTACATTGAAACCTTCCATTCGTTCGTCTGTCCATCAGTGCCAGACCATGGAAATACAACTTGTATCCTGATACTGTATTCTGTAAACCATTATGGTGTAGATAACGAAAGGAAAGATAAGAGAATACTTTGAGAGGAGTTCCGTTCTCTTTTAGAAATTTGACCTTATAAATAGATAACTGGCAAGAGTGTAGCATGATAGATAGTGTTCTTGTCTGTAGTGAGATCGTGTGTGCCGAACTACGTAATGAGAGTGACGGGTGAACCTAGGGCTCTGACACCTCAGGGGACAAACTTAGTATACGTTCGCTTGTACAGTGCTGTCCTCTGGCTTGTGTTTGGAAGTAAGTTCTCCTCCCATAGTCATCAGGCCAGGATGACCCCTGAGTGGAGGGGTGAAGACTGGGTGAGTGATGGGAGTAACAGACAGAAAGGGGCAGAGGAGGATACACTACAGGGAGGAGGGAGAGACAAGCTGTGTATCACAGTAGGAGGAGGAGGAGGAAGGCACTAACTGATGGGGTGATATCAAGGAGTACTGTGTAGAGGGAAGGGTAGGGAACCAGGTGATGGGAAGACGGCAGGGAGGACTATACATAGGGAGGAAAGGGCACCTGGTGATGAGAAAAAGATAGGCAGAAGTCAGCTGAGGTAGGGTAAAATTGGACGGGTTTGCAGAAGGCATTTGACGTAGAGCGGCAAGAAACGGTGTAGATAGAGCCAGACCGGATGAAGACAACATGGCCTCGTTATGGCCCACAATCCATACGTCATTAGCGTGTGCCGGCGAATGGGAATTGTCTTGACACACCCAGTAATTAACCCGTGCGACCCAACACCTGCCGGCCCGGGTCTTAGCTGGCGGCCGACACCTCAAGAAGGTGGTGGGTTCGCCCAGCCAGTTAGGCTGAGGTAAACATGTTTGGCGTTACTCATTGTCCATTGAGGTCATGAACACGACGGGGACTACCCAATGCTTTGATGGCCTGGCATTTTTGACCCGACCATTAAGGGATGGTTCAGTGAGCAAGCCGTTATAACCAGGAGTCGTACTGTCGTTGCTCAAGGGTCGTGCCGTCGTCCCGAAGTTGTCGAACAAGTTATTTGAAAATAGAAATAAAGTTTGTAGATTCAATTTCCTTCGTTGAAGAGGATTAATGATGATGATGTTGTGGGCTGAGCCAGTGTTCGTGGATGGATGTCGTCGTGATGGTTGGACACAGCATTCGTGAGTGACCGTTGTCGTTGTAATGGGCAACGACACGGTCGTGAGCTGCCATTGTCGTCTTGATGGGGCGCCCAGCACCCCCCCCCCCCATCCTCATTAGTTTGGTTCGTTAATCAATAATGCCATGTCAACACGGCCCAAGGTTGCCAGGTGAAGGTGAGGTCACCTCGCAGATACTGGGAGGTGCTGGAGGTGATTAACAGGTGTCGAAGAGTGTTGCAGGTGACGGGCAGGTTTGGAGGAATCCTGGAAGTGATAGGCAGGTGTGGTGGGGAGAGGGGGATGGGGACTGAAGATGAGTGGTAGGGGTGCAGGGGTGGGAAGCCTGATAACCCTATACCCTGCGGAGGGCCGGGTCTGCTGCCTCTGTACCCTGCTGGAGGCCGGGACAGGATCTCCTGCGCTGCTTTTTGCCTAAGATGAAAACCTTGCAGGAAACAACGTTGTCGTTAAGCTTGAGAGCGAGGGTGTGTGAGTGTGAGGTCTGGGGCCGGTGTGTAGGGTGTAAGTAGACGGTGTGCTAGTGGTGGGATACGCCTGAGGGGGACACCGGCGTGGTGTGCATTGCGCTTCAGTATCTTCTTTGTGTGTGTGTGTGTGTGTGTGTGTGTGTGTGTGTGTGTGTGTGTGCGCGCGCGCGCGTGCGTAGGGAGTGATTAGTGTAAGGATGATACACTGTAGGGTTGAAGCTTGTCCTTGAAGCCTCCCGTTTGTGATGGAGGTGGGTGGGGAGAGCCGTATTACCCAGGAATGTCCCATTAGTACTGCCAGCAGCAGATAAAGACCGTCCTCACATGCGAGTTAGAGGTGTGGCTGGTGGTGGCGGGTGTCTGTGGTGGTGGTGGAGGATTATGTAAGGCTGTTGAGCTAGGCTTTCCACTCCCCTCCCCCCTCGTGCAATTGCTTACTGATTATTCCCGAGGCTCACACCTCTATCCTCCGATCACCTCCCTCCCGTCACGATGATGTAGCGCCTCATATCTACTACCGCGACAGCCTCGCTGATGAGCGAGAGGATACACGCCGTCCCTGTCGCTGAGTCGCTCGGGTTCATAGCACACGTTCCCTCTCCCACTGTCACCATCCATAGTTCTACAACACACAGACGTACAGATAGATGGATAGATAGATAGATATCGATACATACTTACAGTAGGAAGAAAGTAGAACATTTGTGAAGGCCTCCACCACCTTGATAACCGGGGGGGGGGGGGGGTGTCTCGCTAGTTTCCGTGGTGTGTGTTTGATCCTTGGCTAGATGACAGATTGTTCCGGGGGGAGAGAAAATATTCGACACGGAATCCCCGGGCTGCACACGCCGCCTTTTACCGTGTCAACCTTCAGTCATTTTACAAGGTGGGAGGCGGATATGGCTCCAGCCCTTTTTGTGACCCGGGATGTGGAGCTTCGTCAGGGTTTGCTTGTTCGGTGAGTGGCAGCACTCGCCTCCCAAACTGTGTGTCGTCCTGCATAATGTGTGGGGCACCTATGCACCGTGCTTCTCGCCGCGCTTGACACCGCGTGTTGCATGTACCCTGAGCATGAGAGGCTCGGCGGAGGCGGAGCTGTACACTA
This sequence comes from Panulirus ornatus, assembly GCF_036320965.1. Taxonomy (NCBI): domain Eukaryota; kingdom Metazoa; phylum Arthropoda; class Malacostraca; order Decapoda; family Palinuridae; genus Panulirus; species Panulirus ornatus. The sequence continues at coordinate 11,237,225 of NC_092291.1, forward strand.
CAGGACCGCGTCAGTCCGGGAGTCGAGGGGCAGTCCCCTCCTTCCTTGCGGCGATGTCTGGACTGACACAACCTGTGGTTCGTATACGCCTTATCACTGACTGGTGCATGACGGCATCACTGGCGCCACTGCCACGAGCATTCACATATATCTTGAGAAGGTCAGCCTCGGAAGGAGGCATCAGGGCTGCTAAGCAGGAGAGTATTGAGAGACCAGTGTTGTCAACTATGGAGGTTACGGAGATGTACTTACAAAATGACCTAAAGAATTGAATCACCAAAAGCATGGAACCGAACGCAAGTTAATTCAGGTCACCTATGGGATATATATATATATATATATATATATATATATATATATATATATATATATATATATATATATATATATATAGTCGTGTAAGTTGAACATCTCAGTGGGAACGAGAGAGGCCTCTTCCTAGAGATCTCTTGCTCAACTTGTTTAAATTTTTTCAGTAAAAATTCATCATCTTTGTCTTCCTTCTTCGCCGATAGACCCTTCTGTTTCCCAACAATTGCCAGAAACTTTCTGTCGTCGGGGAAGTCGGTAAGTCGGGGCATTAAGTTGTCTTAAGGGAAGTAAACAATTACCAAGAGGCTCGTCAGTATTTTTGCCGCGCGTGTTGTTCCTTAGATCAGGGCGGGCGTTATGATGACATGTCAGGGGCGGCCACCACCCCGACCTGCATCAGGCCGCACCTCACGTCCTCTTTACTTCATCGTCCACGTCTTTGTGTCTGCCTGGCTGTTTGATGTAATTGTGGAGTGGGCACAATTCCCACAGGTATATCAGAGGACCATCTCTCTTTCCTACGTGTGCCCTAAAGATCGACCCTCCGTCTTTTGTCGAGTTAAAAGCACTGCCTGGTAAATTGGTTCCTGGAAAAGGAAATGGAATGTTGGTATTATAGTTTTACTTATTGGAGGGATGAGGGAGTGCAGCGCCGTGGGGCTTGACTCTCCTCCCCAGGCCTCACCCATGCTTGTGAGCGGCCCGCCCCAATATCAGGAACCTGGCTGGCAGCGTCAGGCAGGAGGCCCCGCTTATTGTTGTTGTGTTTATCAGGCGTTTGTTCTGCCATTCCAAAGTTATTTCAGTAGATTTATCCACACACTACTCTCTCCTGCCCTCCGCACCACCATACACTGCTCCCCTGCCCTCCACACCACCACACACTGCTCCCCTGCCCTCCACACCACCACACACTGCTCCCCTGCCCTCCACACCACCACACACTGCTCCTCTGCCCTCTACACCACCATACACTGCTCCCCTGCCCTCCACACCACCACACACTGCTCCCCTGCCCTCCACACCACCACACGCTGCTCCTCTGCCCTCCACACCACCACACACTGCTCCCCTGCCCTCCACACCACTACACGCTGCTCCTCTGCTCTCCACAATTAGTCCCCTGCCTGGTATTCTTGGTCAGTTCATCACCATAATTAGATCAATTTCACAGCCATCAAATGACATCCACCTGTAGCTAATTCAGAAGAAGGCCCTGTTGCAGTTGCTGATCCAGTCAGAGCAACCACTGAGGTGCACGTAGGTGGAGGGGTCGGTGTTGTTACTGCCGTCTGCATGAAGAGGAATGCAGCAGTATCTGCCGGGTCGTGCTGTGGCTGCTGCTCCTGCTGGAGGAAAATCTAATCTTTCCACGAGTATCGCTGACGGTGGTAAACAGACCGCGATTTTCACCGCAGTGAACGTGATCAAATAAGAATCTAAAGTCCTCTTAGACATTATATAAGACGCAGAAGAAAAAAAAGAAGGATTGTTAAGAACTCTGTTTCGCAGGAAATTATACCAGTATGTGGCTGGCAGTCCCTGTGTGAGGGTATACACTGGTGTGCATCCAATGAACCCTCTTGAGAATTGCGTCTCTCTCGAGCGACCTACGTACTACGTGGACGCCCTGACATCTTACCTTACCTGACGTCCCGTCGTAATCGTCTTCCAGCGATAATCATCAAAACCTTGGCTTCTGGTCTGCGTCCCCTGGAGGTGTGTCGTACCCTGTGCACTGGTAGAGACCCAGAGACGAGACCTCCTCTCTCTCTCTCTCTCTCTCTCTCTCTCTCTCTCTCTCTCTCTCTCTCTCTCTCTCTCTCTCTCTCTCTCTCTCTCCCAGCGCTGCAAGCACTCGCCCTTAACGCTCCTCCTCGAGGTGGGAGTCTTTATAACACGGGCGGTATGCGCGCTTTCCCACGAGGACATAAACACTGCCGTGAAAAATAACCTGAGGTAAATAAGCATGTGAGAATATAGCTGTGTGATAAACCTGTGTAGCGAGGCCATATTTTGGTTCCAGCCACCTCCCTCGGGCTGCAGGACTGGATTGTACGAGCCATAACCGGGCAGGGCTGGGACGGTGGGACCAGGTCCCCTGGTACGGTACAGCCATAACCGGGCAGGGCTGGGACGGTGGGACCAGGTCCCCTGGTACGGTACAGCCATAACCGGGCAGGGCTGGGACGGTGGGACCAGGCCCCCTGGTATGGTACAGCCATAACCGGGCAGGGCTGGGACGGTGGGACCAGGCCCCCTGGTATGGTACAGCCATAACCGGGCAGGGCTGGGACGGTGGGACCAGGCCCCCTGGTATGGTACAGCCATAACCGGGCAGGGCTGGGACGGTGGGACCAGGCCCCCTGGTATGGTACAGCCATAACCGGGCAGGGCTGGGACGGTGGGACCAGCCCCCTGGTATGGTACAGCCATAACCGGCAGGGCTGGGACGGTGGGACCAGGCCCCCTGGTATGGTACAGCCATAACCGGCAGGGCTGGGACGGTGGGACCAGCCCCCTGGTATGGTACAGCCATAACCGGCAGGGCTGGGACGGTGGGACCAGCCCCCTGGTATGGTACAGCCATAACCGGCAGGGCTGGGACGGTGGGACCAGCCCCCTGGTATGGTACAGCCATAACCGGCAGGGCTGGGACGGTGGGACCAGCCCCCTGGTATGGTACAGCCATAACCGGCAGGGCTGGGACGGTGGGACCAGCCCCCTGGTATGGTACAGCCATAACCGGCAGGGCTGGGACGGTGGGACCAGCCCCCTGGTATGGTACAGCCATAACCGGCAGGGCTGGGACGGTGGGACCAGCCCCCTGGTATGGTACAGCCATAACCGGCAGGGCTGGGACGGTGGGACCAGCCCCCTGGTATGGTACAGCCATAACCGGCAGGGCTGGGACGGTGGGACCAGCCCCCTGGTATGGTACAGCCATAACCGGGCAGGGCTGGGACGGTGGGACCAGGCCCCCTGGTATGGTACAGCCATAACCGGCAGGGCTGGGACGGTGGGACCAGCCCCCTGGTATGGTACAGCCATAACCGGCAGGGCTGGGACGGTGGGACCAGCCCCCTGGTATGGTACAGCCATAACCGGGCAGGGCTGGGACGGTGGGACCAGCCCCCTGGTATGGTACAGCCATAACCGGCAGGGCTGGGACGGTGGGACCAGCCCCCTGGTATGGTACAGCCATAACCGGCAGGGCTGGGACGGTGGGACCAGGCCCCCTGGTATGGTACAGCCATAACCGGGCAGGGCTGGGACGGTGGGACCAGGCCCCCTGGTATGGTACAGCCATAACCGGCAGGGCTGGGACGGTGGGACCAGCCCCCTGGTATGGTACAGCCATAACCGGCAGGGCTGGGACGGTGGGACCAGCCCCCTGGTATGGTACAGCCATAACCGGCAGGGCTGGGACGGTGGGACCAGGCCCCCTGGTATGGTACAGCCATAACCGGGCAGGGCTGGGACGGTGGGACCAGGTCCCCTGGTACGGTACAGCCATAACCGGCAGGGCTGGGACGGTGGGACCAGGTCCCCTGGTACGGTACAGCCATAACCGGGCAGGGCTGGGACGGTGGGACCAGCCCCCTGGTATGGTACAGCCATAACCGGCAGGGCTGGGACGGTGGGACCAGGCCCCCTGGTATGGTACAGCCATAACCGGCAGGGCTGGGACGGTGGGACCAGCCCCCTGGTATGGTACAGCCATAACCGGCAGGGCTGGGACGGTGGGACCAGCCCCCTGGTATGGTACAGCCATAACCGGCAGGGCTGGGACGGTGGGACCAGCCCCCTGGTATGGTACAGCCATAACCGGCAGGGCTGGGACGGTGGGACCAGCCCCCTGGTATGGTACAGCCATAACCGGCAGGGCTGGGACGGTGGGACCAGCCCCCTGGTATGGTACAGCCATAACCGGCAGGGCTGGGACGGTGGGACCAGGCCCCCTGGTATGGTACAGCCATAACCGGGCAGGGCTGGGACGGTGGGACCAGGCCCCCTGGTATGGTACAGCCATAACCGGCAGGGCTGGGACGGTGGGACCAGCCCCCTGGTATGGTACAGCCATAACCGGCAGGGCTGGGACGGTGGGACCAGGCCCCCTGGTATGGTACAGCCATAACCGGCAGGGCTGGGACGGTGGGACCAGCCCCCTGGTATGGTACAGCCATAACCGGCAGGGCTGGGACGGTGGGACCAGGCCCCCTGGTATGGTACAGCCATAACCGGCAGGGCTGGGACGGTGGGACCAGCCCCCTGGTATGGTACAGCCATAACCGGGCAGGGCTGGGACGGTGGGACCAGGCCCCCTGGTATGGTACAGCCATAACCGGCAGGGCTGGGACGGTGGGACCAGGCCCCCTGGTATGGTACAGCCATAACCGGGCAGGGCTGGGACGGTGGGACCAGCCCCCTGGTATGGTACAGCCATAACCGGCAGGGCTGGGACGGTGGGACCAGCCCCCTGGTATGGTACAGCCATAACCGGCAGGGCTGGGACGGTGGGACCAGGCCCCCTGGTATGGTACAGCCATAACCGGGCAGGGCTGGGACGGTGGGACCAGGCCCCCTGGTATGGTACAGCCATAACCGGCAGGGCTGGGACGGTGGGACCAGGCCCCCTGGTATGGTACAGCCATAACCGGCAGGGCTGGGACGGTGGGACCAGCCCCCTGGTATGGTACAGCCATAACCGGGCAGGGCTGGGACGGTGGGACCAGCCCCCTGGTATGGTACAGCCATAACCGGCAGGGCTGGGACGGTGGGACCAGCCCCCTGGTATGGTACAGCCATAACCGGCAGGGCTGGGACGGTGGGACCAGCCCCCTGGTATGGTACAGCCATAACCGGCAGGGCTGGGACGGTGGGACCAGGCCCCCTGGTATGGTACAGCCATAACCGGCAGGGCTGGGACGGTGGGACCAGCCCCCTGGTATGGTACAGCCATAACCGGCAGGGCTGGGACGGTGGGACCAGGTCCCCTGGTACGGTACAGCCATAACCGGCAGGGCTGGGACGGTGGGACCAGGCCCCCTGGTATGGTACAGCCATAACCGGCAGGGCTGGGACGGTGGGACCAGCCCCCTGGTATGGTACAGCCATAACCGGCAGGGCTGGGACGGTGGGACCAGCCCCCTGGTATGGTACAGCCATAACCGGCAGGGCTGGGACGGTGGGACCAGCCCCCTGGTATGGTACAGCCATAACCGGCAGGGCTGGGACGGTGGGACCAGCCCCCTGGTATGGTACAGCCATAACCGGCAGGGCTGGGACGGTGGGACCAGCCCCCTGGTATGGTACAGCCATAACCGGCAGGGCTGGGACGGTGGGACCAGCCCCCTGGTATGGTACAGCCATAACCGGCAGGGCTGGGACGGTGGGACCAGCCCCCTGGTATGGTACAGCCATAACCGGCAGGGCTGGGACGGTGGGACCAGGCCCCCTGGTATGGTACAGCCATAACCGGCAGGGCTGGGACGGTGGGACCAGCCCCCTGGTATGGTACAGCCATAACCGGCAGGGCTGGGACGGTGGGACCAGGCCCCCTGGTATGGTACAGCCATAACCGGGCAGGGCTGGGACGGTGGGACCAGCCCCCTGGTATGGTACAGCCATAACCGGCAGGGCTGGGACGGTGGGACCAGCCCCCTGGTATGGTACAGCCATAACCGGCAGGGCTGGGACGGTGGGACCAGCCCCCTGGTATGGTACAGCCATAACCGGCAGGGCTGGGACGGTGGGACCAGCCCCCTGGTATGGTACAGCCATAACCGGGCAGGGCTGGGACGGTGGGACCAGCCCCCTGGTATGGTACAGCCATAACCGGCAGGGCTGGGACGGTGGGACCAGCCCCCTGGTATGGTACAGCCATAACCGGCAGGGCTGGGACGGTGGGACCAGCCCCCTGGTATGGTACAGCCATAACCGGCAGGGCTGGGACGGTGGGACCAGCCCCCTGGTATGGTACAGCCATAACCGGGCAGGGCTGGGACGGTGGGACCAGCCCCCTGGTATGGTACAGCCATAACCGGGCAGGGCTGGGACGGTGGGACCAGCCCCCTGGTATGGTACAGCCATAACCGGCAGGGCTGGGACGGTGGGACCAGGCCCCCTGGTATGGTACAGCCATAACCGGGCAGGGCTGGGACGGTGGGACCAGGCCCCCTGGTATGGTACAGCCATAACCGGCAGGGCTGGGACGGTGGGACCAGGCCCCCTGGTATGGTACAGCCATAACCGGCAGGGCTGGGACGGTGGGACCAGCCCCCTGGTATGGTACAGCCATAACCGGCAGGGCTGGGACGGTGGGACCAGGTCCCCTGGTACGGTACAGCCATAACCGGGCAGGGCTGGGACGGTGGGACCAGCCCCCTGGTATGGTACAGCCATAACCGGCAGGGCTGGGACGGTGGGACCAGCCCCCTGGTATGGTACAGCCATAACCGGGCAGGGCTGGGACGGTGGGACCAGCCCCCTGGTATGGTACAGCCATAACCGGCAGGGCTGGGACGGTGGGACCAGCCCCCTGGTATGGTACAGCCATAACCGGGCAGGGCTGGGACGGTGGGACCAGGTCCCCTGGTACGGTACAGCCATAACCGGCAGGGCTGGGACGGTGGGACCAGCCCCCTGGTATGGTACAGCCATAACCGGGCAGGGCTGGGACGGTGGGACCAGGCCCCCTGGTATGGTACAGCCATAACCGGCAGGATGGGGTAGAGGAAGGCACGGTATTGGCGTGACCGTTGGTAACTCAGTGATGGGCCATTGTTATATCTATTTCCTTCCTTACACCGCTAAGCTTTTGGAAGGCTTTTTATGCTCCTGCTTTTTCCCGACGACCACGGACAAAAGTCCGTCTTTGTGATGCAAGTTTTCGACCTCCTCAGAAACTCCGGGAAATTTCTTTTCTTCCCTCGCCTCCACATCTGGCTCTTAATGGCTGGTTCATCTTTTATGAGGAACTCTGTCCATGACTGGGGCCCTCCATTATAACGTTACGTAACGAATTACTTATCATTGATTGTATTCTAGATATTAATGGATCTGATGACTTGTGTAAACTGTGTTTCCCCTTATATATCTATAACGATTTCAAACCGACTAACATGACGTAGACTGTGGTGGCTCCTCTGGTTTACCTGGCTGTACACTCTAGTCTACATCTTGTTTACCTGGTCGAGTCGAAGAGTTGTGTTGGTGATGGTGGCGTTAGTATTGGTGTTGTTGTTGTTGTTGTTGTTGTTGGTGGTGGTGGTGATGGTGGGGTGGCGTTAGTGGTGTTGTTGTTGTTGGTGGTGGTGGTGGTGGTGGGGTGGCGTTAGTGGTGTTGTTGTTGTTGGTGGTGGTGGTGGTGGGGTGGCGTTAGTGGTGTTGTTGTTGGTGGTGGTGGTGGTGGGGTGGCGTTAGTGGTGTTGTTGTTGTTGTTGTTGTTGGTGGTGGTGGTGGTGGGGTGGCGTTAGTGGTGTTGTTGTTGGTGGTGGTGGTGAGTTTGAGATGCCGGCCGGACGTCTGACCCAACTGGTTACCTTCTCCAGGCAGGCTTGGCAGGCATGTCCATCTTGCCTGAGGCGCCAACACTGGAGCCTCGATGGTCCGCTTGTGGCGTAGTTTGTACCGGTGACGCAGCAAGGGCCGGGGAGGTTCATTGGCAGCGACGTACCACTGAATACACACACACACACACACACACACACACACACACACACACATCGTCCTTGCTTGTCAACATACAGAAAGATCACTTTCAGTATAAAGATAACTTCACACCACCTCGATGTATTTCACTCTGCTGTAAGCAGTACGCCTGTCTTCACTTGCCCCCTGTTACGTGGCCTTCAACCCAATACATAACATTATTGTATTGTTTACTGATAAATTAGTCCCTCTTGAATTGGAAAAGGTCACACACAGACATCAGTTCAGAAATACACGAAGAGCACAAACCTATCTCCATACCACGACAAACTCGTGGTCTCCCTCCGCCACACAACACACTCCACACGACTCAGAACAACACAACATCGTTACCATCTCTGAACACAATTTGTTGAGCTCAGTGTCAGTGATTATGTATTTCTGCAGCTCATAGGAAGTTAACTAACCCTCATTCTCTTTTCCAGGTAAGTTGTGTGGCTAGATCAGACGCCTCCAGCATCACGGGCCTGCCTGTGGCCCGAACGTGAGTCCAGTGTGATTGCTAACTGTGATTACTGTTTGTGTGTAGCGGGGAAAGGGTCTAATACTCGTGTTCCCCCGTCTCTTAACCATGCACATATGTATCGTGTGTGTGTGTGTGTGTGTGTGTGTGTGTGTGTGTGTGTGTGTGCGTGATAGGTGTGGAGTATAGAAGGGAAGGAAGGGGAGCTCTGGAGGTGGTGGGTGCCACGTTAGGTGGCATTGGTGAGGCTCTGAAGACAGGACATGTCTATGATATCCCCCAGGATAGAGGCTTACCTGCAGGTGAATACAGAGGGCAGGTCTTCTACAGTTAGGGGCCCCAGAGCTCAGCCTATCTCACGTCTTAGTGCAAGCAGACCCACTCCACGTCTTGAGTTGCCCGTGACATGTACCGTGGTATAGGATCGGAGGTTCCTGGGACAAAGAGCTGGTCAGATCCTGGCGGGTTAGTGTGCACTGTTGTATGGGACCTTGGTGAAGCCTCGGACCCTAAGGTTCCGTCCGCGTTGCTAACCTTCTCTCCTAAATTTGCTCCGTCCGGGGAGCCCTCGGTGGGTTTTCCCAAGCTGTTGCTGCTGCTGCCGCGGAATGTGAAACTTATGTACGCTTATGTAAACCAGTCTGATATTTTTCAAAAAAACAAACAAACATGATGGAGCTAATAGTTGATGGAAATGCTAATGTTTAGGGATAATTGCCAGGTAAATTATTCCCTCTACAGCGAAGACAGAAGCCTTCAGGTAGTGTAATGTGTGATAATATTAACGTCCACTGTGAGGTGGTACAGGATATGGCGGCCATAATGGCCGAGGCCGCTTCAGGGGTAGAGGTGCTTGCGGCTCGTCTCCCCAGGGACTCCCCGCCGCCATCTTCTTGAAGGCCTCCCCATAAATCACTTTGAGCGGCCCCACCAGTCATAGTCAGGCCCTGTGCCCTTGGTGTAGGATACGCAGTGCGTACACCCTCCTCCGCCCTTAGTGGAGGATACGCAGTGCCAGTAGGTTGACCTTCCCATCCTGATGTTCTTCATCGTAAAAGGTTCTCAAGTTTGGATGTGTTGTTGCGCGCAGTGAGAGTCTTCCTCGTTCAGAAGTGTATTAGAAGAGTATTAGAATGTCATGTGAGATATCTGTATATTTTTCCTTGGGATCAGATTACGAGAACATAAAGCGTCTTGGGGGAGATAACGACCACTGTCATCTCTCAACCATCGTGATTCCCGCAGCCATTGATGATGTGTGGTGGCCAGGGATCAGGTGGTCCTGGGTGTTGACAAGGGACATGTCCCTAGTGATGATGTTGACCAGGGACATGTCCCAGGCGATGGTGTTGACCAGAGACATTTCCCTGACGGTTATGATTACCGGGAACTTGTCCCTGACGGTGATGATGACCGGGGACATGTCCCTGACGGTGATGATGACCGGGGACATGTCCCTGACGGTGATGATGACCGGGGACATGTCCCTGACGGTGATGATGACCGGGAACATGTCCCTGACGGTGATGATGACCGGGGACATGTCCCTGACGGTGATGATGATCGGGGACATGTCCCTGACGGTGATGATGATCGGGGACATGTCCCTGACGGTGATGATGATCGGGGACATGTCCCTGACGGTGATGATGACCGGGGACATGTCCCTGACGGTGATGATGACCGGGGACATGTCCCTGACGGTGATGATGACCGGGGATATGTCCCCTAGCGGCAGTGCTCCTCCTCTCCAGCCATGGAGGGCCCTGGTTGGGGAGTCCGTCCCGGGCCCCCGCCAGTGGAGTGATCCTCGGGATATGTTTACGGTTATGGCCACGTTGTCTGGCTATTTTTCACACGCAGGACCTCAGTAAAGTGTGACGACGTATCATAATGTTTTACTACAAGCTTTAGAACACCTGTTGCACAGTGTCTTTATATATATATATATATATATATATATATATATATATATATATATATATATATATATATATATATATATATATATATATACTGAATCGAAAGTATTGGTATTTATTTCGACTACGACGTCTGTGGCCGTTTCCAGGACATTAGATCCTGTAATGTCTTCCTTTTCTCTGTCAAGTGAGGAGGAAGGTAATGCACTGGCCGGGGCCCCGCTCCTGTCACTACCAGGCTCACGGGGGAGTTACAGCCTCTCCTCCTGCCCTCACCACTCTTTCCTTTAATTATTGGCCGACTCGTTATCTACATGTTCCCAAACAAAGACACCCGAACGTTTTCCCTTCTCGTGTGTGTGTGTGTGTGTGTGTTTGTGGGGCCAGGTGTCGGTTGGCACGGTGGAATCCGCCAAGGTAAGTAATGTGGTCCTCGTTCATTGTTCACGAGCACAACTCCTGAAACATTTGGTGCTTCGGATCGTTCGCCTCCCCGTGTGCCGCGCCCCTGTGTTTCAGTAGGTTCCCGGCAGCGCACGGAAGACCTTCAACGAAACCCAAGACCGTTCCTCGTCGTAAGAGAAACCAGATGGTCGTAATGTTTGAGGAAATGACAGGGTTTTCAGTCGAAGTGGCACGAGACGCTTAAGATGAGATCATGATTTGCTCAAAGGAATACAAATGAATTCAAACTGGATCCTCACTAGGCTGCAGGTACCAGCAAGGGAGATCCGGAACTCATCATTTAGCGAAGTTACCATCAAAAGATACACATCTTTGAAAGGGAAAAACCTGTTAATTCTCTTTATGTATCTAATGAATCACAAACGATACCACTAAACGCAATGGTAGCACACGAAACTTGCATCCCTAAACCAATGGAGAAACAGGCAACAAACCATGTCAACTGACTCCTGCCAAACGTAATTTGACCATGTCAATCAGTCGTGGATTTGAAGCGAAATTTGTATATATATATAACAAGTCCATTCGTAAAGTAAAATCTGCGGTACTGCTCTCAACTACTATAATTGGTCAGTCAGTCCGTAGGTTGACAATCCTGTTAGGTAGGAAGTTTGTGTGGCAAATCGTACCAGGCACAACAGACGACTATATCCTTAAGTCGCTTGTTCCTTACATAACTTGTTCCTTAAGTAGCTTGTTCCTTACGTAATTTGTTCATTAAGTAGCTTGTTCCTTACGTAATTTGTTCATTAAGTAGCTTGTTCCTTACGTAGCTTGTTCATTGTGTACCTTGTTCCTCCAGTAGCTTGTTAGATCGAGATCGCAGAGAAATAAAGATCGATCAAGTCAGTGATTGCGTGTGTGAGACTGACAAAGAAAAAACATCAGCCTAGGCCAAGGAGAACAACTTGACAGCTCTGTAGTGCTGCTTCCCCGCGCCGCCGCCTCTAACCCTCCCGTTACCCTGGCGGTAGGTAGCACCTCTCTGGTCAGTAGCTACATGTCGCCTACTGTCTGTGTGTGACGCAGGCTGGTCACATGACCTAGTCTCCAACAGGAGGGTTTCTAGTAGTATACCTGTGGACGATGAGAGTGTAAAGCTCGGCTGATGAATAGAGTCACCTTAATGCTCTGTATTCATCATGTACATTATTGTTTCCTTGGTGTGTGGTGGATGGACCACATCATCACCTGTGGCGGTCGAGTCGAGAGAATGATTTCCAGCGTGTAACCCGCACGGAGGCTATGTGTGAGCCCACGTTGTGTGTGGTGCGGGGCTGCCCCTCGCTCGCACGATGTTGTGTCGTCTTCCTCACCTGGTGAGGTATATCACGGCGCTGAGCGCCACCTCTTGCCAGTGTGCGGCCGCGTTGCTGTCGTTGGTCGGTGCTAGTGCCTGGGAAGTGGGGGTGGGTGCCAAGGTGACGGCACACCTCAGGTCACTCGGATCACGGACGAGGTCAAGGAGGGGTGAGATTAAAAATCCACCCTTCTCCCTCAGCCTTATGTGTGGGAGGGTAACATCAGAGGGTCAGCCAGTGGTGAGGGGTGGGAGGAGAGGTGTTGGTGGTGGTATGAGAGGTTGGTGCGTGTCCATCCGCCAGTGAGTACTGTAGGTGGCAAGGTAGCCAAGCCCAGCATCCGTGATCACGCCTCATTCTGTATGCTGGCCAGGAGTTCCAACCACTTAGGGACCCGTTCTTGTATGTGTCCCCGCCAGCGATGCTGCCGCTATTGCTGTTGGACTCTCTAATGCCTCTACCGTATCCCTACCATACCGGTGACCACAAGTAATGTGTAACAGTGTCCACCGCTGCTCCCTGTCTGGAAGAATGTATACCGTAATAAGACAACCAACAACATATCCAGCCACCTTTCCTCACACCCAGAGCTTCTGGTGCAGCAGTGGTCGTCCCGTCCTGGTGACTAGGCTCTGCAGCAGTGGTCGTACCTTCCTGGTGACGGTCGTGCCCGAGGGGTTTAACCTACCAAGGTAAACACTCGTGACTGGTCACATGGATATTGGTCCTACACCTACACTACCTCCTCAGGAACGACACACCCGAACCTCCCAACCCCGAGTTTCTCCCGACATTGTCTGTCACCAGTGGGAAGACTGATGTCCTGGGGTGATGACTGTGTCGGAGGGGAGTGTCGTAGCCCCTGGTAGTGGGGAGGGAGTCGTGGGTGTGGGGCCAGGAGGAGGGATAAGGTAAGAAAGAGCCGGGGCCGCCGCACCTGAGGTGAAAGTAAGTTAATATTGACCAATTACTGGAGGGAAGATCCCCGGCGTAATTGCTTGTTCCATCTTGTGAGGGTGTCGCCTGTCTGATGGTCCGCCTTCCTTGTGTTTCCTTTGGTTCTCGTCTTCTTTATCAACGTTTGTTGGAGATGTGTATATATTGTTGTTGTAGGGCATACGCCCTCCCGTGGGCGTTGGAGGAGGTTATAAGTGTGTTGGTGATGTGGTGGAGGTGTATGTCTGTGGTCCCCCGGGTTGGGGTGGGTGTTGGGTGGACGGGTTTGATGTCCTTCTGTATCTGTTGGTTGGGATTCCTGTTGGCTCGGGTTTAACTGCATTTCTGTACTACCGTGTGTTTCTAATGTCTTATCTATTTCCCCAGTGTTCTTCTCCACTTCTAATGTCTTATATATTTTTCTCCGTGTTTTTCTCCACCATATCTATCTTTTGGACACCAACATACACCAGTTTGACCGGTGAGTTGACATCCCGTCGCCTTCCAGGGATGAGGACATGGTGGAGTTGGCACAGCAACTAGCACTGGTGTGTGGTCAGTGCAGGCAGGGTCACCCAGCTTAACACAGACGTGATGAGTCCTTGCGCATCCTGGAATTCCTGTTGGGGGTTAGTGAGTGTGTGGGCAAGTGCAGCCCCCGGTGCCGTGCGCCACAGTCTTCGGTCATTTGGATTAGATTCTAACCAGTAGTTTGGTGGTGACACCTCCTAGTTGTGAGGGTCACAGGTCTCGTCATTCGTCGCAGGGGTTCTGGGCTGGTGGTCACTCCTCCAGTACATTGATTTGTATCGTAACGAAGATGAAAGTGTTGATTTTTTTTTTCCTTATACTTACGAATGAATTGCAAAACTCGTTTACCAGTTGTCCTTCACTGTCTGGGGCAGTTATCCTCACGACGGGACTACCCTTGACAATGACCTTACGACCCTTGAGCACGACCTTACGACCCTTGAGCACGACCTTACAACCCTTGAGCACGACCTTACGACCCTTGGGTATCATAACCTCCCCACTGATCTGACCCATCAGGATCAGCAGGTTCCATGTATGCTGCCAGAGGGCCTCTGTGCCGTCCTGTTAGACTTGTAGCTGAAGGTACGGCGCGCGTTACTGGAGTGCCTCTCTACCGTATTATTGATGGGCAAGTCTCATGATGGAACAAGAACAATAGCCATCATACCTCACTGGGGCAGGGGGAGACTAGCGCACCCCTCTTCCCGTGCCTCTACCGCCCAGTTTAATTGTGTTTACGCTTGTACTCAGTGTAAACAAAGTCCGCGACCGTCTGCCCAGGCGGGTGGCTGTTGTGTTGTTAGTGTGTGTGTGTGTTGGGGGAGAGGTTCAGAGGTGCAGACAGATGGCCGGCGAGCATTAATGATGGTGTGTGACGGTGAAAGTGACGGCTGCGGGAGGCAAGGCGTCACATCACAGTCACAAGGTAGAGGGGTGCAGGTAGATTGTACAGATGGAGAGTCTACACTCCACTGGAGGAGGAGGAGGAAATGGAGGACAAGTCTCGGAGTTATATAGAGTTCCTGGAAGATGAGGGAGGAGGGTGTGAGGAACGCCAGGACACACACACAGTAGAGGACCCCTGATGCAAAGGATGACACTAACATCCATAGGAGAGGGCCAGAATAATGCCCACAGTGGAGGGCCCCTTATGGACGGGGCAACACTGAGAAGTACAGTGGTGGGTGGGACCTTGGACGGGGGAAGAGCGGAATTTTGTGCTGATGGAGGTGGCAGGATGCAGGCAGCTTTGAGTGGGAGCGGACTAGGGTGTGATGATCAGGTTTTTTTACCTGGCTTATAAAGCGATAGGTCAGAGGTCCGGACAACATACCTAAGGGTCGTAACATCGTGCTCGGGGGAGTAGAAATCCATCTAGGGTCAGCATTATCGGCACGGTCAGGCACCAGTGGCCTCTGGTGTGATAACCTCCCTCCGGGGAAGTAGGCGAAGTCATAGATCAAGGTATGCATAAACAGGTGGTGTTCAGGTACTCACGATGCCTTACAGTTTGCTAAGTCAGACTGATATAGCGGTCGGTTGAAAGTTTATATTCCCGGTGTCTTTGTGAATGTCTTTGATAATGGTGGTGTTTGCAGACGTTCCTTACCAGAACCTTAGGGAAGAAGGAGAAGCTGCTCGACCATTCCTGTCGACGTGACCCCGACAGGCGTCGCGTAAGTGTCCCTGACGCACGAGTCACTGATACGCCAAGTTTTAAAGTCCACAAAGGTCCTCCAAGACTATCGTCTGGTAATACTGCATATACGACTTCATCAAGACTTAGATACAAAATTGATATTAATATTACGACCCCTAACGAGATAGCTTTGTCCTGGTAGTTTACAATTGATCAAAATGTCTCAAGATGTAATTACTTTGTTACTATTTTGAGTTTCTTTGTTAAGAATGTATTCAATGCTTAAGGACATACTGTAGTACCAGCAGTGCTCGTCACAGCGGACGTCCTGGTCATCGGAGGTCCTTGTGGAGAATTTGTTCAGTATCTGGTGTTAGGCTGGCTTCTACTTCACCCAGCAACGCACATCCTTCAACAGTTGTGGCTCTGGGTAAGCCCTCACCCGTGGCTCTGGGTAAGCCCTCACCCGTGGCTCTGGGTAAGCCCTCACCCGTGGCTCTGGGTAAGCCCTCACCCGTGGCTCTGGGTAAGCCCTCACCCGTGGCTCTGGGTAAGCCCTCACCCGTGGCTCTGGGTAAGCCCTCACCCGTGACTTTGGGTAAGCCCTCACCCTAAGCCCCATGACTAAATATTCCCGACTCTTGCCTTGGTTTCCTCTGCCACCGTAATTCCATCTGCACGGTGACCCGTATTGGCTTTTATGTCACCCCTCTGAGGCATCATGAAGGAGACAGATGTATACTCATCAAGCTGGAGAATACAGACTAATGAGCCTTAATCATAAGGTCGGCCATGAAAGATATACATATTTTTCATATCGAGGATGGGGACCCGGGAGTGGGTCAGAGGGTGGCCGGGCAGATATCGACTGGTGGGGAGCCGGGCGTCCCACGGCTGTGTACAATGAGGCTAAGTGATTACTAGACGTCAGGGGACGACTCCTGAGTGGCGAGGGTCGTGGCAGATCCAATCCGGTGGTCGTTCCCTGGCTGGGACGACCACTGAGGGACGGGGGTCGTCGTGCTGGAGCCACTCTGGCGGCCCAGCTGCACCACCACCCTCCGGGCTCTCCTCCGCCGCCACTTCCGGCATGCAGGTGATGTGCCCCGAGGCAACACCCATCTCCCGACCCGTCGTCCCTCTGTGCTCAGCCTCAGAAATTGCGTGATGATACCTCGAGGTGGGACGCCCCTCCTGGTATTGCCGACTGGTGAGGACTGGACATGATTATCATTGTGATCCAGCAGGAAATAAACTTGAGGATTCCGTACGTGAGAGGGACTCGAGGGGGTGGACATCGTTCATCACCTGTGGTCGGGAGTTCCGTGTTCAGGAGACAAACTGTCTTCAGTCAGATATATTGAATGGCTGTCAGCTCTATGGATTAAAGAGATATCTAGCAAGCCAGACATGCCCTACGTGAGGTCAACTCTAAACTACACTTCTCAAGTTTGGACACCACACTTAAAGAAGCGCAGAGCTAATAGAGAAGGTCCGCACGAAGGCGACAAAGATGGTGCCATACTTAATGACAGATTAGTTACTAAGAAAGGATAGAGCTTTGCCCATCTTGGAGGAGAGAAGATTGAAAGGTGACCTGTTCACAACCTTTAAGTATTTAAAGCAGCCCGATAATGTGGACGTCCCATGAAATTAAGTGGAATAGATAATCACACACACACACACACACACACACACACACACACACACACACACACACACACACACATCTGATGTTGAGCTGGGACACTAGACTTAAGTAAAGTCTTAGGTAAACACTCATCAAGCTTTACCAACAGTGCTTGGCAGTGCGGGAATAGTCCTTCCGATTGCCATTATTGGCTGATGCTGACACAGCTGGAGATTGGCGCAAAATTTTTCCCGTCCTTTTTCACTGTTGAATGTTATGTGATTGGTAGGTCCTACTGGTGTGTGTGTGTGTGTGATGCTGCTGCAGGAGGCGCTGTAGGTAAGTTCCACGGCAACACGGCTACTGCGGCACAGTTCTTGAAAAGCACCGATGTTTTCGTCGTCACCTTTGCGATGCCTGTGGTTGATTCACTCAAGTCCCAGACGCATGTCGCTGTTTATGGCTGGGCGTGTGTGTGTGTCTGCATGAGAGAGAGAGAGAGAGAGAGAGAGAGAGAGAGAGAGAGAGAGAGAGAGAGAGAGAAGACGTGGGTGAGCAGGGGGCATAACTTCAATGCCAGTTGGGTGCTGTCCTTGGGTGATGCAAAATGTAGACTGGATCAGTCACTGGAGGCTCTCAATCTTTGTTCCCTCGTTGCTGGTGAGCGTGTTGTGCCCTTGTGTGTGTGTGTGTGTGTGTGTGTGTGTGTGTGTGACGTAGACAGGGACCTGTTCTCTCCGGGCAGGTGTATTGCGGTATAGCAACTCTCGTCCTCAGTTCTCGCCAGTGGCACACTGGAGTGTGACACAGTGGAATGTTGTCTGTGGATTGGTTGCTGCAGTTGGTCACCAGTTTCATCGTGCTTGACCCCTTCAGTCCATTTCACTATTTACCCTCCAACTCCTCCGCATCCCGGGGTCATTTAGAGCTCAGAGGGTTTTATATATTTTTTTTTCTTACTTATCCTCCTCGTCTAACTTTTGGAATCACATGGCCGGACTGTGGCTGTGTCCTTGTGTGACGGATGATGGGGTGGGGCAGGACTGAGTGGGACTGTGTAGGAAACATGGATGAGGGACACACACTTACAGGAGTGGCCGTGGGTCTAAGGACGTGGGTCTTGAGACCTAAGTAGAAAAACCTGGGTCTGGAGGGCGGGCTTGGGTCAGGGAACATGGGTTTGAGGACGTAGGTAGAGGGACATGGGTCTGGGGATGTGGGTCTAGTGACGTGGGTGGGAGGAACGTGGATCAAGAGACGTGGCGTCACGGGACGTTGGCCAGGGGACGTGGGTCAGGAGACGTGGGTCACGGGACGTAGGTCAAGAGACGTGGTTCACGAGACACGAGTCAGCAAACGTGGGTCACGGGACGTGGGTAAGGGGACGTGGTTCACGGGACGTGGGTCGGGGGACGTGGGCCGCAACATGAGTAAGACACAACCTGTGGTGGGAGGACAGTAGGTGTTAACACTGCAGCAGAGCAACAAGTGATCCAGTATACATGGTCGGCCTGGTGTACCACCCACGACCTTCCCTTGGCACCGCTTCCCGAACGCCTACCCGGGATCCCGGCACCAGTAGCCGGGTCCCACACTCTCGGATGCTGACCGGGAATCCTCCTTGTGGCTCCGGTATTCACTGCCTGACGCTAGGGGTCTATCGCTCTTAAGGATGGGGCGTATCCCTGGGTGTGGGCGTCGACCCCTAATTTGACTTCGTTCCTATTTGTACCGGAGTAAGAAGGGTCGTTTGGGTATGGCCCAAGTAGTTAGTAAGTTACTGAGACCCAGTTTTGCCTTAGAAGGTAGCAACGTCTATGCTTCACGCATGTTGGTGGTCAG
This sequence comes from Panulirus ornatus, assembly GCF_036320965.1. Lineage (NCBI taxonomy): Eukaryota > Metazoa > Arthropoda > Malacostraca > Decapoda > Palinuridae > Panulirus > Panulirus ornatus. Next base: position 11,255,982 of record NC_092291.1, read on the forward strand.
GTGGCTCACAGCTGACCAGCTGTTCGTGTGTACAACAAGTGTCACCACGAACGCCACGAGGCCAAGCCTGCCATGTGCACGTAAGTTACCTCACACGAAAGAAGTTTCTTTATGACCTACACTAGTCTGTGTATTTACTTACATGTGATTGCCTCCTTATGATGACCTGTTTGATACTGTATAGGGAGGGAAGCTCTGAACATGTACGTCCCTATCACTCGACCTGTCTCTACTACCATAAGACTTTTTAAATTTCTTTATGCTGTCCACATTCACAATTTCACTCTTCAGTTTTTTTCATTCACTGACGACTCTTGGACTATAATAATACCTCCTCCATCTTTTCCTAGTAAGTTTCTTGCTTAATGTTTATGCTGTGTTCTCTGGTTGTTCTGTATATTTCGTAGAAAAAGTTTACTGTTGACGTCATCAAACTAGTTTGAGAACTCGTCTCACTCTTCCACGGTGGACAAAGTTAGCACCCCTAATTTCTCACTACAATTCAGCTGCCTTACTACTCGCACCAACTTCCTGTGTACCTTCTCAATTAGTTTTGTCCCTCTTTCAGTGCGGTCTCCAAACTTGAGAAGCAGGTATATATATTCATGCTTTGACATTGAATATGAACAGTTTGCTGACTATTTTTTTTCTATCCAAGTAGTTGAGTCGATTCTAATATTTGTCAGAAAACACTTTTGTCTCGTTTACAGTTCTCACAAGAGGGGCCTCTGGCGGCAGATTGGGTACATTGTGGAGCTGCAGGCTCCTGCGGCTTATTTCCTGCTACAAAACAAAGCATTGATTCGGGTTGAACTCGTCAGTCATGTATCAGACCAACCCTGGAGTTTGTCTAGGTCCCCTTATAAGTCGAAGCCATCCTCATCACATCTTACTGTCTTCATAACCTTCGGTAAGATCATCAGCAAACATATTTAGGTCATACGTTCACTCACTGCTAATGGCAGTTTGTTGACATACATCAGGAAGAGCAATAGGCCCATGAATGAGCCCTGTGGGATGCCACGTGACACTAACACCTTTAGGAGAAGGTTCCTTCAACACACGTCCTTCGCTCGCACCCACTGACACCATTGTCTTTGCTGGAGAAGTCTCCGCTTATTCTTGCCTGAGGATCCAGTTTCTTTACCAGCCTCGCATACGGTACAGTGTCAGAGGCTTTCTTGGCCCTCCAGATACACACAATCCAGCCAGCTTTCTCTTTTTGTCTAGAACGAAACTCACCCTCACGGGATTCTGAGGTTTGTTATGCACGATCTCCATTCTTGGGATTCGTCTTGTCTCGTGCTTAGGTGTGTGTGTGTGTGTGTGTGTGTGTGTGTGTGTGTGTAGTGCACTAGTTTCACATTCTTGAGTCCTGCCTCGTAATATATCTTTCCTCATATTCTCATTACCCTATTGAGTCCTACCACACCGCGCCTCCTGCCTCATGTGCTTATTACCCTCATGACCCATAATCTTTTCTTCATATTCTCATTACCCCAATGAGTTCTACCACACCGCACCCTCTGCCTCCTGTGCTCATTACGCTCATGAAACATGCCTTACAGTATAGCGTCCTGCCGAAGGGCCTCAGCTTCCTGCTGAAGGGCCTCAGCCTCCTGCTGGAGGGAGTCGAAGGAGTTAATGGACCTTTCGTTTGCTACCTCGTGTGCAGGGAACACACACACTACTGGGAGACGCTCCACTGCGCCCTGTGTTTATAACTGGTGTTGCAACTTCTCCGGTGCGGAGCTCACCTCTTTATGATTTTCTTTTTTTTTTTTTCGCCTGAGGAATTATTGCTTATTCGCTCCAACCAGTTTTGTCAGGGGAGCTGAATAACCCAGACAACCTCACTGTCGTCATCAAAGGCTTCCGCTCTTGTGTGTGTGTGTGTGTGTGTTTATGTTTTTTTTTGTGTGTATGTATGTGTGTCTGTGTTGATTTGCATACAAAGACAGATGAATATATTTTGGGAAATATGATGGTATTCGTTAAACAATTCGTCACGCGGTTTTGGGTAGCGAGGTACCTGCAGTGAGACTGGGTTAAGGTGGGGGCTGAGACGTCAGGGGAGCGGAGCAGCGATCTTGTACAATTTTCCTAGTTCACCCCCCTCACCCCCTCGCCCCCTCTCACTTCCTGCCTCCCCCCACAGACGCCTCGCCTCGCCTCGGCCCCGATCGCAGCAACGGGGTCGGTCAGTATATGTGCGCGACCGACTTGCTGGGCTCAGTCAACCCCAAATGGTGGCAGTACCTCGGGCCCAGCCCGGCGCTCGGCCACCTGGAGGCCGCTGCCAACACCAGCCTAGACACAGCCTCCTGCGGCGACACGACACAGTGATGGGAGGCCATTATTCCCTCAGCATGATCCTCCAGGCTGTCCGTGACCTCCTGTGGCTCGCTAAGATGCCGCCGCTTTAGACCCGCACAAGCTGAGCCGACCTATTATGATGTAACTCCCGCTTTCTTTTTAGTGTTAGGTATTGTCCTAACGTCTGACCAGGAGACACAGGCCACAGCCGCTGGTGGACGGTCTTCTTACACGGTCAGGCTTCAAAGTCTGCCATTATCTTCTTTTTGTTTTTTACTTTTCCTTCAAGGAAGGGTGAAAGCAGGATTCCTCAGACGTGGACATAAGCTCACAAGGCCACTAGTATCTCCCCAAGACACTGTTTATAATTGGCATCGGATCGCCAGCCGCCACACTGACGTAATCCAAGATTGTTAAGAAAACCTTGAATGTAAATAACCTTACAATAACATACATCTGTTGGTTGTGCTCGTCCAGGTCGTGCTGTATGTACGGTGCGACCCTTGAGCACGACGGTACGACCCTTGAGCACGACAGTACGACCCTTGAGCACGACAGTACGACCCTTGAGCACGACGATACGACCCTTGAGCACGACGGTGCGACCCTTGAGCATGACAGTACGACCCATTTTGTGCAGGCCGGGTCGGTTCCCACCATCCCAGCAGGTTCCGCGCCGATCCTCCCCCCGTGAGCCTGACTTGTCCCTCCCTCCGGCCGCAGGTCCCGCCTTTTACCTGGCCCCTGCCCGCAGGCCGCCGCCGTGGACGTGGCAGGACCGTCGCATGTGCCCCGCGCGAACCTGGCTGAACAAGGAAGATTCATATTCCCCCCAACCCCCTCCCTCCCCAATTTCCCCACACTGTTCCTTCATGATTATCATTTTCGAGGATGACGATTATAATCATTCATCAAAGAGTAGCCCTGGAATATATGACTATAGCACGAAGTTATAGAATTATACGTATATACATAGAATCAAGCAAGCAGGTTAGACTGTCCACAGTGCATGAGAAAATGACTGTACGGCACCCGTGATGCAGGAGACGAGTGCTGTGGTGAGGAGTGTGGCAGTCGCCCGGGCTTCCTCACCTGTGTCTTGTGCTCGTGGTAACCGTGACGGCCCCTCACTCCCCCTGGTGTATGCGTAACCCGTGGTAACCGTGACGGCCCCTCACTCCCCCGGTGTATGCGTAACCCGCGGTTACTGCGATGCCACCACTCTCCCGGGGTGTACATAACGCATAACAGAGAGCGAACATAACGCAGTCACTCGCTGGCACATAATAAATCGATCGTTTATTGGGCAGAAACTCATACAGTGTTACATCATTTCCATGGTACAACATTATATCAGGTCTTGTGTTACTGAAACTTAGATCTTGTGTTACTCTAGCCCAGCTCGTTGTTACTGAAGCTCAGCTCTTGTGTTACTTAAGTTTAGCTCTTGTGTTACTAAACCTCAGCTCTTGTGTTAAGTTTAGCGCTTGTGTTAATCCAGCTTAACTCCTGTACTACTCCAGCTTCGCTCTGTATCACTTAAGCTCAACTCTTGTATTAATTCAACTTATCTGTTATCATCCAGCTGGTGCAGGTATTCATAGCAGGGGTTGTGGCCGACTAACGCTTCACTTAGTCCGTTTACTTTCTTTTATGGCAGACGCCAGTAAGTCCCAGCTGCTGGTGTACATATGTCCAGGAGAGAGAGAGAGAGAGAGAGAGAGAGAGAGAGAGAGAGAGAGAGAGAGAGCGCCCGGTGCAGCCGGTGACCCGGGCCGGGACCTTATGGGCCACGTCACCTCCCTCCATGCCTACCCCACCTCCCTAGCTGCTACCACCTCCCTTCCTTCCCTGCCTCCCTCCCTCCATGCCTGCGTGGAAGACACGCTCGGAACTTGGGTCACACCGCCAGTGTTCGGGGCCGCCTGACCATAGGCCAGCGGCGTCTTCCCGGGGTGTTCTGGGAGGAACGGCGGGCAGGGCGGCGGACGGGGCCCCCTTGGACGCCTCTATCTGGGGGTCTCCGCCTCAGTCTGAGTGACGGTGTTGTGACGCTTGCGGCCTCTTGCCACGAGCTCTCGTGCCTACTGAACTGCTGCACAAAAGCATTTTTTAGATTAAGTAATTACTAATTTTCCGCGTGACTTTGTGTATGTGGGTGTCGTTGCTTTACGTGTGTCGACTTCTCCAGCATCTCTCCGTTCGTCAGCACCGCCCGCCGCTGAGTGAGGTAGTTCCCCGAGGGGGAGGTGAGCCAGAGGAAGTTGTTGTTAGGGCGCGTGGCGAGAGGGAGGTGGCCCAGCCAACTTATTGCTGCCGGCGGGGAAATTGACGAACTGTCACGCCACTAATTAGGGGAGGTGCTTGATGCCTGCCACCTGCCTTAATGAGACTTCAATAAAATGATTAATTACCTGCGGTACAATGACCAGTAATGCCCATACGGTCAATATTAAAAAAAAAAAAAGATATTCTACCTCTTGAACGCAACGGCACGATCCCAGGCGCACGGCGGTACGACCCTTGGGCACGACGGCACGACCCATGGGTTAGATGGCGTGACTTTTCATCTGATCCTTAAGGGACAGGTATAAAGCCGTGCCTGGTTGTCGTACCGTCGCGCTCAAGGGCTGCACCAGCATATCCACGGGTCGTACCGCCGTGCTCCAAGGTCGCACCGCCGGTCGTACAGTCATGACCAACGATTGAACAAACACCAGATTTCACCAGTGTGCGCCCGAGGATCGACCCCGGACCACCAGCGTGCCCCTGGACCGCTGGTGAGCCAAAAGCTACAGTTCCGAAGCTGGTGGTGGCGCTGTAAGTCTGTCTGTCTGTCAGGTAGGGTGGGTCAGGCCGCTCATACCATAGTCTCGAGGACGCCGCAGATCGACCCACGGGCCACGACGACGGTAATGTCCACATGTACCGGAACATGTAATGTTCACATGTAAATTAGTCTCGACCTCGTAACCCCTGCGAGGGTCGAACACGGGCTACCGAGAGGCCCGCGTAACCCCCTGGGCCAAAGCTTCTAGTTCCTTAAACCACAGGCAGTTGACCGCGGGGACGTGAGCCGAACATACGTGTCAGAATGACGTCTTGTTAGACCTGGTGGCCTGAGGTGGCTGACGTGTGTCAGGGACACGAGAGTAACCCTGATGTAGCGCTAAAGGCAGCTGCTGCTCCCTACAGAGAAGACCATGATCCGGTGTGCCGGTCTCTGAGAGGTCCATGGGCCCAGACATAGGCCAGGGAGCAGTCAAGGACTCCGGTAAACTTCCAGGACTTTACATCAGGAATATAGATAATCCTGCTGGGGAAAAGTTCAGAATTCAGGGCCACGTCGCCAGGGTTGAGTGTGACGAGGCGGGTGAGAGAGATTAGCGTGAGGGTGCGCCACCCACCTCGGCCGCCGCCTCCGCCACGATGATGTGGGAGTGTGACAACGACCCGCAGTCGTGTCGCTACCTTCTGCACGACGACCACCACCACGACCCGGGCCGCCCTCCTCCTCTGAAGTATATGTACGCAGTGCTCTCATACTGACTTGGTTCTTGGGTAACATATTCGTATGTATTACCGTTTTCTATCTGTGTACTTTGATACGGTTTTGTAATAATATCTTCCTCCCCCACACACTATCAAGACATGTATGAATGGACGTATATATATATATAAATAAACACGAACATGTGTGCATGATGAAATGGGGAAGGTTGTATTCACTTGTGCGCTGAGGTTGTAAAAACGCCTGAATTAAAGTACAACTACAATAGAATATACACACATCTTCCCGTAATGGAGAGAGAGAGAGAGATCCAATCCTGTGCTGCGAACTGACCAGTAATGAGCCCTACACGATGTATCTGGGCAGTAGTACTGTAGCACCACGGTAGCAGGATACCGCCCATTACAGTTATGTGTATCCATAGCAGGTCACGTAAAGTCCCTCCCTACTCAACCCACACCGTCACAGTTACACTCAGGGGAGTAAATGGAGGGGATTCGTTGCCTGTTTTTCTGGTGTCACATGACTTAACTCTGAGCTACCCAACGCCCCAGTCGAACCCTCTCGTTCACACTCGTTACCACACTTCATTAAGGATCTCCTCACCTCGAAGATGCAGGATCGGGGAGGGTAGCAGTTGACTGGACGGGTTTGCCCGCCCTCACCGCTCCCGCCGCCTCACCAACCAGCCAACACATTATGCAGATCGAGACCCCTTGCTCTCTGCCCCGATATGTCAGCCACACCGCACAGCGCATCACGCCGCCCGGAACTCACCTTTTAGGACATTTACTCCGCTGTCGCTTTCGTGTCACCCAGGACTCCTCTCTCTCTCTCTCTCTCTCTCTCTCTCTCTCTCTCTCTCTCTCTCTCTCTCTCTCTCTCTCTCTCTCTCTCTCTCTCTCTCAAATATATATATATGTATATATATATATCTTTTTTTTATTTTTATTTTTTTAAACTATTCGCCATTTCCCGCATTAGCGAGGTAGCGCTCGAACAGAGGACTGGGCCTTTTTTGGAATATCCTCACCTGGCCCCCCTCTGTTCCTTCTTTTGGAAAATTTAAAAAAAAAACGAGAGGGGAGGAATTCCAGCCCCCCGCTCCCTCCCCTTTTAGTCGCCTTCTACGACACGCAGGGAATACGTGGGAAGTATTCTTAAACCCCTATCCCCAGGGATAATATATACATATATATATATATATAGATTCCTTGTGTGTGAGGGTTAGGTTCTGCTCCCACGCTGAATCTGTGTGGCCTTACCTTCAAGGGTCTCGTGGAGAGGGTTTTCATAATTGAAGGATTAAGGAATTTATGAAACAAATGACTGAAAAAAAGGGAAAAATTGGTCCAGTCCATAATGGTGACACAAGGATCCGGACTTGCCTCAAGGCGCGTTTTTCTTGTAGACGTGACTTTCACATTTCTGAATTATTCCACAAAGGGCCGAAGCCCCATCCGCTCCATACTTTACAGGACCTGGCGCAGAAGGGCACGAAAATATATATATATATATATATATATATATATATATATATATATATATATATATATATATATATATATATGTGTGTGTGTGTGTGTGTGTTTATCATATAATGCCCTCCAACAGCAAGGATTCGAGCCCGGACATTTTGCGTAGTGGCTGCGAATGCTACCTGATCCGAGCCCTTGTTGTTGGAGGGCATTATATGTTCTATGAAAAGTGCGTTTTCATATGCAATATATATATATATATATATATATATATATATATATATATATATATATATATATATATATATATATATATATATATATATTTGAGTATGTACTTTCTTCATGTTTGTGCTCACATAATATTGCATTTATTTATTCATCTGTTAGATTGTTCATTCATTTATTCGTACGTGATGAGTGTTGGGAGTGGGGTATTCGCCGTAAAGAAAGAAGTGGTTGGCGTATGTGGTGTTGGCGCGGGGTCCGTGTGCGCTGAAAATGGCGGGACATCAAGTTCTTGGCCAGTGTGTCGACGCGTCAGGAGGTGTTCCCGGGATACCAGCATGGTAACAGGGCTCTCGTGTGTGTGCGTGTGTGTGTGTGGGTGGGTGGGTGTGGCCGAGGGGGTCTCCCGATGGCACCGAACAAGGGCAATGCATGCGCCGGTCCCGGACACCAGCCGACCCTGCTCCGCTACATCCTACCGCTGGGGAGTAGTGGTCGGTGGCACCTCCCGTGAGCAGTCCGTGATGTGATCGTTACGTAACCCCAAGACCCACTTCTCACGGATCCAGGGGCTGGCTCCTGCTGCCCGAGGCTGCGCTAAACTCAGGGTGGACTTACTCCATTGTACACCCACCCGTAACCTCGGCTCCCCAGCCAGGGATACAACACTCTCGACGAAAAATTGTGTTCGAGGTGCAGTGTCATGCAAGTTTAATGTCAACCTCGTCACAGTGGTTTAAAGAAGTTGAGGTCTGTGATCAAATCTCTCCGTAGTCTTCTCTATTGCAAGGACAGGTTTTTGAACTCTCTCTCTCTCTCTCTCTCTCTCTCTCTCTCTCTCTCTCTCTCTCTCTCTCTCTCTCTCTCTCTCTCTCTCTCTCTCTCTCTCTCTCTCTCTGTAACTCATCTCTCTTGCTTCATTTACCATCCTTGTTGTCCCTCTCTCGACCTTCCTCTCTGGGTACCTGAAAGTGTGGGCAACGAAGTGGAAGTGCAAATGCTAATTCGGGTTTAGTGTGAGGTGTAGTGAGTTTACCGCTCGGTGTGTGTGTGTGTGTGTGTGTGTGTGTGTGTGTGTGTGTGTGTGTGTGTGTGTGTGTTGGTGGTGATGGGTGTTGGTGGTTGTGAGGGGTGTGGGGGGGTCAACATGACCCTACAATACACCGGAACACAGTGATTTTTCCCCCAGTGGGCGTAGCCCCCAGACACCACATCGTCAGCCCAGCCCCAGCCTAGCTGGCCTTCGGTGCACCTGCTGTGTTATGGTGCTTTGTTATGGTGTCGTAGTTTGGTGGCTTTGTTAGGGTGCCGTTGTGTAGAGCTTTGTTATGGTGCCATGCTGTGGGGCTGTGTGGTGGTGAGGGCTCTCGGCACATATACCACACTCAGCTGGTAGGAATCGTGGATGTCATTTAGTGGATTGCACTTTGCTCGTGTCACATGGACGCCGTCGTGGAGTGGTTGTCATACAGAGGATGGTGTCTGTGGAGTGTAAGAGATACGTGTGTAAGCACTAGGTCTACCCCAGGTATTTATGTAAGCTGTGTCTTGCTGTGTGTGGATCTTTGAATATCTGTGTCTGTGTATACTATACTCATCACTCACTTCACTACCTCTCGTTGGTTAAGGATGAGTTCACACTGTATGGGTCAGCACATCGCTTCATCAGACTCACGCCTCATGTGTAGTGACTGGAGTGGTCGGCTCCCAGCCACAAGCGGGCGTCACCCTCCACTCCCCGGGAGGTGAGACCAGGATTCAGTATAGTGTATCGAGAGGCACCAGGAACCTCAGGTTCTGCCTGGTGACGAGTGACGGCCAGGCACTAGGAACCCTCAGGTCCTGCCTGGCGTGCGGCGGGACACTGCAGCCAAGGGGATGCCCACCGAACCTTGTGTGCCGATGTAATCATCTGTAGGAGGATCATCCTCGTGCGGCCACTCTGGCAGACCTCAGTTCGGGGTATATGAGTGGAGTGTGTGGGTAACATGAGAGGTTCGTGGTGGTAGGAGGTGTAGTATGGTGGTGTTGCCTCCGCTGCTGCTTTGGGGGGGGGGGGGGGCGGCTCTCTCTCCTCCAAGGGATCTTTGCAACAACAGACCTGTGGATGGCACCACCGCAGGGATCATCAACACGATCAAGCGTCATTCATCGTGTGAACTGTTAACCACGAAAGAAATGCCGTGAGAATGTCCATAAAGTGTAGCTCGTGTGACTGTAGACTGGTGGTGATGACGGGTGACTGGATCAAGAGGTGTGGTGGGTGTGGTCGGGAGTCCACAGCGTGTGCCGGGATGGCCGACTGATGTATGCTGCTACAGACGCCTCACCTCTGAGTCAAAGTGGCTCCCTCAGCCCGGCTGACGTGCCCACCAGGCCATTGTGCACTCGTCACGTCAGAACTCAGCTGAAAGGATCAAGTACTATCCTAAAGTGGTTTTACGTAATGGAGGTTTGAAATAGATCGTATTAAGTAATGCGAGTCAGAAGATCACGTGATACGTAATACCACTGACCACTTACCACTGTAGAATTACATTTGACTCCCAGATTCTGTGGGTTATCCCGGAGTCTTGCCCCTGTGTCGGGTCACTCCACTGCGGCCCAGGACATCCTCATGTTTAAATGGACGTCTGTGGTAGGGAGGGAAATCTTCAGTGTTTGTCTTGAATTCATTTCATGTTTGTTGGAAGGGAGGAGGTAGCGTGAGGGGTAGTCATATGCCAACCCTACCTCCCCCCTATACACGCTGGCCTGGACGGCCGCTCCACATACTGACCCGGACGGCGCCCTGCCCTGCCCTGCTCTGCCCTCTGCCTCACCTCCGCCGGTCATCATTACGACAGCCAGATCCGTGTGCATCCCGGTACGCAACACTCGACCCGATGCCTCCACTCCCGACCCTCTGGGGTCCGCTGTCGGCACGAGAGATTCCCTCGTCGTCTTCTCTGGGTAGTTTTGATTCGCGAGCGGGAGACGCGGATGTACACACACACACACACACACACACACACACACACACACACACACACACACACACACATATTCCTGTCAGAGGAAACCATCGCCTACTGACCCGCTCGTCTTGCATTCGACTGCCGTCCAGCACCGCAGATATTGTAGGATGCTGGCTGAGGTGCGTTCATGTAACCCTGCACCGCCTATCAAGCAAGGCTTGAGCTTAATACGACGTGTTTCGCCGTCGTGAATTTCGATTTTCTTCTTCAGGTCTCCTCGTCGCATGAGCGAGGCTGGCGCAAAGATCATTACGTAGTCTCAGTTTGCAAAGTAAGCCAGTCCTGTGTTGACCTGATTACCGTAACGATATGATGCGTAAGTGTTGATTTCCTCCCCGTTTCAATCCTCATCATGTATGTTATGCACGTCAGGGGGAAGGGGGGGGGGGGGGGAGGACCCAAGGATTTTATTCCATAAGTGAGGGTGTCAGCCGGATCCAGCTCACGTGACTTGCCCTGGGGGTCATATGTCTCGTTGGCTGGAGAGAGGCGATGGTCCCGTCTCAGTGGTCGTGACGCCTGCCTGTAAATGGACGCTTTTACGTCTGGCAGTTACAATGACAGCCTTAACAGCTTCGGTCTCGGGGCTTCGCTTGGTGCCGTCTAAACCTTGTCGTGACCCGGGTTTGTGAACCCATGATGGCGAGAGTGGTCCATGAACTTCTGAAGCTCCCAAGATTTATTACTGTTACGCTCGTCGCCTCCCGAAATATATATTGACAAAAGCGAGGCTTTATGAACTCCATACTGGCGAATTCCTGAATGCCTCAGGCCCACAAGATACTTCCTAGAACCCATACTAGTTCACCCGAGCTTTCTGAAACCCTCAGTGATACGCTAGAGGTTTCTGAAACACTTATCATTCCACTTAAAGCCTCCTGGACCCTACAGTAACACAGTAAAGGTTTCTAAAACACTAAGTAATCCAAGCGAGGCTTCCTGAATGCACGGTAATGCACTGAAGGTTTCCTTAACCTCACAGTAACACTTGAGGCTTCCTGGACCCCACAGTAATATATATTATGCTTCCTGAACCCCATAGACCCATCCAAGGCTTCCTGAACCCCACATTAGCGCACATAATACGTCCTGAACACCTATAAGCCCATTCGAGGCTTCCTGAATCCCTTAGAATCCACCATAATACATTCTTAAGTTGCTCGAAACCCAGTGGAACACGTAACCCTCATAGTACGACAACCAAAGTGTTTAAGAGACCACAGTACTACGCGAGACCCGTCCACCCGCCAGTGAGACACAGTTCGGATATCCGCTTCCCGAGTTCCGGTCATTGTGCTGAGAGCCATCTCGAGCCACGGTGGGGCTGGCGCTTCTGGCCGTACATGAAGGTCATTCAGTGGCTACAGCTGGAGATACGCCCGACTCCATCTCAGTCGTGTTGTGTTCTCACAACGCAGCAAACCGCATCCCTGGACACAGCCATCTGAAGCGTACTGGGTCCACTTTTAATGACTTAGAGCAAACTTTGATGAAGATGGTGCCATCGTGCATAAGGGCAGTGCCATCGTGCCCCAGGGTTAATACTGGGGTCCTCACGTACCCCGGGTTGTGTATGAAGGACTGAACACGGATGATTAGGACCGGGGAGGACCCAGTTCTCCAGGGAAAGCAAACTTCGAGGACCCAGTTCTCGAGGGAAAGCAAACCGAAGTTACGCCAAGGTTCGAGAACCAAACTGTTTGCCTCAACTCGTTAACTCCGAGTATTCCTCCGTACTTGAGTGGCCCTGAAATGTTTCGGGTCTGTACCTGAAACGCTTCGGCCCCGGCCAAGCCTCGGGAACCCGTGTTTACACAAATTGTCGACAACAATGGAGAATAACAAGAAAAGAAAGAGTGTGTTGTTTATGCTGTAGTTGGGACGCAGCGGCTTCCGAGTAGGGGGGGGGTGGGTGGGGCTGGGCTCTCCGCCACTCCAGCACAGCGTGGCTAATGAACAATGCAATGTCACTAATTGAGTTCCGAGTGGAAAATTGGCCTGGTAAAAATTCTGGCATGGCTCAAGCTACGCTGAACAACCCGAGACAACCCTTATCCGCGTTAGGAAATAAACGCTTTCACAGTTAAAGGCAGTTGGAGATTGTTTTTCTTTTTTAAACTGCGATAAGATAAAGATAAACTTTTTTTTCTACAAGCGACAGTGGTGATTTTTTTACGATAAGAATCTGGCCAGAGATGATGCGTCGGTGTATCAGTCTCTCTCTCTCTCTCTCTCTCTCTCTCTCTCTCTCTCTCTCTCTCTCTCTCCCGTGAGTGTTAGGACGGAGGGAAGAGCTATTGTCATATCCCTATTAGGGGCGATCATAGCCTAGCAGTAGCGCTCCCGCCTATTGCACAGGGGTCCCGGGTTCGATCCTGGCTGTTGGAGGTTTGTATGTTCTATGAAGGTGCGCGTTCAAATGCACTTTGTTCGTGTATATATATATATATATATATATATATGCAAACTTCATGTCACACTCCTAATCTCGAGTACTGATGGAACTGGTAAGATGCAGCCACTGAGACCTTAACGTTGGTTGGACCGTTGCTGGAAAATCCTTTTCTTATTACAGATGTTTCCCCAGATTCTGTCACAGTAAGACATCTTTATTTTTTTTTCTCTCTCTCACTTACATGATTTATATTTTGAGGCGGGCGAGGAAGGTGTACTTGCGTATTTCCCGTGAAGTCTTTTCGAAAATGGACCACAGAATGTGATCAGTTACATATTGCAGGTAATCCCGTAGTAATGATGTATAATTCCTGTGATCTGCATATTTGATCCTCAACAATGCTCTCGCTAATTACCCATCAGCAGAGACTCCCGGAAGTGACGTTTGGAAGCGGGGACTCAGCCTGGCCTGAGACAGACACGAAAACTAACGAAAAATACCAGAGTTAAAAACGGGCGCCTGACACTCGACCGTAGTTCAGCCGAGATCCACCAGAGAGCATTCGTAGATTCTTTTTAAGGTATACTAGCCCATTATTCGAGTATGATAAACACCTTCCTAATCCTTCATGCTATTATGATAAACACCTTACTAATCCTTCATGCTATTTTACACGCATTACCTCCGTAGACATCGAGGTAGAGAAGTTCTCAGTGTCAAGATTCTAGATGAGGTGTATTTCTTCGCCAGTAAGAATAGGTCTGGTTGACGCGACGCGTTGGGACGGATCGTCTTGGCTGTTTTCTTGAATATTCGCGCCTCATTTTATCCACCGGTAATTCAAGTTTACCTGTCGCACCGGTTAAACTTCTCCATGCCGTAAGACTGAGCTCTATCCGTAGAACAAGATGAAGCATCAAGTCGACGTCATGCGCGGTGGATTCAACGCCATCTATAAATGAAAGGCGCTCCCATATAACCGACGTCTTTCCCATTACGAAGTAGTGTTATGGCATGTGTAGAGGGGCAGTATGCAACGTCGATCATCCCTCCATGTTCCCTAGAGTGCATATGAGGTGACGCGGCCAGGAGAGTTGGTTGCACAGGTAGTGGCTGCGGTGGTTAATGGTGGAAGTGGTGGTGGGAAGCACTCTGCTCGCATCGTGTACTAAGAAGACCACACGTTACATTTCTTTTTCTTTTGACGCGGCAGATGACTTTTAAGTAATCAGAGCTTATTCTAAAGAGATCATAAAAGTTTTCCATGAGAAAGAGAGACGTGCGCTGTGTGGTAAATATAGTGGCATGACGTGAACTAGACGACAGTGTCGCTGTCGAGTGAATCACTGTGTGTGAAACTTGGTGGATCACCTGCAGGAGAGGGTGTCGGCCAGCATCACCTGTACCACCGACCCTCCTGAGTTGGGGAAGAGGAGGAGGAGGAGGAGGGAAGCGAGAGCGGCCAGTCGACGTTCAACAACATCACTCCTGAAACGCTGGAGGTAAACACTCTCCAAGTCTCGCGGAGAAACCTCTTTAATTACGCCTCGAGTAATATTTGTTGATTTTCCGGTAGTTGTCTGTGTACACTGTGATTTTAATTTTCTTTTCTGTAAAGTTGCTAACGAGAAATTATCAAATTTGTGACGATCGTCAAGAAAAAAAGGGGGAGGGAGTAGCTCATAGAACATAGAAATGGGGCTTCAAATCCAGCGTTGTGTAAGGAGGGCCGATTCTCACTGTATCAGTCCTCAGCCTCGTACTTAACCGTCTCGCGATATTTCCAGCGAATTTCTCCCGTGGGATAAGTCGATGACATTGTACATAATGGTTGGGGAAAAGTACGTATACGTACGTTGTTGATCAAATGTGACATGGGAAATGATTTGTAGAGTACACCTATGTACGTTCGGAAACTGGATATTTTCTTCTTTCTTTCATACTATTCGCCATCTCTTGCGAAAGCGAGGTAGCGTTAAGAACAGAGGACTGGACCTTTGAGGGAATATCCTCACCTGGCCCCCTTCTCTGTTCCTTCTTTTGGAAAATTAAAAAAAAAAAAAAACGAGAGGGGAAACTGGATATATATATATATATATATATATATATATATATATTCCTCCATGTAAATACATTTTAGAATTAGATTTGCGGATTTGAGTAAGAATGGAGGAAAATCTTACCTGTACGACCAACTTGCTTTTCACAGAAGAAAGTTCAATTCTTTTTTTAAAGCGAAATGACTACCAGCTCGTTCCTGGCGAATGGTTTCATGTGGAACACTGCGGGAAGAACTTTCGAGTACTTTGATAATGGACGCAGAGGATTTCTGAGAAAATAAAACACCGAAAATGCTTTTAACCAGCAGCGCAATGCAGGCACCAGTGAACCGATTTGGATAACAAGTTAGACAATAAGTAATGTGAATTGGTCGTGTAGTTTATAGTCAGGTAGAGGTAGAGAGCATGGTAGTGGGGAGTAAACGAGAGACTGACATTACACGACGCGTTGGGAAATGCATGATACGCACGAGCCTTTGCAAAACTGAGCGCAATTCAGACTCCGGGCACAGTTACACCTGCTGACGACGTCTCTAGCTGCCAGCCCTCGTCTGAGTGAACATGACGAAATTTGCATACCAATCAGAGGAGCTTGGGGGAAAAATATGAATTTATGCGAATATATTAGCGTTAACACGATTAACATAGTTATTAACAGGACCTTGGTGGGTGGCTGTGCTAGTGCAAGCGCTTCTCCTGATGGACGGGGTATTGTTTTTATCTTTCATTTTTTTTCGTAGTATTTTTTTCTAAGCTTTCTGAGAGTCGCCATTAGTTCCTAATTTTCCTATGTTGTTTGGTGGTATAATTACGTGCAGTTGCTAGACTATATATATATATATATATATATATATATATATATATATATATATATATATATATATATATCTTCTTTCTTTCTTTCATACTATTCGCCATTTCCCGCATTAGCGAGGTAGCATTGAGAACAGAGGACTGGGCCATTGAGGGAATATCCTCACCTGGGCCCCTTCTCTGTTCCCTCTTTTGGAAAATTAAAAAAAAAAGTGAGAGGGGAGGATTTCCAGCCCCCCGCTCCCTCCCCTTTTAGTCGCCTTCTACGACACGCAGGGAATACGTGGGAAGTATTCTTTCTCCCCTATCCCCAGGGATATATATATATATATATATATATATATATATATATATATATATATATATATATATATATATATATATATATATATTATACTTTGTCGCTGTTTCCCGCGTTAGCGAGGTAGCACAAGGAAACAGACGAAAGAATGGCCCAATCCACCCACATACACAGATACATACATATCCACACACGCACATATACATACCCATACATTTCAACGTATACATATATATATATATATATGTACACAGACATATGCATATATACATTTGTACATATTCATACTTGCCTTTATTCCCGTCGCCCCCTCCCGCGAGGTAGCGCTAGGAAAAGACAAACGGCCACATTCGTTCACACTCAGTCTCTAGCTGTCATGTGTAATGCACCGAAACCACAGCTCCCTCTCTACATCCAGGCCCCACAAAACTTTTTTTTTTTTTCCCCAAAGGAAGGAACAGAGAAGGGGGCCGGGTGAGGATGTTTCCTCAGAGGCCCAGTCCTCTGTTCTTAACGCTACCTCGCTGAGGCGGGAAGTGGCGAATACTATGAAAGAAAAAAAGATATATATATATATATATATATATATATATATATATATATATATATATATATATATATATATATATATAATATACACATTAGGTTGTGTATATCTGCTTTTATATTACCAAAATTATTTCTAAAAAGAGTCCAAGATTCATACTACAGGGTCAAAATGGTGCCTTAGTGACTGTCAGACTTTATTCATGTTGGCAGGAACTGGAAATTGAACTTCCTCTTAACGACTTGTCTCAAGACGGGTGTCTTAATGTCGTTCCTTTCCCGACCTGTCCCCCGACACCTGTCCCATCCTACCCTTCTTCTTCCCCGCCCCTGTGTGTGTGTGTGTGTGTGTGTGTGTGTGTGTGTGTGTCCCCTCCCTCCGACCTGTCCTGACCCATGCCTCATGATGTATACTTGACTTTGCAGGCAGCCCGGGTGGTTCGGGCGTCGGACCAGGATGGAGCGGTACCTGATGCTGGCGGCGACGACGGTGGTGTTCGTGGTGGTGGCGCTGGCCATCTCCCTGGCGGCAGTCATCTACGGCTACCAGTCCGGCATTCTGCACGGCAACGGTACGTGGGGGGTGAGTGGGGTCGCCCGGCTCCCTCTTCTCCCTCAACTCTCGTCAGGGGGTCCTTAAGGGGCACCACCGAGGCCTTTCACACTTCGTAACAGGGGTTGTGTTGTGGGGTCGGCGTGACTGCGACAGGAGACTGTGCCTGACGGCAGCACCCAGGATGTTCTTGACGAGATTCGTGCTCGCCAGATGTGTGTCTGCAGGAGTGTTGTGGCCGCCTTTAGCTGACAGGTGGAAGTGGTCATCCACCAAGCTCTTGGGGTCGAAAGTATCGAGGAAGTGGGTTGATTACAATATAAGAGAGGTAGGGGACACGGGTCGAGTCGTGGTTGATCAGTCCCTTTCTAGATGGGGTTGTGAGGGAGGTAAATGCTCGAGTCTTGAAGACAGGGGCGAGTAAGCAGTCTATTGGGTGGGGGGATGATGGAAGGACCCGGGAAGTGAGTCTGTTGTCGTTCGCTGATGAGGAGCTGCCAAGGGACGCACCTGGTGGAATGGTGTGGCAGAACAAGGGCGTGCGGAGAGTGACAGGTGAGGGATGTACACAGACGTCAAACAGAATTATTGAGAGATGCGAGTGTGAACAGTGAGATTCCCCGACCTGTCTGTGTGGTGTCAGTAAAGTAGGAAAAAAAAAAAAAGAGGATCTCGTAAGGAGCATATGACTTATATAACAAAGAGTTGGTTGTAGTTATGCATTTATGGGGGGTTGAGTGGAGAATATGTAGGCGATGCGTAGTGTGGAAGACTTTTGGCAGGCGAGATGAAGGTGTCTCGGTATGATAAAAGCAGACATTGAATGACTGTAGGAAAGGCGGCCACTGGCTCAGGAATATATATATATATATATATATATATATATATATATATATATATATATATATATATATATATATATATACGAACAAAGTGCATATGAACGAGCACTTTCATAGAACATACTAACCTCCAACAGCCAGGATCGAATCCGGGACTCCTGCGCGATATGCGGGAGCGCTACCACTAGGCATTTTATATATATGTATATATATACATATATATATATATATATATATATATATATATATATATATATATATATATATATATTCCCTACTTTGAGTGACTCTGGGAATGTTTAACGTGCCCCTGATGTTTCAAAGCTTCTGCCAGATTTGAACATAAATGTCATTTCTAAACATCCAGTCTTGGGCTTTCCCACAATGCTCTGTGAAGTAGTCGCAAGTTTTCTTGTCCAGTGACGTAATTGTCATCAGTAATGTTCCTGAGCGTTACATAAATTTCCTACAACCCATGGCTCATCTCATAGTGCCCATGATTGCATTGCGTTCGGGATTTTCCCTTGAACATCACCCTTTATCAATTTCGTTCTGTTTTAGAAACTGTCATTAAAGTACCTCTCTCTCTCTCTCTCTCTCTCTCTCTCTCTCTCTCTCTCTCTCTCTCTCTCTCTCGTTGGGAGAGGTTAAAGTTTATCTTCCTGTCCTGTCCTCCTCCTCCTTCCAGGCATCCCCGTCTCTTGCCAGTTCTAACGAGCAAACATGTTGATGAAATGCTTGGACGTCCAGACTCACTCCTCCTCGGGGACCAGGTCAGGTTGGTGGGTGTTGGGTTACGCGAGGCAGAGGGGCAGATTAGTTTACTAGAAGGAAGATGGCAGAAGTCGAGGGCTGGGAGAAGGGAACGAGGCCATCACAAGCACGTGGGTCATGTACTGAACAGGTTAAACAAGACTGTAGTTGTAATGGCAGGAGCAGTAATACTTACAATAACGATGAACATCACTGTGGGTAAAGGAGGGGCGTGGTAGCTGCGCCCGGGTCATTGCATGGCACAACAGCTGCCGTATGCTGTGAGGGCGTCTCCCTCCCTCCCGTATCTTCCATGTCTTGACCATTATTTATCTGTCCCTTTGTCGCCCGTCTTCCCTCAACCCTGACCATGTCCCCATTAGCCCTACACACTCCCCATTACCCAGCGTGTTGCCCATGACCTACCCGTTCCTCTGGCGCTGTTCCCTTGCACACAATCCTGTCCCTCCATCTGCACTCGCTCACACACAGAACCCCTACCATTCCTGCAGTATTACCAGTCATGTTTCTTTATCTTCGTCCACTGTCGGCAGGCAGGCCCTACCCATTTCCCCAAACCTTACCCAACCCTGTGATCCGTGTTCGCTTTCTTCGCCCTTGAAACGAAGAAAGAAATCGGATTTCTTCGACCACTGTCCTTGTGTGGCGAGACGCATTCCTTCACCACCGCCCGTTGCCCCTAGCCCTCCCTGCTGCACTGTTCCTGTGGCCTCAGCCCCCCTTTCCTTCTCTTGTCCGTTCGTCTTCGTCCCGTTTTAAGTTTATCAAGGGATCTTTTCCAGTTCCTCGCCTTGCCTCTGTCGCTCCGACCGTCTTGCATATTGTTGTGTATCGTGACCTGCACTACACCCGCCCCGGCTTAGGGCGCTGGGGGGGGGGGGGGGGGGTTGCTTCCCGTTCACCCGCCCCTCCCAGTCCCCGCCCCCGTCCTGGGATAACGATGTGTTGCTCACTGGTCACGGGACCCGAGCTGAGACGGGGCGAGTGAGGACTGTGGTTCCGCTCCTGTGACGGCACTGGGTTAGTGTGAAGTAAAGAAATCGACGCAAACGATACCAATGTTTCATGTGTTTACTCCAATTATTGCAGTTACGGTTACTTTATATATATATATATATATATATATATATATATATATATATATATATATATATATACGAACAAAGTGCATATGAACGCGCACCTTCATAGAACACAAACCTCCAACAGCCAGGATCGAACCCGGGACCCCTGTGCAATAGGCGGGAGCGCTACTGCTAAGCTACGATCGCCCTTAATAGGGAAATAACTATTCCCTGTTAGGGGCCATTATAGCCTAGCGGTAGCGCTCCCGCCTGTTGCACAGGGGGTCCCGGGTTCGATCCTGGCTGTTGGAGGTTTGCATGATATATATATAAGTAATCTCTCCCATGAAATGTATATAGTTATCATCCATTATAACAAGTGTGTGCAAGAGCTATTTAGCTAACTTATATAGGTGTTGTATTCTTCAGGTTAGTCACGGTTTATATTCTTTGCCAAGCATTTCTTTGAACATTTCTTTGTTGTATATATCAAGAGTAAAGTGCAGATAACCTAATGGTAGAACTTACTAAGCATTGCAATATCCTTTTGCTCTGTTATTCCTATAGTCTGATGTCTGATGTAATATTTGCCTTTAACAAACTTTGCCCTGGCTTTGCGTGTTACTATTATTTGTTAACTTTCCTTGTCCTAGATAGCATCCCAATTAACATGTAATAGTTAACAATAAGCATTATACATGAACGAGCAATGTCCTCTGTTATTGCTAACACTTGACACGGCTAACATAGCGAGTAGTTGCTTCCCTAACCTGCTTTATGTTGTGGTGCTTCATGTTGTGTAACTACCGCTTCCATACCATGGTTGTGTTGCCTTAACCCTGCATCATCGCTTGGGAGTAACCACATGGGCCGTGCTGCGCGCGCGTGTGTGTCAGCCTGCTCTCCGGACGACTGTGATGGACTACTGGTGGCCTCTGCCTCCTCTTCCCCCTCCTTCCTTGCCTCCACCCGTTCTGACCCAGACCTCCGCTTTCACTCTTGACCGTGGCGGCACGGCGCCTGGCCACGGCGGTACGCTTCATGATGGCCTGGTCTTTGATCCGACCCTCAAGGCTCAGGTGAGAGGTTAGGCCATCCTGCCCCAAAGGGACGTACCGTCGTGCCCCAAGAGACGTGCCGTCGTGCCCCAAAGGTCGTACCGTCGTGCTCCAAAGGTTGTGCCGTCGTGCATGAGGAGTTGCGAGAGTACGACCCTTGCTTCCTCTTGTTGTAACTTGTAGCCCGCCCCCCACCCTCCCCCATACTAACAAGCAACAGTAACAGGACTCCTCCTTTGCCCTGGCTTTGCGTGTTACTTTGTACTGTACAGTGTGCCACTAGTGACCTGAGATGACCCCCCGCCCTGTGATGTGTGCAGCCCGGGAGACCTGAGGCTGGAGCCGGGTTAGAGCGGAGGACCTCGCCTCGGGTTGAGGCACGGACGAGACAGCTGAGGTTGTTGGGTCCTGCAACCGCCATCGTCAAGCCCAAGAAGCGGCTAAAGGCCACTCACAGACCATCACTGCGGACACTGTCAGCCCTCTGTGGACACTGTCAGCCCTCTGTGGACACGGGCCTAGTCCTCTGTGGACACGGGCCTAGTCCTCTGTGGACACGGGCCTAGTCCTCTGTGGACACGGGCTTAGTCCTCTGTGGACACGGGCTTAGTCCTCTGTGGACACGGGCTTAGTCCTCTGTGGACACGGCCTAGTCCTCTGCGGACACGGCCCAGACCTCTGTGGACACGGCCTAGTCCTCTGTGGACACGGCCTAGTCCTCTGTGGACACGGGCCTAGTCCTCTGTGGACACTG
Organism: Panulirus ornatus; assembly: GCF_036320965.1. Lineage (NCBI taxonomy): Eukaryota > Metazoa > Arthropoda > Malacostraca > Decapoda > Palinuridae > Panulirus > Panulirus ornatus. The sequence goes on from NC_092291.1 coordinate 11,277,692, forward strand.
CCTAGTCCTCTGTGGACACGGCCTAGTCCTCTGTGGACACTGCCTAGTCCTCTGTGGACACGGCCTAGTCCTCTGTGGACACGGCCTAGTCCTCTGTGGACACGGCCTAGTCCTCTGTGGACACGGCCTAGTCCTCTGCGGACACGGCCCAGACCTCTGTGGACACGGCCTAGTCCTCTGTGGACACGGCCTAGTCCTCTGTGGACACGGCCCAGTCCTCTGTGGACACGGGTGTAGTCCTCTGTGGACACGGCCTAGTCCTATGTGGACACGGCCCACTCCTCTGTGGAGACGGCCCGGACCTCTGTGGACACGGACATCCCGTAGGGTGACCTCATTCATCGATACAGTAAGATTAGTTTACAGTGGATGTTGGTGGCTTAGGGGATGGCTGGGTAGCACACCTGTGATAATGACTGAATAGATGATGTGTGTGGTGCTGATGATGACTGAATCGCCTATGTAATGGCAGTTTGAGATTTTCAAATGGATTTCTGAGGACATTTATAAGACTCCGCAGTCCCCCCCCCCCCCCCCCCCCCCACGTCCACAGTGTCACCCAGGCCAGCCTCAGAGTGACGTGACCCAGGCAGTCTTTTAAGTGTGACGTGACCCAGGCAATCTTTTAAGTGTGACGTGACCTAGGTCACTCGGAGAGTGATATGACTCTGGCCGCCCTCAGTTACGTGACCCAAGTCGCCTTAAGCGTGACGTGACCCGTCCCGCTGTTAGCGTGTCGTGACCCTGGCCGCCCTCAGTTACGTGACCCAGACCGTCTTAAGCGTGACGTGACCCAGGCCGTCTTAAGCGTGACGTGACCCAGGCCGTCTTAAGCGTGACGTGACTCGGGTCGGTCGTCTTGAGCGTGACGTGACCCGGGCCTCCGTCAGCACAAGACAGTTGAGAAGCTTAACAGCAAAGGTGAGAGGACTGGCGTTGGTGACCCCCCCAGGTAGTGGTGCGGCTTAAGACCATAGTGAGGGGACCAGGAAGACACTGACTGTACCTGACGGGCTAAAGGTGACTCGTATGTGTACCCTCGGCTCTTCCAGTTCCCCGACAATTCTCTCACTACTCCCACTCTCCTCCGACTCTGGTGACTGGAAGGGAGTTCACCAGCTGGACCCAGTGGTGTGAGGACCCGAGCGACTGTTGCCTGAGACTGGATGGGGGTAACGTAAGCAGTGGGATCGGTAAGGGTCTGTCCTTCAGCATCACTCCTGTGGAGGGTTCCTCGTCTTCATCTCATCTCCCAGCTGTGTAGCAGCGGTTCACACAAAAAACCTCTGAATGATTGCCGCGAGACGCTGGTAGTTTTACATTTTTCATTCATCATCTCTGTCGCAGGTGACAGCCAGACTTAGACATTTCAGGTGTGCTGGTGGGTATCATACTGTTGTGTGTGTGTACACGGAAGGATTGATGACTTGGACTGTACAGTAATGACAGTCTGACCACATGATGTCTTGACTATGAGGGCAGACAACAACTACCAGGACGGGACTGGTGGAGGGTGGCAGTGGGTGGTTGCACACAGGCAGGTACAGCTACCTCTGGGGTGGTTGGGAGTCCCTCCACCAGGAAGGAACTCCGCCAACTTGCCGCGCCGTCGAGAAATCACCGACCTCAACCCATACCTCAACACCTCCATCATGGCGCCAAGCCTCGGCTTTAGATTCAGCTTTTGACAAAAAGTCTTCAAAAGTTTTAGTCGACAAACCAACCTGTTTTCCGTTTTTTTTTTTTTTTTTTCTTCTTTAACGTTCATCATTCGCACTGGCGTCTGCTAAGCTGGACCTTGTGCACGTGGGAGGAGGATGTTCCCATGTATGGGGAGGTGTGTGTAGTATGGACGGCGTCGGTAGAGGTGGTGCCTGGGGTTCCTGTGGTAGCGGAGGAACACCCCCTCCCCAGAGGAGAGTCGGCCCGCCTCAACCACCCACTGCCAGCCTTGGCTCTGTAGCAATATGTGCGTGCGACTGATGTTGACGTGGACGACTCAAGCCTCTCCTGGGGAGTGAGGCGTTACGAGTGTGACTTTACTAGATCTTGGCAGAGTTGGAGTCAGTTCAGGAAGACATTGTCTGTCATGAACTGAAGTTTCATTTGCATTAATCAGGTTGCCTGAACCTTGCTTGATTCCTGCTTCCAAGGACGGGGCTATGTATATCTTGTATCTGACCATTATGAAAGTAGTCAGTGTACACACACACACACATACACGAAATGTCGTGGTGTAGCGGTTAACGTTACCGACAATCGCGTATGCACGGTCCGCCCGGATCAAAACCACATGGGTTCGAATCCTAAGCGCAGCAGCCAGTCCATAGGCCGCCCAGCTGTCCATCCCTCCATAGGGGCTAGTCGATAGAATCGGTACCTGGCATACGTCAGGGTGTGTGTGTGTGTGTACGCATACGTACACAGGAGTAAAAATATAGTACCAATATACAAAGTTAAGAGTACGTGGCAACACAAGTGTAAAACTCTCCCCGTCAAACACGTTTAGTAATCACACATCCAAACACACACACACACACACACATACGCGCGCGTGCGCGGGTGTACTATGGTCGTGTGGTATCAAGCGAGGTAGGCACTTTAAGAGAGTCACTGTGAGTACTTGAAGCCAAGAGGATGACGAAGGCGTGACAGTTCCCACATCAGTCGCATTGTACTTGTGGCATGTCAGCAGATACGTGTCTCCCGCGTACTGCTTATATTGCTGCTGCTGCTGCTGCTGCTGCTCCTCATCTTGCTGCACGCTATCGTCTGCTCTCCCTAACCGCACGCTTCCTTCCTTTCTTTCCTCTCCATCAGATGCCTCAATGCTCCCTGTTATCTCAGCAGAGCCGCTCGTCTCTTGCAAGAACGACTCCGCGAACTTCTGCATGACCGCGGGCTGCGTCAGGGCCGGTAAGTTTACCACCATCAGCACTTGCAGCATCAGGGCCGGTAAGTCCGCCACCAGACACCCATCATCCCCTCAAGTGTCAGGTGTGGTAAGTAGCATTCCAGCAGACCTCCAGTAGCTCCTCCCCTCGATCAGACCCTCAGCGTCAAGGCTGGTAAGTGGGTAACAAGACATCCATCATTTCAAAGTCGAAGTGATTCTGCTTCCAGACAACACTCCCCCCCCCTCCCCCCCAGGTTTTAGGGTCAGTAAGTCCACTACCAACCAGCGAGTCTACCGCAAGATCCCCCCCGTGGGTCAGAGTTGGTAAATCCACGCCGCCACCAGACCATCTGCTGTGGTCTCAGGATGGTCCACGTTGGCACTACTGGAAGGTCTACAGGAACACGCGAGGGACCTCTAGAAAAAAAACTGGATCTCTCTCCGGGTAACATTTAGAAAGACTCTGCCTGGACGTGGAAGGCCTTTGGGGGAACATAATGTGCCTCCTTGTGGGGAAAATTTGACGATCCTTGCAAGCAGAACTGACAAGTCTGTCTGTGCACGAAGCTATCAACTTTCCGTGCTGGAATGTTTGATGTCTATGGCTGGAAGTTTTCAAACAACTAGCTGAAAACACTAGAGTCCATGCTGGAACAGCCCACTTGCATTTGCGAGAGATAACCACCTGACCATCATAGCGGGAACCCTCAGCTAATTATCCCGGCAGTCGATCCTGACAGGAACTTCTGCTGACCACAACAGGGATACCAGAAGATCCTGGCAGGAACTTCTGCTGACCACAACAGGGATACCAGAAGATCCTGGCAGGAACTTCTGCTGACCACAACAGGGACATCATAACATGCTGCTAGGAACAATACAATGACTACAACGGGAAGACATGACGATCATGGTAGGAACAGTGTTTTGCTACACCCCGGACACTTGATGATCAAGGCTGAAACACCTGGGGATCGCCATGCAGTCATTTCGTCCGCTGAAGTTTAGAAATAATTGTCTTTAAAGTCTCTTGGTTTTCGTGGTAACGTAATGGCAGCTGAGGAACAAACGCTGAAAGTTGAATGAGGGATAAGGTAAGCTGCAGCATTAATTTTAGTGTCCTGTCTTGTAGCTGTTGCTTTTTGTTCTATTGATTACTCGTGCAAATAAATTCACACGTAAGTTAATAGTTTGTGATTATACCAAATGAAAACTCATCTCCACTGTAGTGAACGATATGCGAATACTAGTAACCAGTATGTCAGGAGGACTAACATTTTACTAAGATTAGTCTTCTGTTGTAGCTGCTGGCCTTGGCGAGTCTATGGATACATCTGTAGATCCTTGTACCGACTTCTTCAAGTTTGCTTGTGGCGGGTTCTTAAAAAAAAAGATAATTCCCGACGAAAAGACCTCTCTTTCGCGGTTCAACGAGATTTCTGATGAGCTGCGAGAGAAGTTGAGAGGTTTGGTGGAGGCTGAGGAGTCGGAAGAGGACACGCCTTCAACCAAGATGGTCAAAGCCTTGTACAAGTCTTGTATGAATACAGGTCAGTATAGACGCCCAGTTTTGGTATTCTTAATACTGTATGATTGCCACCTTAAAGTGCTATCTTTTTTCTTTTTTTTTCCTGCCAAAGGATCCCCTTCTGTGGAGCTCCAGCAGTTTTGATCCACCGGGCGAAACCACAGATCGAGAAGTCTGATGGAAGGAACTGGCGTACAATGTCTTCAGAACCAAAGTTAACTCTTGAGTATGATGGGTCCTGTGATATGTTGAGTCTGTATGTCGTGTCGTCGAGAAAAGTGGTGTCTAGAACACAAGAAAGTGTCACTTGTACATAGTGGGGAATGAAGTTCATATGGATGTTTGACTGATGGGGTAGGATTATAAGACTGGATTGAGAAAGCTGTTCTTTACTGCTTGTTGAGTCACTAAAATGTTTGTGCTTAGTCACTGTTCTGGTTGATGGGGGAAGGGGAGCCAGGAGTATAGATGATTAAACTGTGAAGTTGATGCAACTCTAATGTTTCTGTTTAGGTGAGGGTGGTTTATGGCGTGGTTTTGGATGGGAGGCATCGAGGACAGTAACAATAATTGGGCGCTGGACATATTGAAGTGAGTTTGTATTGTAGGTATTTTTGTCTCTTTGTGCAGATATTGTTTGGTTGCTAGATAGACAGTGATTGTTTGGAAGGCCTAATTTTGTGTTTGGTGTTTGATGTCTGATTTTAACAGGATGGCTTACCAGGGTCGAGCTGTACAATTCACATTAACCTTCACACTTCTTTAGGTCAATGCTGTCGACACTGTAACACAGTCCCTCGATATCGAGAAGGAACCTAAACTTGGCATTTGTGTCATGCAAACGAGTGAACCTGTCATTAATTTTTCTGTGAAGACGGTCGAGTGTTACTTTCATGACGCTTTCAATTTCCTCCTTGTCTGTTAACCCAGCATCTCTTGAGTTCTCATCAGCCATTCGTTTCTTTTGCCTCCGGCATTTTCCCCCTTAAACATCCCATTCTTGACAGAGATTAAGTCCTTGGAGTGACTCATTGACCCACACTTGTCGTTTATCATCAAAAGGATCTCGAAGGGCTTTCAAATCCAGGGCAGCATCATGAAAGTTCATGCTAGGATCCTGTAGCCCCTTTTAAACACGGTCAATGCAAATGAGTATTTTGTCCCAAAGTCCTGGCAAAGTCAGAAAATCAAAATTCAGAATGCGGTTATACAGCTGCCTTGCCTCTCTTCCTGTTTCACTCGTCTCATTCTTATTGTCTATCATGTCTTGGAGGACTTGCAGTATCTCCTCAAGGTACTTGTTGATGGGGTTTACTGCTTCTGTCCTTGCACTCCACCTGGTTTCAGACGGGGAGAGTGTTTCTGAGTTTTTCCCCACGTTGTGTCGAACAAGAGAAAAACACGTAAAGAACTTGGATGGTTCCAAAAAACGTGACCATCATTGGATCCTGCTCAGCTGCATATACACCTAACAAGCTGAGCCAGTGATTATCACAATTGACATACACCGCCAGCTTGTTTTTCTCACTTATTCTTTGTTGAACGCCACTTCTATACCCAGCCATCACAGCAACGTTGTCACGGCATTTTGACCGACAATATTGTTGCTCCATTTCGTCTTTCTCTGTTTGAAGATGTCTTCAACCAAGCTCTCAGCATCCCTCTGGCTTATCAGGATAAAATCAAGGAAAGACTCTTTAACACAGACTACTTTCCTCTCAAAATCAACTTCCACGTACCTCACCACTTCTGACATATGCTCATGATGTTCTTGATCAGGAGTCGAGTCGAACATGAGACCACATCACTTGGCTCTACGAATGCTTCTCAGTAAACTCTGACGAACGGTAGATGCCATCAGGTGGATGAATTCATTCTGGACACTTGGTGAAAGATAAGACCTGGATCCAGCAGACCTTTCACATAGGTCAAGTGTTCTTTCATGACAGGGTCAAAAATGGCCAGTAGTTTAAGAAAATTTCCCACATTGGCGTCATGATCATCTAGCTGAAGCAACTCTCTTCTCGCAAAGCCAGTTTCTAAGTTGCAAGGAATTTTATGCAGTGAAGGATTCTTGTCAAGATATCACGCCACCTCTGCTTTTCATTCTCAATCTGTGATTGATGTTCCATGTCAATAACTCTGTTTTCAACTAAATTTCTTTCCATTTTTTTTCCACTAGGTGAAGCACTTCTGGTGACTCTTGGCATTTTCATGAACACTAAACTCTTTAGCTTGTGACACATTTGTACTCGATCCACCTTTAGATTCCAACAAACTTGTAGCACGTGCAGGTGTCTTCATAGAACTTGTCAAACTACTTGATCCAGGCATTTCAAAGAAGGGCATGAAGAACTTGGCTGATTTTTTGGCTTCCTCTGCCTCCATTTTTCGTCTATTTCACCCTTCAGCTCCACTTTTTCTTTGCGAAAAAACGTTTCATGGTATTAAAATTAGGTAAGATAAAGAAGTAACACTTTTCAGTAAGAACATTGAATTTCATTTGTACTAAGTGTTATCTTTTGCCGAAGCAGATTCAAGATATTTGGTTCCATAGTAAAATTTTACTTCATGGTCATACACTACTCAGTCTCAGAGTCTGCAGGCCCTGCAGATTACTACCTAGAACTAGAACAGATCCAGACACACTGCCAAAATCTTTATCTAATCCTTCTACAAATTAGCCGATAGTACATTTCGAACAAAACCAACTATAATCCAAATGATATTTGTCATATTAAGAAAAATGTGCTGGATGTACGCAATGGACATGATTAAAAATGTACATACAGTGGATGTGTATAAAAATATATATAGAGTAATTATAAACTGATGAAGACTTAGGCCAAGCTTAAATTCACATAAACTCTTAGACTTATTTGATCAAAACTGTAACGTAGAAGCGGTAATGTAATGTAATTGATAGTAGCAAACTATTGCTATAATTGAAAAGTAAGCGAGTTTCATTTTTATCTCACAAAACCAAACGGTTAAAAATGTCAATCGGGTAGCATATGTCAAAAAACAAACCTGTTGAGTGGTACCCCCCTTCAAGTGGTGCCCAGGGCACTTGCCCTACCCACTGATTCAAGGGTTTGGGAGAGTGTAGATTAGACTTGTCAGTCCAGGGTGGAAAGGGTGGTGGTGCATCTTTTATAAGCATGCCAATACTCTGTTTCAGTGAGCTAGTGTTATGTAATGGTGTATGTTCTGTTTTTGCCTGGGTAGTGGTGGGTTGTTGTGGTGTAATTGTGAGTTCCACTGCATATGAGAGTACTTTACACTGGCCTGAGAAATGTTGAGAGAGCATGTAAGGAGAGATAGGAGAGGAGTGTAGGAGGATAAAAAGTAATCTTTGGGGCATTCCATTGAAGGTTTTGAAGTTGAGGCCTTTTGAAAGATTCTGGCATGTCAACTTGATATGAAATTGGCTAGACATTTTTCTTTCCTTTTTTCAATGGAAGGTGGTTTCTAGTATCTGGGAAGGACCTAGTGAGGATCTGGATAGAACCTGAGGAAGACTTGAGGGTAAATTGCGGTAGATCTGTTGGAAGACCAGGTAAGAACCTGAAGACTTGAGGAAGGCATAGGAAGGTTTTATTAGTACCCAACTTAGCATTTGAAACGTGCCTGGGGAAAACTTAGGGAGAACCTAAAGATCTGGGAGGGCCTGAGGATGAACTGCAAAAGATATGTTTGAGGAACTTGGAAAGACCTGGGGAAGCACTTGTGAAAAACTGGGGAAGATTTGGAGATGACTTGAGAAAGGCCTGAAGTTTTTTCAGTGCCTAATGCAGCGTTTAAAATGTGCCTGGAGAAGACCGAAGGCAGATCTACAGAAAACCTGAATACAATTGAGGAGGGCCTGGGAAAGATGTAGGAGATACGTTGGGTACCTGAAAAAGGCTTGGGAGGGCCTTAGGAAAATCTGATGTAGAATTGGAGAAAATTAGGGGAGATACTAAAGAAGACTTTAGGAAGACCTGTTTTGTGTTTGTTTCTCATTCATGGCCGAATCATAGCACTTAGAGAACCCAGATCTGATTTTTAGTTACTTCAGAATCTGGTCAAGGTTTTACTCTTTACACGTTGCCTTTTTAGGCTATTCAGAGGCCTCTAAAAGCTACCATTTTTTCTCCCGAGCAATGCCAGGTACCTTCCTAGTAGTTCATACATTTCAAATTCTTTTTTGACATTGTTTTCAGTTTAGTAGCTTTGATATATCGAACTTGAATAACACTGTGAAGCTAACTCTTCTCTATTGATTTTCTCATATCTAACACAAGCAATTTTTTGAAAATTGTTTGAACAAAAGAATGAAGTGTTAAACATACTTTTATTTAATGCATACTTTGGTTCATCGTGGAATGGTGAAATGTCATGGACATAAAGTAATTTGATGATGCATCTGACATTTGATGCACCCAAGATAAGGACGGTACCACCTGAACCTGATAGTACAGCTATTACTAATGCCTTGAGCATGATGGTATGACTTGGGTATGATGGTATGACTCTTCAGCATGATGGTAGGACTCTTGGGTATGATTGCTATCATGCCAGTCACACTCTCACCTTCAGGAGTGTATGGTTACCTTAATGGTAACCACAACTTACTCTGCCATCTATTTTGCAGATCGCATTAAGGAGCGTGGTTTGGCTCCCCTGAAGGAGATACTGGCGGCAATGGGAGGCTGGCCAGTGCTGGAGGGTGACAAGTGGGATGCCTCAGGCTTCCAGTGGAACACCAACGTCTACATCAATCGCAAGCTTGGCTATTCTCTCGACTACATTTTTGACTTCTCTGTTACTACCAATATCAAGAACTCTACCTGGAGAATAATTGATGTAAACAGGACTTTCTAATTAATGGTAGTCATTACCTAGGGCAGCATTATTTCTAATAAGAAGGATACTCTGCTGACCTTTAAACAGAATAAAAAAGATATATCAATTAGTTGTAAGCATATCAGCACTGCATACCTTAATGGGTATCATTTATACATTAAAGAACAAAATGAGATTGTTCCATAAATATACACAGTGATGGAGAACTGATCAAGCACCTTGTATTCAATTAGGTATTTCCAGTGTAGAAGTTCCTTAGGAAGTGCAGGACGCTGCTGGATGATTCAACTCTTCTCTTATCAGATTGACCAGCCACCCCTGGGGATGCCGTCCAGGAAGTATCTGCTGAAGGGCTTTAATGACAGTGACGTACAGGCCTACTACAACTATCAGGTCAACATAGCAGTGCTTCTGGGTGCTGATCGAGCCAGGGCTGAGCGGGAATTCAAGGAGTCCATAGAATTCGAAATTAAAATTGCAAATGTATGTAGGTTTCTCTTGTTGATCATGGCTAACCAAGTTGACACGGTTGCATTTTAATGTTCTCGTATTAATGATTATAATGTAACTCCTCACATGTAAGTTAACCGTAAAGACATGAATTTGCCTATAAGCCAAGTAGCTTAGCAATAAGGGTACTGTTAGAATATAAAAGATCCATAAATTACAAATTTGTGGTCCTGCACAGATTGCCACAAACTTTGTGCATAAATGGATTGAACCAGGGCATGTGAAGCGTCTGGGGTAAACCATGGAAAGTTTTGTGGGGCCTGGATGTGGAAAGGGAGCTGTGGTTTCGGTGCATTATACATGACAGTTCTAGCCTGAGTGTGAACGACGAGGGCCTTTGTTGTCTTTTCCTAGCACTACCTCGTGCGCATGTAGGGGGAGGGGGTTGTCATTTCATGTGTGGTGGGGTGGCGACAAGAATCAATAAAGGCAGCAAGTATGAATTATGTTGAGAGTAAATATGAATAAAAACAAGATTATTAGGTTCAGCAGGGTTGAGAAACAAGTTACTTAGTTTGAATGGGGAAAAATTGGAGGAGTGAAGTGCTTTAGATATCTGGAAGTGGACTTGTCTGCAAATGGAACCAGGAAGTGGAAGTGGGTCATAGGGTGGGGGAGGGGTCAAAGGTTCTAGGAACAGTAAAGAATGTGTGGAGAGATTGTTATCTCGGAGGGCAAAAATGGATATGTTTAAAGGAATTTTAGTTCCAGCAAGGTATGGGCTTTATACAGGGTTGTATAGAGGAGGATGGTTATGTTGGAAATGAAGTGCTTGAAGACAATATGTGGTGTGAAGTGGTTTGATCGAGTAAGTAGTGAAAGGGTAAGAAAGCTGTGTGAAAATAAAAGTATGATTGAGAGAGCAGAAAAGTATTTGTTGAAATGGTTTGGACATATGAAGAGAATGGTTGAGGAAAGATTGATAAAGAGGATATATGTGTCAGAAGTAAAGGAAACAAGGAGAACTGGGAGACCAAATTGAAGAGAGAAGGATGGAGTGAAAAAGATTTTGAGTGATAAGGGCCTGAACATGCAGGACAGTGAAAGGCATGCATGGAATAAAGTGCATTGGAACAATGCGATATACTAGTGTCGGTGCCGTCAATGGACTAAACCAGGGCATGTGAAACATCCGCGGTAAACCATGGAAAGGAATACTAAGGAGGCTTTTCTTGCAGTACTCCCTGCCAAAGGAGGAGCGGCGCAATGCTACTAAGCTGTACAATAAAATGACCATTGGTGAACTCCACGAATTGGTTCCAGAAATCCCATGGTTGGACTACATCAACAGACTCCTTAGTCCATTCTTCACGGTGAGTATTGGCCCAAATTCATCTCCAGTTTTTCTCGATGATTCCTTGCTCTTTTTTTTTTCCAGTTGACAGATTCATCCCACTTAATTCAATGAAAATTAGTATTTTACCCTATAATGAGAGGCTTAGGGCAACAGATCTGTTGATGAAGGATGAGAGAAAATGTAGAGTTTGCCTTATGAAGTTACGATAGCCTTAAAGTATGTAAATCGTGTAAAACATTAGCATTATAAGTTCTTCATGATGGGCAATACCAGATTGACCTGAGACCGGAAAGCTTTTTAGAAAGGATATAAAGAAGTATATAGACTGTGACGGGAATAAACTGTGAAACGTGAATGCCAGCGGTAATTTGAATATTTAATGGTTAGGAAGGTGTAAAAGATAGTGCCTCATGTCTAGAGCCCTTTCCTTATTCTGTACAGATATCGAATTTCACAAACATAGAAATAACATTGTCAGAAGTACCCAAGATCAGTTTTCACACTTAGGAGCAGAAACGGACTACTACTTCAACAAGCCTGCAGTACAAGTAAGGGGAGGAGGGAGGTACCACAGGAGCCCCTAAAGTATTTCTTAGAAGTACCATTTCATAGCAGCAAATTGATGTGTAAAGAAAAGACTGATGTGAGGCAAGGAGGACTCAAAAGACATAGTTATTAGAGATCCCAACCATCATTTACTGATATCTGTAGTGGTCATTGTGTAATAGTCGGTAACAGAAAGATAGAGAAAAGCTGAGAAGTGAACTTGGAAATTTTAGAGAAAAATAATGATTTAAAAAAGGAATAAAAGAAAATATTCAATTTGAGGGTACCACAAATGTAACTTTAGGAAGTGTAAGAAAAGCATGTCAATGGATTCCTAACACTTGAGAGGCAGTAATGAGATATAATAACAGTATATGATACTGTGATAATGAAGAACAATATAGATAATAGAAAAGTTAGGTTGCAGAAGGAAGTGAAACACTAGTATATATTAAGAGAACCCATGAAAACCTCGCTTAACTTTCCAAAGGTACTGAAATTTACCTCTATGATATTTTTGAATGAAAAGATTTTGTTATAGTTTTCCTCTTACAATGTCACTGTGTGACAGGGAAGCTATGATATGTATAGTTTCCCTACACACCCATTCTGGCAAAACATAACTTCTGGCAAATACTCTTAACTTGGTAGTGGAACAAGCTGACAATACTGTATATATATATTTAGACAATAATTCTGAAATTTGGTAATCTTGTCCCCTAGGTGCATTTCGAATCATTATCATAGGTTTTACTTTAATTGACCCCACATTTCCTCTAGCCTTATAGCCCTTCCCACAATCATTTATTCTATAGAAAAACATCCAGAAAATGTTCTGCTAAACTGAATTTCAACTAATTGCTAAATTCCATAATTATGCTTTTTTTTGAACATAATTGGGTTACTTCTGTGGTCTTCAACACCAAACTAGGAATGTAGGAAGCTTGGAAATATCGGAACCTGAACATGCAGCTGTGTGAAAGGCATGCATGGGATAGAATGAACTGGATGCTGTAAGTGGCATACTCAATATAAGTTTACATAAGAAAAATTATACAAATTGATGCCATTTAATCCAATGCTGAAAGTACATAGTATGTGTTGACACTTTAATGAAAGTCTTGACTAGAGAACTGCATGAGCTATTTTGAGGCCAGTGGAAGGTGGTTCTGATCATTCAGAAGTATTGTTGATACATACCTGATTTATGAGAAGTACCCTATTTTGCAAAGTATCATACCGGTTAAAGAAAATCTGTTCATGTGCTTCTTGACTCATTGAAAGAACATAAATTTTGCTGTTTTGCAACATCATTTACCTGAAAGTTCATGTCTACATGCTCTTGATTCATATCATGTAAATGGAAATGGAGTTAATGATAACTCTTTTATTTATATTTATTTTGCTTTGTCGCTGACTCCCGCCTTAGCGAGGAAGCGCAAGGAAACGGACGAAAGAATGGCCCAACCCACCCACATACACATGTATATACATACACGTCCACACATGCAAATATACATACCTATGCATCTCAACGTATACATATATATACACACACAGACATATACATATATACACATGTACATTACATAATTCATAGTCTGCCTTTATTCATTCCCATCGCCACCCCGCCACACATGAAATAATAGATACTTGTATTCTCACAGGATCTATTGATGGGTATTTGTTACAAAACGATTAACGTTTATCATTACTCCTAGGTAACCAATGAGGAACCTGTTGTGGTAAACGTACCCAGTTATGTGAAAAACCTGGGCAAACTGCTTGCTGAAACACCCAAGAGGTAGGTACTCCCGCAGCTTTCTTTTAAGTTTTGTATATGATATCAACAATAGAAACATCCTCTCAAGGGATAACGAAATAATTCAAATAGCTGCATGGCATCTTTTGGTATTTAGAGATATGTTGGTTTCTGTGATAGTAAGAGATTCTCAGTATGTAATCCAGAACATTTGAATTTTTCATACTGTAATCTGAAATGGACAGTCTGCAGCAGGGGCATGTGATGTCACCATGTTTATTAAATTTGTTTATCGATGGGGTGTTGAGGGAGGTAAATGCAACAGTCTTGGTAAGGGGGGCGAATATGCAGTCTCTTGGGGATGAGAAGGCCTGGGAAGTGAGTCAGTTGTTGTTTGCTAATGATACAGCACTGGTGGCTGATTCAAGTGACAAACTGCAAAAGTTGGTGACTGAGTTTGGAAGAGTGTGTAAAAGGAGAAAGTTGAGAGTAAATGTTTTATAAAAACACGGAGAGCATGTTGATCCAAGTATATCACATTGTTCCAATTCACTATTCCACACATGCCTTGTTCGGACCCCAATCATGCAAAATCTTTTTCACTCCATTCTTCCACCTGCAGTTTTGTCTCCCATCTCTCCTTGTTCCCTCCACCTCTGACACATATATCCTCTTTATCAATCTTTCCTCACTTATTCTCTCCATTTGTCGCTTCATGTATTTCTCGCATACATTTTTCAAAGCAAACACCTGATCCACACATCCTCTACCTCTTCTCAAACCATATTGCTCTTCTCCAATCTGATACTCTGTACATGCCATCACCCTGTCAATCAATACCCTCACATATATATATATATATATATATATATATATATATATATATATATATATATATATATATTTTCAAACTATTCGCCATTTTCCGCGTTAGCGAGGTAGCGTTAAGAACAGAGGACTGAGCCATTGAGGGAATATCCTCACCTGGCCCCCTTCTCTGTTCCTTCTTTTGGAAAATTAAAAAAAATTGAGAGGGGAGGATTTCCAGCCCCCCGCTCCCTCCCCTTTTAATCGCCTTCTACGACACGCAGGGAATACGTGGGAAGTATTCTTTCTCCCCTATCCCCAGGGATACATATATATATATATATTTTTTTTTTTTTATACTTTGTCGCTGTCTCCCGCGTTTGCGAGGTAGCACAAGGAAACAGACGAAAGAAATGGCCCAACCTCCCCCATACACATGTATATACATACGTCCACACACGCAAATATACGTACCTACACAGCTTTCCATGGTTTACCCCAGACGCTTCACATGCCCTGATTCAATCCACTGACAGCACGTCAACCTCGGTATACCACATCGCTCCAATTCACTCTATTCCTTGCCCTCCTTTCACCCTCCTGCAGGTTCAGGCCCCGATCACACAAAATCTTTTTCACTCCATCTTTCCACCTCCAATTTGGTCTCCCTCTTCTCCTCGTTCCCTCCACCTCCGACACATATATCCTCTTGGTCAATCTTTCCTCACTCATTCTCTCCATGTGCCCAAACCATTTCAAAACACCCTCTTCTGCTCTCTCAACCACGCTCTTTTTATTTCCACACATCTCTCTCACCCTTACGTTACTTACTCGATCAAACCACCTCACACCACACATTGTCCTCAAACATCTCATTTCCAGCACATCCATCCTCCTGCGCACAACTCTATCCATAGCCCACGCCTCGCAACCATACAACATTGTTGGAACCACTATTCCTTCAAACATACCCATTTTTGCTTTCCGAGATAATGTTCTCGACTTCCACACATTCTTCAAGGCTCCCAGAATTTTCGCCCCCTCCCCCACCCTATGATCCACTTCCGCTTCCAAGGTTCCATCCGCTGCCAGATCCACTCCCAGATATCTAAAACACTTCACTTCCTCCAGTTTTTCTCCATTCAAACTCACCTCCCAATTGACTTGACCCTCAACCCTACTGTACCTAATAACCTTGCTCTTATTCACATTTACTCTTAACTTTCTTCTTTCACACACTTTACCAAACTCAGTCACCAGCTTCTGCAGTTTCTCACATGAATCAGCCACCAGCGCTGTATCATCAGCGAACAACAACTGACTCATTTCCCAAGCTCTCTCATCCCCAATAGACTTCATACTTGCCCCTCTTTCCAAAACTCTTGCATTCACCTCCCTAACAACCCCATCCATAAACAAATTAAACAACCATGGAGACATCACACACCCCTGCCGCAAACCTACATTCACTGAGAACCAATCACTTTCCTCTCTTCCTACACGTACACATGCCTTACATCCTCGATAAAAACTTTTCACTGCTTCTAACAACTTGCCTCCCACACCATATATTCTTAATACCTTCCACAGAGCATCTCTATCAACTCTATCATATGCCTTCTCCAGATCCATAAATGCTACATACAAATCCATTTGCTTTTCTAATTATTTCTCACATACATTCTTCAAAGCAAACACCTGATCCACACATCCTCTACCACTTCTGAAACCACACTGCTCTTCCCCAATCTGATGCTCTGTACATGCCTTCACCCTCTCAATCAATATCCTCCCATATAATTTACCAAATGGATTTGTATGTAGCATTTATGGATCTGGAGAAGGCATATGATAGAGTTGATAGAGATGCTCTGTGGAAGGTATTAAGAATATATGGTGTGGGAGGAAAGTTGTTAGAAGCAGTGAAAAGTTTTTATCGAGGATGTAAGGCATGTGTACGTGTAGGAAGAGAGGAAAGTGATTGGTTCTCAGTGAATGTAGGTTTGCGGCAGGGGTGTGTGATGTCTCCATGGTTGTTTAATTTGTTTATGGATGGGGTTGTTAGGGAGGTAAATGCAAGAGTTTTGGAAAGAGGGGCAAGTATGAAGTCTGTTGGGGATGAGAGAGCTTGGGAAGTGAGTCAGTTGTTGTTCGCTGATGATACAGCGCTGGTGGCGGATTCATGTGAGAAACTGCAGAAGCTGGTGACGGAGTTTGGTAAAGTGTGTGGAAGAAGAAAGTTAAGAGTAAATGTCAATAAGAGCAAGGTTATTAGGTACAGTAGGGTTGAGGGTCAAGTCAATTGGGAGGTGAGTTTGAATGGTGAGAGGCTGGAGGAAGTGAAGTGTTTTAGATATCTGGGAGTGGATCTGTCAGCGGATGGAACCATGGAAGCGGAAGTGGATCATAGGGTGGGGGAGGGGGCGAAAATTTTGGGAGCCTTGAAAAATGTGTGGAAGTCGAGAACATTATCCCGGAAAGCAAAAATGGGTATGTTTGAAGGAATAGTAGTTCCAACAATGTTGTATGGTTGCGAGGCGTGGGCTATGGATAGAGTTGTGCGTAGGAGGATGGATGTGCTGGAAATGAGATGTTTGAGGACAATGTGTGGTGTGAGGTGGTTTGATCGAGTAAGTAACGTAAGGGTAAGAGAGATGTGTGGAAATAAAAAGAGCGTGGTTGAGAGAGCAGAAGAGGGTGTTTTGAAGTGGTTTGGGCACATGGAGAGAATGAGTGAGGAAAGATTGACCAAGAGGATATATGTGTCGGAGGTGGAGGGAACGAGGAGAAGAGGGAGACCAAATTGGAGGTGGAAAGATGGAGTGAAAAGGATTTTGTGTGATCGGGGCCTGAACATGCAGGAGGGTGAAAGGAGGGCAAGGAATAGAGTGAATTGGAGCGATGTGGTATACAGGGGTTGACGTGCTGTCAGTGGATTGAATCAAGGCATGTGAAGCGTCTGGGGTAAACCATGGAAAGCTGTGTAGGTATGTATATTTGCGTGTGTGGACGTGTGTATGTACATGTGTATGGGGGGGGTTGGGCCATTTTTTTCGTCTGTTTCCTTGCGCTACCTCGCAAACGCGGGAGACAGCGACAAAGTATAAAAAAAAAAAAAAAAAAAAAAAAAAAAAAAAATAATTTACCAGGAATACTCAACAAACTTATACCTCTGTAATTTGAGCACTCACTCTTATCCCCTTTGCCTTTGTACAATGGCACTATGCCCGCATTCCGCCAATCCTCAGGCACCTCACCATGAGTCATACATACATTAAATAACCTTACCAACCAGTCAACAATACAGTCACACCCTTTTTTAATAAATTCCACTGCAATACCATCCAAACCTGCTGCCTTGCCGGCTTTCATCTTCCGCAAAGCTTTTACTACCTCTTCTCTGTTTACCAAATCATTTTCCCTAACCCTCTCACTTTGCACACCACCTCGACCAAAACACCCTATATCTGCCACTCTATCATCAAACACATTCAACAAACCTTCAAAATACTTACTCCATCTCCTTCTCACATCACCACTACTTGTTATCACCTCCCATTTGCGCCCTTCACTCAAGTTCCCATTTGCTCCCTTGTCTTATGCACTTTATTTACCTCCTTCCAGAACATCTTTTTATTCTCCCTAAAATTCAATGATACTCTCTAACCCCAACTCTCATTTGCCCTTTTTTTTCACCTCTTGCACCTTTCTCTTGACCTCCTGTCTCTTTCTTTTATACATCTCCCACTCGATTGCATATATATATTATTTTTTTTTTTTTTTATTATACTTTGTCGCTGTCTCCCGCGTTTGCGAGGTAGCGCAAGGAAACAGACGAAAGAAATGGCCCAACCCACCCCCATACACATGTATATACATACGTCCACACACGCAAATATACATACCTACACAGCTTTCCATGGTTTACCCCAGACGCTTCACATGCCTTGATTCAATCCACTGACAGCACGTCAACCCTGGTATACCACATCGCTCCAATTCACTCTATTCCTTGCCCTCCTTTCACCCTCCTGCATGTTCAGGCCCCGATCACACAAAATCTTTTTCACTCCATCTTTCCACCTCCAATTTGGTCTCCCTCTTCTCCTCGTTCCCTCCACCTCCGACACATATATCCTCTTGGTCAATCTTTCCTCACTCATTCTCTCCATGTGCCCAAACCACTTCAAAACACCCTCTTCTGCTCTCTCAACCACGCTCTTTTTATTTCCACACATCTCTCTTACCCTTACGTTACTTACTCGATCAAACCACCTCACACCACACATTGTCCTCAAACATCTCATTTCCAGCACATCCATCCTCCTGCACACAACTCTATCCATAGCCCACGCCTCGCAACCATACAACATTGTTGGAACCACTATTCCTTCAAACATACCCATTTTTGCTTTCCGAGATAATGTTCTCGACTTCCACACATTCTTCAAGGCCCCCAGAATTTTCGCCCCCTCCCCCACCCTGTGATCCACTTCCGCTTCCATGGTTCCATCCGCTGCCAGATCCACTCCCAGATATCTAAAACACTTCACTTCCTCCAGTTTTTCTCCATTCAAACTCACCTCCCAATTGACTTGACCCTCAACCCTACTGTACCTAATAACCTTGCTCTTATTCACATTTACTCTTAACTTTCTTCTTCCACACACTTTACCAAACTCAGTCACCAGCTTCTGCAGTTTCTCACATGAATCAGCCACCAGCGCTGTATCATCAGCGAACAACAACTGACTCACTTCCCAAGCTCTCTCATCCCCAACAGACTTCATACTTGCCCCTCTTTCCAAAACTCTTGCATTTAACTCCCTAACAACCCCATCCATAAACAAGTTAAACAACCATGGAGACATCACACACCCCTGCCGCAAACCTACATTCACTGAGAACCAATCACTTTCCTTTCTTCCTACACGTACACATGCCTTACATCCTCGATAAAAACTTTTCACTGCTTCTAACAACTTGCCTCCCACACCATATATTCTTAATACCTTCCACAGAGCATCTCTATCAACTCTATCATATGCCTTCTCCAGATCCATAAATGCTACATACAAATCCATTTATATGTGTGTGTGTGTGTGTATGGGGTTGTTAGGGAGGTAAATGCAAGAGTCCTGGAAAGAGGGGCAAGTATGAAGTCTGTTGGGGATGAGAGAGCTTGGGAAGTGAGTCAGTTGTTGTTCGCTGATGATACAGCGCTGGTGGCTGATTCATGTGAGAAACTGCAGAAGCTGGTGACTGAGTTTGGTAAAGTGTGTGGAAGAAGAAAGTTAAGAGTAAATGTGAATAAGAGCAAGGTTATTAGGTACAGTAGGGGTGAGGGTCAAGTCAAGTGGGAGGTGAGTTTGAATGGAGAAAAACTGGAGGAAGTGAAGTGTTTTAGATATCTGGGAGTGGATCTGTCAGCGGATGGAACCATGGAAGCGGAAGTGGATCATAGGGTGGGGGAGGGGGCGAAAATTTTGGGAGCCTTGAAAAATGTGTGGAAGTCGAGAACATTATCTCGGAAAGCAAAAATGGGTATGTTTGAAGGAATAGTGGTTCCAACAATGTTGTATGGTTGCGAGGCGTGGGCTATGGATAGAGATGTGCGCAGGAGGATGGATGTGCTGGAAATGAGATATTTGAGGAAAATGTGTGGTGTGAGGTGGTTTGATCGAGTAAGTAACGTAAGGGTAAGAGAGATGTGTGGAAATAAAAAGAGCGTGGTTGAGAGAGCAGAAGAGGGTGTTTTGAAATGGTTTGGGCACATGGAGAGAATGAGTGAGGAAAGATTGACCAAGAGGATATATGTGTCGGAGGTGGAGGGAACGAGGAGAAGAGGGAGACCAAATTGGAGGTGGAAAGATGGAGTGAAAAAGATTTTGTGTGATCGGGGCCTGAACCTGCAGGAGGGTGAAAGGAGGGCAAGGAATAGAGTGAATTGGAACGATGTGGTATACAGGGGTTGACGTGCTGTCAGTGGATTGAATCAAGGCATGTGAAGCGTCTGGGGTAAACCATGGAAAGCTGTGTAGGTATGTATATTTGCGTGTGTGGACGTGTGTATGTACATGTGTATGGGGGGGGGGGTTGGGCCATTTCTTTCGTCTGTTTCCTTGCGCTACCTCGCAAACGCGGGAGACAGCGACAAAGTATAAAAAAAAAAAAAAAAAATATATATATATATATATATATATATATATATCTATATATATATATATATATATAAATATATATGTGTGTGTGTGTGTATATGAGTGAATGGGCTATTCTTCGTGTGTTTCCTGGTGCTACCTCATATTCTGCCAATCCTAAGGCACTTCTCTGTGAGCCATGCATACAATGAATATCCTTACCAACCAGTCAACAACACAATCAACCCCTTTCTTGGTAAATCCACCTGCATTACCATCTACTTTTACTTCCTTCCCACATTTCATTATCCACAAGGCTTTTTCCACTTCTTTTCTCTTACCACTTCTCTCCAAGACTCTCTCATGTCACATATCACCCCAACCAAAACAACCTAAAGCTACCACCGGCATAAGCAATGAGGAATACTGAAAGAATCCTTTTAAACCCAGCTATGTGCAATCCCATGTTAATGCTTGAAACTACATGCTCATGGCACTAATGCTTCATCCTAGAATTTTTAAAACCACTACCCAAAATATAATGCAAACATAAACCACAGAACTGATGATTCCACAGTTCTTTGTTGACACTATAGCCCTTGAAATTTGTTGGCACCACATCCCTTGGAACTTAGTGGCACCCCAACCCTTTGAAGCTGTTGGCACAACAGCTCTCAGAACTAGTAGGCACGAGGGTCATCATGACTTGTTAGCACTTGGCTTTTGGGACTTAGCATCATGGCCTCAGTACTTGTTGGCAAGGTGGGCCTTGAAAGTTATTAGCACCATTGCCTTAGGGATTTGTTGGCACAATGGCCCCCAGGACTTGTTGGTACCACAGCCCTTGGAACTTTTTGGCACTACATGCCTCAGGACTTGTGGACACCATGGCTCTTGGGAGTTGTTGACATTGTATCCCTTCAGGACTTGCTGACACCATGGCCCTCAAAACTTGGCAGTGCAGCTCTCTGGATTTGTTGGCACCATGATCCTCGGAACTTGTTGGCATCACAATCCTCAGAACTTGTAAGCACCATGACCCACAGAACTTATGCTTGTAGACCTCGTAATGTCTATTTGTGTAATCCATCTAGATGATGATTGTAATCTTTGGCACTTTTTTGTTTAATAATCTGCCACGTCCAGTCTTTAGTATATTCGCATGTAGTCAGTTTTTAAACTTTTTTTTTTCTGCTGTCATACAACTCAGGACTAGCAGTGTAATTGTTATATTAGATATCTCATGAAATCTGAGATCCATTATCCATATTGTTACTTCATATATCTTGAATTTTATGAAGTACAAATGATTAAGGTTTGCTAACGATAGTTTTTGTAATAAGAGTCATTTTTGTTTGGCAGAGTTATTGCGAACTATATGTTGTGGCGTGTGACAGCAGCATCAGTGGCCTACCTGACAGAAGAAGCCCGTGATATCCAGTTGGAGTATTCCAAGAAGCTGGTTGGCAAGGGCACCAGAGAGCCCCGTTGGAAGGAGTGCATGGGATCGGTGTCTGGAAGGTAATCATCAGGTTACATGGCTTTAGTGAGATGATTGTACTGGAGTTACACTAATCATATTTTATCCGAAACTAATGATTTGCTATAACTGCTCTTCAACTGAAGCACAGGTATTCATAAATTTTGTTTTACAGCTTGGCACATGCTGTAGGTTCCATGTATGCTCGAGTCTTCTTCAAGGAGGATGCCAAAGCTGCTGCTGATGAGATGGTACAGTACATTCGTAATGAGTTTCATAAGATTCTTGAAAAAATTGACTGGATGGATGAAGCTACTCGCTCACGTGCCATTCAAAAGGCCCAAGCCATTACTCCACACATCGCTTATCCTCCAGAGCTTCTTATTGACCAGAAGTTAACAGATCTTTATAAAGGAGTAAGTTCCTTAATATTTATCAACAGTTCTTTATGAAAATTAACTGCTGATTCTCGAAGATTGTCACTTAGTATGTAGTCTTTAATTGTAGTTTATAATTATGCATCCTGTAGGAGTTGGATACAAGAACTGCCAGAGGTCATTTTCAGAAGTGTATAGTATCTGTGTCATTAAAAGTCTGTGGCTTTCTCTTCATTCCTGACAACAATCCTCAGTTGCCGTAGCATTGCAGCTGTTATTTTTTTTATCTTTGTAGATATTATGACAAAAGAAATTAGATTCTGACACACAAACACATATATATGTATATATATAATTTTCTTTTCCAGTTGGTAATCTCAAGTGGTGACCTTCTTGAAAATATGCGTAATCTGACTGTGTTTGGAACCAACTATTCCTTCAGGAGGTTAAGAGAAAAGATCGACAAGAAGGACTGGAGGAATCATGGAGCTGCAGCAGTTGTTAACGCTTTCTACAGCCCCTTGGAGAATTCCATCCGTAATGCACATTTCTATATTGTTGTAAACTATTCTAGAGGATGTCATATAGAACAGGAACAATGATTGAAGATATATTTTTTCACAGACTGTTGTGAAAAACATTTTCTGGAACATATTCAGGATGCCTATGATTCTCTTACTTTTATTTATAATTACTTCAGGATCAATTTCTGTTAGTCATAGTGTTATCCATGACCTTTCCAAACACTCATACAAGCTAAGGCTGCACTACCTCTGGTGGTAGAGAATTGCAGACTCTGTTAGAGTGAGAAGTTCTTTGATGAGACAGTATTCCTAATGATGCTTACTTGCCAAATGTGACTTAACACACTCGGCGAAACCTTAAGCACACCTAGTCCAGTAACATTGATACCTATGATTTTACATGATATGAATAACATTAATCATCCATGAAGTAGAAATATTAAGGCCTATAGCTATTATGTTTAGAGCAGCCATGTGAGAATTAGCAATTGTGATATCTGATTCTTCCTTCAGACAGTGAGCCTGTGACACTCTTCTTTCATCTTTTTCCCCTTCTTCCAATAACCTTTGTACCAGTGAGAGTTAGCTCTACAAATATCTGAAGAGCTCTGATAGATAGATTTCTTCTTTTTTCTATTCCATTTTGTTTTCCTTTTTACTCAAGACACCCATGGCTGGGGCATATTTTGCCTTTGCCATGTGATTCACTATAAGGACAAAATAAAGTGGTACCTAGATCATAGAGAAGAGTGAGATTTGTACATGCCTAGTTAGTACAGTTTCTAGTGGTATTAAGTCTGATGAAATGAAGTTCAAGATTGTTTGGGAGGCAATCTGTTTACATCCTCTCGGTTCATTTTGGTGCAAATATACTCGCTCACTATGGAGTTTGTTTGGGTTGGGAGATCTGTGAGTAAAGGTTGCAAAAGTATGAGGAATAGGTGAGCTTATTTCTATTGTATGGAGGGTGGTGGATGTTTATGAAGTGGCTTGAGGAAAAGGAGTTGGTTCTCTTGTACAGAAGTGGGTGCTGTGCATGTTGTAGTGAGATTGCTGGATTTTTTTTTTTTTTGTTAAATGTTTATGATTACATAGCAACTGGTGTTTTTTCTGAATGCTCTGTTTAGAGTAGTTAGTTTTGTTTGCCTTTGATGGGTTGGGTGTCCAAGCATGTGAGGCATGATTAGGGTATATCAGAAAAAATGTTTATGTGGGTTACTGAGAATTCTTTTTCTTGTAGAAGTTGATGCTTTGTGGGTGCTTAGTTTGTTCATGGCTTTTACTTTTATGTTTGTAATGTGGGAAATGTCATATGACCAAATTGTGTTGTTAAGAGTTTTCTTGAATGGAAGTGGATGATTTTTCAGGATAGTTATCCAGGATGTCATGCCTGTCAAAGCTAAAGAGGGTGATTGTAGAATTTTGAGCAGTTAAGTGTCATAAGTATGTGATGCAGTGCTACATTTATGTCTTGCTTCTGCAGTGTTTGGGTAATGTGATGGGATCATTTGCATATGAGGACTTTCACACTACCTTGCAGGACTTAGAGGAAGAATAAAAAGAGTTAGAAAAAGAAATGCTTTCTTTGTAACTTCAGTGTGGGGCTTTGAATGTTTAAGCTGAAATCTTTGTGGATAACTCGTACCTGGCAGCTTGCCAGGAAGCTGGCCAACCATTTAATATCATTTTTATGGAAGGTGGTCTCGAGTGTGTTTTGTAAGACAAATTGTAGAAGAATGTTGAATGATCTGTTGATGCATGTTGCCATTAGTAATGTGTAGGATGATGGTTCCAGTGGTTGGTTGAAGCTGTCCTAAATTTGTTTAGAGGTTTGTATGTAATTTAAAATTGGAGTCTTTGAGTCTGAACCTGTGATGGTTTGGTAAGAGTATGATATTTTGGTTGAATTTGTTATGGTTTTGAGGAGCTTGATTATCAATAGCAATATTGATGTGAAATTGTTGGAGGAAGGGGAGCTGGAAGGTTCCAGGATGAATATTATGTTTAGTTTCTAGATATGTAGGATTTGGTGTAGCCAGGTGTGGTTGAAGGTCTCTTTAAGTACTTTGATTGCTACTGGACTGAAGTGTTTCGTGTAAAAGTTTGATAAATTTTCAGTGTCTGTTGCAGGAGAGGTCTTGGGTGTTTTAATTGAGTTATGTGTTAAGAATGAAGGATGAAAGAGCAGTTGTAAATAGTTGAAGTTCTGTAGATTTTTATGACTGACCCTTTGAAGGCGTGATAGTGTTTCATAACTGTATTTTTCATGGAATATTGTTGCATTGGGTCAGCAGTGCTTCATGTTGAGGGCCAAGGTGATTCTGATAATGGATTTTTTTTTGCTTACCAGAATTGGTGTTGTTGATTTTTTTGGTTCATCCTGTTAGATAGGTGTGGGAGTTTGTTGTCTGTTGTTGCATTAGTGCATTAGTGAGGGTCTTGTTTAGACTTCAGATTTGTCCCATGGTCTGTGCTGCTGAGATGTGGTTTTGTCTGAATGTTTCTTAGCTTGATAAGGTTGCAGCTTAGGTGAGAGGCTTAGAATTACATTAAATTAAATTTAATTAAATTAACGCTACCTTGCTAACGCGGGAAATGGCGAATAGTATGAAAGAAAGAAGAAAAGTGTGTGTGTTGTAATTTTGTTTCTGACTTGGTTTAATTGTTGAACAGGTAGATGGTACAGCCTGTTAATGGAAGGTTATTTATGGCAAGGCTTTGGAGCTTCGATTCTGTGTTTAATGTAACTGCTCATTTATCTACTTTTTTTTTTAATTTCTCTACATAATTTGCTGATTGCATGGGTTGTGTGGGTTAGGTCAAATGTATACATTTATTTGAAGTCCAAAATAATTTCCTAATTTTCTCACCAGAGTTTCCAGCTGGTATTCTGCAGGGAACGTTCTTTGAGGCTGACAGACCAAAGTACATGAACTTTGGTGCAATTGGTTACGTCATTGGTCATGAAATTACTCACGGGTTTGATGACACGGTAAGATGACACAAGGTGGCTTGGAGGTGTGTATTATGGTAATTAGTACTAAAGGTATGATAGCCATTCTGAATCACTGGAGACATTTAGTGCATGAGGTTTGAGTTGTGAATGGAAATTCTAAGTCTGCCTGATGCTGTGAAAAAATCTTTTACAAGTGTGGAACCCATTCTTCACTTTAGCATACTGTACAGGAGTTGAATATGTGCAGGTGAACATTCAGTGTAAAGGGGAATGGAGTGAATGATCAATGATGAGTTTAATGATATGCCATTGTATGATGCTTAATACTTGCCAGAATTTGGATGATGACTAATTAGCTTGTTAACCTAAGTAGTTTACATATGAATGTACTGGGCAAAACTTTGTCTTCATTTCACATTTTTCATATAACTTTTATCATTCTGGTACATGTAAAAAAGGAAAATTATCAAATTGTCATTTTGTTATGCAGGGCCGGCAGTTTGATGCAACAGGTGACCTTCGTGATTGGTGGGAGAGGAAGACAAAAGAAGAGTTCCTTAAAAAAGCCAAGTGCATCATTGACCAATATAGCAACTTCAGTGTTAGTGAAGTCAATATGAATGTAAGTTGACATCCTAATTATGTTTCCCTTCCAGCTACAAAGTAGAATTTAAGATTTACAGACTCTATTGAGGATCACCTCATTAAGAGAAGGACGTTATGCATTTTTATTAAATTAAGTGTCTTCTGCCATATTAAGGTAAAACATGTCCACTTTCTCTGTTGTATGATGAATCTAAACCATAGTGTACCATCCACCTTTAAGACCCACAGACTGTTCTGTGATTCACAGTGACTTTTTTATATTCCCTGGTTCAGCTTATTGATAGAATGTTCCCACCCTTGTGTGGTACGTCAATCCAGTTCAATCTCGCATGCACATGCCTTGCCCTCCTGAATTCTTGGGCCCTGATACCCTAAACCCTTCTTCATTTCATCCCTCTATCTTTATCTCAATAGCCCAACTCCTCTCCACTTTTAACATGAATATATACTCTAGTTCTTGCCATGTTTCCATTCATTTCGGCAAACCTTGGTCAGCTCTCTTATCAGATTACACTTGGTATCACACCTGTCTTACATCGTCATTCCTTATATTATCAACCTACCTCACACCATATACTATCCACAGGAATTTCATTTCCAACATGCTTGCTGTCTTTTCTTCAGTGTTCAAGACCCAAGATTCACAGCTACACAACAGTCAAGAATACTATATCTTAAGATATATCCATTTTTTCCTTGACAGACATGGACCTCTCCTTCCACACACTCAGTGCAATTAGGACCTTGGCTCCCCTCTCCCAACCTATGGCTTACTTTAGCCCTAATGTTTCCACAAGCAACATGTCCACTCTTGAGGTACCTATAGCACAAGAAGTCCTTCCTGTTCAAACTTAACCTATCCTGTCACATACCATCCCCCTGCTGCACTTCATCGCCTTACTTTTGTTTACTTGTACTCTTATCTTTCTGCTTTAAAACACAGTCACATATAGTCCCCCTGCTGCACCTCATCACCTTGCTTTTGTTTACTTGTACTCTTATCTTTCTCCTTTAACACACACTGTCAAACTGTCACCAGCCTCTGTGTCTCTAACTGGAACCTGTCACCATAGCTGTGCCATCTGCAACTATGAACTGGTTTATTTTCCATGTTTGCTTACCCCAAGCTACTAGAAACTTACCACTCGCTGCAAAAGCCTTGTACTCGCCTCTCTTAGCACCCTGTCCTTAAATGATTGAACAACCATGGTAAGATCACATATTCTTGATAAAGACACCTTCTCCAGGAACCACTTTCCTGTAAAAATTCATTGCTTCTTTTAGCAACTTTTATTTACCCATATATTTATAGGCAGCTTTTGCAAGACACCTCCCTCAATCCTGTCAAGTTCTTTCTTCAGATCCTTAAATGACTTGCAGTTCACGTGCTTGTTCAAGTATTTCTCGCATGAATTTGTAAAAGGAAAAGCCTTGTCCATACATTCCTCAACTTCTGCGAAAGCCATAATGTTCCTCCCAGTCAGCTGATCTTTGGATCCCACCACCCTGTCACTACTCTTCCGTACACCTCACCAGATGTACTTTGAGACTTTTCCTAAGTTCACAGATATTATCTCACTCCCAACTCTCATCTGCCCATTTTTTTCAACTCTCCTGGATAGATGTAATGTGCTATTTTCCTTGCACAAGATATCAAAATTAACAATAATGATTGGGTGGCTTTATTAACTGATTGTAAAGTCCCAGTCCTTTTGTTAACTTCATGCAGTTTGTAAAAATTTTGCAAAATGAAGAAAATTTTCTTCATTACTACACACATGGGAACCTGTCCTGAAACAACCAATATATTACAAAAAGGCCAGTAGGTTTAATGATTTAGGTTTTCCCTCTTTAAAGCTTAAGCAAACAAAGTTTGTCATCAAAGCTAAAGTAATTTTTTTTCTTCCAGGTAAATGGCATTAACACTCAAGGTGAGAACATTGCTGATAATGGAGGCATCAAAGAAGCCTATAATGCATACAAACAATGGGTAAAGGATAATGGTGAGGAAAAACTCCTGCCATCATTACCATACAATACAAAGCAGTTGTTCTGGCTGTCAGCTGCTAATGTTTGGTGTGGCAAGTACCGTCCAGAAACACTAAAATTGCGTATCTTAACTGGAGCCCACTCACCTGCACAGTTCAGAGTCAATGGGCCCTTCAGCAATCAAATTGACTTTGCCAGTGACTGGAATTGCCCAGCTGGCTCCCCCTTGAACCCCACACAGAAGTGTTCCGTCTGGTAACGGGTTGTCGTCAGATCCTGTTGGACTTGGTTTTGTTGGAGAAGTAGTGTTAAACATCTTTGACATCGGTGCTTCAGTGCTGACTACAGGGTACCTCACCAGAATTTCAAGAAATTCACTTTTTGCCCAACCCCATCTAGGTCATTCTGTGACACATTTGAGGTTTGCTTATAATCAAGATTTCACCATGGCTATTCTTGGAAGCATGACTTCATGTAGTGCAGGATCATATGTACATTCCTTAATAAATTTATCTCATGGTGAGGGCCAAGCCTCTGTCTTCAGTGTGCAAAGCCTTTTCATCCCCGGCTGGGCCGTGGGAAGAGAAAGGACCCCATTTCATTAGAATCATAGTCAGTTAAGAGAGATATATTTTTGCAATAGCACATTCAAGATTTTAGTCTCATCCTAAACTCATAAGTAATTGACAGGAACAAAAATGGAAATGGTGAAAACCTTAAAAGGAATTACAATGGATATATGGTTATAGCACCTGGAATTAGGAAGCTTTTAGGTGTTTAAAACTGTTAAGCATATATATGATATGGAATGAACTTGAATGAATCTCTTAGTGTAATCCAGTTAAACATGGAGCTCCCACCACTGAACCATTATCTCCACTTTCACAAGTTTTGATTTTCACATTGCCTTATTTCATTATATTCTACCTAACTTGATCCATCTCTAATTATTTTTCTGTAGTTTGTGTATTCCTTTGACATTCACTTGAATCGAGTGGTTATTTTTTATGTTATTGTGAGCCTAAGTGAGTGTGTGTGTATGTATGTTTTCCTAATGTATGACAGTGTGTTCAACTACAGTGCTGATGTATCTTCCATCAAATGATTGTCACCACCACTTTTTATTCACTGAAAACTGTTAGCAGGAGTTTCCTTCGTAGATGATATTCTTATTAAAGTAGTGATGGAAGATGATTCTGTTGTGAGTGATGTCAGAGTTTATTTATTTAATATTATTGAACAGTTTATGTATTTAGGAATGTAGGTTTTTTAATGACCCTTATCTGATGGATAATTTCATTTTCAGTGTTCTTATTAGTTACTGACTGTTTGCATGAGCTGTGATGCTGGGAATTAGTAAGGTTTCCTGTGTGGCCATGCAAAGAATGGCTCAGAATATCAAAAATATAATTGAAAATTATTTTTTCTCCATATAAGAAACGGTATTTACCTCACTTTTCTACACATTGATTGTTGATAGGGTTTTATTGTGAATAGATGTTGATAGGTTGTTAATTACACTTGACTCATTTTACCATTCTTTTTATGTTGTGGTAAAGGCATGTACTGTGGTCCAAATTTTAAATTTTTTTTACATCTCTATTGCTGAAACTCAGGCATAGGCTTTGATGTACTCTTTTTGATGTATATCAATATAAGTGCAGTAATCATATGCTACCTCATTGAAGCTGATTACAAAATCACAATGATACTTTTTTTAAGGCCTAATTTGACATGTAATTTTGATACTTAGCTATTCATTATAGCACTGATATTTTCATTACAGTTTTATAAACTTTAAAAGCTAAGACTTGGTACCTCTTAAATACTTTTAGCCCAAGACCAAATATTTATTATGCAAGTGCAAGATGTTCCAGCTGACCATATTCTCAATTTATCAACGATTTACATGGACTACAAACATTGCTTTTCAAAAGAAATCTTAAGAAATGGACAAAGAAAAAACTTATTTTACATGTACTGTGACTAATTGAGTTCACTGCATTATTTGATACGCACACTTAATACTATGATACTTGGCAGCATATAATACATATTTTAATAATAAAAAGCACTATTTTTTGAAATGCTGTTTAATAATAAATCTACATGAACCAAATTGGTACAGTGTAAGTGAAACAGTTTCTAATTACAGTATTGTGATGAATAAATTTTGTGTGAATCTTTTAGTTTTACTCTTGTGCTTAAGTATGACCACCATCATTTCTTGTTATGTGCAGAAATTGTATCAAAAAAAATATACCCCTACATGACTTACACAAGATGTCAAGTTACTGACAGGTTCTAAATCAACCAATTCAACCAATGTGCAGGTCTGGCAAAGGACTCGCATACGTATGCATATACATAAACGCCCACACACGCACATATACATACCTATACATTTCAACATATACATACATTCAATCCATTGACAGCACGTCGACCACGGTATACCACATCATACCAATTCACTCTATTCCTTGCATGCCTATCACCCTCCTGCATGTTCAGGCCCCGATCACTCAATCTTCTTCACTCCATCTTTCCACCTCCAATTTGGTCTCCCACTTCTCCTCGTTCCCTCCACCTCTGATTCGTATATCCTCTTTGTCAATCTATATATATATATATATATATATATATATATATATATATATATATATATATATACATTTTTCATATGTATATATATGTATGTGTGTGTGTGTATATGTGCGTATGTGTGTGTATGTGTATATATATATAAATGTATATTATCCCTGGGGATAGGGGTGAAAGAATACTTCCCACGCATTCCTCGCGTGTCGTAGAAAGCGACTAGAGGGGACGGGAGCGGGGGGCCAGAAATCCTCCCCTCCTTGTACTTTTTTAACTTTCTAAAATGGGAAACAGAAGAAGGAGTCACGTGGGGAGTGCTCATCCTCCGCGAAGGCTCAGATTGGGGTGCCTAAATGTGTGTGGATGTAACCAAGATGTGAAAAAAGGAGAGATAGGTAGTATGTTTGAGGAAAGGAACCTGGATGTTTTGGCTCTGAGTGAAACGAAGCTCAAGGGTAAAGGGGAAGAGTGGTTTGGGAAGGTCTTGGGAGTAAAGTCAGGGGTTAGTGAGAAGACAAGAGCAAGGGAAGGAGTAGCAATACTCCTGAAACAGGAGTTGTGGGAGTATGTGATAGAATGTAAGAAAGTAAATTCTCGATTAATATGGGTAAAACTGAAAGTTGATGGAGAGAGATGGGTGATTATTGGTGCATATGCACCTGGGCATGAGAAGAAAGATCATGAGAGGCAAGTGTTTTGGGAGCAGCTGAATGAGTGTGTTAGTGGTTTTGATGCACGAGACCGGGTTATAGTGATGGGTGATTTGAATGCAAAGGTGAGTAATGTGGCAGTTGAGGGAATAATTGGTATACATGGGGTGTTCAGTGTTGTAAATGGAAATGGTGAAGAGCTTGTAGATTTATGTGCTGAAAAAGGACTGATGATTGGGAATACCTGGTTTAAAAAGCGAGATATACATAAGTATACTTATGTAAGTAGGAGAGATGGCCAGAGAGCGTTATTGGATTACGTGTTAATTGACAGGCGCGCGAAAGAGAGACTTTTGGATGTTAATGTGCTGAGAGGTGCAACTAGAGGGATGTCTGATCATTATCTTGTGGAGGCTAAGGTGAAGATTTGTATGGGTTTTCAGAAAAGAAGAGTGAATGTTGGGGTGAAGAGGGTGGTGAGAGTAAGTGAGCTTGGGAAGGAGACTTGTGTGAGGAAGTACCAGGAGAGACTGAGTACAGAATGGAAAAAGGTGAGAACAATGGAAGTAAGGGGAGTGGGGGAGGAATGGGATGTATTTAGGGAATCAGTGATGAATTGCGCAAAAGATGCTTGTGGCATGAGAAGAGTGGGAGATGGGTTGATTAGAAAGGGTAGTGAGTGGTGGGATGAAGAAGTAAGAGTATTAGTGAAAGAGAAGAGAGAGGCATTTGGACGATTTTTGCAGGGAAAAAATGCAATTGAGTGGGAGATGTATAAAAGAAAGAGACAGGAGGTCAAGAGAAAGGTGCAAGAGGTGAAAAAAAGGGCAAATGAGAGTTGGGGTGAGAGAGTATCATTAAATTTTAGGGAGGATAAAAAGATGTTCTGGAAGGAGGTAAATAAAGTGCGTAAGACAAGGGAGCAAATGGGAACTTCAGTGAAGGGCGCAAATGGGGAGGTGATAACAAGTAGTGGTGATGTGAGAAGGAGATGGAGTGAGTATTTTGAAGGTTTGTTGAATGTGTTTGATGATAGAGTGGCAGATATAGGGAGTTTTGGTCGAGGTGGTGTGCAAAGTGAGAGGGTTAGGGAAAATGATTTGGTAAACAGAGAAGAGATAGTAAAAGCTTTGCGGAAGATGAAAGCCGGCAAGGCAGCAGGTTTGGATGGTATTGCAGTGGAATTTATTAAAAAAGGGGGTGACTGTATTGTTGACTGGTTGGTAAGGTTATTTAATGTATGTATGGCTCATGGTGAGGTGCCTGAGGATTGGCGGAATGCGTGCATAGTGCCATTGTACAAAGGCAAAGGGGATAAGAGTGAGTGCTCAAATTACAGAGGTATAAGTTTGTTGAGTATTCCTGGTAAATTATATGGGAGGGTATTGATTGAGAGGGTGAAGGCATGTACAGAGCATCAGATTGGGGAAGAGCAGTGTGGTTTCAGAAGTGGTAGAGGATGTGTGGATCAGGTGTTTGCTTTGAAGAATGTATGTGAGAAATACTTAGAAAAGCAAATGGATTTGTATGTAGCATTTATGGATCTGGAGAAGGCATATGATAGAGTTGATAGAGATGCTCTGTGGAAGGTATTAAGAATATATGGTGTGGGAGGCAAGTTGTTAGAAGCAGTGAAAAGTTTTTATCTAGGATGTAAGGCATGTGTACGTGTAGGAAGAGAGGAAAGTGATTGGTTCTCAGTGAATGTAGGTTTGCGGCAGGGGTGTGTGATGTCTCCATGGTTGTTTAATTTGTTTATGGATGGGGTTGTTAGGGAGGTGAATGCAAGAGTTTTGGAAAGAGGGGCAAGTATGAAGTCTGTTGGGGATGAGAGAGCTTGGGAAGTGAGTCAGTTGTTGTTCTCTGATGATACAGCGCTGGTGGCTGATTCATGTGAGAAACTGCAGAAGCTGGTGACTGAGTTTGGTAAAGTGTATGAAAGAAGAAAGTTAAGAGTAAATGTGAATAAGAGCAAGGTTATTAGGTACAGTAGGGTTGAGGGTCAAGTCAATTGGGAGGTGAGTTTGAATGGAGAAAAACTGGAGGAAGTAAAGTGTTTTAGATATCTGGGAGTGGATCTGGCAGCGGATGGAAGCGGAAGTGGATCATAGGATGGGGGAGGGGGCGAAAATTCTGGGAGCCTTGAAGAATGTGTGGAAGTCGAGAACATTATCTCGGAAAGCAAAAATGGGTATGTTTGAAGGAATAGTGGTTCCAACAATGTTGTATGGTTGCGAGGCGTGGGCTATGGATAGAGTGGTGCGCAGGAGGATAGATGTGCTGGAAATGAGATGTTTGAGGACAATGTGTGGTGTGAGGTGGTTTGATCGAGTAAGTAACGTAAGGGTAAGAGAGATGTGTGGAAATAAAAAGAGCGTGGTTGAGAGAGCAGAAGAGGGTGTTTTGAAATGGTTTGGGCACATGGAGAGAATGAGTGAGGAAAGATTGACCAAGAGGATATATGTGTCGGAGGTGGAGGGAACGAGGAGAAGAGGGAGACCAAATTGGAGGTGGAAAGATGGAGTGAAAAAGATTTTGTGTGATTGGGGCCTGAACATGCAGGAGGGTGAAAGGAGGGCAAGGAATAGAGTGAATTGGAGCGATGTGGTATACCGGGGCTGACGTGCTGTCAGTGGATTGAATCAGGGCATGTGAAGCGTCTGGGGTAAACCATGGAAAGCTGTGTAGGTATGTATATTTGCGTGTGTGGACGTATGTATATACATGTGTATGGGGGTGGGTTGGGCCATTTCTTTTGTGTTTCCTTGCGCTACCTCGCAAACGCGGGAGACAGCGACAAAGCAAAAAAAAAAAAAAATTATATATATATATATATATCTTTCTTTATTTCATACTATTCGCTATTTCCCGCGATAGCGAGGTAGCGTTAAGAACAGAGGACTGGGCCTTTGAGGGAATGTCCTCACCTGGCCCCCTTCTCTGTTCCTTCTTTTGGAAAATTAAAAACGAGAGGGGAGGATTTCCAGCCCCTCACTTCCTTCCCTTTTAGTCGTCTTCTACGACACGCAGGGAATATGTGGGAAGTGTTCTTTCTCTCCTATCCCCAGGGATAATATATATATATATATATATATATATATATATATATATATATATATATATATATATATATATATACACGTTAAAATGTATAGGTATGTATATGTGCGTGTGTGGATGTGTATGTATATACATGTGTCTGCGGGTAGGTTGGGCCATTCTTTCGTCTGTTTCCTTGCGCTACCTAGCTAACGCGGAAGACAGCCACAAAGTATAATAATATATATATAAATATATATATATATATATATATATATATATATATATTTTTTTTTTTTTTTTTTTTTTTTTTTTTTTTTTTTTTTATACTTTGTCGCTGTCTCCCGCGTCTGCGAGGTAGCGTTAAGAACAGAGGACTGGGCCTTTTTTGGAATATCCTCAACTGGCCCCCTCTGTTCCTTGTTTTTGAAAAAAAAAAATGAGAGGGGAGGATTTCCAGCCCCCCGCTCCCTCCCCTTTTTAGTCGCCTTCTACGACACGCAGGGAATACGTGGGAAGTATTCTTAATCCCCTATCCCCAGGGATAATATATATATATATATATATATATATATATATATATATATATATATATATATATATATATATACACATAATAGAGAGAGAGAGGTGGGGTAAGAGTTAACACATTTGCAAACGTGGTGTGTGGTGGAAGCAGACAGAGAAACCACACTAGAGAAAAACTAAAGAACAAATAGAGAGTTGGCATGGGAAGATAGGGTTGGCTAATGGGACTGGACTATCTTGTGTAAGTTAAATGCCGTTTTGGTGTGTTATGACGGACAGTTTGTTGTGACAACCGACACAAGCGTCTGACACGACGCGCTGGTATGTCATGTCAAAGATACCGCCGCATAATATGACACCTTGCACGAGTGACTCTGACGCGACGCGCGGGTATTCTTTGTCAAGAGTTGAATATTGCATGAAATGACAGCTAACACAGGTGACCGTGACGCGCCGCGCAGGTACACTATCACCAACGCTTCTTAGGCAAACCGTTGCAGACCGCTCACTAGTTTGCCAAGTGTTTACGTCCGAGGGTTTGTTTATATAGCTATTTGTAATTAAATCACAACAGTCAAATAATGTAATCTTAGCAGCGTATTACTTACCATTCACAGTTAAGTTTCAAAAAGCTACTTTTGTAATGAAAATAATCTAATTTTTACTGGCTTTGCTGTAGCCTTTTGCTAGGAAGCTCCGTGTAAAGCCCAGTTCTGGCCACACCGTGACAGAGATAAGAGTGAGAACCTTTATCGATCATAAGTGATATGTGATGATACGTTTAATGGTGTTCGTACAAGAGGCCTTAACGGAAAGGTCAACTTTGAGTATAACATGCACATTTGTGTGTTTTAGTAAATGTGCGGTTTAGTGAATAACATACATAGGAAATTTAGTTTGAAATTATCGTGACGTGATCATTATATGGAAAAGTGAAACAGTGATTTAGTGAAAATTGTGGTGAAACATCGCATTGATTAAGAACGATATATGGCTCCAATACAATACAAACTCCAGAATTAATGTACAAAGCTTGAATATAGTATGATTACGTGGAAAATTGGTATAGATTAATTTCCCGACTTGTGACTGATGGTTCTCCGTCTTCCGGCCGGCGGAATGTAAGTAACATCATTACTATTTTGCTGGGCCAAGATGTTTCAGCCGATTGTAGATAATTTGTTAGCGATATTTGGTCATCATGTTTCGACTGTCCATTGGTTATTGTTATACGAGTAACCTTGTCCGACGAACATGTTTCAAGTGAGGACAAGCCAAAACACCGAATGGTATTACGTAATGCCTGTTTGGCCCGTAAGAGGCACCTCCCATGTACATTTACTTAGTTGTTACCATGAACGAAACTAATACTTAAAGCATGGCACCCGGTTATTGTTTACATTACCCATGCAAAAGGCTGGGTGACTTTCTGTTAAATCCCGTTGCTACGCTTCATGGTTTAGAATTTGATTAGAGTCGCGGAAAAATAAGGATGTAAGAAATACCACGTAATTAATAGTTGTCATTTGCTGTTACCTAACCTGAAGTTTTGTGATATATATATATATATATATATATATATATATATATATATATATATATATATATATGTGTGTATATATATATATATTTTTTTTTTTTTTTTTTCATACTTTGTCGCTGTCTCCCGCGTTTGCGAGGTAGCGCAAGGAAACAGACGAAAGAAATGGCCCAACCCCCCCCCCCCCATACACATGTACATACGTCCACACACGCAAATATACATACCTACACAGCCTTCCATGGTTTACCCCAGACGCTTCACATGCCTTGATTCAATCCACTGACAGCACGTCAACCCCTGTATACCACATCGCTCCAATTCACTCTATTCCTTGCCTTCCTTTCACCCTCCTGCATGTTCAGGCCCCGATCACACAAAATCTTTTTCACTCCATCTTTCCACCTCCAATTTGGTCTCCCTCTTCTCCTCGTTCCCTCCACCTCCGACACATATATCCTCTTGGTCAATCTTTCCTCACTCATTCTCTCCATGTGCCCAAACCATTTCAAAACACCCTCTTCTGCTCTCTCAACCACGCTCTTTTTATTTCCACACATCTCTCTTACCCTTACGTTACTTACTCGATCAAACCACCTCACACCACACATTGTCCTCAAACATCTCATTTCCAGCACATCCATCCTCCTGCGCACATCTCTATCCATAGCCCACGCCTCGCAACCATACAACATTGTTGGAACCACTATTCCTTCAAACATACCCATTTTTGCTTTCCGAGATAATGTTCTCGACTTCCACACATTTTTCAAGGCTCCCAAAATTTTCGCCCCCTCCCCCACCCTATGATCCACTTCCGCTTCCATGGTTCCATCCGCTGACAGATCCACTCCCAGATATCTAAAACACTTCACTTCCTCCAGTTTTTCTCCATTCAAACTCACCTCCCAATTGACTTGACCCTCACCCCTACTGTACCTAATAACCTTGCTCTTATTCACATTTACTCTTAACTTTCTTCTTCCACACACTTTACCAAACTCAGTCACCAGCTTCTGCAGTTTCTCACATGAATCAGCCACCAGCGCTGTATCATCAGCGAACAACAACTGACTCACTTCCCAAGCTCTCTCATCCCCAACAGACTTCATACTTCAGACTTCATATATATATATATATATATATATATATATATATATATATATATATATATATATATATATATATATTTCTTTTCTACTTAACCGCCGTCTTCCGCGTTAGCAAGGTAGCGGAAGGAAACAAGGAAAGGCCCAACCCACCCACATACACATGTATATACATAACGCCCATACACGCACATGGACATACATATACACTTCAACGTAAACGTACATATACATACACACACACATATATATACATAAGTACATATCCATACTTGCTGCCTTCATCCATTCTGTCGCCACCCCACCACACACGGAAGAGTATCCCCACCCCACCCTCCAGCGAAGCAACGCCAGGAACAGACAAAAAAGGCCACATTCGTCCACACTCAGTCTCTAGCTGTCATGTTTAATGCACCGAAACCACAGCTCCCTTTCCACATCCTGGCCCCACTGACCTTTCCATGGTTTACCCCAGACGCTTCACAAGGCCTGGTTCAATCCATTGACACCACGTCGACCCCGATATACCACATCGTTCCAATTCACTCTATACCTTGCACGCCTTTCACTCTCCTGTATGTTTAGGCCCCGATCGCTCAAAATCTTTTTCATCCTATCCTTCCACCTCCAATTTGGTTTCCCGCTTCTCCGTCTTCCCTCCACCTCTAACACATATATCCTCCTTGTCAATCTTTCCTCATTCATTCTCTTCATGTGTCCAAACCATTTCAACACACCCTCTTCTGCTCTCTTAACCACCCATTTTAATACCACACATCTCTCTTACCCTTTCATTACTTACTCGATCAAACCACCTCGCAGTGAAAAAATTTCCTGCAGTGATGAAAACTCGCTCCGATTGAGATGTAGTAGTTCTTACACCCAAACACCTGGTCTCTTGCAAGGTTCTTCAGTGGATGCAAAGTTAGGACACTTCTTTCCAGTTGAATATGTTTGAGTTCCTTCTACACATTGCTTCAACAGAAGACTCACTGACACGTAATCCAATAATGGCCTTTGACCATCTCTTCTACGCACATACGTATACTTAAGTATATCTCTCTTTTAAGAGCAGGTATTCCCAATCACCAGTCTTTTTTTCAGCACACAAATCCACGAGCTCTTCACCATTACCATTTACAACACTGAATACCCCATGTTCACCGATTATACCCTCAACTGCCTCATTACTCACCTTGGCATTTAAATCACCCATCTTTAATACCTGGTCTCGTGTACCAAAGTTGGTGACACACTCACTCAGCTGCTCCCAAGCACTTGCCTCTCATGATCTTTCTTCTCATGATCAGGTGCATAAGCACCAATAATCACCCATCTCTCCATCCACTTTAAGTTTTACCCAAATCAGTCTAGAATTTATTTTCGTATACTCTGTCACGCACTCCTACAACTCCTGCTTCAGGAGCAATGCTACTCCTTCCTTAGCTCCTATCGTCTCATCAACACCTGAGTTTGCTCCTAAGACTTTTCCAAACCATTCCTCCCCTCTACCCTTGAGCTTCGTTTCACTCAGAGCCAGAACATCCAGGTTTCTTTCCTCAAACATACTACCTATCTCTCCTTTCTTTTCATCTTAGTTACATCCACACACATTTAGACACCCTAGTATAAGCCTTCGAGGACGATGAGCACTCCCCGCTTGACTCCTTCTCTTTCCCCTTTTAGAAATTTTAGAAATTGAAATTCGAGGGGAGGGTTTCCAGCCCCCCGCTCTCGCCCCCTTTAGTCGCCTTCTACGACACTTGGGGAATAACTGGCAAGTATTCTTTCCCCTCTATCCCCATATATATATATATATATATATATATATATATATATATATATATATATATATATATATATATGTATGTATATATGTGTGTGTGTGTGTGCGCGCGCGCGCAAAAATGAAATGCACAAGTTGCGATTCTACATAAGATACAGGTAAAACCACATGGGAAAGGAAAATGCGGTGTTAAGAACTTTCGTATAATTGCATGGTCAAGACTTGGTACAGATAGACAGGACCAGAATTGGATATACTGGCCGGTAAATGAATTAAGAAACAGGTGAAGGGATTAGGGCACAGGTCACCTTTGTCGGCCTCACCTCACTCAAATTACAAACTCAGGGTAACTTATGTTTCTGGTAAACCTATTCCCTTTTTTCATCTACAAAGTTATCTAATTTATGTAACCCAACATTTTGATTCATATTGATCTCAATTGTGTTTGTTAAAAGATGATACAGCAATATTTCATAAGTATTATGATGTCTCCTTCACAGGGAGATAAGATATATTATGAAGACAGAAAATGAAAATATAGAACGTTAAAACTTTATACTGAAAAGGGTTAGGTGTCAAGAAACTCTGGTGAAGGTCGGGAAGGACACAGACGAGACGCGGCTGATGGTAACCGGCTGCTTGCTGGACTGCTGCCTCCGGTCAGTTTCTGGGAAAATTTAAGAACAAAATGCGCTCCTCGAGAATAGACTCGGTGAAAGTTCGTGTTCAGCTAGTCCCCACTATCTCTGAATACAGATCAGGTACGAAGTTGTAATTACTGGCAGCAGTGAGACATGTTGCAGGATATATCCCGAAAAAAATATGTCCATTTATTCTCTTATAATTGCCCCGCGATCCTTTTCTTGAAAAGTAACAAGGAAATGGACGCCTCTGGTATGGTAAGTTCTTCGACTAGACTGTACTCTCTTTCGTCAACAGAGAATGAAGCAGCCTCTCCGAAGTGGCTGACTCTTGATGGAATCACAAGCAGGCGGAGCCAGTAAAAACTCGGGGAAACGGTGATCATATATATATATATATATATATATATATATATATATATATATATATATATATATATATATTGCAGTCAGTCACATACATAAGTGAAGCACTGATATAAGTAAATTCGCTGGTAAAATAAGTACAGGAATCGTAGCGTTAGACTGTATTTCAAGTAACAGACAGTTGGGTCTTTAACAAAGCCGTTTTACACAGTGGAAGAGAAGAGGAACTCTTAGACATACATACATTTCTGAGAGAACCTGTGTACTTTTCATGTAACGGTAACTCATGAGCTTCTCTGTGCATATCAACAACTCTTGCAAGTGTTTAAACCCCGTCCAAGCAGTGTGTACGCTTGTCCCTCACTGACTCCGGCGCACTTCACTCCAAGGTGTTTTCTTCGCTCGTCAAGACTGGGTCTGGATTTTTGATACACCTTCTATCAAGGTGATCCATAAAGTCTTATTTGATTCTCCATTTTATAGAGATTCAGGGAACGTTCCAGCTAGGTGGTACTGGCGGAATGAGACATCCATCTGCAGAATCCTGGTAACATCCGCCAAAGCTGAACAGCTAAACGTATTTACTGATGACTGCAGCTTCCCTTCCGTCCTGGGGTGTGGCTACAGCCCCATTCACCTCTGGGAGGGACGAAAGAGTCGAGTGAAACAGCCTCTTGCTTGGTGATTTGCCACATAAACTGTCCGCAAAAAGTTTTGTCTACCTCTCCTTTACATTTTCAAAGGTAATGTCACATTAACATTTTGACACTTTATCATCTCTCCTTTGGCCTTGATTACCATCTGCAGGAATTTAGGCATGCAATCAGCAAGGTTTCTGAAGTTTTCTAGGTCCATGTTGTGGGTATATGTCTTGATTTCCTGAATAAGGCGAGGCACGGTTGAGGTCTTGCTGAAAGCAGCTGCCTACTTGTATGTTCTGTGCTCCCAGTACGACTAGAAATATATGTACCCACATTTTCTAGCCTCCAAGCGAGAATTCGGGATTTCTCCTCCTTTGAAAGGTAAAGAGCTAACCATCTTGAAGCACAGGTGGGACAAAAACAGTGCCCAAAAGAGGAATTCCCTACACGAAGTGGTAGCCAGGAAATGTAAAGAAAGCATATCCTTCCCTCAAGATGACTGAGTCACTAAGGCTGGTCGTGCCGAACAGAAAAACTAGGTTCATCGACCGTATGTAAGATTACTGCACCTTGAGAACGTCATTTGCTTGTACTGACAATAAACCTTATCTATGTATCTTCTTTCTAAATATATGGGCAGCGGAAAAAGGTACCCTTGTTATAAGAAGAGTTCTGGACATCCAACCGACCGCGGCCATCATCCCAGTGTTTGTGTAGAGACTATCATCTTAAACCCTTCCCTCTCCTTTTCATCCCCCACTGTTTACTTTGTGTGCGTTTTCATTGTATATTTTCAACCTTTGTCTACAGCTGAATCATTCAATAAATCATAGAATGTCATTGATATTCAAGTTGTCAGACAGATAATACTTGTCAAAGTGGACGTCATTTTTCAGTCTACATCACAAGTGATATTCGTAAATTTCTTGATGTGGCGCCCGACAGACCAGGTGTTGACCATTAGGTAGTAAGTACCCTTATGGCTGCCCCGGAACATAGAGCTTACTGCAGACACTTTTCCAAGATAAAGAAAGGTATAAGAACTTGGAGCCTTCCCTCAGTATAATTATGGTACAAGAAATTGAGATCTTCTCAGGATAAGATACAATAAATAAGAATTTAAGATAAGTTTATTTGAAGAACCAACAGTCTTACTTAAAACAAATTCCAATTCATAAGGCGAGGAAATGATACAAAATAGAAATATACGTTGCAATATAGACAACAGTCCATACGGCATGAAGGACGGTAACACATGGACTTGATGTCAACAACTGAACAATGATGCAATAATAGAATAACAATAATAATGGTAGTTTTCAAGTTCAACACTTTCCAGTAACAACTGTCCTGGCAAGGCTTAGAAAGTCAGGCGTGTTGATTCATACTTGGCTAGGATGCAGCTGAGGCAAGTGATGGCTACCTCTAATGCAACTATTCTGCATCTTTGCACGAAGTATGCCCAAGACATGTGTCATAGCAACATTTTTGATGAAGACTACAATATCCGTCATGAGGACACACCTGCAGGGCAGACAGAACATTATTAAGAATATTTACTTATTTTCTAATGAGTCCAGCTGGAGTCAGTATTTTTGTGATAAAATTTCATACATCTTTTAATTATATATCATGGGAAGAGAATCTTTTGCTTTCTCATATGTTTATTTTGTTTTCCTTCTATTTCCATCGTGGGGGGTTCATGAGAATTTTCTATCATGTAAAAACTTCCAGGATACAGGGAGTGCCAATATGCATAAGCAGACAAGTAAATGATAACAAACAGAATAATGCTGTAGGTCTGTGATGAATGAATAAGGTACAAAAGTTTGTGATTAGCATAATATCATTTTACACTTACCTGTGCTGACTGTTTAAAACCTGGACAAACCTCTCGGTAGGGAGGACAATCGCCATCGTGGACTGAGGAAGAGGGAGGACATGCGGTCAACCTTAATGTAGTCTTATCGCTAGATAACCGTAACCTGGCAATACATGTCCGTCATATGATCATTTATGTATAATATTTATATATGGACAGTGAATCATCACTTACTTTCTTCAGGAAGTGTGGGAGCGCCCTTCACCTCACAACAGAATTTTCCATAAGGTTCAACCGGCTGCTTACACCAGTACTTGCAACCGTCCCTGCCGACCACCACACAGACCACCGCAGCCAACACCAACAGACGCAGCTGTTGAAACAAACCACCTTAGACCATAGACAAATACCCACAAGGAAATGTTGCCAGCGAAACCAACATTGTATCTCTTATATGTAAACAAGATTACTGCTGGACACCAAGAA
The DNA here is from genome assembly GCF_036320965.1 of Panulirus ornatus. NCBI lineage: Eukaryota > Metazoa > Arthropoda > Malacostraca > Decapoda > Palinuridae > Panulirus > Panulirus ornatus. The sequence goes on from NC_092291.1 coordinate 11,321,167, forward strand.
GTGAAACAATATAATAAATCGGCATTTGATGAATGAGTCTATCAATCAATAACTTGGACTGATTACCCACAGTTTTGAGAATGTAAGATAAAGTGACCATGGCATTAATCTTTAATAAATTAGGAGACACATGAGAAAAAATTTCTACCATCACTAACCATAGTTAACCAGATTTGGTTTTAGGCAGGTGCTGAGAAGACGAGGAGCCTCCAGTGAGTGTGTCTAGCCAGGCTGAACTCGCTTTATATACCTGTCGAGGACAGCCCGAGGGCACCCGCAAGTCCATGTGTGTGCATACGTACGTCCCACTTTCTTAGACGAGTGTGAATCACACTCCAACCACACATGAAATTATTTCCCCGTATTCTTTGAATGTTAGATTAGGTTCTGTTTCTTTGTTTATTTGGCCATTGCTTATAGCGTGCATAGTGCCATTGTACAAAGGCAAAGGGGATAAAGGTGAGTGTTCAAATTACAGAGGTATACGTTTGTTGAGTATTCCTGGGAAATTATATGGGAGAGTATTGATTGAGAGGATGAAGGCATGTACAGAGCATCAGACTGTGGAAGAGCAAAGTGGTTTCAGAATTGGTAGAGAATGTGTGGAGCAGGTGTTTGCTTTGAAGAATGTCTGTGAGAAATACTTAGAAAAACCGATGGATTTGTATGTAGCATTTATGTATCTGGAGAAGGCACAAGATAGAAATTGCTCTGTGGAAGATATTAAGAGTATATGGTGTGGGAGGTAAGTTGTAGAAGCAGTGAAAAGTTTTTATCAAGGATGTAAGGCATGTGTACGTGTTGGAAGAGAGGAAAGTTTTTGGTTCCCAGTGAATGTCGGTTTGCGGCAGGGGTGCGTGATGTCTCCATGGTTGCTTAATTTGTTTATGGATGGGGTTGTTAGGGAGGTGAATACAAGAGTTTTGGAGAGAGGGGTAAATATGCAGTCTGTTGTGGATGAGAGAGCTTGGGAATTGAGTCAGTTGTTCGCTGATGATACAACGCTGGTGGGTGATTCGGGTGAGAAACTGTAGAAGCTGGTGACTGAGTTTGGTAAAGTGTGTGAAAGAAGAAAGCCGAGAGTAAAGGTGAATAAGAGCAAGGTAATTACGTTCAGTAGGGTTGAGGGACAAGTCAACTGGGAGGTAAGTTTGAATGGAGAAAAACTGGAGGAAGTGAAGTGTTTAGATATCTGGGAGTGGATTTAGCAGCGATTGGAACCATGGAAGCGGAAGTGAGTCACAGGGTGGGGGAGGGGGCGAATTTTCTGGGAGCGTTTAAAAATGTGTGGAAGGCGAGGATGTTGTCTCGGAGGGCTTTTAAAAATGGGTATGTTTGAAGGAATAGTGGTTCCAGCAATGTCATATGGTTGCGAGGCGTGGGCTATATAGATAGGGTTGTGCGAAGGAGGGTGGATGTGTTGGAAATGAAATATTTGAGGACAGTATGTGGTGTGAGGTGGTTTGATAGAGTAAGAGAGATGTGTGGTAATAAAAAGCGTGTGGTTGAGAGAGCAGGAGAGGGGAGGGTGTATTGAAATGGTTTGGTCATATGGAGAGAATGAGTGATGAAAGACTGACAAAGAGGATATATGTGTCAGATATGGAGGGAACGAGGAAAAGTGGGAGACCAGATTGGAGGTGGAAGGATCGAGTGAAAAAGATTTTGAGCGATTGGGGCCTGAACATACAGGAGGGTGAAAGGCGTGCAAGGAATAGAGTGCATTGGAACGATGTGGTATACCGGGGTCGACTTGCTGTCAGTGGATTGAACCAGGGCATGTGAAGCGTCTGGGGTAAACCATGGAAAGTTTTGTGGGGTCTGTATGTGGAAAGGGAGCTATGGTTTCAGTGCATTACACATGACAGCTAGAGACCGAGTGCGAACGAATGTGGCCTTTCCTGTCGTAGTGCTACCTCGCGCGCGTTCGGGGGAAGGGGGGTGCCATTTCATGTGTGGCGGGGATGGCGACGGGAATGGTTGAAGGCAGCAAGTATGAATATGTACGTGTGTATATATGTATATGTCTGTGTATGTATATGTATGTATACGTTGAATTGTATAGGTATGTATATGTGCGTGTGTGGGCGTTTATGTATATATATGTGTATGTGTGTGGGTTGGGCCATTTTTCGTCTGTTTCCTTGCGTTACCTCGCTAACGCGGGATACAGTGACTAAATATAATAATGATAAAAAGATTATATATATATATATATATATATATATATATATATATATATATATATATATATATATATATATATATATGTATATATATATATATATATATGTATATATATCCATGGGGATAGGGGAGAAAGAATACTTCCCACGCATTCCTCACGTGTCGTAGAAGGCGACTAGAGGGGACGGGAGCGGGGGGCCAGAAATCCTCCCCTCCTTGTATTTTAACTTTCTAAAATGGGAAACAGAAGAAGGAGTCACGCGGGGAGTGCTCATCCTCCTCGTTGGCTCAGATTGGGGAGTCTAAATGCGTGTGGATGTAACCAAGATGTGAAAAAAGGAGAGATAGTTAGTATGTTTGAGGAAAGGAACCTGGATGTTTTGGCTCTCAGTGAAACGAAGCTCAAGGGTAAAGGGGAAGAGTGGTTTGGGAATGTCTTGGGAGTAAAAGCAGGGGTTAGTGAGAGGACAAGAGCAAGGGAAGGAGTAGCACTACTCCTGAAACAGGAGTTGTGGGAGTATGTGATAGAATGTAAGAAAGTAAATTCTAGATTAATATGGGTAAAACTGAAAGTTGATGGAGAGAGATGGGTGATTATTGGTGCATATGCACCTGGGCATGAGAAGTAAGATCATGAGAGGCAAGTGTTTTGGGAGCAGCTGAATCAGTATGTTAGTGGTTTTGATGCACAAGACTGGGTTATAGTGATTGGTGATTTGAATGCAAAGGTGAGTAATGTGGCAGTTGAGGGAATACTTGGTATACATGGGGTGTTCAGTGTTGTAAATGGAAATGGTGAAGAGCTTGTTGATTTATGTGCTGAAAAAGGACTGGTGATTGGGAGTACCTGGTCTAAAAAGCGAGATATACATAAGTATACGTATGTAAGTAGGAGAGATGGCCAGAGAGCGTTATTGGATTACGTGTTAATTGACAGGCGCGCGAAAGAGAGACTTTTGGATGTTAATGTGCTGAGAGGTGCAACTGGAGGGATGTCTGATCATTATCTTGTGGAGGCGAAGGTGAAGATTTGTAGGGGTTTTCAGAAAAGAAGAGAGAATGTTGGGGGGAATTGGGTGGTGAGAGTAAGTGAGCTTAGGAAGGAGACTTGTGTGAGGAAGTACCAGGAGAGACTGAGTACAGAATGGAAAAAGGTGAGAACAAAGGAGGTAAGGGGAGTGGGGGAGGAATGGGATGTATTTAGGGAATCAGTGATGAATTGCGCAAAAGATGCTTGTGGCATGAGAAGCGTAGGAGGTGGGTTGATTAGAAAGGGTAGTGTGCGGTGGGATGAAGAAGTAAGATTATTAGTGAAAGAGAAGAGAGAGGCATTTGGACGATTTTTGCAGGGAAAAATGCAATTGAGTGGGAGATGTATAAAAGAAAGAGACAGGAGGTCAAGAGAAAGGTGCAAGAGGTGAAAAAGAGGGCAAATGAGAGTTGGGGTGAGAGAGTATCATTAAATGTTAGGGAGAATAAAAAGATGTTCTGGAAGAAGGTAAATTAAGTGCGTAAGACAAGGGAGCAAATGGGAACTTCAGTGAAGGGCGCAAATGGGGAGGTGATAACAAGTAGTGGTGATGTGAGAAGGAGATGGAGTGAGTATTTTGAAGGTTTTTTGAATGTGTTTGATGATAGAGTGGCAGATATAGGGTGTTTTGGTCGAGGTGGTGTGCAAAGTGAGAGGGTTAGGGAAAATGATTTGGTAAACAGAGAAGAGGTAGTAAAAGCTTTGCGGAAGATGAAAGCCGGCAAGGCAGCAGGTTTGGATGGTATTGCAGTGGAATTTATTAAAAAAGGGGGTGACTGTATTGTTGACTGGTTGGTAAGGTTATTTAATGTATGTATGATTCATGGTGAGGTGCCTGAGGATTGGCGGAATGCGTGCATAGTGCCATTGTATAAAGGCAAAGGGGATAAGAGTGAGTGCTCAAATTACAGAGGTATAAGTTTGTTGGTAAATTATATGGGAGGGTATTGATTGAGAGGGTGAAGGCATGTACAGAGCATCAGATTGGGGAAGAGCAGTGTGGTTTCAGAAGTGGTAGAGGATGTGTGGATCAGGTGTTTGCTTTGAAGAATGTATATGAGAAATACTTAGAAAAGCAAATGGATTTGTATGTAGCATTTATGGATCTGGAGAAGGCATATGATAGAGTTGATAAAGATGCTCTGTGGAAGGTAATAAGAATATATGGTGTGGGAGGCAAGTTGTTAGAAGCAGTGAAAAGTTTTTATCGAGGATGTAAGGCATGTGTACGTGTAGGAAGAGAGGAAAGTGATTGGTTCTCAGTGAATGTAGGTTTGCGGCAGGGGTGTGTGATGTCTCCATGGTTGTTTAATTTGTTTATGGATGGGGTTGTTAGGGAGGTGAATGCAAGAGTTTTGGAAAGAGGGGCAAGTATGAAGTCTGTTGGGGATGAGAGAGCTTGGGAAGTGAGTCAGTTGTTGTTCGCTGATGATACAACGCTGGTGGCTGATTCATGTGAGAAACTGCAGAAGCTGGTGACTGAGTTTGGTAAAGTGTGTGAAAGAAGAAAGTTAAGAGTAAATGTGAATAAGAGCAAGGTTATTAGGTACAGTAGGGTTGAGGGTCAAGTCAATTGGGAGGTAAGTTTGAATGGAGAAAAACTGGAGGAAGTGAAGTGTTTTAGATATCTGGGAGTGGATCTGGCAGCGGATGGAACCATGGAAGCGGAAGTGAATCATAGGGTGGGGAAGGGGGCAAAAACTGTGGGAGCCTTGAAGAATGTGTGGAAGTCGAGAACATTATCTCGGAAAGCAAAAATGGGTATGTTCCAAGGAATAGTGGTTCCAACAATGTTGTATGGTTGCGAGGCGTGGGCTATGGATAGAGTAGTGCGCAGGAGGGTGGATGTGCTGGAAATGAGATGTTTGAGGACAATATGTGGTGTGAGGTGGTTTGATCGAGTAAGTAATGTAAGGGTAAGAGAGATGTGTGGAAATAAGAAGAGCGTGGTTGAGAGAGCAGAAGAGGGTGTTTTGAAATGGTTTGGGCACATTGTTCTCACCTTTTTCCATTCTGTACTCAGTCTCTCCTGGTACTTCCTCACACAAGTCTCCTTCCCAAGCTCACTTACTCTCACCACCCTCTTCACCCCAACATTCACTCTTCTTTTCTGAAAACCCATACAAATCTTCACCTTAGCCTCCACAAGATAATGATCAGACATCCCTCCAGTTGCACCTCTCAGCACATTAACATCCAAAAGTCTCTCTTTCGCGCGCCTGTCAATTAACACGTAATCCAGTAACGCTCTCTGGCCATTTCTCCTACTTACATAAGTATACTTATGTATATCTCGATTTTTAATATATATATATATATATATATATATATATATATATATATATATATATATATATATATATATTTTTTTTTTTTTTTTTTTTCTTTCATACTATTCGCTATTTCCCGCGATAGCGAGGTAGCGTTAAGAACAGAGGACTGGGCCTTTGAGGGAATATCCTCACCTGGACCTCTTCTCTGTTCCTTCTTTTGGAAAAAAAAAAAAAAAAAACGAGAGGGGAGGATTTCCAGCCCCCCGCTCCCTTCCCTTTTAGTCGCCTTCTACGACACGCAGGGAATACGTGGGAAGTATTCTTTCTCCCCTATCCCCAGGGATATCAACATATATATATATATATATATATATATATATATATATATATATATATATATATATATATATATATATATATATATATATATATATGTATGTATATAATATATATATGTATGTATGTATGTATATATATAGGTCTTGCTGGGAAATTTTGTTTATACACGTGTTTTGTTAAGTCCATACATATATGGCAATGAAGGGTACAAAGATGACAAACTTTTGATAAGAGAACCATTACCTTTCAGTAGGCTCCATCACATAAATTGTCAAAATGGGTAATTTCTTTACTAAGCCATTTAGTGGGTAAGATATCAAATTCTAATATCACGAACAATGTAGATTTAGTTAACAAGCTCAACAATATCAATGTCAATTTTGATTTCAAACTTGTTAGCTTTGATGTTTCCTCACTTTTCACAAAAGTTCCAGTTGATGATCTTTTAGAATATTCATTTGATGTTTTGGATGATATTCATTTACCTGTTTCCAAGTCTGTTTTCAATGAACTGATAAAATTGTGTATAAAAGACTGTGTATTTCAATTTAATGGAGATTATTATGCTCAAAAATTTTGTATGGCAATGGGTAACCCTCTTTCACCAGTGCTAAGTGATCTTTATATGGAATTTTTTAAACAAAATTACTAAAGGATATCTTACCTTCTAATGCAATTTGGTTTTAAGTATATAGATGATGTTCTTTGTGTTTGGCCAACAAATGAAAATTTACAAATATTTCTCCCCTTACTTAATAATTTAGTACCTTCCATCAATTTTACTGTAGGAAATGAAAATAATGGTATGTTATCATTTTTAGATTGCATGATTCATAAGCAAGGAAACAAGTTTAAGTTTAATATATACAAAAAACCTACCAATGTATGCTCATATATCCATTATTACTCATCTCAACATGACAAGAGTTAGATTATCATCATTTCATTCTATGTTCCTTAGGCCATTACGTATTTGCAGCCCAGAGTATACTGATGATGAGTTTGAGAAGATATATTCTATTGGATCTACGTTAAAGTACTCTAGATCTTTCATTGATAAATCCGTAAGTTAGCATAGAAATCATTTTATAGAGTTCCCGAGTCCCAAACCTCCCATTGACACCAAGAACCTTATAGTTCTCCCTTTCAATAATAATTTTACTTTACTTCCCATGTTGCTTAAATCCTGTAATGTAAATGTTGCCTTCAGCAACAATAATACTATAAAGAAATATCTTAATCAGGAACTCACCAGAAAATTCTCCTGGGTGAATCTATAAAGTGCCTTGTAGAAATTGTGTTGTGATAAGTTTTATGTTGGGCAGACTGGTAGGGATCTTTCTGTTCACTTAAGCAACATGAATATAGTAAAAGAACGGGACAAGAATCAAATGCCTTGTTTAATCACGTTGAATACTATGATCATTGTATTGACTGGAGTAATGCTATCTCAGTTATTAACCAACTCCAGTACCACGAGAAATATCATTGAATCTTCTATTATCAAATGCACAAAGAATTATAATCTTAATGTTAGTGATGGTCTGTACAAATTGGATAACTTTATTGTTGATAAGATATGTGAACAATTCACCTTCTTGTCCACATAATAAGTTTATGATACGCTCGTTGTCTGTCTTGGACAATTGCATGTTTGCCAAATGGCGTCCTGGCTACGTCTCTTCGCTGTATATCAACTAACTGTTATATTTCTCTCTTGTGTCTCCCCTGATAACGTGATTATTACACGAAAGTGCACTTGTGAACTTATCGTGTTTCATTTTTCCTGTGGACTCATAGGAATATATATGATCGCGCGCAAAACTGTGATCCTTTCCAATATATCTGTGTGTGTGTGTGTGTGTGTGTGTGTGTGTGGTTGTCTGTGTGTGTGTGTATTAGCTGAGACGGTACAGGCATATTCTTCCCTCATAGATGGCATGAATCACACAAAGGCTGGTCACGCCACGTTGGTGCTCACAGTTAGAAAAATTAGGTTCATCGACCATATGTAAGATCACTTCTCCTTGAGAGCGTCATATGCATGTATTGACAATATACCTTATCTATGTATCTTCTTTCTAAATATATGGGCAGCGGAAAAAGATACACTTGTTATAAGAAGAGTTCTGGACATCCAACCGACCGCGGCCATCATCCCAGTGTTTGTGTAGAGACTATCATCTTAAACCCTTCCCTCTCCTTTTCATCCCCCACTGTTTACTTTGTGTGCGTTTTCATTGTATATTTTCAACCTTTGTCTACAGCTGAATCATTCAATAAATCATAGAATGTCATTGATATTCAAGTTGTCAGACAGATAATACTTGTCAAAGTGGACGTCATTTTTCAGTCTACATTACAAGTGATATTCGTAAATTTCTTGATGTGGCGCCCGACAGACCAGGTGTTGACCATTAGGTAGTAAGTACCCTTATGGCTGCCCCGGAACATAGAGCTCACTGCAGACACTTTTCCAAGATAAAGAAAGGTATAAGAACTTGGAGCCTTCCCTCAGTATAATTATGGTACAAGAAATTGAGATCTTCTCAGGATAAGATACAATAGATAAGAATTTAAGATAAGTTTATTTGAAGAATCAACAGTCATACTTAAAACAAATTTCAATTCATAAGGCGAGGAAATGATACAAAATAGAAATATACGTTGCAATATAGACAACAGTCCATACGGCATGAAGGACGGTAACACATGGACTTGATGTCAACAACTGAACAATGATGCAATAATAGAATAACAATAATAATGGTAGTTTTCAAGTTCAACACTTTCCAGTAACAACTGTCCTGGCAAGGCTTAGAAAGTCAGGCGTGTTGATTCATACTTGGCTAGGATGCAGCTGAGGCAAGTGATGGCTACCTCTAATGCAACTATTCTGCATCTTTGCACGAAGTATGCCCAAGACATGTGTCATAGCAACATTTTTGATGAAGACTACAATATCCGTCATGAGGACACACCTGCAGGGCAGACAGAACATTATTAAGAATATTTACTTATTTTCTAATGAGTCCAGCTGGAGTCAGTATTTTTGTGATAAAATTTCATACATCTTTTAATTATATATCATGGGAAGAGAATCTTTTGCTTTCTCATATGTTTATTTTGTTTTCCTTCTATTTCCATCGTGGGGGGTTCATGAGAATTTTCTATCATGTAAAAACTTCCAGGATACAGGGAGTGCCAATATGCATAAGCAGACAAGTAAATGATAACAAACAGAGTAATGCTGTAGGTCTGTGATGAATGAATAAGGTACAAAAGTTTGTGATTAGCATAATATCATTATACACTTACCTGTGCTGACAGTTTAAAACCTGGACAAACCTCTCGGTAGGGAGGACAATCACCATCGTGGACTGAGGAAGAGGGAGGACATGCGGTCAACCTTAATGTACAGTCTTATCGCTAGATAACCGTAACCTGGCAATACATGTCCGTCATATGATCATTTATGTATAATATTTATATATGGACAGTGAATCATCACTTACTTTCTTCAGGAAGTGTGGGAGCGCCCTTCACCTCACAACAGAATTTTCCATAAGGTTCAACCGGCTGCTTACACCAGTACTTGCAACCGTCCCTGCCGACCACCACACAGACCACCGCAGCCAACACCAACAGACGCAGCTGTTGAAACAAACCACCTTAGACCATAGACAAATACCCACAAGGAAATGTTGCCAGCGAAACCAACATTGTATCTCTTATATGTAAACAAGATTACTGCTGGACACCAAGAAGTGAAACAATATAATAAATCGGCATTTGATGAATGAGTCTATCAATCAATAACTTGGACTGATTACCCACAGTTTTGAGAATGTAAGGTAAAATGACCATGGCATTAATCTTTAATAAATTAGGAGACACATAAGAAAAAATTTCTACCATCACTAACCATAGTTAACCAGATTTGGTTTTAGGCAGGTGCTGAGAAGACGAGGAGCCTCCAGTGAGTGTGTCTAGCCAGGCTGAACTCGCTTTATATACCTGTCGAGGACAGCCGAGGGCACCGCAAGTCCATGTGTGTGCATACGTACGTCCCACTTTCTAGAAGAGTGTGAATCACACTCCCACTACACATGAAATTATTTCCCCGTATTCTTTGAATGTTAGATTAGGTTCTGTTTCTTTGTTTATTTGGCCATTGCTTATAGCGTGCATAGTGCCATTGTACAAAGGCAAAGGAGATAAAGGTGAGTGTTCATATTACAGAGGTATAAGTTTGTTGGTAAATTATATGGGAGGGTATTGATTGAGAGGGTGAAGGCATGTACAGAGCATCAGACTGTGGAAGAGCAAAGTGGTTTCAGAATTGGTAGAGAATGTTGTGGAGCAGGTGTTTGCTTTGAAGAATGTATATGAGAAATACTTAGAAAAGCAAATGGATTTGTATGTAGCATTTATGTATCTGGAGAAGGCACAAGATAGAAATTGCTCTGTGGAAGATATTAAGAGTATATGGTGTGGGAGGCAAGTTGTTAGAAGCAGTGAAAAGTTTTTATCAAGGATGTAAGGCATGTGTCACGTGTTGGAAGAGAGGAAAGTGATTGGTTCTCAGTGAATGTAGGTTTGCGGCAGGGGTGCGTGATGTCTCCATGGTTTGCTTAATTTTGTTTATGGATGGGGTTGTTAGGGAGGTGAATACAAGAGTTTTGGAGAGAGGGGTAAATATGCAGTCTGTTGTGGATGAGAGAGCTTGGGAATTGAGTCAGTTGTTCGCTGATGATACAACGCTGGTGGGTGATTCGGGTGAGAAACTGTAGAAGCTGGTGACTGAGTTTGGTAAAGTGTGTGAAAGAAGAAAGCCAGAGTAAAGGTGAATAAGAGCAAGGTAATTACGTTCAGTAGGGTTGAGGGGACAAGTCAACTGGGAGGTAAGTTTGAATGGAGAAAAACTGGAGGAAGTGAAGTGTTTTAGATATCTGGGAGTGGATTTAGCAGCGATTGGAACCATGGAAGCGGAAGTGAGTCACAGGTGGGGGAGGGGGCGAATTTTCTGGGAGCGTTTAAAAATGTGTGGAAGGCGAGGATGTGTGTCTCGGACCGGCTTTTTTTTAAAATTTGGGTATGTTTGAAGGAATAGTGGTTCCAGCAATGTCATATGGTTGCGAGGCGTGGGCTATATAGATAGGGTTGTGCGAAGGAGGGTGGATGTGTTGGAAATGAATATTTGAGGACAGTATGTGGTGTGAGGTGGTTTGATAGAGTAAGAGAGATGTGTGGTAATTTAAACAAGGTGTGGTTGGCGAGCAGAGGAGAGGGTAGGTGTAATTGAAATGGTTTGGTCATATGGAGAGAATGAGTGATGAAAGACTGACAAAGAGGATATTATGTTGGTCAGATATGGAGGGAACGAGGAAAAGTGGGAGGACCAGATTGGAGGTGGAAGGATCGAGTGAAAAAGATTTTGAGCGATTGGGGCCTGAACATACAGGAGGGTGAAAGGCGTGCAAGGAATAGAGTGCATTGGAACGATGTGGTATACCGGGTCGACTTGCTGTCAGTGGATTGAACCAGGGCATGTGAAGCGTCTGGGGGTAAACCATGGAAGTTTTGTTGGGTTGGGGTCTAGTATGTGGAAGGGAGCTATGGTTTCAGTGCATTACACATGACAGCTAGAGACCGAGTGCGAACGAATGTGGCCTTTCCTGTCGTAGTGCTACCTCAGCGGCCCGTTCGGGGGAAGGGGGGTGCCATTTCATGTGTGGCGGGGATGGCGACGGGAATGGTTGAAGGCAGCAAGTATGAATATGTACGTGTGTATATATGTATATGTCTGTGTATGTATATGTATGATACGTTGAATTGTATAGGTATGTATATGTGCGTGTGTGGGCGTTTATGTATATTTTTATGTGTATGGGTGTTGGGTTGGGCCATTTTTTTCGTCTGTTTCCTTGCGTTACCTCGCTAACGCGGGATACAGTGACTAAATATAATAAATGATAAAAAGATTATATATATATATATTATATATATATATATAGATATATATATATATATATATATTATATATATATATATATATATGTATATATATATATATATATGTATATATATCCATGGGGATAGGGGAGAAAGATACTTTCCCACGCATCACTCACGTGGCGATAGAAGGCGAATAGAGGGGACTCTGGGAGCGGGGGATGTTATGTATATACGCCCAGAACACCAGAACCCCAGACCCAGAAACGAACCAGATCAGAACCCAGATCACCCCCCCCCAGTACCAGAACCCCAGAACAGCCCAGCAGAACAGAACAGAACCAGACAGAACAGAACAGAACAGAAAACAGGAAGCAGGCCCCCCACAGACCCCCAGCAGACAGAACAGGACAGAACCCCCCAGAAGCCAGAACCCAGAAATCCTCCCCTCCTTGTATTTTAACTTTCTAAAATGGAAACAGAAGAAGGAGTCACGCGGGGAGTGCTCATCCTCCTCGTTGGCTCAGATTGGGGAGTCTAAATGCGTGTGGATGTAACCAAGATGTGAAAAAGGAGAGATAGTTAGTATGTTTGAGGAAAGGAACCTGGATGTTTTGGCTCTCAGTGAAACGAAGCTCAAGGGTAAAGGGTAAGAGTGGTTTGGGAATGTCTTGGGAGTAAAAGCAGGGGTTAGTGAGAGGACAAGAGCAAGGGAAGGAGTAGCACTACTCTGAACCAGGGTGAGTTGTGGGAGTATGTGATAGAATGTAAGAAAGTAAATTCTAGATTAATATGGGTAAAACTGAAAGTTGATGGAGAGAGATGGGTGATTCTTGGTGCATATGCACCATGGGCATGAGAAGTAAAGATTCATGAGAGGCAAGTGTTTTGGGAGCAGCTGAATCAGTATGTTAGTGGTTTTGATGCACAAGACTGGGTTATAGTGATTGGTGATTTGAATGCAAAGGTGAGTAATGTGGCAGTTGAGGGAATACTTGGTATACATGGGGTGTTCAGTGTTGTAAATGGAAATGGTGAAGAGCTTGTTGATTTATGTGCTGAAAAAGGATGGTGATTGGGAGTACCTGGTCTAAAAAGCGAGGAGATAGATATACATAAGTTATACGTATGTAAGTAGGAGAGATGGCCAGAGAGCGTTATTGGATTACGGTTAATTGACAGGCGCGCGAAAGAGAGACTTTTGGATGTTAATGTGCTGAGAGTGCAACTGGAGGGATGTCTGATCATTATCTTGTGGAGGCGAAGGTGAAGATTTGTAGGGTTTTCAGAAAAGAAGAGAGAATGTTGGGGGGAATTGGGTGGTGAGAGTAAGTGAGCTTAGGAAGGAGACGTGTGTGAGGAAGTACCAGGAGAGACTGAGTACAGAATGGAAAAAGGTGAGAACAAAGGAGGTAAGGGGAGTGGGGGAGGAATGGGATGTATTTAGGGAATCAGTGATGAATTGCGCAAAAGATGCTTGTGGCATGAGAAGCGTAGGAGGGAGGAGGGGGCTTGATTAGGTAAGGGTAGTGTGCGGTGGGATGAAGAAGTAAGATTATTAGTGAAAGAGAAGAGAGAGGCATTTGGACGATTTTTGCAGGGAAAAATGCAATTGAGTGGGAGATGTATAAAAGAAAGAGACAGGAGGTCAAGAGAAAGGTGCAAGAGGTGAAAAAAAGGGCCCAAATGAGAGTTGGGGGAGAGATTTTTCCATTAAATTTTGGGGGAAAAATTAAAAAGTGTTCTGGAAGGGGAAAATTTAAAGGCGTAAGACAAGGGAGCAAATGGGAACTTCAGTGAAGGGCCCCAAATGGGGAGGTGATAACAAGTATGGTGATGTGAGAAGGAGATGGAGGGGAGTATTTTGAAGGTTTTTTGAAGTGTTTGTGATAGGTGGCAGTAGAAGGGGGGTTTTGGTTTGAAAGGGGGTGTGAAAGTTTAGAGGGTTAGGGAAAATGATTTGGTAAACAGAGAAGAGGGAGTAAAAACTTTGCGGGATGAAAACCCCGGGAAGGCAGCAGGTTTGGATGGGATTGCAGTGGAATTTATTAAAAAAAAGGGGGGGACTGTATTGTTGGGCTGGTTGGTTTAAAGGGATTTTTAAAGTTGTATGGGGTTTATGGTGAGGTGCCCTGAGGAAATTTGGGGGAATGCGTGCATAGTGCCCCTTGTAAAAGGGGAAAAAAGGGGTAAAGGGGAGTGTTTAAATTACAGAGGGATAAGTTTTTGGGTTTGGTAAATTATATGGGGGGGTATTTATTGAGAGGGTGAAGGCATGTACAGAGCATCAGATTGGGGGAAAAGCAGTGTGGTTTCAGAAGTGGTAGAGGATGTGTGGATCAGGTGTTTGCTTTTTTAAAAAATGTTTTTGAGAAATACTTAGAAAAGCAAATGGATTTTTATGTAGCATTTATGGATCTGGAGAAGGCATATGTAGGGTTGATAAAGATGCTCTGTGGAAGGTAATTTAAAAATATATGGTGTGGGAGGAAGTTGTTTTGAAGAAATGAAAAGGTTTTTTTCGAGGATGTAAAAGGGATGTGTAAAGTGTAGGAAGGAGGAAAGTGATTTGGGTTTTCGTGAATGTAGGTTTGCGGCAGGGGGGTGTGATGTCCCATGGTTGTTTTAAATTTTTTTATGGATGGGGTTGTTAGGGAGGTAAAAGCAAGAGTTTTGGAAAGAGGGGCAAATATGAAGTCTGTTTTGGGGGTGAAGGGGAGCTTGGGAAATGAGTCAGTTGTTGTTCGCTGATGATACCGCTGGTGGGTGATTCGGGGGAGAAACTGAGAAGCTGGTGACTGAGTTTGGTAAAGTGTGGGAAAAAAGAAAGTTAACACGTAATCCAATAACGGCTCTCTGGCCATTTCTCCTACTTAATAAGTATAATTATGTATTTCCGATTTTTAATATATATATATATATTATATATATATATATATATTATATATATATAATATATTTTTTTTTTTTTTTTTTTTCTTTCATACTATTCGCTATTTCCCGCGATAGCGAGGTAGCGTTAAGAACAGAGGACTGGGCCTTTGAGGAAAAATCCTCACCGGACCTCTTCTCTGTTCTTCTTTTGGAAAAAAAAAAAAAAAAAAACGAGGAGGGGAGGATTTCCAGCCCCCCGCTCCCTTCCCTTTTAGTCGCCTTCTACGACACGCAGGGAATACGTGGGAAGTATTCTTTCTCCCCTATCCCCAGGGATATCAAAAAATATATCTATTAGTGTGCGACTGGTGGGAGTGCGTAGGTGCTTGCAGGATGCGGGTATAGGTTATTATGTTTGCATGTTATTATATAGTTATATAAGAAGCGCTCTATTAATTTTATGTATAGTTTGTATTGATAAATATACGCCGTATATATTATATATGTATATGTTATGTATATTAATAGTTAAGTATGTAGTGTTTGTGTAGGTAATAATATTGAGTTTGGTTCCTTGGTGGTGGGTGCAATTTTGTTATACACGTGTTTTGTTAAGTCCATACATATATGGCAATGAAGGGTACAAAGATGACAAACTTTTGATAAGAGAACCATTACCTTTCAGTAGGCTCCATCACATAAATTGTCAAAATGGGTAATTTCTTTACTAAGCCATTTATGGGTAAGATATCAAATTCTAATATCACGAACAATGTAGATTTAGTTAACAAGCTCCAACAATATCAATGTCAATTTTGATTTCAAACTTGTTAGCTTTGATGTTTCCTCACTTTTCACAAAAGTTCCAGTTGATGATCTTTTAGAATATTCATTTGATGTTTTGGATGATATTCATTTACCTGTTTCCAAGTGCTGTTTTCAATGAACTGATAAAATTGTGTATAAAAAGACTGTGTATTTCAATTTAATGGAGATTATGTGTGGGTTTGCTGCTCGGGATGGGGTTGATGTATCGAGCAAAAATTTTTGCATATGG
The DNA here is from genome assembly GCF_036320965.1 of Panulirus ornatus. Classification (NCBI taxonomy): domain Eukaryota; kingdom Metazoa; phylum Arthropoda; class Malacostraca; order Decapoda; family Palinuridae; genus Panulirus; species Panulirus ornatus. The sequence goes on from NC_092291.1 coordinate 11,336,882, forward strand.
CACTGGGTAACCCTCTTCACCAGTGCTAAGTGATCTTTATATGGAATTTTTTGGGGACCGTCGTGCGTAAACAAAAAAATTACTAAAGGATGTTGACCTTCTAATGCAATTTGGTTTTAAGTATATAGATGATGTTCTTTGTGTTTGGCCAACAAATGAAAATTTACAAATATTTCTCCCCTTACTTAATAATTTAGTACCTTCCATCAATTTTACTGTAGGAAATGAAAATAATGGATGTTATCATTTTTAGATTGCATGATTCATAAGCAAGGAAACAAGTTTAAGTTTAATATATACAAAAAACCTACCAATGTATGCTCATATATCCATTATTACTCATCTCAACATGACCAAGAGGAGTTATTTGTTGGAGGGGGGATTATCATTCATTTCATTCTATGTTCCTTAGGCCATTACGTATTTGCAGCCCAGAGTATACTGATGATGAGTTTTGAGAAAGATATATTCTATTGGATCTACGTTAAAGTACTCTAGATCTTTCATTGATAAATCTCCGTAAGTTAGACATATAAAATCATTTTATAGAGTTCCCGAGTCCAAACCTCCCATTGACACCCAAGGAACTTATAGTTCTCCCTTTCAATAATAATTTTACTTTACTTCCATGTTGCTTAAATCCTGTAATGTAAATGTTGCCTTCAGCAACAATAATACTATAAAGAAATATCTTAATCAGGAACTCACCAGAAAATTCTCCTGGGTGAATCTATAAAGTGCCTTGTAGAAATTGTGTTGTGATAGAGTTTGTGTTGGGCAGACGGTAGGGATCTTTCTGTTCACTTAAGCAACATGAATATAGTAAAAGAACGGGACAAGAATCAAATGCCTTGTTTAATCACGTTGAATACTATGATCATTGTATTGACTTGGAGTAATGCTATCTCAGTTATTAACCAACTCCAGTACCACGAGAAATATCATTGAATCTTCTATTATCAAAATGCACAAAGAATTATAATCTTAATGTTAGTGATGGTCTGTACAAATTGGATAATCTTTATTGTTCGATAAGATATGTGAACAATTCACCTTCTTGTCCACATAATAAGTTTATGATACGCTCGTTGTCTGTCTTGGACAATTGCATGTTTGCCAAATGGCGTCCTGGCTACGTCTCTTCGCTGTATATCAACTAACTGTTATATTTCTCTCTTGTGTCTCCCCTGATAACGTGATTTTTACACGAAGTGCACTTGTGAACTTATCGTGTTTCATTTTTCCTGTGGACTCATAGGAATATATATGATCGCGCGCAAAACTGTGATCCTTTCCAATATATCTGTGTGTGTGTGTGTGTGTGTGTGTGTGTGTGTGGTTGTCTGTGTGTGTGTGTATTAGCTGAGACGGTACAGGCATATTCTTCCCTCATAGATGGCATGAATCACACAAAGGCTGGTCACGCCACGTTGGTGCTCACAGTTAGAAAAATTAGGTCATCGACCATATGTAAGATCACTTCTCCTTGAGAGCGTCATATGCATGTATTGACAATATACCTTATCTATGTATCTTCTTTCTAAATATATGGGCAGCGGAAAAAGGTACCCTTGTTATAAGAAGAGTTCTGGACATCCAACCGACCGCGGCCATCATCCCAGTGTTTGTGTAGAGACTATCATCTTAAACCCTTCCCTCTCCTTTTCATCCCCCACTGTTTACTTTGTGTGCGTTTTCATTGTATATTTTCAACCTTTGTCTACAGCTGAATCATTCAATAAATCATAGAATGTCATTGATATTCAAGTTGTCAGACAGATAATACTTGTCAAAGTGGACGTCATTTTTCAGTCTACATCACAAGTGATATTCGTAAATTTCTTGATGTGGCGCCCGACAGACCAGGTGTTGACCATTAGGTAGTAAGTACCCTTATGGCTGCCCCGGAACATAGAGCTTACTGCAGACACTTTTCCAAGATAAAGAAAGGTATAAGAACTTGGAGCCTTCCCTCAGTATAATTATGGTACAAGAAATTGAGATCTTCTCAGGATAAGATACAATAAATAAGAATTTAAGATAAGTTTATGAAGAACCAACAGTCTTACTTAAAACAAATTCCAATTCATAAGGCGAGGAAATGATACAAAATAGAAATATACGTTGCAATATAGACAACAGTCCATACGGCATGAAGGACGGTAACACATGGACTTGATGTCAACAACTGAACAATGATGCAATAATAGAATAACAATAATAATGGTAGTTTTCAAGTTCAACACTTTCCAGTAACAACTGTCCTGGCAAGGCTTAGAAAGTCAGGCGTGTTGATTCATACTTGGCTAGGATGCAGCTGAGGCAAGTGATGGCTACCTCTAATGCAACTATTCTGCATCTTTGCACGAAGTATGCCCAAGACATGTGTCATAGCAACATTTTTGATGAAGACTACAATATCCGTCATGAGGACACACCTGCAGGGCAGACAGAACATTATTAAGAATATTTACTTATTTTCTAATGAGTCCAGCTGGAGTCAGTATATTTGTGATAAAATTTCATACATCTTTTAATTATATATCATGGGAAGAGAATCTTTTGCTTTCTCATATGTTTATTTTGTTTTCCTTCTATTTCCATCGTGGGGGGTTCATGAGAATTTTCTATCATGTAAAAACTTCCAGGATACAGGGAGTGCCAATATGCATAAGCAGACAAGTAAATGATAACAAACAGAATAATGCTGTAGGTCTGTGATGAATGAATAAGGTACAAAAGTTTGTGATTAGCATAATATCATTTTACACTTACCTGTGCTGACTGTTTAAAACCTGGACAAACCTCTCGGTAGGGAGGACAATCGCCATCGTGGACTGAGGAAGAGGGAGGACATGCGGTCAACCTTAATGTAGTCTTATCGCTAGATAACCGTAACCTGGCAATACATGTCCGTCATATGATCATTTATGTATAATATTTATATATGGACAGTGAATCATCACTTACTTTCTTCAGGAAGTGTGGGAGCGCCCTTCACCTCACAACAGAATTTTTCCATAAGGTTCAACCGGCTGCTTACACCAGTACTTGCAACCGTCCCTGCCGACCACCACACAGACCACCGCAGCCAACACCAACAGACGCAGCTGTTGAAACAAACCACCTTAGACCATAGACAAATACCCACAAGGAAATGTTGCCAGCGAAACCAACATTGTATCTCTTATATGTAAACAAGATTACTGCTGGACACCAAGAAGTGAAACAATATAATAAATCGGCATTTGATGAATGAGTCTATCAATCAATAACTTGGACTGATTACCCACAGTTTTGAGAATGTAAGATAAAGTGACCATGGCATTAATCTTTAATAAATTAGGAGACACATGAGAAAAAATTTCTACCATCACTAACCATAGTTAACCAGATTTGGTTTTAGGCAGGTGCTGAGAAGACGAGGAGCCTCCAGTGAGTGTGTCTAGCCAGGCTGAACTCGCTTTATATACCTGTCGAGGACAGCCCGAGGGCACCCGCAAGTCCATGTGTGTGCATACGTACGTCCCACTTTCTTAGACGAGTGTGAATCACACTCCAACCACACATGAAATTATTTCCCCGTATTCTTTGAATGTTAGATTAGGTTCTGTTTCTTTGTTTATTTGGCCATTGCTTATAGCGTGCATAGTGCCATTGTACAAAGGCAAAGGGGATAAAGGTGAGTGTTCAAATTACAGAGGTATACGTTTGTTGAGTATTCCTGGGAAATTATATGGGAGAGTATTGATTGAGAGGATGAAGGCATGTACAGAGCATCAGACTGTGGAAGAGCAAAGTGGTTTCAGAATTGGTAGAGAATGTGTGGAGCAGGTGTTTGCTTTGAAGAATGTCTGTGAGAAATACTTAGAAAAACCGATGGATTTGTATGTAGCATTTATGTATCTGGAGAAGGCACAAGATAGAAATTGCTCTGTGGAAGATATTAAGAGTATATGGTGTGGGAGGTAAGTTGTAGAAGCAGTGAAAAGTTTTTATCAAGGATGTAAGGCATGTGTACGTGTTGGAAGAGAGGAAAGTTTTTGGTTCCCAGTGAATGTCGGTTTGCGGCAGGGGTGCGTGATGTCTCCATGGTTGCTTAATTTGTTTATGGATGGGGTTGTTAGGGAGGTGAATACAAGAGTTTTGGAGAGAGGGGTAAATATGCAGTCTGTTGTGGATGAGAGAGCTTGGGAATTGAGTCAGTTGTTCGCTGATGATACAACGCTGGTGGGTGATTCGGGTGAGAAACTGTAGAAGCTGGTGACTGAGTTTGGTAAAGTGTGTGAAAGAAGAAAGCCGAGAGTAAAGGTGAATAAGAGCAAGGTAATTACGTTCAGTAGGGTTGAGGGACAAGTCAACTGGGAGGTAAGTTTGAATGGAGAAAAACTGGAGGAAGTGAAGTGTTTAGATATCTGGGAGTGGATTTAGCAGCGATTGGAACCATGGAAGCGGAAGTGAGTCACAGGGTGGGGGAGGGGGCGAATTTTCTGGGAGCGTTTAAAAATGTGTGGAAGGCGAGGATGTTGTCTCGGAGGGCTTTTAAAAATGGGTATGTTTGAAGGAATAGTGGTTCCAGCAATGTCATATGGTTGCGAGGCGTGGGCTATATAGATAGGGTTGTGCGAAGGAGGGTGGATGTGTTGGAAATGAAATATTTGAGGACAGTATGTGGTGTGAGGTGGTTTGATAGAGTAAGAGAGATGTGTGGTAATAAAAAGCGTGTGGTTGAGAGAGCAGGAGAGGGGAGGGTGTATTGAAATGGTTTGGTCATATGGAGAGAATGAGTGATGAAAGACTGACAAAGAGGATATATGTGTCAGATATGGAGGGAACGAGGAAAAGTGGGAGACCAGATTGGAGGTGGAAGGATCGAGTGAAAAAGATTTTGAGCGATTGGGGCCTGAACATACAGGAGGGTGAAAGGCGTGCAAGGAATAGAGTGCATTGGAACGATGTGGTATACCGGGGTCGACTTGCTGTCAGTGGATTGAACCAGGGCATGTGAAGCGTCTGGGGTAAACCATGGAAAGTTTTGTGGGGTCTGTATGTGGAAAGGGAGCTATGGTTTCAGTGCATTACACATGACAGCTAGAGACCGAGTGCGAACGAATGTGGCCTTTCCTGTCGTAGTGCTACCTCGCGCGCGTTCGGGGGAAGGGGGGTGCCATTTCATGTGTGGCGGGGATGGCGACGGGAATGGTTGAAGGCAGCAAGTATGAATATGTACGTGTGTATATATGTATATGTCTGTGTATGTATATGTATGTATACGTTGAATTGTATAGGTATGTATATGTGCGTGTGTGGGCGTTTATGTATATATATGTGTATGTGTGTGGGTTGGGCCATTTTTCGTCTGTTTCCTTGCGTTACCTCGCTAACGCGGGATACAGTGACTAAATATAATAATGATAAAAAGATTATATATATATATATATATATATATATATATATATATATATATATATATATATATATATATATATATATATGTATATATATATATATATATGTATATATATCCATGGGGATAGGGGAGAAAGAATACTTCCCACGCATTCCTCACGTGTCGTAGAAGGCGACTAGAGGGGACGGGAGCGGGGGGCCAGAAATCCTCCCCTCCTTGTATTTTAACTTTCTAAAATGGGAAACAGAAGAAGGAGTCACGCGGGGAGTGCTCATCCTCCTCGTTGGCTCAGATTGGGGAGTCTAAATGCGTGTGGATGTAACCAAGATGTGAAAAAAGGAGAGATAGTTAGTATGTTTGAGGAAAGGAACCTGGATGTTTTGGCTCTCAGTGAAACGAAGCTCAAGGGTAAAGGGGAAGAGTGGTTTGGGAATGTCTTGGGAGTAAAAGCAGGGGTTAGTGAGAGGACAAGAGCAAGGGAAGGAGTAGCACTACTCCTGAAACAGGAGTTGTGGGAGTATGTGATAGAATGTAAGAAAGTAAATTCTAGATTAATATGGGTAAAACTGAAAGTTGATGGAGAGAGATGGGTGATTATTGGTGCATATGCACCTGGGCATGAGAAGTAAGATCATGAGAGGCAAGTGTTTTGGGAGCAGCTGAATCAGTATGTTAGTGGTTTTGATGCACAAGACTGGGTTATAGTGATTGGTGATTTGAATGCAAAGGTGAGTAATGTGGCAGTTGAGGGAATACTTGGTATACATGGGGTGTTCAGTGTTGTAAATGGAAATGGTGAAGAGCTTGTTGATTTATGTGCTGAAAAAGGACTGGTGATTGGGAGTACCTGGTCTAAAAAGCGAGATATACATAAGTATACGTATGTAAGTAGGAGAGATGGCCAGAGAGCGTTATTGGATTACGTGTTAATTGACAGGCGCGCGAAAGAGAGACTTTTGGATGTTAATGTGCTGAGAGGTGCAACTGGAGGGATGTCTGATCATTATCTTGTGGAGGCGAAGGTGAAGATTTGTAGGGGTTTTCAGAAAAGAAGAGAGAATGTTGGGGGGAATTGGGTGGTGAGAGTAAGTGAGCTTAGGAAGGAGACTTGTGTGAGGAAGTACCAGGAGAGACTGAGTACAGAATGGAAAAAGGTGAGAACAAAGGAGGTAAGGGGAGTGGGGGAGGAATGGGATGTATTTAGGGAATCAGTGATGAATTGCGCAAAAGATGCTTGTGGCATGAGAAGCGTAGGAGGTGGGTTGATTAGAAAGGGTAGTGTGCGGTGGGATGAAGAAGTAAGATTATTAGTGAAAGAGAAGAGAGAGGCATTTGGACGATTTTTGCAGGGAAAAATGCAATTGAGTGGGAGATGTATAAAAGAAAGAGACAGGAGGTCAAGAGAAAGGTGCAAGAGGTGAAAAAGAGGGCAAATGAGAGTTGGGGTGAGAGAGTATCATTAAATGTTAGGGAGAATAAAAAGATGTTCTGGAAGAAGGTAAATTAAGTGCGTAAGACAAGGGAGCAAATGGGAACTTCAGTGAAGGGCGCAAATGGGGAGGTGATAACAAGTAGTGGTGATGTGAGAAGGAGATGGAGTGAGTATTTTGAAGGTTTTTTGAATGTGTTTGATGATAGAGTGGCAGATATAGGGTGTTTTGGTCGAGGTGGTGTGCAAAGTGAGAGGGTTAGGGAAAATGATTTGGTAAACAGAGAAGAGGTAGTAAAAGCTTTGCGGAAGATGAAAGCCGGCAAGGCAGCAGGTTTGGATGGTATTGCAGTGGAATTTATTAAAAAAGGGGGTGACTGTATTGTTGACTGGTTGGTAAGGTTATTTAATGTATGTATGATTCATGGTGAGGTGCCTGAGGATTGGCGGAATGCGTGCATAGTGCCATTGTATAAAGGCAAAGGGGATAAGAGTGAGTGCTCAAATTACAGAGGTATAAGTTTGTTGGTAAATTATATGGGAGGGTATTGATTGAGAGGGTGAAGGCATGTACAGAGCATCAGATTGAGGAAGAGCAGTGTGGTTTCAGAAGTGGTAGAGGATGTGTGGATCAGGTGTTTGCTTTGAAGAATGTATATGAGAAATACTTAGAAAAGCAAATGGATTTGTATGTAGCATTTATGGATCTGGAGAAGGCATATGATAGAGTTGATAAAGATGCTCTGTGGAAGGTAATAAGAATATATGGTGTGGGAGGCAAGTTGTTAGAAGCAGTGAAAAGTTTTTATCGAGGATGTAAGGCATGTGTACGTGTAGGAAGAGAGGAAAGTGATTGGTTCTCAGTGAATGTAGGTTTGCGGCAGGGGTGTGTGATGTCTCCATGGTTGTTTAATTTGTTTATGGATGGGGTTGTTAGGGAGGTGAATGCAAGAGTTTTGGAAAGAGGGGCAAGTATGAAGTCTGTTGGGGATGAGAGAGCTTGGGAAGTGAGTCAGTTGTTGTTCGCTGATGATACAACGCTGGTGGCTGATTCATGTGAGAAACTGCAGAAGCTGGTGACTGAGTTTGGTAAAGTGTGTGAAAGAAGAAAGTTAAGAGTAAATGTGAATAAGAGCAAGGTTATTAGGTACAGTAGGGTTGAGGGTCAAGTCAATTGGGAGGTAAGTTTGAATGGAGAAAAACTGGAGGAAGTGAAGTGTTTTAGATATCTGGGAGTGGATCTGGCAGCGGATGGAACCATGGAAGCGGAAGTGAATCATAGGGTGGGGAAGGGGGCAAAAACTGTGGGAGCCTTGAAGAATGTGTGGAAGTCGAGAACATTATCTCGGAAAGCAAAAATGGGTATGTTCCAAGGAATAGTGGTTCCAACAATGTTGTATGGTTGCGAGGCGTGGGCTATGGATAGAGTAGTGCGCAGGAGGGTGGATGTGCTGGAAATGAGATGTTTGAGGACAATATGTGGTGTGAGGTGGTTTGATCGAGTAAGTAATGTAAGGGTAAGAGAGATGTGTGGAAATAAGAAGAGCGTGGTTGAGAGAGCAGAAGAGGGTGTTTTGAAATGGTTTGGGCACATTGTTCTCACCTTTTTCCATTCTGTACTCAGTCTCTCCTGGTACTTCCTCACACAAGTCTCCTTCCCAAGCTCACTTACTCTCACCACCCTCTTCACCCCAACATTCACTCTTCTTTTCTGAAAACCCATACAAATCTTCACCTTAGCCTCCACAAGATAATGATCAGACATCCCTCCAGTTGCACCTCTCAGCACATTAACATCCAAAAGTCTCTCTTTCGCGCGCCTGTCAATTAACACGTAATCCAGTAACGCTCTCTGGCCATTTCTCCTACTTACATAAGTATACTTATGTATATCTCGATTTTTAATATATATATATATATATATATATATATATATATATATATATATATATATATATATATATATTTTTTTTTTTTTTTTTTTTCTTTCATACTATTCGCTATTTCCCGCGATAGCGAGGTAGCGTTAAGAACAGAGGACTGGGCCTTTGAGGGAATATCCTCACCTGGACCTCTTCTCTGTTCCTTCTTTTGGAAAAAAAAAAAAAAAAAACGAGAGGGGAGGATTTCCAGCCCCCCGCTCCCTTCCCTTTTAGTCGCCTTCTACGACACGCAGGGAATACGTGGGAAGTATTCTTTCTCCCCTATCCCCAGGGATATCAACATATATATATATATATATATATATATATATATATATATATATATATATATATATATATATATATATATATATATATATGTATGTATATAATATATATATGTATGTATGTATATATATAGGTCTTGCTGGGAAATTTTGTTTATACACGTGTTTTGTTAAGTCCATACATATATGGCAATGAAGGGTACAAAGATGACAAACTTTTGATAAGAGAACCATTACCTTTCAGTAGGCTCCATCACATAAATTGTCAAAATGGGTAATTTCTTTACTAAGCCATTTAGTGGGTAAGATATCAAATTCTAATATCACGAACAATGTAGATTTAGTTAACAAGCTCAACAATATCAATGTCAATTTTGATTTCAAACTTGTTAGCTTTGATGTTTCCTCACTTTTCACAAAAGTTCCAGTTGATGATCTTTTAGAATATTCATTTGATGTTTTGGATGATATTCATTTACCTGTTTCCAAGTCTGTTTTCAATGAACTGATAAAATTGTGTATAAAAGACTGTGTATTTCAATTTAATGGAGATTATTATGCTCAAAAATTTTGTATGGCAATGGGTAACCCTCTTTCACCAGTGCTAAGTGATCTTTATATGGAATTTTTTAAACAAAATTACTAAAGGATATCTTACCTTCTAATGCAATTTGGTTTTAAGTATATAGATGATGTTCTTTGTGTTTGGCCAACAAATGAAAATTTACAAATATTTCTCCCCTTACTTAATAATTTAGTACCTTCCATCAATTTTACTGTAGGAAATGAAAATAATGGTATGTTATCATTTTTAGATTGCATGATTCATAAGCAAGGAAACAAGTTTAAGTTTAATATATACAAAAAACCTACCAATGTATGCTCATATATCCATTATTACTCATCTCAACATGACAAGAGTTAGATTATCATCATTTCATTCTATGTTCCTTAGGCCATTACGTATTTGCAGCCCAGAGTATACTGATGATGAGTTTGAGAAGATATATTCTATTGGATCTACGTTAAAGTACTCTAGATCTTTCATTGATAAATCCGTAAGTTAGCATAGAAATCATTTTATAGAGTTCCCGAGTCCCAAACCTCCCATTGACACCAAGAACCTTATAGTTCTCCCTTTCAATAATAATTTTACTTTACTTCCCATGTTGCTTAAATCCTGTAATGTAAATGTTGCCTTCAGCAACAATAATACTATAAAGAAATATCTTAATCAGGAACTCACCAGAAAATTCTCCTGGGTGAATCTATAAAGTGCCTTGTAGAAATTGTGTTGTGATAAGTTTTATGTTGGGCAGACTGGTAGGGATCTTTCTGTTCACTTAAGCAACATGAATATAGTAAAAGAACGGGACAAGAATCAAATGCCTTGTTTAATCACGTTGAATACTATGATCATTGTATTGACTGGAGTAATGCTATCTCAGTTATTAACCAACTCCAGTACCACGAGAAATATCATTGAATCTTCTATTATCAAATGCACAAAGAATTATAATCTTAATGTTAGTGATGGTCTGTACAAATTGGATAACTTTATTGTTGATAAGATATGTGAACAATTCACCTTCTTGTCCACATAATAAGTTTATGATACGCTCGTTGTCTGTCTTGGACAATTGCATGTTTGCCAAATGGCGTCCTGGCTACGTCTCTTCGCTGTATATCAACTAACTGTTATATTTCTCTCTTGTGTCTCCCCTGATAACGTGATTATTACACGAAAGTGCACTTGTGAACTTATCGTGTTTCATTTTTCCTGTGGACTCATAGGAATATATATGATCGCGCGCAAAACTGTGATCCTTTCCAATATATCTGTGTGTGTGTGTGTGTGTGTGTGTGTGTGTGGTTGTCTGTGTGTGTGTGTATTAGCTGAGACGGTACAGGCATATTCTTCCCTCATAGATGGCATGAATCACACAAAGGCTGGTCACGCCACGTTGGTGCTCACAGTTAGAAAAATTAGGTTCATCGACCATATGTAAGATCACTTCTCCTTGAGAGCGTCATATGCATGTATTGACAATATACCTTATCTATGTATCTTCTTTCTAAATATATGGGCAGCGGAAAAAGACACACTTGTTATAAGAAGAGTTCTGGACATCCAACCGACCGCGGCCATCATCCCAGTGTTTGTGTAGAGACTATCATCTTAAACCCTTCCCTCTCCTTTTCATCCCCCACTGTTTACTTTGTGTGCGTTTACATTGTATATTTTCAACCTTTGTCTACAGCTGAATCATTCAATAAATCATAGAATGTCATTGATATTCAAGTTGTCAGACAGATAATACTTGTCAAAGTGGACGTCATTTTTCAGTCTACATTACAAGTGATATTCGTAAATTTCTTGATGTGGCGCCCGACAGACCAGGTGTTGACCATTAGGTAGTAAGTACCCTTATGGCTGCCCCGGAACATAGAGCTCACTGCAGACACTTTTCCAAGATAAAGAAAGGTATAAGAACTTGGAGCCTTCCCTCAGTATAATTATGGTACAAGAAATTGAGATCTTCTCAGGATAAGATACAATAGATAAGAATTTAAGATAAGTTTATTTGAAGAATCAACAGTCATACTTAAAACAAATTTCAATTCATAAGGCGAGGAAATGATACAAAATAGAAATATACGTTGCAATATAGACAACAGTCCATACGGCATGAAGGACGGTAACACATGGACTTGATGTCAACAACTGAACAATGATGCAATAATAGAATAACAATAATAATGGTAGTTTTCAAGTTCAACACTTTCCAGTAACAACTGTCCTGGCAAGGCTTAGAAAGTCAGGCGTGTTGATTCATACTTGGCTAGGATGCAGCTGAGGCAAGTGATGGCTACCTCTAATGCAACTATTCTGCATCTTTGCACGAAGTATGCCCAAGACATGTGTCATAGCAACATTTTTGATGAAGACTACAATATCCGTCATGAGGACACACCTGCAGGGCAGACAGAACATTATTAAGAATATTTACTTATTTTCTAATGAGTCCAGCTGGAGTCAGTATTTTTGTGATAAAATTTCATACATCTTTTAATTATATATCATGGGAAGAGAATCTTTTGCTTTCTCATATGTTTATTTTGTTTTCCTTCTATTTCCATCGTGGGGGGTTCATGAGAATTTTCTATCATGTAAAAACTTCCAGGATACAGGGAGTGCCAATATGCATAAGCAGACAAGTAAATGATAACAAACAGAATAATGCTGTAGGTCTGTGATGAATGAATAAGGTACAAAAGTTTGTGATTAGCATAATATCATTATACACTTACCTGTGCTGACAGTTTAAAACCTGGACAAACCTCTCGGTAGGGAGGACAATCGCCATCGTGGACTGAGGAAGAGGGAGGACATGCGGTCAACCTTAATGTACAGTCTTATCGCTAGATAACCGTAACCTGGCAATACATGTCCGTCATATGATCATTTATGTATAATGTTTATATATGGACAGTGAATCATCACTTACTTTCTTCAGGAAGTGTGGGAGCGCCCTTCACCTCACAACAGAATTTTCCATAAGGTTCAACCGGCTGCTTACACCAGTACTTGCAACCGTCCCTGCCGACCACCACACAGACCACCGCAGCCAACACCAACAGACGCAGCTGTTGAAACAAACCACCTTAGACCATAGACAAATACCCACAAGGAAATGTTGCCAGCGAAACCAACATTGTATCTCTTATATGTAAACAAGATTACTGCTGGACACCAAGAAGTGAAACAATATAATAAATCGGCATTTGATGAATGAGTCTATCAATCAATAACTTGGACTGATTACCCACAGTTTTGAGAATGTAAGATAAAGTGACCATGGCATTAATCTTTAATAAATTAGGAGACACATGAGAAAAAATTTCTACCATCACTAACCATAGTTAACCAGATTTGGTTTTAGGCAGGTGCTGAGAAGACGAGGAGCCTCCAGTGAGTGTGTCTAGCCAGGCTGAACTCGCTTTATATACCTGTCGAGGACAGCCCGAGGGCACCCGCAAGTCCATGTGTGTGCATACGTACGTCCCACTTTCCTAGAAGAGTGTGAATCACACTCCCACTACACATGAAATTATTTCCCCGTATTCTTTGAATGTTAGATTAGGTTCTGTTTCTTTGTTTATTTGGCCATTGCTTATAGCGTGCATAGTGCCATTGTACAAAGGCAAAGGAGATAAAGGTGAGTGTTCATATTACAGAGGTTGAGTATTCCGGGGAAAATATTTGGGAGATTATTGAATGAGAGGATGAAGGCATGTACAGAGCATCAGACTGTGGAAGAGCAGTGTGGTTTCAGAAATGGTAGAGGATGTGTGGTTCACGTGTTTGCTTTGAAGGATATATGTGAGAAATACCTAGAAAAACAGATGGACTTGTTGTATGTAGCATTTATGGATCTGGAGAAAGCATATGATAAGAGTTGATAGAGAGAAGCGGGAGACCAAATTGTTAGTAGAAGGATGGAGTGAAAAAGATTTTGAGCGATCGGGGACTGAACATATAAGAGCGTGAAAGGCGTGCAAGAAATAGAGTGAATTGGAACGATGTGGTATACCGGGGTTTGACGTGCTGTCAATGGATTGAACCAGGGCATGTGAAGCGTTTGGGGAAACCATGGAAAGGTCTTTGGGGCCAGGATGTGGATAGGGAGCTGTGGTTTTGGTGCATTACACATGACAGCTAGAGTCTGAGTGTGAACGGATGATCCTTTTTTTTTCTTCTTCTTCTTCTTATTACTGGCGGTACCTCGCTCGGGGGGGTGGGGGGGATGCTATTTCATGTGTAGCGGGGTAGCAACGGGAATGGATGAAGGCAGCAAGTATGAATATGTACATGTGTATATATGTATATGCATGTATACGTTGACATGTATATGTATGTATATGTGCGTGCATGGGCGTGTATATATATATATATATATATATATATATATATATATATATATATATATATATATATATATATATATATATATATAAGGGGAGGGAGTGTTACAGTGAAGTCCAGTAAGGAGAGGGTGTTACAGTGATGTCCAGCAAGGGTAGGGAGTGTTGCAGTGAAGACCAGAAAGGGGAGGGGGTGTTACAGTGATGCCCAGTAAGGGGAAGGGGTGTTACAGTGATGCTCAGTTAGGGTAGGGAGTGTTACAGTTATGTCCAGCAAGGGGAGGGGTTTCAGTGATGTCCAGTAAGGGGACGAGGTGTCACATTGATGTCTAATAGGAGGAGGGGGTGTTATAGTGAGACCCAGTACTGTTGGGCAACTGTATATAAACTGTTTCACACATTCTCAGTTTTCATCTGTTCAGGTCTACCAATCCTGCAACCACGCACCTGCTGGAAGTATATTTCTTTGTGTCTTGTTGTGTGACGAGTTTCTTGTCTGGCATCATGTTACGGTTTGTGATGGCTCTGTCTTTGGCTTGTTCGAGGAAATGCTCACTATTGACGTCATCATCCTAGCCTTCAGAAAACTTTAACGGGGCTGTGATCACATTAGTCCTTGCTCTTTTCTCTTCCATGGTGGACAAATTCATAACCTCTCATTGAAAGAGCTTTCCCAATTCTGATACCATTTTTGTTTTTCTTTCTATTTTACTGCTCCTCTCCTCTGGACCTTCTCTGTACTTCTGTAAGTGCTTTAACCAACTTTAATAAGAAGCATTTTCTTGGTCTCATATATAATATGGACAGTTTGCAGAATATTTTCTCATCCACGGACTTGAATACCTCTCTTATGTATGCCACCAGCAGACAATTATTATTTTCTTTTCTTCTCCCCCTCTCTACACGTCGCCTTAGATAGGACTTTGTCGGGAGGTTCATCTCTACTCGTCGCCTTAGATGGGACTTCTTTGTCGGGAGGTTCGTGCAGCTAATAATATTCGTCCGGGTAATGTTTTTGAAGATGGGGAACCTTCTTTGTCTATACGTGTCATCCTCATGAGTCTCTCAGTCACTCGGGTGTTGGACTTCATCAGCCGTGTCACAGGCTGACTTTAGAGTTGACATAGATCATCCTCTTTTAAGTTTATGCATGCCTCATGATTCCTCTATACTCCCTCCCTGCCCGTGTGATCTTGGTATCTTTCGGAGAAGATAGTCACGTACTGCTCCAGTCGGTCACCTAAATCAAATGAAGCAATGTTCCCAGAACCGAACTTAAGTTACATACTGACGGTGATCCCCATTCCATTTCGAGAGGGTTCCTTTGACATGCGTCCTTTGACCCTTCCCATTGAGGTGATTCTCCAGCTATTAAAACAGTCTCCTCCAAAGCCCTGCCCGAAGATCCAGCATTATTTTTTTTTTTCTTTTTTAACCGCCATCATGTTTGTTACAGTGTCAAACGGTTTCTGGCTGTCCAGCTGTACACGATTCACCCATCCTTCTCTAGAGAGAGAGAGAGAGAGAGAGAGAGAGAGAGAGAGAGAGAGAGAGAGAGAGAGAGAGCTGGGGTGGATAGAGAGGAATAAGCGAGTACGTGGCATGTAAGACCCACGAGGTCATTAACTTGGTTGAAGAATCTTGTCAGCATTTGAGTGGTTCTTTTTTGGTTCCTTTCTGATGCCACATGGTTTTAGTCTCTCTCTCTCTCTCTCTCTCTCTCTCTCTCTCTCTCTCTCTCTCTCTCTCTCTCTCTCTCTCTCTCTCTCTCTCTCTCTCTCTCTCACACACACACAAAAAAGAAACTCACCGCAACCAGATTTCATCGCAGGCGGATCTCACCTCCACGTAAGTCCAGGGCCTGTGGAATTTTCCTAGTCTGCGCCCAACCGCACCGGCTGGGTACACGGAGACAGAGGAGCTTTGTGTGTGTGTGTGTGTGTGTGTGTGTGTGTGACGGGAAGAGATGTTTGAGCCCATGTTGCCCTTTATGTGCAGTTACCTCTATTCCTAATTGGGGGGAGGGAGGGGGGGTAGAGTTTTAAACACACGGGGCCCCACCACTTGACCTTTCTATTCTCCGTGGTGGGCATATTTGAAGTTATCACCTTTTCATTGTAGCTCAAGCTCTCCTAAGAGAAGCTTAGTCCAGTGCTTAGGGTAATTCACCTCGTGAACAATTTAGCAAACTTCTCATTTTCCACGTACATCAGTGCCATTCTAATATCTGCCTGCAGCCACTTGACCAGCTTACCTCCTTAACAGTTCTCCTGGTGATCGAGCAACAGATTAGGCACTGTCAACCCGTACGTCTCTTTCACACAGTTATCTCTATCCGTGTCGTACGGATTTGCCTGGCTGTACTATAGGGTTGGTGAGGGGGGGGGGGGGGGGAGGTTTGTTCGTTAGATCGTCGGACCTCTACTTGGTCCGTCACGGGCCTTCTCCTGTCAGCGGCCCGTTCCGATGGGGAAGTCTGCACTCGTTGGGGGGAGTGGGGGGCATTTCTTGATCTTTCGCTACAATCATGCAACTTTTTCAACTCCTGAATGTCGTCCACGTTGGCAGTTCACCACTCTCACTCTGTGAGATTACTTCGTTACTCACGCACAGACGAGACATAACAATATCCCTTATACTGACCCAAACTGAGAGAGCACATATGTGCTCTCTGTTCCCACCCAGTTCTGTTGCTTTACTTTGCCATGGTAAGTCCTGCAGTAACGTTACACCAGCTTGGGACATACTATCCCCTTCATCCACTTCCTCCAGAGAACAATGTCAAAAGCCTAGAGGTAATGTGGAAATACACAGTCCTTCAGATATGTTATACCAGACTTTTGCCCCCAAATTTATTTTCTTTTGCAGAATTCTTTTCATGAGACCTCATAGAACTTTTTCAGCCTTAAGTTAGTTTCCTCAGTACCTATACCTGCAATTTGCAGAGGGTCGTTTTCTTTTTCCCTTTTGTCTGCAAAGTTCTTCAAATTTTACCTTTATCAAGAGTCTTCCACGCTCCTCTGGAACCATAACAAATGCAGCTCCTGAGATGCAGACAGGAATACGCTGTCAGAAGACTAGAGTACACAGCTACATGACAGTACACATGGCCAGATGACAGGAATACATGACCAGGTGACAAAGGTTAATTGTTTGAGGACAGTTATGATAACCTAGATATCCAGTCGGCAGAGATAGGGACACGAGGGTGAGGCACAAGGCTCCTCCTCCATTCCCTCTAGGGCGTGCTAGGAACACAATATACTGACACTGAAATCTTACAGTAAGTAAAGATTGTCGTAAAATATATTTACTCAGTTACAGCGCCCGAATACTCTAGTCAAATACGTTAAATAGTAATGATGATTATCATAATGATGATAATAATACATGTTAATGAAACTGCAGGTAAAGGCTGAAAAAATGATAAAAGCATTGCTCATGTTTACTTATACCGTCATTCGTGAAACAGCATTTGACACGATATGAATTTGTTAACTGTTGTCCAGTCATTACCATCAGTCCCTCTAAGTATTTGTTGTATTGGCTATGACAGTGCCTAGTGGTAGTCCAGTACAGTCTCTTGTAGATTTGTTCTGGAACTTTTAGCAACATTTACAACACATCTTCCGCCGCTCAGACTTCATTCCATTATTTTTAGGCAGTTGTGACTAGGCTTAACAGGATGCAACAGTGCCGTTTGCTGTTTTTTTTTTTTTTTTTTTTTTACATGGATTTGCTTCCGTTAGATTAATCTGTTGACGTGAGAAAAGAATGATCGATGGATTATTCTCATGAAAACTATTTGATATTCTGAGACTGCTCCAGTGTCGGAGTCTGGGCCCCAGACTGCGTGGAGTAATTTCGTGGGGTTGTCTTCAATGTGACAGAATTTGTTTCGTCGGCATTTTCTGTACGCGTCCTAGGTTGTCGTTCACCTTTCATGTGGTTCATTAAGAAAAACTGAACAACTTCATCATATGGTATTACAAGACCGTTATATAATGTACTGAACTTAGTATTTTATGATCTACACTACATTGACGAAGCAGAATCTAGCTTGCCTTATTGCACTCAGATAAACACTGTTTGGTGTGTATCTGAGGTCGTCACGAATGATAACTTCAAGATCTTTCCATTCCGCTTTTAGTAATGGCCTCCCAAATGTCTTCTACGAGATATGTTAATCGGTGGAATACTTTAATTTGCACCGTACACCCTTTGACTTGCTTCTGACTGCTGTGTCACTGTTTAGATACTTTTGTATCATTAATCAAGCTTCATGTATCATTAATCAAACTTCCTGTATCATTGATCAACTTCTTGAATTTGTATTATTGATCAAACTTCCTTCGTACCTTCAATGAAGCTTCCTGTATCATTAATCAAGCTTCCTTTGTTTATAATTAATCAAGCTTCCTTTGTTTATCATTAATCAAGCTTCCTCTGTCATTAATCAGGCTTCTTCCCTCTCAGGTCTATGTCATATTTTCGTATCGTTTGCAAATTTGGACCTGGCTTGTTTGTAAATGCTGCTTAACAATCATTGGTATAAAAGAATGAAAATGGGGCAATAAGTTTTATTGAACAGAAGAGATGACCAGAAAGTACTGATACAAACAATATAAGCCTGGCACTTAGTCAGTTAACAAATGACCACAAAGAAAATAACAATTGAAGAGAAACTGCAGGCAAACAGCGGCGCCGACACACGGTGCTCCTCACTGTCCCACCTTGCTCCACATCTTATGACAGGTGGTGACAGTAAGATCTCAGTCGTTCCTGCCATGGCCTCTCATCTTCATCACTACATGGTCCTCCGTCTTCGTAAATCATTACTCGGAGTCTTTACAGGTTTTGTGTCCGAGACAAACATCCTGGCAACACTTCTGTGTCCTGGGGCATTCTGGATCATACACACATATCTGAAACAGAAGGTGTCCCGCAAGGTAAAGAGTGGTACCCAAATTTTATATACAAAATACTTATATTGACCAAAACGTGAATTACGAGGATATAGATTGAGGCAGGTGTGTAACAAGATAAAGTCATAAGTGCAAGTGTGTATCAAGAGATGATTCATGTTAGTAGATGTGTATCGATAGACGAGTCACATGTTTGCAGATGTGTATCGAGGGTCGAGCGTGTGGCAATTTCTAGTATAAGAAAGGTACTCACAGTTGGTGCTGATTCTGATTGTAGCTTATTTCGTGGGCACTCCTTACGGACGGGGGGGCAGCTGCCTGGATTTTCTGGAGTGAGAAATAACATATCAATGAACTTTCTACATCCCATCCAAGTGTAACCATTTGTCATTGTTATTCACAAGCCTCATTACTGAGTCTGATCTCCATTGTTACTTACGGTCACAGCAGACGTAGTGCCCAAAGCCTATGACTGGATCTTCGCAGAATAAGACACAACTCGAGTCGGATTTCTGTGGAGCTCCCAGCACCATGGCGGCACAGGCCAACAACACCAGCGCGCGCAGGTTCTGTATGTGTACACACGTGTGGGTAAGGGAGGCAGAGGTAAGGTGTGATAACTCCTGTAGTTACCGAGGTCTTTGTTGTCATCTAACTCACAGTGTTGACTCATAAGACAATAGTTGCCATTTAACTCACAGTGTTGACTCATAAGACAATATTTGCCATCTAACTCACAGTGTTGACTCATAAGACAATAGTTACGGTCTGCATGCGAATGGTTTGGCGACGGCAGCGGCAGGGAGTATTCGCCCAACCCGTATTCAAGCCACATGCCAGCAGACATATGACCAACTTAGCCTTAGAATTCATCTTTAAACAAGTTATAAAATCAAAAGAGAAAATACATGATAACAAATGTGGAAGAATGCATAAGAACTGGCAACAAACCATGCTTTTTTTGTTTTGTTTTGGTGGCGATAACGGTCTGAGCAGGTCTGGATGTGCTTGTTCGGTGGCAAGAACTGTATGAGCTGTGTTCTTCGGTGGGACGCGCTCATATATATACTACCCAGCTCCCACCGCTGTTAGTGCGTGCGTGTGTTTGACGCTCTTGCTGAAGCTGACTTCTTAGTAGCGTCTTCTTCGTCCTCCTTGGAGTTTCTCCCTTTTGCTGTATTTATCAGTCGCCTATTTTCGTGTCTGTGTATGATTCAGTTCGTGTATTGGTGGGTAATTTTACCTATTTGTACAGTCCGGTAGGATAGTTTTACACTCGTAGAGCTAACCAACCTGTGCGACATTTCTTGTTTGTATCCACTTTTTTTTTTTTTTTTTTGCATCTGGTGGGTAAAACTTACCATATGAAACTATGTAATGTATGTACTGAAATACGAATTGTAACATCTTATGGAACATCAACCCACTGGGGTTTGAGTAAGACCCTTTGTGACCTATGTAATCCTTTTGCGTTACAGCTCACAGGATGAGCATGGGATGCACAGTAGATTTGTCGGGGACACCGGCACAAATCAATCGAGGGTCCCGTCTCCCGCGAGCGTTTGTAGTAATATTCGAAGATACATTTGATTACCTGCGACCAGAGTCTGAAGCATGCAGAGAAAATAGAGGCAGCTATAAGAAAGGGTTTGAGAGGGGCGTTGTTGAGCAGCGTACATGGATACGAAAGTGGATGACAGTGAGACTTGTACACTCCCGGCTCTCTCTCTCTCTCTCTCTCTCTCTCTCTCTCTCTCTCTCTCTCTCTCTCTCTCTCTCTCTCTCTCTCTCTCTCCCTCTCTCTCTCTCTCTCTCTAACCCTCATCTGTGATTCATTTAAAACTCATTTAAAGCCTAACGTAAGTTCAGCAACAACGAGGACTTTTGCTTGTGACTGGAGCCTTCGGCATAGAAAAAATAAATAGATGAGGCCGAGAGAGAGAGAGAGAGAGAGGAGAGAGAGAGAGAGAGAGAGAGAGAGAGAGAGAGAGAGAGAGAGAGAGAGAGAGAGAGAGAGAGAGAGAATATGAAGCTTCCCTCCCCCTTCCCTCAAAAGGGAAAAAAAAGAAGCCAATTCCTCAGACCCGTCCCTCCAAGCAAAATTCAAGGAGACTTTACATAGATCAGTTGCAACCGCCTGAACTGGAGACATGTTATGAAGGACACCCAAGGAATTGTACCAACCACACCTCTAGTGTACCTGCCACATCCCTAGAGTACTAGCCACACCCCTAGTGTACCAGCCACATCCTTAGTGTACTAACCACATCCTTAGTGTACCAGCCACATCCCTAGTGTACTAGCCACACCCCTAGTACACTAGCCACGCCCCTTATGTAAAATGCTAGGTAACCCTTGCAGGAAACTGGTTGAACAAGAGGCAACTCAGGGAAAGCCGAACAGTAGGAAAATTTTCGACTGGAACGTTCTCTCTCTCTCTCTCTCTCTCTCTCTCTCTCTCTCTCTCTCTCTCTCTCTCTCTCTCTCTCTCTCTCTTAAGCACGGTGGCATGACCCTTAGAGCATAAGGGTAAAAAAGAGCACGGCCGTTGAACACGATGATGCAACCCTTGGTCACCTCCCTGCCACCTTTATTCGTGTTGGTACGACCCTTAAGCACGACTGTTCTACCCTATTGCATAAATTAATGACCCTCGTGTGTGATGGTGTGCCCTGTTGTTGGTTGTTGGGTTTTACGGGCACCGACCTATGATGAAGGTCATAGGTCTGCAACCCTGTTGAATATGTGATTGAAATTATCCCCAAATACCTATTCTAAAATTTTGGAGTACTGTTCCGGAACCATCTCATAACCTACACGTCAGGAATGCTGGTCTTACTTCTATTCTCGTCAAGAGCGAGCTAGGCTTTACAGTGCTTATTCGTAGCGGACACTGCACGGCGGGGAAAACACACCATCTCGATTAAAAGATAAGAGTACACAAATAACATCGGCCCTTGGGTGGTTTTTCATTGGCACTTTGACAGACTCAGAAGTGAAATATATCGATGAAATTTATTTATTTATTTGTCCTTACGAAATTTTATATCAATAGAGTTTTATCGTGACCAACTGTATTCATTTGCTGAATCAAACATGTGATCAACTGTATAATTAGTTGAATGAAATGTACTGTTATTCTCCCCGCACCATTGTTCTTGTAGCTGCATGATGAACTTTATGTGTCCACTCCTGCCGGCGACGCACATGTTCAGGGTTCATCACTCGGGCAGGGGACTAGCGTGGCTTAGCGTCCGTCGGTGGTCGGTCGATCGCATGGAGGTTATTCAATATTTTTTTTCCCCTACGTCTCGTATATTTTTTTTTCATTTAACTTCTCATTCTTGAGTGAATGGGTGTCAGGAGAGTAGTGTTGACATGTTAGTTACCGATGTATATTTCTTTTTCTTTTATGTTCTGAGCGTAAAACATAAAAGAAATAATATGTGAATTTTTCGTTTCTTTTTATGTATAGGTGTTTAGAGAGAGAAAACAAATGGAGGTAAAACAAATGTATGGCCCATCCATCATTTTGTTTCGTAATCCGGCCTTACTCCTAAAGTAATTGAATAACCCTGTAAATTTAAACCATACTCTTCAGAGTGGAAAGGTTCTAGGAAAAAGGAAAGGCGAAAGAGAGTTCAATAGCTTCGTTAATCATGGAAAGGTGTTGTAACGCTCTTTCCTCGAGTGGCTGGTCTCCACACACAATTTATGGATAACAGCAGCCATTGTGTGGCAGGAATACATCTAGACACCTCACGAGAGCAGTGGTCGAGACGATTTTTAAGTTATATTTGTCTGTACCGTAGACAAAGCAAATCTGGTTGCCGTTTCTCCTCTAACTCTGCTTTGGATGACTAACTTTGTTCCACCCACTGATGCTCCTCTTACTAATCCTATGGCCCTTCCAGTTATGTATTTTCGAACTGTCCCACAAGTGCCTCTCCCTTTGCACACAAGCAAGGCGTATTGGTCCTGAGAGCATCCATCCCCTTGTAATGAAACAGCGTGCCTCTGAACTTGCACCTATGCTTGATCGTCTGTTTCATACTATTTACGAGACAATTGTCCCCTCTTGGAAGCATGCGTTAGTACGTTCAATCCATAAGATGAATGACCGTTCTGACCCTTCTAGCTATCATCCTGTTGCTTTGACATCTACCATTTCCAAAGTCTTTGAATCCCTCTTCAACTCCCAATGGCGAACAAATATAGAAATAGAAATAAAGAATCAGAGGACACATGATGTATTTTTTATGTATTTTTTTAAGAGTTGTGAATTAATGGAATAAAATGAATGAGGACATGGTTAATTTGGGCAGTAAAAGATATAAAAGAAAAGAATGTGCAATTGATGAAAAGGTTCGAGAGAGAGTGTAAAGCCCTCTCCCCGCATAATACAAATAAGTGACTACAATTGGGTGATAACAATGTATATATGATCCATATTGAAATGTGCTTCCCATTTTGGTCAACTAAGGTCCGTATGAGAGCAAGAGGGATGAGCTGAGTTACAGCGAAGGGTTAGAGGCCAAAAAATTTTGCATTACGATTGTTATACAGAGGAGTAAGACGTGACTTGGTCGTAACCTTCAAGCCTGAAAATCAGGTTGATGATACTGAGCAGTTCTCGGAAGAAAAAAAAAAAAAGCCAAGGACAACCAGAGGTCATAACACGAGATTAAGCAATAAGCTTGACAAAAAGATATAAACAAGTGCTTTTGGGAGTTTTAGTGGTGAAGTTGAGAATGCTGACAGTATACGAAAAGCTCGAATAGTTCTGTGGTAAATAAAATTCAAAAGATGGGGCTTCACGAGTGTAGAATTCCCTGCACCATACAAATAAGGTAATTAGATAATTTACATGAGTTATCATGATGGCAACAGGGTATACCACCACTAAATGGAACCCGAGTGCCGCCTACAGTACAGTGAAGGACATACAGACATAAGCTCCGTTTCAGAAGGTCTTGTAAAAACTACTCTTTTGACTTCATCGAACTGGTCCACATCAGATCCAACTTTGAGTCAGTTCTCGTTTTGACGGTAAAAATGTTGGCGAGCGACGCCGGCAGCCCAGGGAAATTCCATGCTTAGTGTTCCATGTTTTCGCGGGCAGTAAAGCGCACGAAACCTGTTTGTAATATTTTGTTTATTTAGAGCATATTTTCGTATTTAGAATCATATTGCAGTTTTCCTATGTTAGTATCTATAAAAAGAGTATTAAGGAAACCATGAAAATCAGACTCGACTGGAACAGTGGGCATCACGAAATCTCCAGAAGCGCTCACCTTACTCAGCTTTTTTCTGCTGTTGAAGGCCCTAGTCACTGTATCACGTGCTCCCACATTGTGAGACGTAATGATTGTATAACCATTCTCAGAAAATCACTACAAGTAGGAAAACATTCCGGTGTGTGCAGACAAGAAGAGCGGGCACAGAGGCGGAGCCTGTTCTGTGACGTAAATAGTTATATAAATTTTTGGTTTCCACCTTTGTTTGATCATTAAATGACCTTTAGTCAGCACAGGAGCTTGTCATAATCATGTTCCATATATATATATATATATATAACCATTCTCAGAAAATCACTACAAGTAGGAAAACATTCCGGTGTGTGCAGACAAGAAGAGCGGGCACAGAGGCGGAGCCTGTTCTGTGACGTAAATAGTTATATAAATTTTTGGTTTCCACCTTTGTTTGATCATTAAATGACCTTTAGTCAGCACAGGAGCTTAAGTCATAATCATGTTCCATATATATATATATATATATGTATATATATATATATATATATATATATATATATATATATATATATATATATACATATATATATATTTTTCATTATTTGCCATTTCCCGCATTAGCGAGGTAGCGGAAAGAACAGAGAACTGGGCCTTAGAGGGAATATCCTCACCTGACCCCCTTCTCTGTTCCTTCTTTTGGAAAATTAAAAAAAACAAGAGATGGGAGGATTTCCAGCCACCCGCTCCCTTCCCTTTTAGTCGCCTTCTACGACACGCAGGGAATACGTGGGAGGTATTCTTTCTCCCCTATCCCCAGGGATATATATTTTCTTTCTTTTAAACTATCCGCCATTTCCCGCATTAGCGATGTAGCGTTAAGAACAGAGGACTGGGCCTTTGTGGAATATCCTCACCTGGCCCCCCTCAGTTCCTTCTTTTGGAAAATTAAAAAAAAGAAAAAAAAACGAGAGGGGAGGATTTCCAGCCTCCAGCTCCCTCCCCTTTTAGTCGCCTTCTACGACACGCAGGGAATACGTGGGAAGTATTCTTCATCCCCTATCCCCAGGGATATATATATTTTATATATATATATATATATATATATATATATATATATATAATATTGTTATTATTTTTATAGATGGTATTGCAGTGGAATTTATTAAAAAAAGGGGGTGACTGTATTGTTGACTGGTTGGTAAGGTTATTTAATGTGTATGTATGACTCATGGTGAGGTGCCTGAGGATTGGAGGAATGCGTGCATAGTGCCATTGTACAAAGGCAAAGGGGATAAGAGTGAGTGCTCAAATTACAGAGGTATAAGTTTGTTGAGTATTCCTGGTAGATTATATGGGAGGGTATTGATTGAGAGGGGGAAGGCATGTACAGAGCATCAGATTGGGGAAGAGCAGTGTGGTTTCAGAAGTGGTAGAAGATGTGTGGATCAGGTGTTTGCTTTGAAGAATGTATGTGAGAAATACTTAGAAAAGCAAATGGATTTGTATGTAGCATTTATGGATCTGGAGAAGGCATATGATAGAGTTGATAGAGATACTCTGTGGAAGGTATTAAGAATATATGGTGTGGGAGGCAAGTTGTTAGAAGCAGTGAAAAGTTTTTATCGAGGATGTAAGGTATGTGTACGTGTAGGAAGAGAGGAAAGTGATTGGTTCTCAGTGAATGTAGTTTGCGGCAGGGGTGTGTGATGTCTCCATGGTTGTTTAATTTGTTTATGGATGGGGTTGTTAGGGAGGTGAATGCAAGAGTTTTGGAAAGAGGGGCAAGTATGAAGTCTGTTGGGGATGAGAGAGCTTGGGAAGTGAGTCAGTTGTTGTTCGCTGATGATACAGTGCTGGTGGCTGATTCATGTGAGAAACTGCAGAAGCTGGTGACTGAGTTTGATAAAGTGTGTGAAAAGAAAGTTAAGAGTAAATGTGAATAAGAGCAAGGTTATTAGGTACAGCAGGGTTGAGGGTCAAGTCAATTGGGAGGTGAGCTTGAATGGAGAAAAACTGGAGGAAGTGAAGTGTTTTAGATATCTGGGAGTGGATCTGGCAGCGGATGGAACCATGGAAGCGGAAGTGGATCATAGGGTGGGGGAGGGGCGAAAATTCTGGGAGCCTTGAAGAATGTGTGGAAGTCGAGAACATTATCTCGGAAAGCAAAAATGGGTATGTTTGAAGGAATAGTGGTTCCAACAATGTTGTATGGTTGCGAGGCGTGGGCTATGGATAGAGTTGTGCGCAGGAGGATGGATGTGCTGGAAATGAGATGTTTGAGGACAATGTGTGGTGTGAGGTGGTTTGATCGAGTAAGTAACGTAAGGGTAAGAGAGATATGTGGAAATGAAAAGAGCGTGGTTGAGAGAGCAGAAGAGGGTGTTTTGAAATGGTTTGGGCACATGGAGAGAATGAGTGAGGAAAGATTGACCAAGAGGATATATGTGTCGGAGGTGGAGGGAACGAGGAGAAGAGGGAGACCAAATTGGAGGTGGAAAGATGGAGTGAAAAAGATTTTGTGTGATCGGGGCCTGAACATGCAGGAGGGTGAAAGGAGGGCAAGGAATAGAGTGAATTGGAGCGATGTGATATACCGGGGTTGACGTGCTGTCAGTGGATTGAATCAAGGCATGTGAACCGTCTGGGGTAAACCATGGAAAGCTGTGTAGGTATGTATATTTGCGTGTGTGGACGTATGTATATACATGTGTATGTGGGTGGGTTGGGCCATTTCTTTCGTCTGTTTCCTTGCGCTACCTCGCAAACGCGGGAGACAGCGACAAAGCAAAAAAAAAAAAAAAAATTATTTTCATTATGATTATTATTATACATAATCGTCGTTTCCCGCGTCAGCGAGGTAACGCCAGGAAACAGACGAAGAATGGCCCATCCACTCATATATATATATATATATATATATATATATATATATATATATATATATATATATATATATATATAATTTTTTCTTCGCTGTCTCCCGCATTAGCGAGGTAGCGCAAGGAAACAGACGAAAGAATGGCCCAACCCACCCACATACACATGTATATACATACACGCACATATACATACCTCTACATTTCAACATATACATATATACACATATATATATATTCATACTTGCTGACTTCATCCATTCCTTTCACCACCTCGCCACACATGAAATGGCACTCCCCTCCCTCCGTGCGCGCACGAGGTAGCACTAGGAAAAGACATCAAAGGCCACATTCGTTCACACTCAGTCTCTAGCACCGAAACAGCTTCCTTTCCACATCCAGGCCCCACAAAACTTTCCATGGTTTACCCCAGACGCTTCACATGCCCTGGTTCAATCCATTGACAGCACGTCGACCCTGGTATACCACATCCTTCCAGTTCACACTATTCCTTGCACGCCTTTCACCCTTCTGTATGTTCAGGCCCTGATTGCTCAAAATCTTTTTCACTCCATCCTTCCACCTCCAATTTGGTCTCCTGCTTCTCCCTGTTCCCTCCATCTATGATACATATATACACATGTACATACTCATACTTGCGTGCCTTCAATCCATTCCCGGTGCCACCTTGCCCCACAGGAAACAGCATCGCTCCCCTTGTTTCAGTGAGGTAGCACCAGGAAAACAGACAAAAAATGCCACATTTGTTCACATTCAGTCTCTAGCTGTCATGTGTAATGCACCGAAACCACAGCTCCCTATCCACATCCAGGCTCCCATAGACCATACCATGATTTACCCGAGACTTTTTACATCCCCTGGTTCAGTCCATTGATAGCACGTCAACCCAGGTATACCACATCGTTCCAATTCACTCTATTCCTTGCACACTTCTCACCTTCCTGTGTGTTCAGGCCCCAATCACTCAGAACCGTTCTCACTCCATCATCGACCCTGGTATACCACATCCTTCCAGTTCACACTATTCCTTGCACGCCTTTCACCCTTCTGTATGTTCAGGCCCTGATTGCTCAAAATCTTTTTCACTCCATCCTTCCACCTCCAATTTGGTCTCCTGCTTCTCCCTGTTCCCTCCATCTATGATACATATATACACATGTACATACTCATACTTGCGTGCCTTCAATCCATTCCCGATGCCACCTTGCCCCACAGGAAACAGCATCGCTCCCCTTGTTTCAGTGAGGTAGCACCAGGAAAACAGACAAAAAATGCCACATTTGTTCACATTCAGTCTCTAGCTGTCATGTGTAATGCACCGAAACCACAGCTCCCTATCCACATCCAGGCTCCCATAGACCATACCATGATTTACCCGAGACTTTTTACATCCCCTGGTTCAGTCCATTGATAGCACGTCAACCCAGGTATACCACATCGTTCCAATTCACTCTATTCCTTGCACACTTCTCACCTTCCTGTGTGTTCAGGCCCCAATCACTCAGAACCGTTCTCACTCCATCATCGACCCTGGTATACCACATCCTTCCAGTTCACACTATTCCTTGCACGCCTTTCACCCTTCTGTATGTTCAGGCCCTGATTGCTCAAAATCTTTTTCACTCCATCCTTCCACCTCCAATTTGGTCTCCTGCTTCTCCCTGTTCCCTCCATCTATGATACATATATACACATGTACATACTCATACTTGCGTGCCTTCAATCCATTCCCGATGCCACCTTGCCCCACAGGAAACAGCATCGCTCCCCTTGTTTCAGTGAGGTAGCACCAGGAAAACAGACCAAAAAAGCCACATTTGTTCACATTCAATCTCTAGCTGTCATGTGTAATGCACCGAAACCACAGCTCCCTATCCACATCCAGGCTCCCATAGACCATACCATGATTTACCCGAGACTTTTTACATCCCCTGGTTCAGTCCATTGATAGCACGTCAACCCAGGTATACCACATCGTTCCAATTCACTCTATTCCTTGCACACTTCTCACCTTCCTGTGTGTTCAGGCCCCAATCACTCAGAACCTTTCTCACTCCATCCTTCCACCTCCAATTCAGTCTCCTGCTTTTCCTTGTTCCCTCCACCTCTGACACATATATCCTCTTTGTCAACCTTTTCTCACTCATTCTCTCCATATGTCTGAACTATTTCAACACAACCTCTTCTGCTTTCTCAACCACATTCTTTTTATTAACACACATCTCTCTTACCATTTCATTACTTACTCGATCAAACCACCTCACACCTCAAACATTTCATTTCCAACACGTCCCCCCTCCTTTGTACATTCCTATCTATTGCCCATGCCTCACAACCATATAATATTGTTGGAACTACTATTCCTTCAAACATAACCATTTTTCCTCTCCAAGATAACGTTCTCTCTTTCCACACATTCTTCATCACCCCTAGAACCTATGCACCCTCCTCCACCCTGTGACTTCCTTCTGCTTCCATGGTTCCATTCGCTGCTAAGTCCATTCCCAGATATCTAAAACACTTCACTTTCTCCAATTTTTCTTTTTTAGTTGAGATGGCACAGCAACTGGGGCCCTAATCAAGGCTATCTCACTAGCCTGGGCCAGGTACCTATTTTATCTACCAAACCCTAGGGGTGGATGAACAGCTGCGTTGACTGTGGCCTGACTGCTGCAACTAGGATGAATGTATGCGCTCGACCCTGGATAGCCTGTGAATGTGTCACACTCAGAAATGCCAGCAACTACAGCATGGAGTTATATATAATTTCTGGCCCATAAGGCCTCTCTATCTTTACGAGATTCCTGCAAAGCTCTGCAAGCTGACCACATCAATCAGTTGAGACCACAGGTCATAAAAAGTAACTATGTTGTGTTGTGTGCCTATGTGCAAAGACCATAGGGCAATTACATTGTAAGTGCTCAGCATCTTTATTATGGTAGATGTATCGTGGGCATAAAGGGTCTTAGGATATGTTGAAATGGTGTTTGTGGTATTGTAGGGATGAGCAATATCCAGAGCATAAGAGTATGAATGTATGTTTGGGGAGTCTTTCTTCTGTTGAGTGAATGTCTAGTTGGATGAAGTTAAAGACTAAGTTAAGAGAGCTGCTGTCTAGTACTTGTCGGGTCATTTAAGTGTGTGCATATTTTGTCAGAGTTATATGTGTTGTAGAAAGGGGGAACTGTGAGTAAAGGTTACTGATATTTGAGGCAATGGCAAGCTGTTTATTTCTACTTAGGGGTTGATGGTTTGTTTTGGAGTGGTTTGGGTAAGCGAGGTCTATATTGCCAATGAATAGAATTGAGTGATGATCATTTTCAGCTAGGACTGAATTGGGAGAATTTTTGTTTCATTTGAAGGTGTTAATTGTCTGTGGTTGCTAAGGAGCCAGTGACTGTTTTCAGTTTATTATTTTGTGTGGCTTGCAGCTTTGTTATAAATGCAGTTGAAAGGACAGAAGACCAGGCAGGCGAGGAGCAGTTTAATTTAGAGTGGATGAATTGTATGTAGTGGATGCTGTGGGATTCTATTAGTCCAAATCTCATGCCACTTAATGCTTTGAGGCCATGGCTCAAATTAGCCGAGTTAAACAACCTAGCCTTACCACTGTAATTTCTTTTGCTAAAAGCATCTACGCTACAGTTGTTCTGAAATTATACACAAAAATACTATTATAAAAAAATTCTTTATTTCAAAAGTTATTACATTTTAACCATGTCACATTACTCAGAGAATGCCAATTTTTCTGGGACAAATGAATTTCCTATTTCAAATTTCATTAATGAGAACTGATAAACAAAGGCATACAAAAACAAAGATTAAAAATTAATTCAAGGTTAATACTATTCTCAAGTCTTGATTATATCAATGCTCTGTTCTTCCAAGAAAGTGCTCATCACATTAGTTGTCTGAGTCTAGATAGCAGCTCTGGTGTGAAGAACCGTGTCAACTGAGGAGCATGTCTGAGAAGTAACTGCTTCTCTTCTTCTTCTAAAATATTTTTCCTGTTACCAGAGAAAAAAAAAAAAAGCAATCTTGTACAGAACAGTGTCAATACAAAAAATGTATATGACAATTTACAAAACATTAAATGACCTGGCTAAAAACATCAGTTTTAAATAGAAGAAAAATATATCTTTAAATTAGACCTCTCCTTTAGTCCTACTTTTATGCAGTTTTCTTTTATACCATTTGATATCCTGGATGAGGGGGAAGAAAATTATTAACCTTGCCACAATTAAACATAATGTACTTAAAAAAGTAACTATAATGTACACAGATCATTCCTAAAAATGTTCTTAAAAAACACTTACTTCCTGCCCCTGGAGTCTGTTCTCTTTATAGGGCTCCTACAGAATTAAGGTGGAACCATAGGTGATACAATGTAATATCTATGTCTATCTAGGGATAGTGCAGGCAACTATGCAGAGTAACTATGTATTATCATCACTGTGGTAATTACATTGTGAGCATCTAGAATCTTAGGATATGATGAACTGGTATTGGTAGTGTTGTAGGGACAGGTGATGTCCCGAGCAGAAACTGAATCTTGCAGGGTGTTGCTTAAGACTGAGTTGGGAGGTATTTGGTGCTTGTTTGGTAATTTCAGCATAAAAGTATTTTATCTGTGTAGTTTTTGTTTTGCATGAAGGCAGGGGTAAACTGTATATTTCTATTTCGGAAATAATGGTTAGTTATGGAGTGGTTCTGATGGGCAGGCAAGATCTAGTGCTGTTGCAAAGAACTGAGTGCCGAGCATGAGGTGGCATTGTTCTGGGATGATCTTGTTTCACTGTGTAGGTGTTAAGAGTTTGTCGTTGCTTAACAGCCATTGACTGTTTTGACTGCTTTATTTTATGTGATTTGTAGCTTTGTTTGCTTTTGAGAGGATGGATGATCAGGCATATGGAATGGATGAAGTATGAATATTATGCTCAAAGATTCTTTACCTTGGAAAAAAACTAATTACTATCTAAATCATTACAAACTCAAACAACTAGCTATGAAATCATCCCACTGACACCCACCCTACTTCAGCCAATATGATTGCCAGTCTTGAACCTCCATCATTGTCCACTGCAGTTCCTAGAGCTGAATTCGTGTGTGAATCTATTGCTCTTTGTATTCAGTTATCTGCCTCAACTCTTTGTTTAATTATTGAACAGGAAGATAAAATTAATGGGTAAGTCATTTTCTTCATTATCCATAGGGACAGGGAAGAAAGAACACTACCTATGTATTTCCTGCCAAATAAGGCTATTAAGAAGAGTGGGAGCACAGGCTGGAAATCTTCCCCCTTGTATTATTACATTCCAAACAGAGGAATTGAGGAAGGACACAAGTTTTGTCCTCTAAAGCTCAGCTGTCTATTCCTAACACTACCTCACCAATTAGAAAAGGGCAAACATGTATGGGAAACAGAAAGATTTTGTTTCATGAGTAGTTCAACTCAATAACAGCAACATATACCACCAAAACCAATGCTCACGGGAGTTGCCAAGTTTCTTTCAAAACGATGATAATAGGCTTCCCCCTTGGTTAAGTTTGACAATCAACTGCTAGGAAGTGTTCATCGTTCAGAATTGGCTAATGCTATTTTAAAATGCATATGTTGTGATGAACTGAATTACCTTGATCCCTTGTTGTATATTAAACAGACATAATATTTACTCACCTGAGCATTTCGTACTGATAGGCATACTCATGCTCCTCCTGCTGCTGCCGCTTGATAGTATTTCGCATGGCTCGCCTTTCCTCCAATAACCGATCGACAAGTAGCCTGTGGTCTAACTGACGGCGCTTACGAGCTTCAGAAACAAGCTTATCAAGGTGAGCCTCCTCTGCCAATACTTCAAGAAGCTGTAAAGTTAATATATTTTACTTTTTGATATTAAAATGACAGATGATTCTTCTAATAACTCTAATTAATTTTCAGTAGAAAATATAGAAATTATTGTAATCATCATATATCATCATATATGACCTTTCTCAGCTATCCTCAATCAATCAAGAGATTCAAAATTCTTAATTTAAAAACTTGAGCCACTCACTTAGAATCCCTCTTAAAATATTCCAATCAATGTCTATGTCTAAACATTCTACTGTAAGAATGAAGGTTGTTACTAAATAAAAGCACACGTACTTTTACAACAGTTATTTCTCAATACCAGGATAGTTTTACAAAAATTACAGGTAAACCAAAGTATATGATTTTTTCAAACATTTATTCTGTTTCTTATACTAGATCATCGTTTCCTATGTCAGCGAGGTAGCACCAGGAAAGACAAAGAATGGCCCATCCTCTCATAAACACACATATACATATATTTCTTTTTTCTTTCTTCGGGAGTTAACTGAAGGTGTTAACTGTCAATTGGGAGGTAAGTTTGAATGGAGAAAAAGTGGAGGAAGTGAAGTGTTTTAGATATCTGGAAGTGGATTTAGCAGCGGATGGAACCATGGAAGCAGAAGTGAATCATAGGGTGGGGGAGGGGGCGAAAGTTCTGGGAGCATTGAAGAATGTATTTGTGCATGTATGGGCATATTTGTATATGAGTGGATGGGCCATTCTTCATCTCTTTCTTGGCACTACCTTGCTGACATAAGAAATGACAATCAAGTATAATAGATAAATGAATATTTCTTACCAAATTCTTATATTCAGCTTCTTTTTCTCGTTCTTTGGCATTTTGTTCTTGTTTGAATCTGAAAATCAGATTAGTACATAAGTACTACAAAAAAATTCATCAAAATATTTTGACTTAAGAATTAAACTTAGTTTCAATCTCTAAAGACAAAATGGCCATTAAAAAAGACCACAAATATATACCTGACATAAACTAAAGTTTGAATAATGGTGGATGTCTAGCTAATTCTATGTGATATACACTTTTAAAAAACAAACCATGTGATACAATATTAACAAAATATGATAAAGACTACCAGTAAGTACAAAACAGGATATACATCTGATAGTCCTCTCATCATTCTGAACTATACTTACTTAAATTTCAATCCATCTGTATTATCATGGATGAATCATAGGTTTAAAACCTCTCATCTCACTCATACATACCCTCAACTCAAGTTTATGCAAAGGCTTCAAAAATACTACATTGTTTCTTGATTACTTCACTCTGCACACTGAGTTAAACTTAAAAGTCAGATAATGGTACAACACATCTTGAGCTAAATTGCTAACCACATCACATATACATAACTTGAAATGAATATCCTACAAAAGGGCCCTAAATCTCTCAAACTTCATTTTATTGTCTCTGTATTTCTTTCTAATACTTCTTTATATTAGTTGAGACAGCATGGGCAGCTGAGGCCCTAATCAAGTGCAGCCCATTAACGCTATATATTTATTCATTTTTCATTTATTTTACTTGATCGCTGTTTGCCGCATCAGCGAGGTAATAAATGGTAACAAGGAAAAAGACCCATCCACTCGTATACACATATATATACATACACACACATAAATACATATACATATATACACATGTACATATTCATACTTGCTTGCCTCCATCCATTCCTGGCGCCACCCCACCCCTCAGGAAACAGCATCGCTACCCCCTGTGTAAGCGAAGTAGTGCCAGAAAACAGACCACAAAAGGCCACATTCAGTCCAGCTGTTATGTGTAATGCACTGAAACCACAGCTCCCTATCCACAACCAGGCCCTACAGACCTCTCCATGGTTTACCCCAGACGTTTCACATACCCTAGTTCAGTCCACTGACAGCACATCAACCCCAGTATACCACACTGTTCCACTTCACTCTATTCTTTGCACACCTCTCATCCTCCTGCATGTTCAGGCCCTGATAGCTCAAAATCTTTTTCACTTCAACCAACCTTCCACCTCCAGTTTGGTCTCCCGCTTCTCCCTTTTCCCTCAACCTCTGACACATATATCTTCATTATCAACCTCTCCTCACTCATTCTCTCCATATGTCAAAACCATACTCTTCTGCTCTCTCAACCACACTCTTTTTATTACCTCACATCTCTCTTACCCTTTCATTACTTACTTGATCAAACCACCTCACACCACATATTGTCCTTAAACATTTCATATCCAACACATCCACCCTCCACCATACAACCCTATCTATAGCCCATGCTCTGCAACCATATACTACTGTTGGAACTACTATTCCTTCAAATATATCCATTTTAGCTCCGAGGTAACATTCTCTCTTTCCACACATTCCTCATCACTCCCAGAACCTTTGCCTCCCCCCCCACCCTATGACTCACTTCCTTTTCCATGGCTCCATTCGCTGCTAATTCCACTACCAGGTATCTCAAACACTTCACATCCTCCAAATTTTCTCCATTCAAACTCATATCTCAACTAACTTGTCCATCAACCCTGCTGAACCTAATAACCATGCTTTTATTCACATTTACTCTCAGTTTCTCCTTTCACACACTTTGTCAAACTCTGTCACCACCTAGGGATTGATAAACAGATGGGTTGACTGTGGATCAACTGTCGCAACCAGGATTCAAACCTATACGCTTAACATCCTGGGCGGCCCGTGAATGCGTCACGGTCAGGAATGCTACCTGCATCACCATATTCACATCATGTGATCTATTCCATGTACTTACTAATTTCCTCTATCTTGTGTACCAATTTTTCTATAAAGAAAAATAATATTCTAAATACCATATACTGTAATACAGCTTTTACTGACTGTAACTGACTATCCCATTCTTCCTTCAAACGGAGCTTTGCTGCTTCAGCTTGTCTCTGATTTTCTTCTGCGTGCTTCTTCTCCTGAGCTTGTTTCTCCATTACCTCCAGTTCCAAAAGTGTATCACGAATAACTTCCCTCTTATGCTGGCAAGGTAAATAAAGCAAAGTTAACCAATAACTTCACAATTAAAGTAATTTTCCTTATTAGTAAACATATATGGACTTTCTAGGCTATTTCAGTCGGACTAATTATTAGTTCTAATAGTAATAAGTTATCTATCATATCAATTATCATTAACCTTCTTCCCATTTACAATGTGTGAATGAGGTGCATTAACTCACTTTTTCATACACATCCTCCATTCATGTTCACTGTGTTAAAGAAAACATGAACATTTACACTAATGTAAATGCTTATTTAACTTTTCCATTCTGCATACCGCATTCATTTGCCATGTGAGACATAAGTTCTGCAAGACCATTTACTCTCACACATTTACCACAGTCATTATAAGAGTTCATCATTAGTCAGAAGTCTTACAAAACATACATGCCATATAAAGTCAGAACTCCCCAGTTAACTCTGTCAAGTGAATGTTTTAATCCTATCAATACTGCAATCACTTTCTTCTTTGAAACTTTCTCCACTATGTGCCTAAGAGCATATCTTGTTCGTCACCTATTAATCTTTTCAACATATCATTCACATTCCTACTATACACCTTGCCAACTGTACTGAGGGGACACATGAAAATAACTGTTGCTTAGTATTTTACCTCACCTGTTCCTTCTCAAGTTCTTTAACCATGGCTAACTCTCGATTGTTCAGTTGCAGTCTCTTCATCTCTTCTTTTTGTCTCTCTAATTCTTTCTGTAGCTCCACTCTCAAATTATACTCCTCTGCTGTCCTACATATAAATCATAAGTTATAAAAAATTATATTTTTGTTATCACTTAATCCCATTTCCAGTTCTAAAGGATGCACATAAACTCCTTTTCACTCAAATAAACCTTCAGTTTACCAGTTATTTGATCTATATATAACTACTTGTTATCAGTGTTAACACTCATTCCTTTATGATGACTGTCATGAAATGAAAGCTGTGAGCATCTACATGCATTTTACTAATCATGTGCATAATTCCAATAACCTGTCACCAATGGTCACTCATCATCCCTTTAAGGAGAAAACAATTACTAAGCTTCATCACTGAGCTGTTCAATCATTATAATTATTATATTTTATTATTATCATTATCAATCACTATTATATCTATTATTATTATCAACATGTAATATTAAAGTTATTATTATTATCATTGTAAAAATATATTTTTGCAGTGTGATTTTATTGACATATGTATGTGATGTTATGAAACAATGGTTAACAATTAAAAATACTTTAACAATTATATTGTAATTTGGAGTAAATTTTCTTATTCTATAACATATGAATAACTTAAAAGTGATCAGGGCTTTGTAGATGAGGGAAATTATAAGGTTAGGAAATGTAAAAGAAAGAAAAACATATATGTATAAGTAAATAGAACTTACGAAAGCGTAACAACTTTCACTGGGGTTAAGATATACCTTACTTTCAGTGCTATGATACATCAATATTACTGTCATATACTCTCATATGCTTGATGCAGCAATTGAACAGGATGTGTGTGATTTAGGTCACTGACCATTTGCTCCTAATGCTAACTTGCTAAGATGGGAAAAGCAATCAGGTGTAGAAAGACTCTTCATCTAATACATGGTAATATTATATAAAATGAGAGGTTGTGACTCTTTATGAGACTATTTAATATAAGAATTACTGTCAGGACTTTTCACATGACTAATAAGTTGAATTACAACTTCTACACCCTAGATCCTTGTGCAGAGTGACACACAGCATGTACAGTTAAATAAAAAAGAATTAAAAAATTTGAAAAACTGGTTAAACTTTTTACTTCAAAATCGAAAATAAACGTAATAATGACATTCTTTCCATCAGAATTCACCAACAGGACCTACCTTGCCAGATTTCTGTCAAGACATTCCTCCTCTTTTAGCTGAAGCTGTTTAAACTGACTCTGCTTCAAAAGGAAGTGACGAGTGAATTCATGACATTCATGTTTCCTTTTTAACTGTCTGAAAGGAGAAAATATCTGTTATTTGTCAATTCATAACAGTTTCAACACTAATGAGTATCGTTCCCTTCAACTGAGCAGTTTATTTTCAAATCATACCCCAAATTGTGTATATAATCACATCAAAATTATATATATAAAGTTATCGCCAGATTTCATAAAACAGAACTTACTCTTCTTTCTCCCTTTTCATTAATTTGTCCTCATCTATCTCAGACAGCATGGCAAGAGTTTTCTCAGCCTCAGCCTTTGCGTTACTTGCTGCTTTCTCTGCTATCTGCTCTTGAAGAACCTAAAGAAAATGGTTTTAAGGCCAACAGACTCTTTGCCATACGACAGGCAGAATAAGCCAAGAACTATGGATAATGAACATGTGCATGGGTCAGGTGAGTATGTCAAATTAAAAATGTTAAAATATTAATGCTGAAAACATAAACATTTGTACTTTATCAATAAGTTCAGTATTAAGATAGGTCACACTATCCTCATTGATGATCACATAAAGATCAACAAAAAATGTAATGTCATCAACATTATTACCACTCACAGGCATCATTCCCCTTCATACTCCTCAAAACATTATTAACAGTCTTAAATTGTTTAAGCCAAAATCAGGGCAACGAGTTGGCTTTAAACCTTCAGCTTACCCAGTCACGTTTTAAAATTTCTTGCTCTCAAAATCAAGCATAATTCAGCCTTTGCTTTCTAAACTTCCTTCCTTCAGCTATTCTCTTTAAATCCTGTCAACAACGATGTCCCTCAGGGTTCTGTCCTATTGCCTACTCTCTTTCCTCTCTCCATAAATGATCATTTCTCTTCAACTGATGACCCTATTTGCTCTTATGCTGATGATTCTACTTCACACATTTCATCTCCCTTTCAATCCTTTCCTCACTCCAATACTCATTGTCTTTCTTGCTCTGAACATACTATATGTAATTTGGAATCGAGAGCCTGGTAAAATTCAACAGTGCTAAAATGCAATTTCTACTTATATATCTTTCTAAATATTACTTTTTCTGTTTTCTTTCATTCTGAATCACCACAATTCAACACTGCAATTACACAAACATGCTGTGGATAACCATCTCCTCCACTCTCTCCAAGAAACCCCACATAATCAACATCACAGGTATGCTTCTCAAAAGTTGGGGATGATGAGTAATTATTTTTCTTGTAAGCATATATTTCACACACTTCGCATGAAGCACTGCTTATCTATTTGGGGTGGTTCTTTCTTCACCTCTCAATTATATTAGCCAAAGTGGAATCAAAAGGCTTCTGTCTAATTCTAATTCTGGCACCATCTCTCTCAGTCAATTTCTTTCTGCCATAATGTTGCTGCTCTCTCCCCCATTTTACAGTATCATTTTGCCTACTGCCCTCATAAGCAGTCTGAATGTGTCTCCTACAGCTAACGTTTGAACTCGTGGCATGTGTCTGGCTGCTCATTACTATACTTTCTATGAAGATACCAGTCATAAGAGGACTGACCATTATGATTTTTCTTTTATTCTTAGAACAATGAAGCTGTGAAACTCTCTTTCATCTCTCCCTCTTCCTATACTCTTTTCATATTTAAGACACAGGTCTACAAACACCAGAGGAACTCTGATGAATTTCTTTACTATTTTCTCATAATATGTTTTCTTTTCAAGTAATATGGCCGTGATTAAGGCTAGTCATTTCCTGTATCATGCCAGTCGCTATAAAAAAATGCAAATGATATGAAAATATCTACAGAAAAATTAACTTGCCCTCTGTGTTTCTAGCATCTTTGCATGTTTTTCTGCATTTGTGATTTTGAGAGACAACTGTTCTTCAGAATCCAACTGCTCCAAAAGTTTGGCATACTGCTTGTCTTTAGTCTGTGGGGAAAAGGAGCAGATGTTATAAAACATGCAAGAATTATCCATAAGTCAAATGAGAACTGTAACCATATGCAGTGAAAAGTATTTTGTTTTTTCAAACTGCTCCAAGTGCTATGAAAAATGAGTCTAATCTTAAAATAATGCTAAGCACTATCTATTTAAATACATTACCTAATAACCTCAGCACACAGTTTATGCTTTAATTTAGTGATGTTAAGTAATTAACATATGAACTTATCAATCCCCCAAAAAATTGTTTGACTAACATTCTTAGAACATACTGTGCTTTATTATTTACCACAGACAAGATGGTGATTAACATAACGTGATGAAATATACACAGATACATATGTCTTACTTTTTTTATTTTCTTTTGGGCCTCTTTTTCTGCAATAGCTGCACTGTTATCACATGCCAAAGCACATGCATGGAGCTTTGACTCTAAAGCTCTTAACTCTGAACTTGAGGACATAATCTGTCGTCTGAAAAATAAGGCCACACATAATTAGATTCATCCCTGGGGATAGGGGAGAAAGAATACTTCCCACGTATTCCCTGCGTGTCGTAGAAGGCGACTAAAAGGGGAGGGAGCGGGTGGCTGGAAATCCTCCCCTCTCGTTTTTTTTTTTTTTATTTTCCAAAAGAAGGAACAGAGAAGGGGGCCAGGTGAGGATTTTCCCTCTAAGGCCCAGTCCTCTGTTCTTAACGCTACCTCGCAAACGCGGGAAATGGCGAATAGTATGAAAAAAAAAAAAAAAAAAAAATAATTAGATTCACTGATCGGAAAATCTTTCCTTGATATGAATGCCTACATGTATGGTATGAAAAA
This sequence comes from Panulirus ornatus, assembly GCF_036320965.1. NCBI lineage: Eukaryota > Metazoa > Arthropoda > Malacostraca > Decapoda > Palinuridae > Panulirus > Panulirus ornatus. Next base: position 11,377,486 of record NC_092291.1, read on the forward strand.
TAAGAATGGGTTAGGCTTAAAAACAACCAAGCACTTCACTAACAATATTTAAAATACTGTTTGATGTATTTTGTTTCCAAAGTTAAGAACAGGATGAAATTAATTCACAGCTTCTGACCTGAGGTAAATAAGTCTGGTGTCTCATTATTGATACAGAATGTTGTGCTGAGGTGGTACAAATATGAGAACAGAATTAATTAAAGTACAAGAGAACAAACTGGACTGGAGTGAGCAGATGCAAAGGTGGTAACAAGGAAATTGAAAATGAGATGGAATAGGTATAATATTTTGAAAGACCACTGAATGTTAGATGACAGGGTGTTGGATGTGGTGTTTGGGACATAGTGGTATGTGAAACTGGAGAGTCACAGCAAAAGGTTTCATGAAAGGAGAGGAGAAAGTGAAAGCCTTGGAAAAGAGTTGTGGCAAAGTGGCAGGAGAGGTGGGATTGCAACTGATAATTTAGTCAAACATTTCAACAAATATATCGCCCAAGTTGAGGTGCCTGATTATGGCAGAATGCATGGATAGTACCCTTACATAAACACAAGGTGGACAAAAGTGAATATTAAGCTCGCATAAATATAACTCTATTGAGTATATTCTGCCTCTGCTGGTGTATGGGATAGAAGTCACTAAGATGGCAATGGCATACGTAGTAGCATGGACACATCAAAGTGAAAAAGAGGGCTGCTTAGGGGGGGTTAGTACGTGCTTGTGGGGTTACTGAGGTGCTAGCACCACTAGGTGTTAGGAGAGAGACCTTCCAAAACTGTCAGGGTCAAATGCTTTGCTCAGAGATTTTAAGGAGTATTAAAATTCTTTGCAGTATTGCCGAATAACTAAAGTTAGTCAATCTGTTGTCAACTTAAGAGCTTGGAACAACCTTCCCTCTCCCTCCTCCAAGATATGTGCACAATGCTTGGTGGGCTTACATGTCCATTGCAAACCAATTTTTATTGGAACTGGAAACATCCTTAGGTGTACATCCTTGAGCTATCATCATTGCCTTGATCTCCTCAGAAAATTAGCAGCAGCAGCAATGATTACCGACAGCCTTTAAGGATAACTTGAACAGAATCTGTCATTTATTAAACCTCAAAGTTCAAGGCAGCATTAATGCTAGAGCATCAGGTGCCTAAGTGCTTTTTGCTTTCTTTAGTGCAAATGTCCACTACCATTTAGAGTTATTCATGAACATGTCAATAGACAGCAATAATTTCGTATAAAATACCAATAATGATAATACAATGTTCCTAGATTATATTTTTACCCTTTACAAATTATATTACTTAGAGAAACTGTTTACGTGAAAGATTTACCTTAACGCAGCTGCATTCCAATTATTTTCCATGATTATTCTGTATTGTCATATAATAACCCAACCCCCATTCACCGTCTTTGTTATGCGTTTGTTTGGAGTTGACTTCCTACTACTTTATATTTCCTTCTTTCTTATTTAATTGTTCATTTGTCTTATAGTTATTACAGTTTATGTTTAAACTTTTATTGTGATTTGTGTAAACCAAATCCGCCATAATTGCTAGTTATGTGGAGGATATATGACTACATTTTTTTTTTTTTAAATAATAGGACATTATATGCAAAATGTCATTCATTATATATGTATATATATATATATATATATATATATATATATATATATATATATATATATATATATATATATATATATATATATATTTGGGTTGAATGATACTACAAATGTTTGTGAAAAAATATTTTTCATATAAAGAAATATTAAAAAGCTCCCGAAAACTTTAAAGTAAAAATCGTTTTTTTTATAAAGATATTCCGAAATTATTCATATAGTTCGAAATAACTGATAGTGAAAATTAAAGAAAACATGGTAACTTAACATATCTAAAAAGATTCGCGCACGCCCTGCATCTGCCTCATTCTGGAACACCGGTCAGCTGAGGCAAGTTTGAAAATTTTTTGTCTTTAGGAATCTACTGCATCCGTGGATGCTTTGAGTTAAGATTATCCTTAAAATGTTCTACGATCATGAGGTTTACGGAAGGAATTGTTGATTTGTTCTTGAGAAAGCGTTGTATTTGAATATTTAAACCTATGTTTGTGATGGCTTTTATGGTAGCACGAGTTGCGTGCGTCCGACCCCATTACGAGTATGTGTTGCTGTATCTTGTAGGGACGAGATAATTATGCTTGTATTGTAATCACTCATGGCGAGGCCGTAACTTGTTTTAAGGACATCCCTAAATAACATAGAATTGGGGAAATGTATGTAAATGTAAGGTAGTCTCGAGATATCCTTGGGTGCGTGTATTACAGAACTGCCAAACGTCGAGATGGTAGCCATTGGAATGGCTCTAAGGTAAGTATTGCCAGGAAGAGCCAGGCAGGGCCAGTATAGGTGATATTACTTGTTACTCTTGAAACCTCATTTTCCCCACGTCTTTGCTGTACTCTTGTGGTTGGTTTAGCTCCGCGTCTGTACAAGCTTTTTATTGTGGGTCATTGTGTGGAATGCAGTTTTATTATTTAGTATACATCGAGTACGTACCTTATAAGTTTTAGTTATCAGTTATTGAAAAATCGGATTGATGGATGTTTTGAGCCATAATGGAGATGGGTGTAGACTGATAACAATGAGCCATGTGGTCCATAGCGGAAATGAGTAAGTTTGAAATGTTCTCGATTGTTATTGTTCTATAGGTTTATTGCTCTTAGATTGCCACATTTTTTCATGATAAACTCTGTAACTTTAGGTTTATGTTCCATTGTATATCTGATGAGCAGAAGGTTTCCCGAAGAAGCCTAACCACCGGTTTTGGTATTTTTCTAGTGGTTACAGATTGTTGAATGTTATGTTTATTACTGTATATTAAGAATTGCATTGACATTGTTGTAATTAATACCACGCCATAATCATCCGGCTTGTAAAGTTTTTTAGGAAAGTCCTCTATTGAATCTTGTTAAAACCTTCAATGGACAGCGCCTACTTTTGGTTTGGTTTAAAATTAGGCTCCGGGTTTATTTTTACATATTTGGAAATGTATAATTTCTTAAAACTTGAAACTTTAAGGTTTACTCTGGTGAAGCTCAAGTAGGTTATAGCAATATTTCATGACGTTCTAAACATTAAGTTGCCTTGAAATGAATTATAAATCAACTGTAATGAAGATATTTCATGTTTTCTACCCTCTGCCAGGGCTGGAAAATGAAGATGAAGAAAGCATCTGGAAATGGGTGAGCTTGGGGGATAGAAGTGTGCATTTTGTGGAAGGTGGGAATGTGGAAAGGTAGATTAGGGTTTTGAAGTGAGGTGAAAATCGACGTGAGAAAGGATTGTTTAATAAATTTTAGAGAAAATAGTACTTAGTTACTTGCAGGGAAGGTATATACTTCAACTGAAAAATGGTAAGTGATGGGGCAAGAAGGCTTGGTTAACTTAAATGGAATTATTCTTTTGTATGTTAATGGTACGAAAACAAAGGGATTGATGAGGTGAAAAGGAGATAGAACAAGTATTTAGTTGGTATGCTGAATGTTGATTGGTAGATGTGGAGAATTTTGGAAACAAGGTGGGCTAAATGAAAGGCATAGCAAGTGGTTTGGCAAAAAGAATTTGTGAAAGCTAGTCATAGGATAAAGGTCAGCAAAATGGCTTGAGTGGATGGATTTTGTTGAATTTGAGTAACGTTGTGATATTTATATTTATGGACCTTCTTGAGGTGTTTGTTGGCAGAATACCTGTGTAGTGCTATAGTATAAAGGCTAGGGGTACGAAAGTGGATGTTCATGATAGGTGTATAAGTAGATTGTTTAACCAGTAAGTTTTATAGGAGTAGTGGTCAAGAGGTGGATGGTGTGCATAAAATATCAGAATGGGTTGGTACAATCGATGAACTTGTAAAACCATTATTCAGATGTTAACTTTTATCCTCTTGCCTTCATACATTGGTAATGTAGAGGCTCTTCACCAATCCTGACACTTCACAAAGATCTGTACATGTACTGAATATCCTAAATTACAAGTGGTGCACAATTATCCCAATCTTTAAGAAATTCATCTGCAATCCCATCCACTCCAATTGATTTGCTGGTATCACTGCATGTTTAAAACATCAATGAAGTCTGTGAACAGTTCTTTGATAGACATAGGAATAAAACAATGAGAACTTAAGGAATAAAACAGAGAACTTTAACTTATTAAGCAAGAAACTTGACAAAGATATGCGGTACTTTCTGTTACTCGTGTAAAATGTTGCATGCTAGCGGAGAATGGCGAATATAGGGCCCCACACGTTTATAACTCCTGTCCAGTAAAGTTTAGATAGGTAATTAAGTAATGTGTTGCCATACTGCACCTGCTTGTCATGTTGACACTTGGTGAGGTTTTAGCTTTATCATTTAACAAATGATGGCAGTAGTCTTCATGAAACTTTTTGATGTTAGGGAGTCTATAATTATAATTTCCCTGCTTCTGATATAGTGCAGCATGGAAGTTGTTTTGGGATTACATATAATTGTAACATGTACTTCATCTTTGGTTTATGTAATATAGTAAGATGATGCTCCAACAGGGTCCATCACTTGTCTGAAATAGAGCCATAGGTAATAGAAGTAATGATAATGAACATTTTAAATCATTTTTGCAGGTTATGCAGTTGAAGTCTGTCTCAGCACTTGGAGATATGCTGCTGTGGCCACAATATTCAACCAAGGTAATTATATAAACTTTCTTGTTCGTCTTTCAATATTGTATTTGGTACTTTTTATTCCTGACTTTCCTGATGATAATGGAGAGGGTTCGCATTTATTTTGCTGAAACCTGACGAAATTTCTCCTGCCTGTCTGATGTTTCTCTTTAACATGGTTGCATACCCAGAACTCAAATTATTTCATACATCAGTACTCATAAAGCATGTAATGATCTGAACCACCAGTCCTACAATTTGCTTGAATGGCTAAAAAAAAAAAAAAAAAAATCAGATGTTACCAGTCTTACAGGGTATGAAAGGAGAAAGTTGAACTTATGGTTTAATGTGATTTGTAGATGAATGGAATGGATTAAGTGGATGACCAAAGTATGATTATAGTGATAAACTTAAATGTTGTGCAGTAATTGTAGAACTTCCTCTACATAGTACAAGTTGTAGATGAATAGAATATACATGAAATTGCACAGCGTACAGAAGTCAAGAAATGGCAAATTTCGACATGGCCATGTAAGTATAAATTTCTTCAAAAGATGTAATTATGCACCATGACAAATGTGGAAAAGTACTGGGATTCAGTGTGGGCCAGCCTGTGGTTGTATCAGCATGGGTTCAAATGGTGAGCATTGTAGTCTGCCTTCGACCATCCCTTAGGACGTGTGTACATGGTTATGAGATGGTAACGAGTGTACACCACGCCCCTCAATACAAATATTGTAATAAAAATTCTTTAGTGTGGAACTAGATTGTTTTCAGATAGGTGCTTTGTGACAGGCATGCTCAAGTAATATTTTTGTCAATCTTTTTCTCCCACCATGAAAGCCCCTTGTGTTTGGATTGTGGCAGAGTGTTAGAATGGACATGTGTAGCCACATGGCAGAGCCAGCCTCTCCTGCCCCCAATCACCATGCAGTTGCAAAGTTGAATGATGGCTTTAGGCAATTCATTGGATGGATCTTTGATTTCCTCTACTGCATCCCTCATGGTAAGCATCCATTATATTTTGTTTTTGCACTGAGAATACAGTGCATTGGTTGAATGTTGCATACTTCATAAACTGTTCCACTTTACATGTAGAATGTTTCCCTACAAGTAAGGTTTGAACTGGTATGTCATCCTGCTCATTCCTATAGTTTCTTATAGAAACCAGTCATAAGAGGATTGTCTTGTTTTGTTTCAGGAACAGTGAAGCTGTGAAGTTTTTTTTTTTTTTCTCCTTGTACCCTTTTCACATTTAAGACACAAGGTCTTTAAACTCTAGGAACTTTACTCTTTTCTTGTATGTTTTCATTTCAGATAATGTGGTTCTGATTGAGGCAAGTTACTGTCATATCAGTTGCTATAAAAAAAATACCAAAGGAAAGATTTACTCGCTCATTGTTTCTAGCATCTTTTATTTATTTTTTTTTTTTTTTTTTGTGACATGAATTATTATACTTGATAGCCATTTCTCACTTCAGTAAGGTATCCCTGGGAAACTGGCCCGTCCACTCGTGTATATAAATGCCCATTCACCTAAAGGCATATACATGATTGCGCATACATGTAGACGTATACATATACACACGTACATATTCATGCTTGCCTTCATCCATTCCTGACGCTCCCCTACCCCACAGGAAATGGCATCACTGCCCCCTGCTTCAGCAAGATAGCACCAGGAAAATTGACAAAAAAATACCACATTCACATCATCTTTAGAGGTAATGTGATGCACCGGAACTACAGCTCCCTATCCACCCACATCCAGGCCCTACAAAACTTTCCATGGTTTACTCCAGGTGCTTCACATGCTCTGGTTCACTCCATTGATAGCATGTCGACCCCAGTATACCACATTGTTCCAATTCTCTTATTTGTTGCACATATTTTGCCCTCCTGTATGATGAGGCCCCAATTGCTCAAAATCTTTTTCACTCCATTCTTCCATCTCCAGTTTGGTTTCTCACTTTGTGTTCCCTCCACCTCTGACACATTCTCTTCAATCTTTCCTTGCTCATTCTGTGTCCAAACCATTTCAATGCACCCTCTTCTCTCTCAACCACACAGTATTACCACGTCTCTTACCCCCTTCATTACTTACTCGATCAAACAACCTCACACCACATACTGTCCTCAATTCATTTCCAACACAAGCACCCTCCTCCACATAACCCTATCTTTAGCCCATGCCTCGCAACCATATTGTTGGAACTACTATTCCTTCAAACATACCCATTTTTTTTTCCTGAGGAAATGTTCTAGACTTCCACACGTTCAACACTCCCAGAACCTGTCACCCCCTCCCCTACCCTGTGACTTGTTTTGCAGGGTAACACTGGTGTACACCGCTTTCCCCTTAATGCAAATATTGTATTCAAAATTTCTCTACGAGGCTTCATAATTGTGGAACCAGACCGTTTTCAGATAGGAACATTGTAACAAGCACATGCAAGTAATATTTATCGAGTATCTTTTTCTCCCCCCAGTGTAATGGGTTGCTTTACCCTAGCGTGAAAGCCCCTTGTGTTTGGATTGTGGCTGAATGTTATAATGAACATGTGTAACCACATGGCAGAGCCAGCCTCTCGTACCTGCAATCACCATGCAGTTACGAAGTTGAGTGGTGGCTTTAGGCAACTTGTTGGAATAATCGTTAATTTCCACTACTGCATCCCTCTTGGTAAGCATCCATTCCATATGTTGATACACATACCACAATACTGCAAGGAACTATAAAGGAGCTATTTTTGACTTGGTGAAAAATAGTTAGGCAAACATTGAATGTATTTGATTTATTGTAGTCATCCCGATAGTTCTTGCTCAAAATGTCATATCCAGCCCCTGGGTCATGGCATTATTGTTCTAGTATTCCCTAGCCATTCACCCACCAAATTTATGTTTTAGTACTTTTGGTCAGGAGCTGGGGGTATAGCAATACACACACTGAACCATCTGCTATTTCATGTTAGCAAGTATGGGTCATGGTGGTGGTACACCAGTTTTTCTTTAAAGTGGTGGGTCATTCCCTTAGTGACAACTAGTTATACACAGGTAGCAAATAAGTGGTCAATTATTTAATCCCTTAATGTACAGAAGGAAAAAAAATTCCAAGAATTGTTCATGTGAATACAGTACTGGCATTGGTTGTCTGTAACATACTTCATAAGCTTTTCCACATTGCTCTTTTCATATTGCCTTTTGTGCAGTTGCCTCCATACTTCATCTCTCAACATGCAGGAAAACAGTTTGAACAAAAAATATTGGAAGTTGGTATGTATCATTTTGCCCACTGCTCTTGTAAGCAGTCTGAATGTGTCCCTAAAAGTAAGGTTTGAACGAGCATGTCTTCCTGCTCTTTCCTGTAGTTTCTATATAGAAACCAGTCATAAGCTGTGAATTTCCTTACCTCTCTTCTTATACCCTTTTCACATGTAAGACACCCTTTTCACATGTAAGACACATTTTTGAACACCAGAGGAACTTCACTCTTTTTCTTGTATGTTTCATTTCAGATAACGTGGTTCTAATTGAGGCAGGTTACTGCATGTCATATCAGTTGCTTTAAAAAAGATAACCTAAGGAAAGATTTACTTGCCTGTTATGTTTCTAGCATCTTTGAATGTTTTTAGCATTCGTGACTTTTAGATGACTTTTCTTGATAGTCGTTTCCTGCTTCAGTAAGGTAGCCCTGGGAAACTGATGGAGAATGGCCCATCCACTCGTATATATAAATGCCCATACACACGCACATCAGCATATACATAATTATGCATAGGTATTGACGTATACATATACACACGTGCATAGTCATACTTGCGTGCCTTCCATTCCTGAAGCTACCCCACCCCACAGGAAATGGCATCACTACCCCCTGCTTCAGCAAGGTAGCACCAGGAAAATTAACAAAAAATACCACATTCACACACCATCTTTAGAGGTCGTGTAATGCACCAAAACCATAGCTCCCTATCCACATCCAGGCCCCAGAGGACTTTCCATGGTTTACCCCAGACTTCACATGCCATGGTTCAATCCATTGATAGCACATCTACCCCAGTATACAACATTGTTCCAATTTACTCTTTGTATCACACCTTTTACCCTCTTGAATGCTTATGCCATGATCGCTCAAAATCTTTTTCACTTCAGCCTTCTACCTCCAATTTTGCTTCCCCACTTGTTCCCTCCACCTCTGACACATATCTTCTTTGTCGATCTTTCCTCGCTCATTCTTTCAGTGTCCAAACCGTTTCAACACACCCTCTCTTGATCTTTCAACCACACACTTTAATGCCACACATCTCTCTTGGCCCTTTTTATTACTTGATAAAACAACCTCACACCACGTGGATACTGTCCTCAATTCATTTCCAACACATGCACCCTCCACACAACCCTGTATGTAGCCCATGCCGCTTAACCATATAACATTGTAAGTCGATCTTTCTCTACCCCCCAGTGTAACTTTGCTTTACCCAAGCATGAAAACCTCTAGTGTCTCGATTGGTCGAATGCAAGAATGAACATCACATGGCAGAGCCAGCCTATCATTCCCCCAGTCACTATGGTTATGTAGTTGAATGATGGCTTTAGGCAACTCATTGGTTGAATAGTTAATTTCTACTCTACTGCATCCCACTTGGTAAGCATCCATTCTATTATGTTTTTACATTGTGTCCATACAGTATGTTGATTTGATACACATGCCACAATACTGTAAGGAAGTATATAAAGGTGTCTGAGGAAGCCATCCTTAAGTAGCTCCTCAGGTAGAGATTATCTATTCCATTTTGTATATCTATTAGATTGACTTTTAAGATATTTTGAAGATATTTTGCAAGCAAGATCAGATAGATTTACTTAGTCGTAAGACTTTTCTGTTGGGAATCATCGTGGTTTAGTTGCTTTGTTGTATGGTAGTGTATTTATCCTTAACAGGCCTTTTACTCAGATTATAGATTAATGTTTAATGTAGTTTTAATCAATATACTCTTGTTGCAATAGTTTATATTGATTAGGTACTTTGTTGATGTTTTATCAATTCCTGCAGTTTGCATTTGAACCACTGCTGATCAGATGGTACACTTGTGTGTGTCTGTCTTTTGCATAGTGGAAGATTAAGAGTGATCATCTTTCAGACCTTATTGTATGTATGGTCTTCCCAGAAAATCTCGTACATAATCATTTAACTATTTCTTTATAACTGCCATTTTTATGTGAAGATCATTGGCTCATCAGTATATTAAGGATGGGTACCTAGTGTTGTGAATGAAAATTACCAGCTGGTTGTGTATGCTGGCAAAGAACTAGATTAGGAAAACCTAGTTTTAAATAAGACCTTCAGAAGCATACATTAAAGAGTGAAGTAGATGGTAAGTGGGCATTTTTGGATTATATACCAATTGATAGGCATATATGGATACTCTTGGTTATGAATGCAGTAAGGTGGGCAGCTGATTGTATGTTTAGTCACAGGGTGGGAGAAAGTGCTAGTTTGTCAAGGTTTCAGGAATGAAGGAAATTATATGAGTGGCAAGGGAGAGGTTGAAGTGAATGTGCTTAGAAAATGACCTATATGAAGTGGAAGTACTAGAAAAGATTGAGTGAATGATTGCAAAAAAAAGTGAGAGTAAAGGAAGTTTGGGTGAATGATTGAAAAAAAAAAAAGGGAGAAAATGAAGCTGGTATTGGGCAAGCAGTATGATACAAATGGAAGTGGTGCAACCTTGTGCTAGACCAAGTGTGGCATGTAGAAGAGGGGAATGTGAAGATGATAGATTGGGGTGTTTGATGTAATAAGGTGGAAAATTGCCTTGAAAAAGTATATTTAGATGAGATTAAGAAGCGAGTTAAAAAGAAAAGAGAAGTAAAGGTATTACTAACAGGGAATGTGTACACTTGAAAGAAACTGAAAACAGGGCGAGTGAGTGAGCAAGGCTTGGCAAACTTGAGGGAGAACATTCTTTGGATGTTAATAGTACAAGAATAAATGGGATGATCGATGAAGGGAAAAGTGGTAACAAACTGTAATGGAGTGAAGAGATGGGATGAGATTTTCAGGTATTTTGAATGTAAATTAGTAGGTGTGGAAAATTTTTGACAAGGTGGGCCAAATGAGAGGCATAGCAAGTTGTATGGGAAAAGGTGTAGGCAGAATACCTGTATAGTGCCATAGTATAAAGGCTGGGATTACAAGATTGGATGTTCAAAATAGAGGTGTATCTGTATAAGCAGATATTGTAGCTGATGAATATTTTGCAATTTTGATGGTAATGGAAACTGCCCAAGTCTGTTTTATTAACTAGTACATACTTTGTTGGAAACTAGTTTTACAATTATTTTTCCATTCCAGGTCTGGAGCAGTTGTAGTGGAAAGCAGTGTTGCCCAAGGCATTGACCAGTGTTTTTCCCTTGGTAAGTAATGGGACATTTAATGACTACAAAACCTACATTTTGGAAATTTTGTTTGTCAGGTTTTTATATCTCGTCTTCCTGTTGCCTCATACGAAGCAGCAGCACCCCCTGTCCCTACACGTACGCTAGGAAAAGATGAAATTTTTTCAATGTCTAACCATTGTGTAATGCACCAAAACCACAGCTCCCTTTCCACATTCAGGCCCCGCAAAACTTTCCATGGTTTATCTCAAATGCTTTACATTCCTTGATTCAATCCATCAACGGCACGTCGACCTCAGTATGCCACATCGTTCCACTTCACTCTATTCCTTGCATGCCTTTCACCCTCCTTATGTTCAGGCCCCAATTGCTCAGTCTTTTTCACTCCATCCTTCCACCTCCAATTTGGTCTCCCACTTCTCATTCCCTCCACCTCTGACTCTTGTATCCTTGTCACTCTTTTCTCGTTCATTCTCTCTCAGACCAAACCATTTCAATGCACCCTCTTCTGCTCTCTCAACCACACTTTTATTACTGCATCTCTCTTACCCTTTCATTACTTAATTGATCAAACCACCTCACACCACATAATGTCTCATTTCATTTCCAACACACCCACCCTCCTCTGCACAACCTTATCTATAGCCCATGCCTTGCAACCATATAACATGGTTGGAACCACTATTTCTTCAACATATCCATTTTTGCTCCAAAATAATGTTCTCACCTACCATAGTCTTCAATGATCCCAGAACCTTCATCTCCTCCCCCACCCTGTGCTCTCTTCTGCTTCCATGGTTCCTTCTGCTAAATCCACTCCCAGATATCTAAAACACCAATCACTCCAATTTTTCTCCATTCAATTTAATCTCCCAATTTACTTGGCCCTCAACCCTAATGAACCTAATAACCTTGCTTTTACTCTCATTTACTCTAAACCTTCTTTCACACACTGCCACCGTCACCGACTTCTGCAGTTTCGCCTGAATCAGCCACCAGCACTATCATCAGCAAACAACTGACTCGCTTACCAAGCCCTTTCATCCACAACAGACTGCATACTTGCCCCTCTCCAAAACTCTTGCATTCACCTCCCTTACAACCCCATCCTTAAACAAATTAAGCAACCATGGAGACATCACGCACCCCTTCCGCAAACTGACATTCACTGACAACCAATCACTTTCCTCTCTTCCTACTCGTACACATGCTTTACATCCTAGATAAAAACCTTTCTCTGCTTCTAGCCACTTGCCTCCCACACCACATACTCTTTATACCTTCCATAGAGCATCTCTATCAACTTTTATCATATACCTTCTCCAGATCCATAAATGCTACATACAAACCCATCTGTATTTCTAAGTATTTCTTGCATATATTCAGATCAAACACCTGATCTGCACATCCTCTACCACTTCTGAAACCACACTGCTCTACCCCAATCTGATGCTCTGTACATGCCTTTACCCTCTCAATTGATATCCTCCCATGTGATTTCCCTGGAATACTAGACAAACTTATACCTCTGTAATGTGAACACTCTCCTTTATCCCCTTTCCGTTTGTTCATTGGCACTATGCATGCATTCTGCCAATCATCTAGCACTTCATTATAACCCATACACACATTGAATATCCTTACAGTGGCATAATGCATGCATTCTGCCAATCCTCAGGCACTTCACCATGACCCATACATACATTGAATATCCTTACCAACCAGTCAACAAGTCACCCCCATTTTTTATAAATTCCACTGCCATGTCATCTAAACCTGCTGCCTTGCCTGCTTTCATCTTCTGCAAAGCTTTCACTACCTCTTCTCTGTTTACCAAACCATTCTCCCTGACCCTCTCGCTTTGCCCACCACCTCAACCAAAACACCCTATATCTACCAATCTTCAAACATATTCAACAGACCTTCAAAATACTCCATCTCGCTTCACCACCACCTTGTTACCTCCCTGTTATCCCCCTTCATGAATGTTCCAATTTATCTTGTCTTATGCACTTCACCTCATTCCAAAACTTTTTTCTTCCTAAAGTTTAATAATGAAATTTAATATTCTCTCACCAACTCGCATTTGCCCCCCTTTTCACCTCTTGCTTGCACCTTTCTCTTGACCTGCCTCTTTCTTTTATACATCCCCCAGTCATTCCCATTACTTCCCTGCAAAAATCTTCCAAATGCCTCTCTCACTATAAAAGTTTTGCTTTATCCCACCACTCACTACCCTTCCTAATCTGCCAACAATTCTCATGCCACAGGCATCTTTTGTGCAAGCCATCACTGCTTCCCTTAATACATTCCATTCCTCCCCCACTTTCCTTACATCATTTGCTGTCACTAATTCTATTCTGCAGTCAATCTCCTGGTACTACTTCACACAAGTCTTAAGCTCGCTTACTCTCACCACTCGCTTCACCCCAACATTCTTTTCTAAAAACCTCTACAGATTTTCACCTTTGCCTCCATAAGATAATGATCAGACATCCCTCCAGTTGCACCTCAGCACATTAATATCCAAAAGTCTTTCACGCGCCTATGATTAGCACAGTACGATAACATTCTATGGTCATATCTCATACTTGCATAGGTATACTTGTGTATATCTTTTTAAACCAGGTATTCCCAATCGCCAATCCTTTTTCAGCACAAATCTACAAGCTCTTCACCATTTCCATTTACAACATTGAACATCCCATGTATGCCAATTATACCCTCAACTGCCACATTATTCACCTTTGCTTTCAAATTACCCATCACTATAACCGAGTCATGTGCATCAAAGATTTATCAAGTTGTATATCTGATGGGCATAACCTTCCCCAAAGAAGCCTAATCTTGCTATTTTTGGCATTCTAAAGTGGTTATTGGTAGTGGAATAGGAGTTATAATACTTACTGTATTGAAATTTCATTGACATGGTTTTGTTGTGGAAAATACCACATGACTTAAGGTAAATCATCCAATTTGCCAGATTTTTAGAAAAATCATATTCTTAGAACCTTTTACTAGAGACCAGTGTTTAGATAATCTTTCCCAAACATGTTAGTTGTATTTTTAGATATTTAGGTCAAGAGAAAGGTGCAAGAGGTGAAAAAGAGGGCAAATGAGAGTTGGGGTGAGAGAGTATCATTAAATTTTAGGGAGAATAAAAAGATGTTCTGGAAAGAGGTAAATAAAGTGCGTAAGACAAGGGAGAAAATGGGAACTTCAGTGAAGGGCGCAAATGGGGAGGTGATAACAAGTAGTGGTGATGTGAGGAGATGGAGCGAGTATTTTGAAGGTTTGTTGAATGTGTTTGATGATAGAGTGGCAGATATAGGGTGTTTTGGTCGAGGTGGTGTGCGAAGTGAGAGGGTTAGGGAATATGATTTGGTAAACAGAGAAGAGGTAGTAAAAGCTTTGCAGAAGATTAAAGCCGGCAAGGCAGCAGGTTTGGATGGTATTGCAGTGGAATTTATTAAAAAAGGGGGTGACTGTATTATTGACTGGTTGGTAAGGTTATTTAATGTATGTATGACTCATGGTGAGGTGCCTGAGGATTGGCGGAATGCGTGCATAGTGCCTTTGTACAAAGGCAAAGGGGATAAGAGTGAGTGCTCAAATTACAGAGGTATAAGTTTGTTGAGTATTCCTGGTAAATTATATGGGAGGGTATTGATTGAGAGGGTGAAGGCATGTACAGAGCATCAGATTGGGGAGGAGCAGTGTGGTTTCAGAAGTGGTAGAGGATGTGTGGATCAGATGTTTGCTTTGAAGAATGTATGTGAGAAATACTTAGAAAAGCAAATGGATTTGTATGTAGCATTTATGGATCTGGTTTCAGAAGTGGTAGAGGATGTGTGGATCAGGTGTTTGCTTTGAAGAATGTATGTGAGAAATACTTAGAAAAGCAAATGGATTTGTATGTAGCATTTATGGATCTGGAGAAGGCATATGATAGAGTTGATAGAGATGCTCTGTGGAAGGTATTAAGAATATATGGTGTGGGAGGAAAGTTGTTAGAAGCAGTGAAAAGTTTTTATCGAGGATGTAAGGCATGTGTACGTGTAGGAAGAGAGGAAAGTGATTGGTTCTCAGTGAATGTAGGTCTGCGGCAGGGGTGTGTGATGTCTCCATGGTTGTTTAATTTGTTTATGGATGGGGTTGTTAGGGAGGTAAATGCAAGAGTTTTGGAAAGAGGGGCAAGTATGAAGTCTGTTGGGGATGAGAGAGCTTGGGAAGTGAGTCAGTTGTTGTTCGCTGATGATACAGCGCTGGTGGCTGATTCATGTGAGAAACTGCAGAAGCTGGTGACTGAGTTTGGTAAAGTGTGTGGAAGAAGAAAGTTAAGAGTAAATGTGAATAAGAGCAAGGTTATTAGATACAGTAGGGTTGAGGGTCAAGTCAATTGGGAGGTGAGTTTGAATGGAGAAAAACTGGAGGAAGTGAAGTGTTTTAGATATCTGGGAGTGGATCTGGCAGCGGATGGAACCATGGAAGCAGAAGTGGATCATAGGGTGGGGGAGAAAATCCTTGGAGCCTTGAAGAATGTGTGGAAGTCGAGAACATTATCTCGGAAAGCAAAAATGGGTATGTTTGAAGGAATAGTGGTTCCAACAATGTTGTATGGTTGCGAGGCGTGGGCTATGGATAGAGTTGAGCGCAGGAGGATGGATGTGCTGGAAATGAGACAATGTGTGGTGTGAGGTGGTTTGATCGAGTAAGTAACGTAAGGGTAAGAGAGATGTGTGGAAATAAAAAGAGCGTGGTTGAGAGAGCAGAAGGTGTTTTGAAATGGTTTGGGCACATGGAGAGAATGAGTGAGGAAAGATGGACCAAGAGGATATGTGTGTCGGAGATGGAGGGAACGAGGAGAAATGGGAGACCAAATTGGAGGTGGAAAGATGGAGTGAAAAAGATTTTGTGTGATCGGGGCCTGAACATGCAGGAGGGTAAGGAATAGAGTGAATTGGAACGATGTGGTATACTGGGGTTGACATGCTGTCAGTGGATTGAATCAAGGCATGTGAAGCGTCAGGGGCAAACCATGGAAAGCTGTGTAGGTATGTATATTTGTGTGTGTGGACGTATGTATATACATGTGTATGGGGGTGGGTTGGGCCATTTCTTTCGTCTGTTTCCTTTCGCTGCCTTGCAAACGCGGGAGACAGCGACAAAGCAAAAAAAAAAAATCCATATGTTTTGGAACTGAATTATCAAATTTCTCAACTGATCAATATATTTATCTTTAAGGGTTATTCTCAGTGGTGTAGCACAAGTAGATTAAAGCAATATATGATGATCTTAAAGAGCTTGATTATGGAGATGAAAGCTTCTTATCTTGGAGAACTGAGTTGTTATAATCATAACACTTGAGAATGTATTGAGGATAGTATTTCATTTTACTCCCCTATCTTTGCTAGGACTGTGAAATGAAGATGAGATGCCTAGAACCTAGGAAGAAAGGATCTGGAAATGGGTAAGTTTAGAGCACGAACTTGTATGGTGAGGTACAATATATGTGAAAGATTACAGTGCTGATACAATTGGAATAGATGTTTCATTAAGGTTAAAACACCATCCTCAGCATTTTTATCAAACATGTCATCTGGTGTCTCTAGATTCATGAATGCCATATTCAAGTCCTTTTGTTTTTCCAAGGATTGAAGTCTTCAAAGCAAAGACCTGATCCACACACCGTTTACTCAAATATGTGCATGCCAGTTCCCTGTCATTGCTTTCCTTTGCAACTGATTTAGGCATCCAACAAACATTTCTCTTGATTTAAACACTGCCATACGTCTCCCTTACCATTCGACATTTCATCAATCCTCAGGCTCCTTATCAAGAGCCATACGTACACTGAAACTTGACGAACCAGTTGGTAGCCTAATTATCCCCTTTTATAAGAGATTCAACTAGTCTCATACATTACAATTGCTTTTCTGCAATTTAGCTTTAGATAGATTTTCACAAATCTTCAGACAACTTTTCATGATTCTTCATAAGTACTTGCCACATGTGAAACCACACATTGTTGTACAACACAGGAAATACATGGGAAGAAGTTTTCTTTATCCTAATAATGAAGTATATGTAGCATTTATGAATATGGAGAGGGCATATGAAAGTGTTGATAGAGGTGCTTTGTGGAAGGTTTTAAGGGGAAATGGTGTGGGAGGTAAATTTCAAGAAGTGGGGAAGTTTTTACCAAGGATGTAAGGCATGTGTAGGAGTAGGGAGAGGGTCGTGATTGGTTCTCAGTGAATGTCAGTTTGTGGCAGGTGTGTGATGTCTGATGGTTTAATTTTTTTGCGGATGGTATGGTTAAGGGGGTAAATGCAAGGTTTGGGGAGGGGCAAATATGCAGTCTGTTATGGATGAGAGTGAGTGGGAAGTGTCAGTTGTTCACCAGTGTTACAGGTCTAGTGGCTAATTCAAGCGAGAAATTGCAGAGGATGTTGACCGAGTTTTAGAAAAGTGTGAAAGAAAATGTTGAGAGTAAATGTGAATAAGAGCAAGTTTATTAGGTTCAGTATTTTGAGGGACAAGTTAATTGGGAGGTAAGTTTGAATGGAGGAAAATTGGAAGTGAAATGTTGTAGATATCTAGGATTGGACTTAGCAGTGGGTGGAACCGTGGAAGCAGAAACGAGTCTTGGGGTTGGGGAGGGGTCAAAGGTTCTGGGAGTGATGAAAAATGTGTGGAAGGTGAGAATGTTATCTCAAAGAGCAAAAGTCGCTATGTTGGAAGGAGAAAGTTCCTAAACTGTTGTATGGTTGCAAGGCATGAGCTTTAGATAGGGTTGTACGCAGGTGGATGAATGTGTTGGAAGTGAAAGGCTGTGAGGTGGTTTGATGAATTTGTCATGAAAGGGTAAGAGAGAAGTGTGGAAATAAAACATGGTTGAGAGAGCAGAAGAGGGTGTTTTGAAATTGAAATGGTTTGGACATATGGAGGTGAGGAAAGATCGTCAAAGAGGATGTGTTAGAGGTGAAAGGAACAAGAAGCATGAGACCTAATTGGAGGTGGAAGGATGGAGTGAAAAAAATTTTGAAAGATCGGGCCCTGAACATACATGAGGGTGAGAGGCGTGCAAGGAATAGAGTGAATTGGAACGATGTGGTATACCGGGGTTGACGCACTGGCAGTGGACTGAACCAGGGCATGTGAAGTGTCTTGGGTGAACCATGGAAAGGTCTTTGGGACTTGGATGTGGATAGGGAACTGATTTCAGTGCATTATATGACAGCTAGAGACCGAGTTTGAATGAATGTGGCCTTTTTTTTTGCCTTTTCCTGGCACTACCTCACAGAAGTGGAGGTTAGCACTGAAGGCAAACAAGTATGAATATGTACATGTGTATATGTGTTATGTATGTGTGTGGGCATTTATGTACATTTATGTTTGTGAGTGGATGGGCCGTTGTTCATTGTTTCCTGGCGAGAAAATTTGTGAAAGTTTCCATTCAAAGTTTTGATGATTGACTTCAGTATTTAGGTGTTAGTAATTGCTTGTGTATTCTGCATTTACTAAGCTCTTCACAGCTTATTTAAATGGTATTATAGTTGATGGTAATGATTAAAAATTATTGCAGGATTTTTTTCTCAATGATTACTCCAAACTGCTTGTTTGTGTGTATTTTTTGATGAATATCTTGCGATTTTGATTTTAATGAAAACTTTGACTAAAGTCTGATTTATTATGTAGTGCATACTTTATTGGAAACTAGTATTACGATTATTTATTTATTTTTTCCATCCCCCCTTCCAGGTCTAGAGCAGAAGTTGCAGTGGAATCATCTTTGTTGCCAGGTATAGTGTATTATTCTTAGCGCGCCCCCCCCCCCCCCCCCCCCCCCCCTCTTTTTTTTTTTTTTTTTTTTTTTTTTTTTTTTTTTCAGATTATAGATTAACTTTTCTAAAAGGGGAAACAGGAGTAAGTAAAGGAAGGAGGTAAATAAAGTGCATAAGACAAGGGAACAAATGGGAACTTCAGTGAAGGGAGCTAATGGGGAGGTGATAAGTAGTGATATGAGGAGATGCAGTGAGTATTTTGAAGGTTTGTTGAATGTGTTTGATGATAGGGTGACAGATATAGGGTATTTTGGCTGAGGTGGTGTGCAAAGTGAAAGGGTTAGGGACAATTTGGTAAACAGAGAAGAGGTCGTAAAAGCTTTGCAGAAGATGAAAGCCGGCAAGGCAACGGGTTTGGATGGTATTGCAGTGGAATTTATTAAAAAAGGGGATGACTGTATTGTTGACTGGTTGGTAAGGTTATTTAATGCATGTATGACTCATGGTGAGGTGCTTGAGGATTGGCGAAATGCGTGCATAGTGCCATTGTACAGAGGCAAAGGGGATAAAAGTGAGTGCTCAAATTATAGAGGTGTAAGTTTGAGTATTCCTGGGAAATTGTATGGGAGGGTATTGATTGAGAGGGTGAAGGCATGTACAGAGCATCAGATTGGGGAAGAGCAGTGTGGTTTCAGAAGTGGTAGAGGATGTGTGGATCAGGTGCTTGCTTTGAAGAATGTGTGTGAGAAATACTTAGAAAAGCAAATGGAATAGTATGTAGCATTTATGGGTCTGGAGAAGGCATATGATAAGAGTTGATAGAGATGCTCTGTGGAAGGTATTAAGAATAATGTGGTGTGGGAGTTAAGTTGTTAGAAGCAGTGAAAAGTTTTTATTTAGGATGTAAGGTATGTGTAGGTGTAGGAAGAGAGGAAAGTGATTGGTTCTCAGTGGATGTAGGTTTGCAGCAGGGGCGTGTGATGTCTCCAGTGCTGTTTAATTTGTTTATGGATGGAGTTATTAGGGAGGTGAATGCAAGAGGGGCAAGTATGCAGTCTGTTGTGGATGAGAGAGCTAGGGAAGTGAGTCAGTTGTTGTTCGCTGATGATAGTGATGTTGGCTGATTCATGAGAAGCTGCAGAAGCTGGTGACTGAGTTTGGTAAAGTGTGTGAAAGAAGAAAGCTGAGAGTAAATGTGAATAAGAGCACGGTTATTAGGTACAGTAGGGTTGAGGGACATGTCAACTGGGAGGTAAGTTTGGAGAAAAACTGGAGGAAGTGAAGTGTTTTAGAAATCTGGAAGTGGATTTAGCAGCGGATGGAACCATGGAAGCGGAAGTGAATCATAGGGAGGGGGAGGTGGCGAAAGTTCTGGGAGCCTTGAAGAATGTGTGGAAGTCTAGAACATTATCTTGGAAAGCAAAAATGGGTATGTTTGAAGGAATAGTGGTTCCAACAATGTTATGGTTGCGAGGTGTGGTCTATGGATAGAGTTGTGCAGAGGAGGGTGGGCATTTGTGTACACGAGTTGATGGGCCATTCTTTGTATGTTTCCTGGCGCTACCTTGTTGATGTAGGAAACTGAAATTGAGTATGAGTAGGAGGTATATTTGAAATGACATTGATGATCGATGTGGTTTGCATAATTGGATTGAGCAGGCCAACCAATGTGTGAAGTGGTTTGGGCATGTAGAGAGGTTGTGAAGAGTGGTCAGAGAGGGTATGTCTCAGAAGTGGAGGAGAAGGTTAAAAGTGAGAACAAGGTGAATATGAAGGGTTAAGTCGAAGGAGCTCTAAGGTAGTTTTGGCCCAAACATTCAGGAGAGCAAGTGTATGTGGAAGTGCCCAAATCATATGAAGTGGAAAGGCTGAATTGTGGATTAGTACAAGAAGCCTATCTGTTGTCAGATTATTACGTTTTACATAATAGATGGTATGATACACTGCCTGCTCACTTGCTTTGTCTGCAGTAGTTAGTGACCTCTTTCATACATAAGGGCCCCGGGGTAGCAAGGTTTAGTTTCATGTTCATTCACGATTTAATATTGTAGTATTTGTTTTTCATTGAGCTTATGATCCAATTTAGGAAAAAGATATTGGATATGGTTTTAACCTGAAATTTCTTTCACGTATATTCCAATTCTCACGAACTTTTTGATAGACTAGGTGTTCTGTGAAGTTTTATTATTTGTTGTAATTTGTAAAATTTTTGCATCATTTGTTCATGGTCGATATGAGTGGGCAGCCATTGAATTTTTGTTGTAACATTTCTGTTGTATAGGTTGTGAAGCTGATGAAATTTTATTGGCTAGAGTCGCTGAAACAAATTTGATGAAAAGCGCATCTGAAATGTTACTTAAGTATACTTAAGGATGTTTTTGATTATTTTATTTAGAATTTCTTTTACAGGCAAAGTTGGACAAGATGTAATTGCTTCGTTGTGCACTTTTTGGCCTATTGGGTAAGAAAGATTTTTTCATAATCTTTGAAATGTTTATTTTGAGATTATTTTGCTCATTAGGTGGTTAATATACTCTCTCAACCAATCATCTGCCATGTAGTACATTACCATACAATCCTAATGCATCTCATTTGTTTGTGATTGATATGAGTGGGCAGCCATTGAATTTTTATGTTAGCATATCTGTTGTATAGGTTGTGCAGGTGATGAAACCCTTTACAAGGCTAGAGTCGCTGAAAGAAATTTGATGATAAGCAGATCTGAAATGTGTTACTTAAGTAATTAAGGCTGTTTTTGAATATCTATTTTATTTAGAATTTCTTTTACAGGCAAATTTGGACAAGATGTAATTGCTTCGTTGTGCGCTTTTTGGCCTATTGGGTAAGAGATTTGTACACAATTGAAATATTTTTTGAGATTATTTTGCTCGTTAGGTGGTTAATATACTGTCTCAACCAATCATCTGCCATGTAGTACATTACCATACAATCCTAATGTCATTGCACTTAATCTGTGAAGTGCTCATGATGCCAAGTCTCTGTGTTCATCTGTACATGTTAGTAGTCCTCCTCTTCCCCTTGTACTTTAAAGTTAGCTATACATTTTCTCCACAACCTTTATTATGTATCTTGCCTTTTTTTTTTTTTCCAAAAGAGGGAACAGAGAAGGGGCCCAGGTGAGGATATTCCCTCAAGGGCCTAGTCCTCTGTTCTCAACGCTACCTCGCTAATGCGGGAAATGGCGAATAGTATGAAAAAGAAGAAAAGCCTAACCAAACCATTAATTGGCCATCAAGTTTGAGTGCATTATTTTATTTCACGTTTAGGGTGATTTTTGTATAGTGAAATTTAGAAGCATGGATATGAGTGGGGATTAAGCCTCTTGATATTACTGCACCAAACGTCAATTTTTGAAAGAAACGAGGGTTGTTTAAGAGCAGTTGAGCTAACATCTAGTCCAGTCCCAGGGCCCTAAAACTTGTTCAAGGTTCTCCCCATTCAAACTTTTTTTTGTAAACCATTGTATTTATATGAATGATTTAGCCAAATTGATGGCATTTGTGTAGTACACTACTAGAAATATCTTTGAGTTATGGCGTAGCCCCATTAAAGTTTTGCTGCTTCACTTCAAAGTTCTGGTAAACTTTACCTGTAGTCCCTTGTATAGTTAAAAAGAGTAAGGTTTGTTTGAGTGCATGTAATAATCACTATATAAATTTACTCGTATAGAGTCCTGTTTCTTGAATTTTCATGCAAATCTATAAACTGTATGAAGATGTTAGAAGTATTATGATTAACTTACCTACATCGAATTGATCATACAAATCTATAAACAGTATGAAGATTTTAGAAGTATTATGATGACTTGATTTCCTTACCTATATTGAGTTTAATGAAAACAAAAGTTTCTGATGAACTTATGAGTATAGTCTGGTTTCAGTTTGCTTACTTCGAAAATTAACCCCCTCCTGTCTTCATTTTCAGGTTTGTGATAATGGTAGGAAATATGAGCTACAAATGGATTTTTGAAATACAATTGCTGGTACTGGCTTGTACTTTGCAGATGAATGAATTGGACTATATAGCATGGAAAGGTAAATTGTCAACCATTGTTAGTGGTATATTCTTTCTATGAATGCAGTTTATAGATGCCAGATTTTAGTGGTTTTTTTTTTTTTTTTTTTTTTTTTTTTTTTTTTTTTTTTTTTTTTTATACTTTGTCGCTGTCTCCCGCGTTTGCGAGATTTTAGTGGTATGATAAGGATTTTACTTTGTCAGAAATCGTCCATGGCACTTGCGCGCAAACCTCAGATTTGTTTTTACTGCCATGTGGAGAATGTATAAATGTGCCAGAATAACTTTTATTGTCCCCCTTGAGAAACTCTTGTCTTTTGGGCTCCCACAGCAAAACACATTCTACTGTAATCTGACTAGTAAACTTGTGTACATCACCCAGCTCAAACATAAGTAGAGGACTTGCAACATTTGTTGATGGAATTTTTGATACTTTCCATTTAAAAACCAGAAAGCCTCTTGATATTACTGCACCAAACATCAGTTTTTGAAAGAAACAAGGGTTGTTTAAGAGCTGATAGGTCCTCCAGAAGATCCTCTTAAATTTTCTTTAAGGTGTTAGTGAATTATGCATTGTGCTTGATTCTGTGGCAGTGTTTATTTTGTTTGTGTTGGGTAAGGAAGAGAGGAAAGCATGGTGAATGCAAGTTTTGGAGAGGTGCAAGTATGCAGTCTGTTGTGGATGAGAGGGCTTGGGAAGTGAATCGGTTATCTGTTGATACAACGGTGGTGGCCGGTTCGGGTGAGAAACTGCGGAAGCTGGTGACTGAGTTAGGTAAAGTGTATGAAAGAAGAGAGCAGAGTAAATGTGAATTAAGAGCAAGATTTTGGTTCATTAGGGTTGAGGGACAAGTTAATTGGGATGCAAGTTTGAATGGAGAAAAACTGGAGGAAGTACAATAATAAAGGTACTTAGCGAGGTAGCGCAAGGAAACTGACAAAAGAATGGCCCAACCCACCCGCATACACATGTGTAAGGAGGGTTTATAACAAGAAATTATGGGTAACAGATGCATAGGGAGTGTTTTGAGAGATGGTGGTAGAGGTGACAAGAAGTGGTTATCTCCTCTTTATCTTCCCATGTCCAAACTATTTCAGCATAGGACCTGAGCTCTTGTCTTTTTACTACTGCAGGAATCTTTCTCATTTGTCTTGCAATCTTATTACTACTACTGGACATTTTCCATATCATTTACATGATCCAATCCCTCAGTTTTGTCTAGGGCCCAACCTTCCGTCCATACATCACCGTCTGGACTACTGTAATTGATTTAATGTACTAAAGCATTTTTGTTTCGATATTTAATGAATCACTTCACTGAATTTTAAGGATGTTTATTCCATTTGACTGATATGAATTTTCTTTTCATGTAGGTGCTCAGGCTTGCTGTAAGACGGAAAATGAAATGGTAAGTCAGTGTGTTGGTTTTTTTTTTTTTTTTTTTCACTATATATAAATAATGATGATTAAACCATCTTTCGGCTGAAACTTGATGCCAACCTGTTAACTGAGGTTCATGTTAGCAGTTTCTTCCACTGGTGTTATAACTGTAGTTTAAAGGAACTTAATGTTTCAGGCATGGCAACCAGTGTACTTGAAGATTCCAAATATTTGTTCCCATGCTGGAGACAACGATGCAAGACTGGTTCTCTCATCTACTCGAGTCTGATCCACTGTAAAAATTAAAAAGCTTAAACATGTTAATAAAGAATTTTGTTCTAAATGTTTTATATTTTCTTAGTCTTAATAAATAGAAGAAATGATCTTTTCTTATTACTCCAAGATTACTCGATTATAGGTAATTTAATAACATGAAAATCGAGATTATGCCAGCTTTTTCAGGTATATCACGATTTATATGAGTATATGGTCG
Source organism: Panulirus ornatus (assembly GCF_036320965.1). NCBI lineage: Eukaryota > Metazoa > Arthropoda > Malacostraca > Decapoda > Palinuridae > Panulirus > Panulirus ornatus. The sequence goes on from NC_092291.1 coordinate 11,402,266, forward strand.
CTAAAAGAAGTGAACAAGAAGCGGGACCAAATTGAAGTGAGAAAGAATTTGAGCGATAGGAGCCTGGACATATTAGGAGGGTGAGAAGCATGCCAGAAGTGAATTGGAACTGGTGTATCTGGGTCGACATACTGTTAATAGACAACCATGGCATGTGAACCGTCTGGGATAAACCATTGAACCATTGGCATTTGTCTTCCTGGCGCTACCTTGATTAGGCGGGCAGCGATCAGTTTCCTGTGGGTTTAGATGGCGAGCAAGTGTAAATATATGTGTGTATGTACGTGATGTGTATGGGCGTTTAAGGTGCATGTACGTGTATGAGTGGATGGGCCATTTTTCGTTTTCTGGCGCAACTTCGCGCCCTCTAAGGAGGAAGTGTACTGTTTTATGAGTGGATGGCGACTGAATATGAATATATATTCATAAATATGTGTGGTGATGGGAGTGAATAAAGGCAGTGTGAATTGTGTGCATGGGTATATATGTATGTGTCTGCGTGTGTATATATATGTGTACATTGAGATGTATAGGTATGTATATTTACGTGTATGGGGGTGGGTTGGGCCATTTCTTTCGTCTGTTTCCTTGCGCTACCTCGCAAACGCGGGAGACAGCGACAAAGCAAAATAAATAAAAAAAAAAAAAAAAATATATATATATATATATATATATATATATATATATATAATTTGTATTCGCCATTTCCCGTGTTAGCGAGGTAGTGTTAAGAATAGAGGATTGAGCCTTTAAGGGAATATCCTCGGCTGGCCCCCTTCTCTGTTCCTTTTGGAAAATAAAATGTAGGGGGGGGGATAGGATTTCCAGCCCCCCGGTCCCTCCCCTTTTAGTCGCCTTCTACAACAAGCAGGGAAAACGTGGGTAGTATTCTTTCTCCCCTATCGATAGCCCAGGGATATACCTTTATATACAATCTATCCTAAGCCAGTTGCCCATTTTGACCAACAACCCCAAGGGATACATTAACATCAAGAGGACTAGAACGACAGCCGAAACCTGGATTCGAACGAAAGCTGCCCGTGTAATCATAAGGAATGACAACATAAACCAAGGAAACACACCGAGATCTAGCTGCTCTCTTTAAATATCTCTCCATCTCTGCCGGCAGATCCTCTTTTTGTACTCCCTTAAGGTGACCAATGCCAACCAGTCTCCATAACTAGAAATACAATGCCTCCTATTAGGCTTTTGAACTAGCCTCATCCTTAATAAAGCCACGGGTTTGGACAATGATCCTACATATTTGTCATTTTACGCGTTAAGAACAGAGGATAACTAAAGGCCTGTCTACACGAGCGGGCCTGATCGGCTGGTTTGCCCGTTAACGGGCAAATTCTGGCGGGCCTGCCCGTGAATGTCGGCCACACGACCGAAGTAATGAACAGCCGGGCCTGCCCGACGATGTTGCCAGTAGCGGGTGGAGTGCGGTACGAGAACCATGGTGCCTAGCATTGTCAATAAAAAGATTTTGTGCTCTATGATAATAGCTTTGTGTCTCAAGAAGAAAGAAAAGGATATGGTGTAAAGATTGGTTAAAGAAAAGAAGTATGTTTGGAAGCACTGCAACAATACTTCATGAACTACAAAGTAGTGAGGAACACTACTTCAGACGTATCCTCACCATTCCCAGTGTTTTGGCTTGTGTCCAAGTTTGACAAGGAAGGTCTTTGATTATCACTGTCATGGAGGAAAATCAGGTCATAGAAGCACCACAAGTTAGGTACATAGATATCCTCACTCCCAGCTCCTGACTTATGTGAATGCTTTACTTTCTTGCATTCACGCCGAAATTGGTTACGCAGCGTGTCTATTTTCTTTATGTCATCCGTCGTAACGGAAGTACCATGCTCTCTCATCTCCGCAGCAATACCCTTCACTGCTGTTATGCGTTTGTCTCTGTTCTTATAGCATTTCAGCTTCACATTCCATAAACATGGATTCTTACGTTAAAGGTCAATCAAAGTACTAGTAAGTGCTTTAGACCAAAAAATTGTTGGTGGCTCACTGGAGTTATCCTGGTCTGCCATCGTTAAATGTTCACTGTGCTACTATGCCGTGGGATGTGGGATGAAGGCCCGCTGTGGGTTCACGACATTATCTTGCGTCTGGCAGGGTAGAAACTCCAGCTACCGGGCACCAGCTCAGTGATTTCGCTCGGCGGGCTTTCGGGCAATTTGATCGTATGCCCGTCAAATATGCCCGTTAACGGGCAAGCCCGCTGATCAGGCCCGCTCGTGTAGACAGGCCTTAAGGAAAGCTATTATAGTACAAATATAGTCATGCGAGACCTGGTACAAAAGTTTTGAATGATTTAAAGCAGTATACGCGAGTATGACTTCTTTTCCTTTTTCATACACTTACGTGTGCATGTCTTAGATCCTTTACGCGTAAGATGGATTTCTCGCCGCGTTGCACGATCGCAGTAAGTCTCCCTGGTGCTGCCTTCCGCCGCCTATCTTGTTTCTTCAATATTGAGTTCATTTTTTTTTTTTTTTATTATTTGCCCGTTAAAAAGATCGCGATGCTCGGTGAGGCGGTGATATTCATGTTCACAAGCAAACTCCGCTACCGTTGTGTGTTGTTGAGTATTTTGTTAAGGTACTGGCAAAGACCCGGGTCTATGTATAGGCGTGATTAAGGAACTGATATATGATTTAGAAATCCCCAGTTTCGTATGTAGTGACAGTTCAACCTATTCTCTAAATATTTGGTCAAAAGAGAACGTTGCGATGCTCAGAATTTATGTGCAAGTATTTTCTAGTTGCCTTTCCCACTTTTATATTGTCTACATTGACAAAGTAGAATTTTACCATGGGTTCAGCACTAGTTATGACGGCAGAAATGTAAAATATTTTTCAGGCACCGACTAGCCAGTACCACTAGAGATTCGCCTCCTCCCTGGAACGGCTAGGCTTCTTTATGAAAACACTTGGAGGTGTTTGAAAGATGCCTTAAATTCACAGGAAAATGCCACGGAAAGAGGAAGCTTACTTTGACGAAGTTAATTGCTTTTACGTCATGTTCCGTGTTAGATAGTAATCTTTGGGCAATTCCTATGGCTTGTGAGTTGCAATTACGGGTGAATGGCCTATCTTGATTTAGGATTATTTTCTCGGTGCAAATGAAATGTTTAGATTGATTTTCTATTCTATTCCTTTAGGGAATAAAAGTACCATTAATGGCCGTGACCCCTGAGGACCTCGTCTTAGAAAGCATAGATAAATGGTTAAATTCAGCGAAACGAGATGCGGTTCATGGAGTAACGGTGCGACTGTGACGAACCGATTCCGGGGAGGGTCGCAAGTAGACGCTTGATTGAACCTGGGGGTGGTGATTGAAATAGGGTGGGGGTGGGGAAGGGATGGATTTGAAAGCGTGGCGTGGGAGGACTGGTGATATATATATACTGGGGTCGGTGAGTCACCACCATCACTCACTCAAAACAACAGCGATGGCTGGTGTCAAGTGCAAGATAGTTAGTAGCGCAGCAGTGTCAGTAGTAGTGCTGACAGTGTCTCAGTGTTAGGAGTAGTGCCGACAGTGTAGTAGTAGTGCCAGGAGTATCGCGGACAGTGCTTAAGGTTTAAAGCAGTTGATATTGCATCCGTTGCTTTCACTACATCCTCACCATGAGCCACAGTACGCACTTCACGCTTTGTCACATTGAGCCACAGTACGCACTTCTCAAAGCCACTCTACACTTCACAGTGAACCACAGTACACACACACACACGCGCGCGCGCATCTCACACTGAGCTGCAGTCCACACTACTTACGCTTGCTCCTGACACACGAGGGGGTCAGAGTGGCAGGTCATGACCGAGGGAACCAACGATCTGGTCCGGATGGCTGCTTGTCCCTTTATAGCCTCGTGTTCCTCCTGTAATGTACTTTTTGGTTGTCTCCTCAGAGCCTGGCGACCAGGGTCGTGTGTACGTGCAGCTGCCTCCTCTTGGTGTCGGCCCAGCAACTGCAGCATACGACAACCGCTGACCAGCAGGGTAAGATAAGCTGCATCCACTCTTTGAGTCTGTTTCTACTATCTTTATCATCCTAGAACAAAGCCTTCTATTGTAACAAGCTTACTGGATCCTCGATACACCAAGTGCTGCTGGTCTGGTGCAGGCGGTCCACCTCCACACCAGGTGTCGCCCCAAGTGTCACGTGCGTCTGTCTGTCTGTCTGCAGGGCTGGAGGCTGCGGTTGCCGCCGCCTCTGAGGTCGACCTGGCCACCGCCGCTGCTTCCCTTTCCCCCTACGGTCATGGCGGAACGCACGACAACGGCAAGTTTTTCATGTAAGTAAACCTGCAATGCCTCTCTCATTTAAGTAAATTTTTATCAGCAATTAAAGTAGATTATTTCCAGAAAGAAAAGCCTCCATGAAGATAGACTTTGATTGGTAAGTCATGTAAGTTTATTTTTCTCGTAACTTTTGTTAGTAATATGTGAATTTATGGTCACGTCATATACGTTACTTAAAGTACTTAACTGAAGTACTTAACTGTTGCTTGTACTTGAAAACAAGTATATTTAAATAAACTTCTACTTGTACTTTATGTAGCAAAATATCTTTTCTCACTAATGCTTCATATATTGCAGAGATTTCTCTAAATAACGACAGATAAACCTAAGAATACGAAGATATTCTTAGCCTGATGGTATGTGCACACGCAAACATGATCTGTTTTGCTTTAAGACAACATACGAGATTCCTCCTCACGTAACATCATGGTGTAAATGAGTTCCTTTGGGAAGTTGCTCTTTCCTACGACAAAGATTGTGGGTAATATGAAGAATTTCCTCGTTGAATTACAAGCAACCCTTTAGCCAGCATCACTCCATTTTCTATAATCGTACAAAGCTCGTGAACACTTTGTGCAATTTTTTTTTCTGTTTAGTTTTTAAGAGACTTAGCAAAAAGATATTCGCATCCATCCCAATTTCTGGTGCCATATTTATGAAAATATTTCCCTCGCGCAATGACGACTTGAATAGTAACTCCCATTTTCACTGCTTTTTGCGTCTGGCAGGTACGCGCACCAGCCGGACAAGAAACAGTACGAGTTTGGCTTCAAGCGTGGCAACAAGTACCATAACATTGAGCGGTATGAGAAAGCCGGACCCAACCATAATTTCAAAACCAAGGTCAGTGATGTATCGACCAGTTTATATATATATATATATATATATATATATATATATATATTTCAAACTATTCGCCATTTTCCGCATCAGCAAGGTAGCGTTAAGAACAGAGGACTGGGCCTCTGAGGGAACATCCTCACCTGGCCCCCTTCTCTGTTCCTTCTTTTGGAAAATTACAAAAAAAAACAAGAGGGGAGGATTTCCAGCCCCCGCTCCCTCCCCTTTTAGTCGCCTTCTACGACCGCAGTGAATACGTGGGAAGTATTCTTTCTCCCCAATCCCCAGGGATTATATATATATATATATATATATATATATATATATATATATATATATATATATATATATATATATATATATATGTACAAATGGATTTGTATGTAGCATTTATGGATCTGGAGAAGGCATATGATAGAGTTGATAGAGATGCTCTGTGGAAGGTATTAAGAATATATGGTGTGGGAGGCAAGTTGTTAGAAGCAGTGAAAAGTTTTTATCGAGGATGTAAGGCATGTGTACGTGTAGGAAGAGAGGAAAGTGATTGGTTCTCAGTGAATGTAGGTTTGCGGCAGGGGTGTGTGATGTCTCCATGGTTGTTTAATTTGTTTATGGGTGGGGTTGTTAGGGAGGTGAATGCAAGAGTTTTGGAAAGAGGGGCAAGTATGAAGTCTGTTGGGGATGAGAGAGCTTGGGAAGTGAGTCAGTTGTTGTTCGCTGATGATACAGCGCTGGTGGCTGATTCATGTGAGAAACTGCAGAAGCTGGTGACTGAGTTTGGTAAAGTGTGTGAAAGAAGAAAGTTAAGAGTAAATGTGAATAAGAGCAAGGTTATTAGGTACAGTAGGGTTGAGGGTCAAGCCAATTGGGAGGTAAGTTTGAATGGAGAAAAACTGGAGGAAGTAAAGTGTTTTAGATATCTGGGAGTGGATCTGGCAGCGGATGGAACCATGGAAGCGGAAGTGGAGCATAGGGTGGGGGAGGGGGCGAAAATTCTGGGAGCCTTGAAGAATGTGTGGAAGTCGAGAACATTATCTTGGAAAGCAAAAATGGGTATGTTTGAAGGAATAGTGGTTCCAACAATGTTGTATGGTTGCGAGGCGTGGGCTATGGATACTCTAGAGTTGTGCGCAGGAGGATGGATGTGCTGGAAATGAGATGTTTGAGGACAATGTGTGGTGTGAGGTGGTTTGTTCGAGTAAGTAACGTAAGGGTAAGAGAGATGTGTGGAAATAAAAAGAGCGTGGTTGAGAGAGCAGAAGAGGGTGTTTTGAAATGGTTTGGGCACATGGAGAGAATGAGTGAGGAAAGATTGACCAAGAGGATATATGTGTCGGAGGTGGAGGGAACGAGGAGAAGTGGGAGACCAAATTGGAGGTGGAAAGATGGAGTGAAAAAGATTTTGTGTGATCGGGGCCTGAACATGCAGGAGGGTGAAAGGAGGGCAAGGAATAGAGTGAATTGGATCGATGTGGTATACCGGGGTTGACGTGCTGTCAGTGGATTGAATCAGGGCAAGTGAAGCGTCTGGGGTAAACCATGGAAAGCTGTGTAGGTATGTATATTTGCGTGTGTGGACGTATGTATATACATGTGTATGGGGGTGGGTTGGGCCATTTCTTTCGTCTGTTTCCTTGCGCTACCTCGCAAACGCGGGAGACAGCGACAAAGCAAAAAAAAAAAAAAAAAAAAAATATATATATATATATATATATATATATATATATATATATATATATATTGCCCCAGTGATAAAAAGATAGGAAACATCTCTTTTGGAAACTTAAAAATCTTTGATCCTCTTGAAGATGAAATCATCAGATCAAGATGTCATACGCCATAGTGTTAAGGTGGATGCTATTTCGATTTCTATTCACATTTGTCATGAGTTCCAGACTTTCATTTTATTTAGGTCCCGTTCGATTATTGTTTCCCCCCCCCCCCCCCCTATATCACAACGCATACGGTGCCGAGTGTAATCTTGAACTAAGTTTCCTTACGACACGTTTACTGTATCATAGTATTTTTTTTTTTTAATTTCGGGGATACGACTCACACTCCGGATCTCTCTCTCTCTCTCTCTCTCTCACTTTGGCACTGGTATCCTGCAGGTGCGGTGGACGGACGCTAAGGGAGGTCATGGGGAACACTACTGGGACTACAACCACGGCCCCAAGTACCACGTGAGTACCACTTCCAACCACGTGCCCAACACCAGTGCCACGTAAGTATCATCGCTTTTTACCACGTGCCAACGCCAGTGCCACGTGAGTATGGCCTTGATAGCCACGTGCCGACACCAATGCCACGTGAGATACCACTTCCAACCACGTGCCAACACTAGGTTGGCTGGCAACTCGTGTCATATCCTGGAGGCAGGATTGGCATGTCTTGATATGATCCCATTTGAGAACGACGGTACGACCGTGGCGTATGTGATACGACTTCGCTTGGACCTTGGGTCCTTGGGGGGGGGGGGGGGCTGTGTGTGTCTATGTAATTCTGTGTCCCTGTGTAAGTCTAAGGGTTTCCCATCGGCTGTGTTGGGTTCCATCAACTGATACAAACAAGAGTCACATCTTGAGGAAGTGTTAGATGATTAGATAAGACTGGAGCCTTTTTTTTATTTCTCCCTTTTTCTCACTTTGTTTTCTGTTTCCCATCTAGGACGACCATGGCGACCACCACGGCGGCTACGGGTACCATCACCAGCAGGACGTGAGTACCTTTAGAGGGCCGTGCATGAACTCCTCCTCTAGGGCTGATATGTTCCTTCCCCTCTTCCTCCGCCTCTCTTGTCCATGTCTTCCTTCACTTGGCGTGTTGTCCTCCTCCTCCTCCCCCTCCTCTCTTGTCGTCCATGTCTTCCTTCACTTGGCGTGTTGTCCTCCTCCTCCTCCCCCTCCTCTCTTGTCGTCCATGTCTTCCTTCACTTGGCGTGTTGTCCTCCTCCTCCTCCTCCTCCCCCTCTTCTCTTGTCGTCCATGTCTTCCTTCACTTGGCGTGTTGTCTTCCTTCTCCTCCTCCTCCTCCTCCTTGCATTTCCTTCGCCTTACGATCTGTTTGATTTTTCCCGCTCCTGATGAAGCCAGCGGAGGCTACTTCGTGAGGGTGACACCAGGAGAAGCCTCAGGTTCACCATAAGTCGACATAAGTCATCATCCTTGAATTATCGAGATTTTCACCGTCACTTTGTTCAAGTATGTCTTTGACGCAACGGCAGGAACTTCGTCGAAGGCGGAGTATTGTATCTTCCAGTGCTGGAGGTGTGGTCTCTCCGTCTCACTTGGTAGGGTGCTGGAGGTGTGATCTCTACCCCCACAATGCTAGGTCGCTGGAGGACCGACCGTCTGCACGGTTGGTATGGGTGAGGAAGGCTTTCGTTAACACTCTCTCTCTCTTTCGCGCTACAGGGCGGCCACGGCTATGCGCCCGAGAGCAACGACGGACATGATGACCCAGGACACGGTGGTTACGGACATGACGGCGACTACGGACATGGTGGCGACTACGGACATGACGGCGACTACGGACATGACGGCGACTACGGACATGACGGCGACTACGGACATGGCGGCGACTACGGACATGACGTTAGTATACGGTAGTGTCTACAAAGCAAACGAAATACGTGGCATGAAACAGTTTGGTAATGTGTGGATGACACCTGAACGTCAATGACCGTAACACTGGTGATAGGGAAGGACACTACGATGAGGAGGGAGGGGAAACATGTCCTACTGGATGTAAAACGTATTTTAGAATCAGGTCACGTCGAGTCGGGCCTGAATTCTTCGTCCATGCTGGAGCGTTAGTGGATATTGTCCTTTCGTGAGCATTAATGATTGCTAGGTTGGTTTGAGTATTAGTGTACACGTCCGTGTTTTAGTATTATGGGTAAAACCACATCCATAACACTCTATCTCCTTAAGACTTGACTGTTATTGTTCCTCCAACCAATTGGCTTAAAAGGTGAATCCAAAACAGGTATCTTGCACTGTGCCTGCAAGATACAGGTACAGTGTATGATGGCTTGCAGGTACAGTGTATGGCTCATAGCCACAGTCTATGGTTTACAGCTACAGGGTTCTCTGGACATCATATGGTTCAGTGGCAGTTCACATTGGAATATATCACGATAGCTCCTGCATGAGTCAGTATATGCCTTGGTGTTCTGATACGGCCTTATTATATAATTTTCCATTCACCCCTTGAGCACGACCATACGACCCTTGCATATGATAGCTGAGCCTTCGCGCCCCCCCTCCGTCATATCCAAAGGTCGTACCGTCATGCGCAGATTCAAATGTAAATTGCCAGTGTGCCTGTGTGCCTACAGGAACACGGAGGGTACCACAGTCGGCCCGTCCCTGAGTACACTCCAGCCACACGTGCCGCCTCTGATTCTACCGTGACCTCCGCCGCCGTCTTCACCGACGCCCTGCCTCCGCTGGGGAAGCAGGAGAGGCCCTCCCACCGCAGCGAGCTGCACAGATCCACGGATGTTCACGGGACCGAGAGACAGTCTTCTAAGAACGTCTCTGACGAAGTAGGAGTTGATAAGGACGCTGGGTCGGGGAAGAACTATCATTACTACAAGAAGAAGCAGACCTTCGAGTACCGGGAGACTAGCAGCGGCGATGACCTCGATCTGGGCGAGGAGAGCTCCTCAGCGCTTCCTAAACCACCGGGCTTCAACCCCTACCTACAACTAGGTACTGACAAGGAGGACTACGTACCTCAGAGTCCTTCAGTCCGTCGCCCGTACCGTTCAGCACTAAGGCGCCGCGGAGGAGGGAGAAAAGACTTTCCATCAGCCATGGAAAATTGTGGAGCTTCGACGACATCGGCGGAGGCTTCTACAGCAGCGTCCTCCTGTCTGAGCATCGACCCGGAGACTGGGCGTGTGTACAGTGAGCACACTGGCCTCTGGTACAACCTGGTTCCGGCCGCGTTGCCCTGACCTCCTCTCGCTGGGTCAACCATATCTTCGTCAGCCATTATGTTAACCACCGCTGGAGCCACAGTTTTCATTTTTCGTCATGTCATTTTCATTTTCTGGTAAATTTGCCTCCCACCCCAACTTCTTCCAACTTCCTCCATATCTTCAACGTTCTCGCCGTAACTGTCGACGGCACGCCCCACGGCCAGAGTTACTGTAGGCCGCCAGGTCTCATGCTTATTCGTTCCCTTCTCTCCAGACTTGTACCTTCCCCGTCGTCTGTCACGGTCGCCTGTCAGCCCTGGTGCTGAGTGTGAAGAACGCGGTACGTTGTGTTGTACCCTGTCTACGTTCGACTGTCTTTTGTCCTTGGGAGCATTTCTACCCATCACTTCTGTATTGTCTCCTCCTCTTCTTCTATAGGGTCTCCTTCTCTCCTTATTTACTGAAAATCCTTTTTCTTGAACGGTACTATTGTCTTCTTTGTACCCATGTTTAGCTTTTTTTTTTTTGTCCTCTCCGTGTTGTCGTCCTGAGCGTTGCACAGTTTAGTTATCATGTTTACTTCCTCCTTTCATGTACGTATTTACTTTCCTGTGTACGGTCTTCTGTCGCGTACGTTTCAAAAAGTCCACCTGCCTTGATCATGGTATTGTTTACTTCTGTGTACGTATTTATTGTCTTCTGTGCATATTGTCTTGTTTTTTTGTACCTGTTTACTTTCTTCCATCTGTCCTGTACACGTATTGCTGTCCTCTTTCTTGTACATGTTTACTGTCTCCTGTCCACATCTTTACTGCCTTTTCTGTCCATGATTTTTGCCCCATTTACTTCGTCTTTACGTTTCCCCTTTCTGTCTCGCCTGTCGTCTGTCACGCAGGTATTTCCTGTTGTATATTTAGATGATTTTGTCAATTACTTCCACCTCTCCCCTTGTGTTAGATGCCTTCTGTCCTGTAATACATGTCCTATTTATGTTTCTTGTATTTTGATGTCATGTAATAACTCACGTTTATTGGTCATCCTTACTTGTTTTGCTTGTGATCTGTGGTTTTATTTGCTTTTTACGAGTTTTTCTGTAAATATTTAGTATCTTAAATGTATAGTCATATGAACGTCTGTAATCTCATATTGTTTACATTATGGCCGAGGGTGTTGTTGCCAAGTATCGCCAGGCGCGCCGTAGTTTTAAATGGCCTCCTGTTGCTAGGGTTTCCTCAAGTTTTTAAATTTACGTTGTCTGTATGAGTTCTCGCCCTTACCTGTTGGTATGTGAGGTTATGACCTCGTGCAGGTTTGCTGATAGAACGAGTGATTACTCTGATGACGTAGTCCACACTTGTCAGGGCGTCTGGCTCGTTAGTTCTAATTAAAGATATGGCAATACTCTCTGTGATGACCCGCCGCGTGCACAGTCTCTTAGGTTGGCCACCCAGTCCTCTCCCCTTACCCGTCCAGTGTTACCCCGACCGTTCCCGTACTAAGGTGGTTTATACCTTCACTTGGCCTCCTCATCACGGCGCACTTGTCCCTCCATCCTCTCTTGAGCTGCACTTGTTGCCTCGCCCCTCGTTCCCTCCACCATTGTTATGGTACCCTTCCCTTCCCCTCCACCATTATGGTACCCTCCCCTTCCCTTCCCTTCCCTCCACCATTATGGTACCCTTCCCTTCCCTTCCCTCCACCATTATGGTACCCTCCCCTTCCCTTCCCTCCACCACTGATAGTACCCTTCCCTTCCCTCCACCACTGTTATAGTACCCTTCCCTTCCCTCCACCACTTATAGTACCCTTCCCTTCCCTCCACTGTGATAGTACCCTTCCCTTCCCTCCACCACTGTTATAGTACCCTTCCCTTCCCTCCACCACTTATAGTACCCTTCCCTTCCCTCCGCATGCCCTATCCTTTGGTACATCTCGATGGCCGCGTCGTCCCTCATTGTCCTAAGAATAAACATATGAAATCTAGATCTTGAATTTCTCCCTTTTACCACTTGAGCATTGTGATGCGACTATTGACCTAGGCTTTGACCTCTGACTATGTTAGGTCAAAGTGTTAGTCTTGTACCGTCGCTCAGAAATGCCTTAAGAAAGAAAGGTCACTACCTGCCCCAGAAACTCTAAACTCTGCTGCTTCACCCATGATCGTAGACGAGAGAGACCATGTCTACGTAACACAGTGTGTGAAGTTACATGTGAACGAAAATGATACTGCATTATGATCAAATTTGGATGGTAATCAGGGGTGGGTACGTGTGTGTGTGTGGGTGTGTGTGTCTGTTCCAGGGGCTTGGGGGCGCAAAATGGCGTCGACTTGTGTTGAGTCAGCGTATAGTGTGAAGCTTTTTACTTTGTTTATCGTTTTCTCTTACCTGCCTTTTCTAGTTTCCTTTTTATTCTCTTTTTAAGTTAACTTTCTTGATTGCTCTCTTCTCTGTCTTTTACATTTTATGACGTTCGTGTTCTATTATTTTGTCTTCCGTGTTTATTTTCGCTCCTCTTCCGTACCCTACTCGCTCGTTATTTGATAATCATTTGTTCACTAATGGCCGTGTTATTTGCCGATTTCTCAGCGATGTTGATTTGCGTCGTCTGTATCACTCACGAAGTCATAGAACTTCGTGGAGAAAGCAGCCGGGAGGGGTCGGCTGATCGCCTGCCCAGCATCGGGTCCTCCGCTAAACTCGTAAACAGCTTTGGTTCCTGGGTACTAAACCTGGACGATCTCTCTCTCTCTCTCTCTCTCTCTCTCTCTCTCTCTCTCTCTCTCTCTCTCTCTCTCTCTCTCTCTCTCTCTGTGTGTGTGTGTGTGTGTGTGTGGTTAGCGTCTTTCATGAAGAAGCGGTTCCGTCTTGAGTCCCCTTCCAATACAGATGTCGCCAACATCTGCCGTTCTCTCGTGACATTGCCTATCAGCAAAGTGTACGTAGTTTTAACATGGCTCTGAAGGCCATACAGTCGTGGTCCAGAGAACTTATCTTCCATATGATAGATTCTATCGCAAGTTCCTTACATGCATGGAATATATTCAGTATATTCTCCGTAATTGTGCTTTGGAATTATCATGTCACTAAATGTAGTTGAGAATTTTTCTCAACAATTTTCAGGTCGCATTTCTCTCAAAAAGTTATAAATCTCTTTTGTCACAATGTAGTGGAAACTGTTGAGAAGGTTCGTGCGTAACAAACCCATAAGTGACAAGGTGGTGATGCTTGGCGTGAAGGCGAGGCATCGGAAACCACCAGTTTCATAACAACGAGCGTTTGCGGGTCGCGTCATCTGCCACGCAGGGTCGGGTACTTTACCGCCTGGGCCCAGTCACTCCGACGCTGACGGCCGGGTAGGTCGTACTGCTCTGCCTGCCGAGGCGTCGGTGTGATAAAGTTCTGGTCTCGACGATTTGTTTGTGACGTACAGTGAGTGAGTGACTCGATCTTGAACTGATGTGACCGTCAGTGCTGGAGAACCGTAATTATTATGAGGAGTTTAAGATGAGACAGTTAGATCATTTGTAAATTCAATGCTTTATTAATCTTGTCTACATTTGTGATGACTGATTTCCGTAGATAATGTTCTCAACACTTATGCATACCCAGTTCAAAATACAACTTAAGGGACACGATGTATGAAACATCCTAAAACAAAGCGAAACAAAAACAAAAACAAAAAAAATGTTTTTTTCCTGGACTTCGTAAATTCAGTTAGCAACAAGATCGAGCAATAGGCGAGACAGTAACACCGTGGGACGTCGGAGGGAGGCAGTGGCTTCGGTACCCAGGGGCGGGTGGCTTTATCCCTCTCGTCGCACCTCCACACAACTCTAGGTATGATACAATTGATATGGCACTTTTACTGTGTTGAAAGTAACTGTAAAATTGAGGCCAATTTTACATGTAACTGGGATTGCCATAGCAACAAGGGACGTCCTCACTCGACACAAAGGAGAACCTTGGTGATATATGCTCGTTTTCAGCATTTTTCCTGTTATGTAAGACCGTACATTACACTTGCCATCATAAGTATTCCTTGGTACTTTTTTCGCCCTCCTATTCGTTGCCCAAAGATGACGGGTCATCGATGCTACCCTGGTGAAGAGTTGGATGTGTGTGTGTGTGGGTGTTGTTGCGTGAACGTGCGCTACCAAGATGCTTGGACTGCGTGCTCGCGCAAGCATGGATGTGGAAAGGTTCGCACGTGCTGTGATTGTGTAGTAGTGATAGTAGTAGTAGTAGTGATGCTCTTGAGAATTTTTACTTGCATTCATAAGGGTACGGGTGCTAAGAAACTTGCTTATGCCGTATTGAATGTTTAAACTCTGTGTTGCCAGCTCGAGCGATTGTGGTCGCTTCGCTTGCCTCGGTGGCTGATGCCATTACCTAGTTGTACATATAGGGAAAGATTTATTCACTTGTAGCGCCTCTGTCTGGGTAATTCTGTTTATGTTTGCTTATTTTCTTTTGTATTTATGTGTTTCTGGTCATTTTACGTGGTAGGGCAAGGCTGTTCTGTCATCTTAACGGATAGGAGGACAGTTCATCTCCAGTACAGTCTAGATAGACTGTATATGAAGAGGAGACAGCCCTTCTGGACAGAGGGGCAGCCATACTGGTAGACAGGGTTGCCCATAACATGGACAACGGGGCAGCTAGGATATCCCATAGCATGGACAGAGAGGCAGGCATCTCACGCCAGCCACTTCAGTCTGAGATTCGCCCTGACATAGGCTGGGACGCAGGATTTACCGCAGAACAATAAGGTATACGATTGAGTGGTGTGTGTGTGTGCACTAGGCTACCACTCGAGGGTAATACGACTAGTCTCCTCCAGCCGTCTAACATAGCACTCCTCCAGGTTATGGGCGCCCCGTGAATTTACCATGTTGGAGGAGGGATGGTGAGAGTTATACAAGAAAAAAGTATACAGTAATGCAGGGAGGGGGGAGGAGTAATCACATGTTTTCCTGTAAAAGTAGAGTCGTCCGCTGCGAAACGTTCTGGATGTACATGTTAGTGAACACCTCTCTCTCTCTCTCTCTCTCTCTCTCTCTCTCTCTCTCTCTCTCTCTCTCTCTCTCTCTCTCTCTCTCCCCGCCTGGACAAAGGGGCTGCAGAAAATGTCGAGAATACAAATGAAAGACATAAGAAAAAAAAAAAATAGCGATGAAAGTGATGTAAAGGGAGAAGCACGAAACACAAGCATGGTGTTAATAACTAGAATCAATCTGTACAGAAAATGAAGAGACGAGCCAATGAGACTAAGAAACGATTACACGCTGACAGTACCTGGGAGGCAGACGGGAGATGACTCAAGAATATGTACGAAGGCGTCGCACGAGGGTGCCAGAGGATGCTGCAGTAGGAAAGAGTTTCCATATTTGACAAACATGTTCCCTTAAGATGACGGCCAAGAAGATGGTCTCGATTTTTTTTTTTTTTTTTGTGCGAAATTTTCGATCGATCCATTTGCTTCGGAAAGCTACTTTCGAGACGGTTTCATTAAGGTATTTGGAAACAAGGAGTCAGTTTTTCTGGTGAAGGTTAAGTCCAGAAAACGTGAGCTGAGGAGAGTAGGCGGATTGTGTCATTTTGACCAGATACTCTCTCAGATCCATCAAGCCACATGCAACATTGGGACAGACGTTGATGTATATTATATATGGAAACTTTTTGAACCCGTTGAGAGCGTCGTGAATTTTGCCACTGCCTTGAGACTGAAAAGCTTCAGATGTTTCGGAATCTCGAATACTTTTGGACTGGTAAACTAGTCCCCTGTCGATACCTACATAGACATCAGGCATTGTCCAATAAATACGATCGTTTGATTGGCTCATTAACGATGGATGCAGCCATTTGATTGGCTGAATCGATTTGCCAGCCGTCACCATAGCCCGGAAGCATACCCTCTTGTTCTTGTCCCTTTCTACTTTCGCCTGTGAAATGAGTTTTCTCGACGTTCTTATGAAAAAGACACGAGAATATTGTGTTAACCAACAAGTTTTTATTTTGCCACCTGTCATGTAAAAAGAAAAGAAAATGTAGGTAAATGATAGTGTCTAGCTAATTTCGAAAGAGGGATTGGTGATCTATGTTCCATTTGCACTGGAGAACTTCAAATGGAGTATGGTTTTCTTAACCTTGGTCGTAGGTCGGCAAAGGCCTCACGTACTCCTTCCTGTACCTGGGGCAGACGTCTTTTGTTCCTGTGCTCAGCGTCCGCCGCTTCCAGGGTTATGGACGAGACTCAATCGACGTGGAGGCCGACTCCACCTGAAAACAGATGGGGGCACTGATGGGGTCAGAGCGAGAGCGACGAGTTAGCTGCGAAAGCTTTTGGGAGAAGTCATCGAGGGTTGGGTGCTGGAGCAGATTGCCTTAAGGGATGAGGAAGAGGAGGAGTCAGTCTCCGGTAACTTGTCATGGTCATCTTACGAATATAAGTTGAGTAACTCAACCGATGTACGTTACTCACGTTTACAGTATCTTGTTGCTTCACGAAGATGTAACGCACGAACCGTAAAATATATGAGGCTGTGGACCGTCCATTCTGAGATGTTGACAATGTACAGCGGACGAAAAATCTTCGAACGAGGCCGATCCTGACACCGAGCCTGTCGTGTGTCTCTCGCCAGTGTTCAGTACTGCCTCAAACCACGTACTCGCCCGAACTTCCAGACTGATGTCTCTGCCTGTAGTTTTCTGTCCTTGATGCCTCGTACAGGTGTAGATCTAAGAGGCCAATTAAATGGTTTTCGTTTAATTTTCCAATCCACATGGCAAAGTTGCGTGAAGGTGAGCAAATAAGATTCGAGCTAAGCCATTGTTTTTGGCCTGTACCTGATGATATATATACACGTTACAATTCAAAAGCATATAAAGCAGAACTTGTCACCGCCTCATAAGTGTTTTCAATGAATTGCTTCAGCCCGCTGTTGTGTCAGAATCGTGGATGATAATGTAAGATCAAATTTTTAAGAAGTTACCTCTGGCAGTGCTATACCTAAGACACTTGACGAGACACAGTCAAGTCAAAGAACTTGTTGCTTCAAAAGAGTCCATCATCATCCTGCTGCTAAGTGTCATGCAGCCTTGGAGTTGCAGGAGCCCCTCAGAAAAGTGTCTGGCAGTAAATGAAAACGTAGATCTATCTTAATGTTGACTTTCGTATATGATTGAAAAAATCAAATTTGCTCTGCTAAAAACATTGGAACTCATTGTTGTGTACGACTGTTTTAACGTGTCATCAACGGTAAGGAATTGTCGGAAACGTATACTGGAATGTAGCCTAGTTTAGTGTGTGAGTTTTCATGGTTAGAATTACTGAGGTGTTGCAGTTTGATGGTTGGGTCATTTTCTGTGATGCATTCACAGCCCGTGGGGCAATTTTGAGTACGAAACGGAATTTTAATGGAGGAAAACTTCCGTGGCAGAAGTGTACAAGGACGAAACTGACCCCCTGAAAAAAAAAAAAAGAAGAATCGAATCGTATCTGAATGAAAAGATTGTGTCACGAGAAGCCGAAACAAAATCATGCAGCCTACCGCAAATCACCAGCTCACAAAAAGAAATCCCCTGAAAATAAAACCCTATTTTACACTGAGTTTTATCGTAAAAGCCCACATAACCCAACCGAGCACGAAGCCGCAGCGGATGACACAGTTGACCGAGGACGACCAAGTGGTCATTTGGCCTTTGTGAAAAAAATTGGGTGATGGCTGAGCTTTGACTGATAGGGGAAGACCGCGTGAGGCTTGGCGCGCCGCGCGACTGGATGACCCCTCTCGAGATCGTTATTAGAAAACGGAAAGTCTTGATGGGATCCTAGCCTACGTATCCGGCCCGGGCAGCTTCACTGACGTTCCTTGTAGCTTAATGTAGTTGTTACTCTCATTAGCGTTTCGTATCACAACCTTGTATACAGTAGGGAGAGAAAAGGGGTTGGGTAGGGAAAGTAAATGTTTATTTGTAGTATATGCTGTATTATATACGTTGTTCTTGGCTAGGCGGGAGAATATTTACCCTCCCATAATAGAAATGTATTTCAGATGGCCAGTATTTTGTAATCGAAAACGAAAGCGGCTACTTTGGTTCGAGGGTGGCCTCACAAGAATACAGCAACCACTGTATGAGACGATGTGTTGTTTAGTGGTTAGCTACAGGTTTATGGAGTACACGTACACAGGCAGTAGACCTCCAGCCATAATTGTATTCTAATAATATATGTAGGATGACGAGTGGTGGCTCCTCTTCACCTTGCAAACATAGATATATACGTGACTTGGAATTGGCTGAAGTCTGCTGCCGGTGATAAGCAGACCGGAAAATTCCTTGTATCCCTTGATAAAAAGATAGAATTTCCAAGTTTGCTATTCTTCTCCTTCAGAGGATGTAGAGGCAACAAGTCGAAACATTTGGGTTCCTATGATCGTCTGGATAGTGACTTTCGCTATTTATCGTGCTTAGAATGGTTTTTAGTTATAAAATCAGATTAATTTCACGTAAAATTAATTGTTTACAAATATTGTAGGTATCAGTGTATTTAGTCGTAATATCAGTTTGGTTTGGTTGGATTATTTAAACTGGCCGTAGCCTAGTTGGATCAGTGGCTGCCTAGGCAGTTCGCATGCGTTCGTTTCGACAATGTCCCGAGCTTGATTGTTTGTTTACGGGCTCGACCTGTTGACTCAAATATTTTACATCGATTATCGGTCCTCTTCTTATTTGTTGTTTGGCTTTGGCTCTTGACCTGCAGTCAGAATCGGGATTTATCATCATATAGACTGCAACATACCTATACCTTTACTTCAGCACCATCTGTTGTCAGCTGAAGTTCACATTAAAGAAATGGTTTCCATAAGCAGCATGTTAGGGGCATGTTGAATCTTGGACATGATGGGAAGGTTAGAGGGGCTCTTGGTAAATATTCCATGGGTGAAAGGGGGGGGGGGGGCCTTTAAATGTTCTTGGTAGGTGACAATGGCCTTTGTGAATGCTTGAAGGGTTCTTGTAAGTGCTTGGGGGATTTGGGATGTTTTCGGAAGTCCTTGATGGGGAGAGGGGGGCAAGTGTCCAGAGACTATGTACATGGTGAGTGTATATGTTGGCTTAGATTTCTCTTGAACGCTTCATGTTGTTCAAGATTCTTCTTTCGTAATTATGACTTGACGGTTTTTCGTCCCTGACATCCGATGGTCTTAAACTTTAACCAAATAACCAGCCATCCTAAAAGGCTCCGAGTGGTAACTTGATGCTCCTCGTATGGCCTGCTGGTAAACCCTAGCCTAGCAACACCCGATGGAAGGAAGGAAGGAAGGAAGGAGCACTTGTTGTGGGACAAGACGGCCCCTGGTGGTGTCTTGCGACGGGTCCCCGGCTGTAGTACCCGGTAGGCGCGAGGTTCCCCCTCCCCCCCGCCCCCAGCTCACGCCGGGTGTCACGTCGGCACTGTAGTACCGCCGCCTCCTGCTGTTTTCATTACATTCTTCACTTTCCCAAAGTTGATTGTTGTTCGTGGGGGAGGGGGTTTCAGGACGGTCGGGTGGTTGGCTGCGACGGAGGCCACGCGCTGCTCGACTCTAACCTGGCCATGCTTGTTGCCGCTGACCCTGGAGTGGCGGACAGGGCACCTTTGGGTAGCGTGGCCACTGAAGGCACCCCGTGTGGCCTTCATGAGGGCGTACAGGGGCATGGCAGAGGGGCAGGTGTCGGGGTAGCGGCGTGTGGCATCGGGAAGGTGTTATTGATTGCGCGATGCTGTGTGGACTGCGGCAGCTGGCGGCCAGTGTGGTGGGTGGAGGCTCGCGCGACGCTCAGGCATGGACGGCCCTCCCGCCAGCCAGGCCTTCCTCCTCCTCCTCCCCGACCCCGACCTCTCCGCCATCACCTCCACCATCTCCACCACAGCCACCATCTCCACCACCACCACCGCCCACCCGCGACACCATCACGGTAGGCACCATAGTGTTCAGCATATGATCAGTGCGGATATATTGTATTGTTCTGTTATCTAAGTATTGATGTGATGTGATGTCATGTGCGACTAGCTATGGACCCCTCATGGACCTCGTTGCTTCGGTAATACCTCGATGATCCAGGACACGAAAATGATGACGAAAGGAAAACCTGTTTTAATTCACGTGTGAAAGACATTTGACAGGGGAGAATCATGAACCCAAACAATGAATGAAGTGTATTTTACCATCAAGAAAGAATCGTTGTACATGTGAACAACATCTTTGACACAGACTCGTTGGCTGAGTCTTGGCGATTGTGACAGGTGAATATGTGAGTTACTGTTGACACAATGCGGAACCCATTCATGGGGCAGGTGACCGCGTCTGCTGCTGAGGGTATAAAACTCACTGTTGGAACACCTAACCTCGTTACCTGTCAACCGAAGGAGCGCTTCCATGCAACAGCAGCTGCCACAGCGTAAGGTTCCTTGAGATGCGACTCGGTGTAACGACCACTGATACGTCATTAACTAGTGACAACGACCTGGTGTGACGACCGTTGACACTTCGTTAGTGATAACGACCTGGTGTGACGACCACCGATACGTCATTAACTAGTGACAACGACCTGATTTGACGACCACTTGTACGTCATTAACTAGTGACAACGACCTCATTTAACGACCACTTGTACGTTATTAACTTATGACGACGACCCGATGTAACGACCATTAACGCATCATTAACTGAGGATGACCAGCTGAGGCGACTCCTAACACGTCACGAACCTGACTGTCAACAAGGTCGTGGTGGGGTCGTTCAAGTTCCCTGACTTGTTAAGAAACTGATGACTTATGAACGACTAGATAACTGATGACTTATGAACGACTACATGATTGGTGACTCAGTAACTGACGAGGAAACAAACTGATGAATAACTGACTAATACCAGAATGACTGACAAATGACTGACGATAACTAACGACTGATAAACTGAAGGATATATATATATATATATATATATATATATATATATATATATATATATATATATATATATATATATAGAGAGAGAGAGAGAGAGAGAGAGAGAGAGAGAGAGAGAGAGAGAGAGAGAGAGAGAGACCTGCTAACTGACGGATAATTAACTGGACAGTAAGGAATAACTTACACGCAACAAGTTAACTGACGAATAAAGAATTATCAACTGACTGACGATCAGTTATATTTTATTACAAATAACTAACTTACGATGAACGGACGACTGAAAACCGACGTTTGTCTGACGAATAACTTAATTAACGACTGAATAAGGAAGGACCAGGTAACTAGCTAAGACTACCACAAACTGGGCCTCAGTCACGCCAGTGACGTACCGAGACGACTGTACGACACGACTATTGTCGCCCTTTAACGAGGGGACGACCCAATGATACGACCTCAACGACACAACTGCGTAATGACTGTTTAACGAGACACCTCTGCCACGACGGCCTGTCGGAACGATAGCTTCGTAACGGAACTACGAGTTAACGAGACCACCACCACACGACGACAGCCACGCCGTTGCCTAACGAGCAATTCCACAACCCTGAGGGGTGGTTGGGGAGGGGGGTCAGTAACGAGCGCCCCCCCCTCTAGCTTGATGAAATAAGCAATCTTATCGCATGAACCAATCGCTTCATGAGGAGACGACCATACGGCACGACTACCACCAGCCGACTGCGAGTCGTTTGCACGGGAACGACCCGTAACGAGGTGACAGTTAGCGGTTGTTTAATCGTAAATGACACAGCCTGGTGAGGCGGGCTCGATGATCGCTAACCTTAGTGCTAGTTGTATTACTGTAGCCTAGTCGCTAACCTTAGCGCTAGTTGTATTACTGGAGCGTAGTATAGATAGTCCTATGCGCTAACTAGTTCACACTAGAACGTTGGTAGAGAATTGTATTATCCTGCAGAGGAAGGGTTGGGTTTTGTGTCAGTTTCCCTCTTTGATTTGTACGTTTTCTTTACGAATGTTCGTGGGAATATTAGCTCGCTAATTCGCTTTCGTGTGGTAACAGCATTATGGGGTGACTGTTTTGGTGGTGCTGGTGACGGAGCATCGCCTGGGGGGGCTCGGGTTTTGTGCGTCAGTTCGCTGCTAATCCCAGACATCGTCAGCGTCTGTACATTATGTTTACGTCTACAAGTGTGTGTGTGTGTGTGTGTGTGTGTGACCCCAGATCACCATCCTGAAGCCTACTACAGCCTTCCCATGTCATCCTCCTGAAGGCCATCCACGTTCCAGGTCATCTTCCTGAAGCCCTTCGACGCTCCAGGTTGTCTTCCTCCTCCCTCACCCTACCTCCCAACGCAGCCCAGTTTTTCCCTCCGGTCGTCCTTCACGCTCCAGATCATCCTTCTGAAACCCATCCTCCCTCCTCCTCCTCCTACGCTCCAGGTCATCCCTCTGAAACCCCTTACCCGCTCGAGGTCCTCCTTCAGTATCCATCGGCAGTAGTAGCCGCTCGAGATCTGTCAGTTTCCCGTAGTGGAGCCTCTACAGTGGTGGAGAGGGGAGCCGCTCTTATACCAGGTTGTTGGTTCTTGTCGTGTATCCGAATTTAGAATTATTCCAGAATTGGATATTATCTGGATTTATGTTTTCCTTGGTCCGATTGTCCGATTTTTCTTTTTCAAAATTCAGTTGCATAAGATTATTTAAGGATTTAGCTGTATCATTTTATTTTCAGTTCAGCTATCTAATTTTTTTCAGATATCTGAAAAAAGATTATATATATATATATATATATATATATATATATATATATATATATATATATATATATATATATATATATATATATATTGTAGCTGTAAGTGCATACTTCGATTTTAGAATCCACCTGCATTCGATTTTTTCAAATATGTATGTCTGAATTATAATTTTCAGAATTAGATTATGAATTTTTAAAAATTTAACAGTATTTATGTTCAGATATTTTCCAAATTTGAGTATATTTGAATTACTCGTTTTCAAAATTGAATTTTCGTGGAATATGATTTTTTTGCAAGTTCAGCCGTATCGGAATTTAAATACTTTTATGATTCATTTGTATTCGAATACAGTTTTTTCATAATTACTAAAAAAAAAAGAATATTAGAATCTCGATTATTTAGATTTCAGTTTGACGTGTTCCGAGGACAAATGGAAGACAAAATATGATTAAATTGTTGGATTCCAACGTCACTCACAATCCGACGACGAGTTCAGAACTTCATTGGTCTGAGGATCGGGCGTCGGATGAGGGTCGGGCGTCGGATGAGGATCGGGCGTCGGTTACGGCGTCGGCCAGAGCCGCGTCCTCTTGCCCAGTCCGTTAGTGGGAGGAGGAGCGAGGCGGCCATCCGCCAGCCCTCGTAACCGGATAATCGGTTATTATAGAATATAGAATATGCCCAGCTTAACATGACCCGTTCTTGTTGACCTGGCTTCCAGGGGACCAGGGCAGGTGACCTGGGAGGATACTTGGCCTTCCCTTAATGATGTATGGCTAAGGTCAGGGAGGTTGTTGACACGCTAGGTATGTGACCTGACAAGTTTGTTAACAGGTCATAGTATAGCGTAAATTTACGCCTGTATATCCAGTGTCTCCTCCCGCCATACGCACGGTATATCCATGATGCAGATATTGATAGATTGTCTTGTTCGCAGGTGTTGGTATATCGTGGTGGTGCAGGTGTTGACAGATTCTCATGATGGGGAAATGTTGACCGATCGTCTCAGTGCAGTTGTTGACATTATGGTGCAGTTGTTAACGAATTTCCATAGTGCAGGTGTTGACAGATTGTCATGGTGCACATGTTGACTGACTCGCTTGGTGCAGGTGTTGACATAGCCATGGTGTGGGAACTGACGTTGCCTTAGTGTAGGTGTTGACATTATCTTGGTGCAGTTGTTGACAATTTTGTGATGTAAGTGTTGGCAGATTTGTGTTGTTGATATTGTTTTGAAGCAGGTGTTTGACTTTGTTTTGGTACGTGTTGACAGATTGTCTTCTAGCAGATGTTGACGGACTTTGACATAATGCAGGTGTTGATAGATGGTCCTGTTTGCAGTTGTTGATAGATCTGTGATAGTGTCGTGTGATGTTGGAGTGTGTGTGTATGTGTGTGTGTGTGTGTGTGTGTTTATGTGTGTATTTGCGTGTTATGCGTAGTTTTACACTCGTGTTGCCCTGCCTAGTAACTTTGTGCGTATATTACCATATCTTTACTTTTGTACATACACACACACACCACCTTAAGTCACGTACCCACTTCGACTAGCGCTAAGAGGAGGATGAATAGCTAGTTTAGCCATGGGGCCTACTGCCGCGCCCAGGATTCGAACCCAAGCGGGCCCGGGCGTGACTCATGGTCAGTAACGCTAACCACGACACCACTAAAGCGATGTGTGTCTGTGTGATTGTTTGCCTGTTTGTAAAGTGGAGTTAGTGTGGGTCAGGGTCAAGTAAGCACATAAGTTTAATGGTGATCGTTGCAATAACGAAACGTTCGCCTCTTAATGTGGTTGAGTTGTTGAGTTGGGATTGTTTAGGTTGAAATTAAATTTTTTTGTTAAGGATAGGAAAGATTCCTTTTGGTCAAGCTAGCTTAGGTTACTCTAAGGTAGGCTAGCTTAGGTTATTCTAAGGTAGGCTAGCTTAGGTTACTCTAAGTTGGGATTTCTTAGGTTACTCTAGGTTAGGATAGCTTAGGTTATCTAAGTTAGGCCGGGTTAGTACTCTAGGCTGTGCTAGCTTAGGCTAGGTTAGGTTAGGTTAGGTTATTCTAAGGTAGGCTAGCTTAGGTTATTCTAAGGTAGGCTAGCTTAGGTTACTCTAAGTTAGGATTGCTTAGGTTACTCTAGGTTAGGATAGCTTAGGTTATCTAAGTTAGGCCGGGTTAGTACTCTAGGCTGTGCTACTTAGGCTAGGTTACATTACGTAACTCTAGGTTAGATAAGCTAAGATTAAATACATTTTTTCTTTAAATCTTACCTGTGTTGTAACCTGTGTAATTTCTAGTTGTGTTTATGGCCTTCAAATGTTTAAAAACATTTCACAAATCGGCGCAAATATTTCCGTTCGGCTATAGCGAGTTTTTTTTGTAACGGAAACACGCTTACGAAACTGACCCTCCACTCTTTGATGAAACCTTGTATTGTTATTTTACAGTTTATAGTTTGTTTACCCAGTTGTTATGTTGCCAAGTCGGCACCGGTGGGTTAAGGGATGTTTTACCGACTGGTTTATTGAAGTTTATCCTTAATTTATTATTGGGTTTATCGACTTTTCTGACTGAAGAAAAGATGTTTACGAATATAGAGACGGATACATCCGTAGTGTAGCGGTTAGCATTCACTGGCCGCTCAAGGTCGAGCGCAGAGGTTCGAATCCTAGTCGGTCCACAGTCAACCCAGCTGTTCATCCACACTTTGGGGTTGATCGATAAAAGGGGTACCTGGTCCAGGCTAGGGTGCCATCATACAGCGTTAATGAGATGGCCTTCATTAGGGCTTCCATTGCCCGTGCCGTCTCAACGAACGTCAAAGAAAATGTTATTAGTTCTGATGAACGAAAAGGTCAGTGATGATTGCACTAAGGCCATCGGGGGTCGAGGATGAGACCTCAGACTCGTCGCCATACTGAAGTCCAGGGAAACTGTTGGGTTGAGATAGTCATGCTAATCACCACAGCTTCCTTAGAGCAGGTCGCACGACCAGGCCAGTCTCTTGGGGTTGATAACTGAAGCCTCCACTACGGGCCGTACGGGTGTGGCCTCCACCCAGGGCCCACGCAGGTGTAGCCTCCACCCAGGGCGCACGCAGGTGTAGCCTCCACCAGGAGCTGTATGGGTGAACCCTTCGCCAGGGGCACGTTCAAGTGGATTGTCCTTAAACAACTTCATGGCTGAATCAGCCAGAAAAACCATGTATGTGTTGCTGATTCATTACGGCTGTATGTGATCGCCGTCCACTGCTGTTGTGTGACGCTGCTGGACTGAGGAAGAGAACAATGTGCATTCTTCATGACGTGGAAATATTAATCACGATTATATTTCATCACTCAGGATCGCCAATGTCATACAAGTGATTCATTCGCAGGTGGAATAAAATGATCGTCCTTGATAATTACGTGAGATTAATTTGAATTTATCGTGCCTTCAACTTCAACCGGGATAAAAGAATTCAATTATTTTCATGTATATATGTATTTTTTTTTCTTTACCACATCCCAGCAGTGACTGGCAGTGAAGGCCATACCCAGGTCATGGGGGAGTCAAAGGTCAGGGTTATACACAGATTCATTAGTAGTGTAAAACAAACGTGGCATTGTATAGCATGGCTCTCGGTCGGACCAGGAATTGTTCGAAGTATGAATGACAGCCATTGGCCGCTGACACCCCAGCAGGGGATCGTACCTGGGGGGAGGGGGTGTCTCGTTTGTTGCTGAGGAGCCAGAGCCAACCATCCGGGCCCTCACCGTGTGTGAGTTATGGCTCCACGCCCCAACAACAACACTGATCTGACAAAGATGGTTTGTTTTCCTGCATTGTGGTTTCGGTGTTGAGCAAGTGTTCCCTTGAGTACGACGCTGGGGCGACCCTAGAGCATGACGGAACGACCCTGGAGCAAGACGGAACGACCCCCTCGAGCGCGACAGGACGACCCTCGAGCAAGAAGGAACGACCCCCCCGAGCGCGACGGGACGACCCTCAAAGCACGACGGAGCGACTCTTAAGCTGCTGTTGCAGCTGCTGTCCACGCAGCAACTGTTCTGTCTCCCACTGAAACCCTCCCTCTCCTTCCCCTCGTCTTCCAGCTAAATCTTGTGTACTGACAACCGCTTGAGTGGCAGGCGGTGGGTGCTGCTCACCTGGTGTCGGGGTCTCCCGGCCTCTGCCACGCTGATTCCATGACCTGACGAGGCAGCGTCGGACTAACACACGAAGGACTGTCCAGACGGAAATGCTGGGATGAAGATGAGGACTTGTGTCATCACAACACTGGCAGGAAGGTTATGAAGAGGGAAGTAAGAATGGGAAGTAGATAGTAAGGTCAACGGAAACTAAAATAAACAGTATATAACGGAGAGGGAGACGTGTAGAATGAAAGAACTTGATACGTCAGATAAGGGAGGACACCTTGACTCGCACCTCCTCTTTACTGCCTTTGTTTATGACAAGTTATGTACTGGCCGTCCTCCACACCCCTGTCGCAGGGTGCGGCCGACCCTCCACACATCCCCCACAGGGAGCGGCCCGCTCTCCACACACCTGCCACAGGGAGCGGCCCGCCCTCCACACACCTGCCACAGGGAGCGGCCCGCCTTCCACACACCTGCCACATGGAATCAAGACAAGAATATTATTGACAAGAAACAGTGACGGAGCCCCAGGGTATGGTGCCCTGTGTCACGGGTGACAGGACCTTATGGTGTAACGGGTGACAGCGGGTCTCTGTGGCTGTGTGGACCCTTTGTGACCCCCTGTAATCCTTTTGCGCTACCGCTCACAGGATCAGCATGGGGGTGCACAATGAATTTGTCTGGGACACTGGCACAAATCAAATCACTATGGAAACTGATCCAGCCGGAGTTAAGGGCTGCAGGAGGGGGGTGATGAAGATTATTGTTGATAAGTCTCGGTCACGCTCATGACGCAGATACGGTGAGTCGTCGTCCTGGAGAGAGAGAGAGAGAGAGAGAGAGAGAGAGAGAGAGAGAGAGAGAGAGAGAGAGAGAGAGAGAGAGAGAGAGAGTTTGACGAGATTTACGTTCAAGATAAAAAGAGGACCTCGCGATAGATGTCAGGAATATCGTTATTATTATGTCGGATGAAAAAGGGAAAGGTTGGCATTATGGCAGGAGGGGGTCGCCCCGTAGCTGTTGTTGACATGAAGAGTGAGGCACGCGAGGAGGACTAGCCCTTGAGGGGGACGCGAGACCGGATGGTGTGGCAGGACCACGTGAGGGCCAGCCAGGAGCGGGCCGGGGCAGCCTCGCTAGTGTAGAAGGACCTCTCGCCACTGCCGCCTCACCTATGCAAGGATTGCTGAGAGAAATAGCGATAGATCCGCAGGTTATGAGGTACCTGAGCTCATCGCTGTGGTTGTGATACAGACGACACACAAGGCGCCGTGTACTGCTGGTGCAGCAGGGACGAGTTGTAGGAGGAGACAAAGTCAGGTGGTGAGGTAGTGGTGGCAACCGTGAGAGGAAGGCTCCTCGCGGCATCAACAGGAAAGGCTGTGGCTGCGGTACAGGATGAACGGCGGAGTGTGGCAGTTGGGGAATACTGAGGGTGTGGAAGAGACAGGAGCACAACGGGTGAGCGACGGACCAGTGGGTAGAGGGCACAGATATTTCACCAACGAAGGAGATGGAAACGAGGAGGGGGCATTAGCAGCGCTGCCACGGGTGGTTGTGCCTGGTCCACGCTGCGAAGCTGTGGTGGATGGCAGACCTGCAGAGTATCACTTCGTGCTGACGATGAGACGACCAAGGCGAAGGTGAGATCTCGTCCGCTGGCATTGTAACCACCAGCAGGTTTTTAGAAGCTTTAACTTAGCAAGAGGAAAACACGTCCGACCGGAGAATTCCTTAAAGGAACGTCAGACAGTTTGCCTCCGCCACGATTATGGTTTTTCATTCACGAATCGCGAGGACCTAAGAGAGAGAGAGAGAGAGAGGGGTCCTCCCTCCTCGGCCAGTGCGGCGTTGCTCTTGTTGGTTGAGGTTAGTGTGCGTCCACTGGCGGGGTACCGGTGGTTGTGAAGGAAGAGGTTTTTGGTCGGGAACAAGGTGGCTGGGGATATTGTGGTGAGGGACTGTAGTGGCGAGGTGAGGAGGGGCAGCGGAGGTGTGCTGGCGTAGGTGTGTCTGGTAGGAAGGAGGTGCAGATGAAGTGATGTGTGATGATGTTTTGTGAGGCTGTAGTGAAATGAAAAGGGGTATATAGTGGTGGTGGCGTGGTGTATGTGTGTGGTGGGGGTATATGTCAGGGGTGGTGTATGACGGGGGTGGTGGAGTGTGGTTAGTATGTAGTACCTACTTAAGGTCACCAGTTTGCTCAGGAACAGTGCTATACCCCCATCCCCCTCAAGGGCGTGCCTCCTACTTGCTGCGTCATGATAAACGTCCCTCTGGCACTGACCATGATAGTCCTGTTGCCTCAGCTCTGGGTCGCACCTGTACATTATTGAGATGGGTTTGTTTTGTCAAGGAAGTTGGTCTGGTCGATGGTTTCACTTTGGTCGTGACCTTTGTGGGTTGACTTTTGTGTTGGTCTTGACTATGGCCACCTGCCGCAGGTCATTGACTCACCAGTGGGGTCAGGACGGCAGGCGGGGCCTTAGAGGTCACTTACTACAGGTCACTAACTATACCAGAGACTAGTAGGTTAGGTTAGGTAGGTCTGGTCCTTATTCTGACGTGATTCAATGTATAATCGTTATTTGATATTATAATCCAATCTGCATAGGATGATTAGAACAACCCCGGGTAGATCCTCGTCTGCGCCTGCAGGTAGGGAGCGAGGGTTCTGTACCTGGCCTCAGGCAGGACAAACAAGAGCCTAATGATGGGCAGCCAGATAGGTCTTCTTCCTCGAGTTGGGGACCTGAATGTTTTACCCTGACTGACCGACCTCTCTCACGAGTCAGGTCTGTAGGTTGTGGTGTCATCGTTTCTCTCGCTTTGAGGAACCCAACGTAAGCTACGATTCTTGCGCATGTAGTCGTCAGTGACTCTCAGACTGCTGGAGTCGGGGCATTGGCCGACGGATTCGAGATCTCGGTTCGGAGGGGGTCGAGATATCGGCTGTAGGGGTTCGAAGCAACTTTTCGAAACTTTAAATATTGAACGAAAAAAATACATATCCATCTCCTGGAGTGGAAGAGGGAAGGGATTTTGTCACTATTTTTTTCCCCTCCGTCTTCCCGTTAGTAGACATTTACCTCTCACCTTAGAACTGTTTGTTTTACTTGAATATGATTTTCCTATGGTGATCCATCTACCCGACCCGCCTACCCCTCCGTGGAACTTCAAGTTGGACTTTGTTCATACTCACTGACGAGACTATAGTTCCGCCGTTCTTCCATTGAGGTTTCCAGGATGGAGCAGAGCTGGCTGTGCAGGCCTGTGTCCGTCCGTCCGTCCGTCTGGATGTACGTAGATCCCAGGCGCTGGGCTCCGAGCATCAGCTTTCATACGTTTTGTTGAGGTGGGAGGCGTACGGACCGGCGTCACGCATCCCGTCAACTGCGTCAAAAACATCTTTTATATATATATATATATATATATATATATATATATATATATATATATATATATATATATATATATATTCCTTTGCTGCTTAGCACCGAAAATGATGTACTGTAACCCACGGCATTTTGATGGTTGCTAAGCTACAGAGTTGAAAGAATGTAGGCGGAGGATGTGGACACATGGGCTGAGATGCCAGAACTCAGTAGCAGTGAAAATGAGGAGGATGCACGGCTCATCCGTCCGCCAGTGTGAGTGGACGTCCGGTAGTGTGGGTGATACAAAATGTCACCGTCTTGGGTCTCACCATCAGTTGTTGCCAGGTTATGGAGGTTGTCTTCAGAGTCGGTGCCTCAACCCATAGGTATCAGCGACCATTCTGCGTGTTTGAAGGTGGATCAGAACCATGTTTACGTCGTTCCGCCAAGGCTTACGTCAGTCCGCCCACTCATACGTCAGTCCGCCCACTCATACGTCAGTCCGTCCACGCATACGTCAGTCCGTTCACGTATACGCCAGTCCGTCCACACATACGTCTCATGTTCAAGAGATGTTACTTTTTCATAGTATTTGTTGAAATACTGTTATAACGATATTCTATTCCCACTGTGTTCGATATAATGCATTCACAGAAATGTAATATTTTTCCTGAAATGACGTATTCATTACTGTGGAAAGTGGGATGAAATCATGAAAACAATCGACTCTTTCGTTGTTCAAAAAAAAAAGAAAAGCTCCCATACTCGATTTTCGAATGATTTTTAGTAAAAAAAAACTGTTGTATTACAAGAATATTCTATCCTTATTGACTCGAATATATACTTGAACGGAAATATACAATATATTTGCTGAAACTACCCGCGTTTCAGTGTAAAGTGCCGTATCAAAAAATAAATAATTTGCCGTCGGCGCTTGGTGTTTCAGGCTCAGCGACCCTCAGTTTATAGAACGTAGATTGTTTTTTAGTGTGGATTTTCTGAAAAGAGTTTTATCTGCCATAAAATATGGCGCTTTATTACCCTAATTTGTTGTTCCGTTACCCTCAAAAACTTGGGACGACCTATACACGACGCATATCATGAATTATTGATTTCTTGGCCAAAAATCAAGGGTCGACCTATACACGAGGTAGACTTATAGACGAGTATATACGGTATCTAAAGACGGTATATATCACTCTCTATAAAATGATTATTCGTATTGTTAAGGCTTATCAACAGCTGAGAAAGTGTAGGTCACAAAATGCCTACGAGACGCCAGTGAAACTAAGGTGCAGCAGATTTTTGATTACGATGAACGAAAATGAGAGTTCCACTTCTTTATTGACAAAGAAAATCGCTAATCGAGGATCATCACTGTCACAAAGAGAATAACGCGAGAGTATCAGATGGCGTGTGTGTGTGTGTGTGTGTGTGTGTGTGTGTGTGTATAATTACTATACCTTTGTACGTCCATGCGTATTCATTGTCCGTTTGCATGTGAACATACTCGTGTGTATATGTTTCATGAATGCTGATAGAACAAGGTATATATTTTTTTCGGCGCCATGTGAGAGTGTGTGTGTGTGTGGCCGAGGCGAGCCTGGAAGCAGTGTAGGGTCCCAGCGAGGGGGAGCCTACCGTCGGTGCTGGTGGAGGCGTCCGGCCCGCTCACCTGGCCAAAAATATACCTGACTAGATTGATCGACGACGTCACGTGATACCCTCGTTGGTCCGGGAGAGACAGACCGTCCGGAATTATGGTAAGAGGGGAAACGCAATGACGATAACACGAGAAACTGGACTCTATAAGACAACTGGCGCTTAGATCCGTATTGGCCTAGGTATAGGGTGGGGGCGCCTCCCTTCCTCACCTGGCCCGTTCCGGCAGCCAATCGGGGCTCAGCTGGGAGTCGTGAGGACACAATCTAAGACGACACTCTGGTCGTTAGGGGGGCCAGGCAGGAAGTCTTGACGGTGCAAGATGGACGGGGGTGGGTTGAGGTTGGGGAAGGGATGGGGGGTAGGCGGGGGAAGTGAAGAATGAAAATAGACAGTGGCGGACGGACTCGGGACAGTGTGGAGTGGGTGAAGCCTTCTTGGGACGAGAGAGAGAGAGAGAGAGAGAGAGAGAGAGAGAGAGAGAGAGAGAGAGAGAGAGAGAGAGAGAGAGAGAGGGGGGGGGGGGGATGCATTCGATTTTCCTATCCATATATTCTTTTTCATGTCCTCAGCACAGGTCTGCACCAGCCAGCCCCCGTTGCCCCCCCAGATCTCCCCACACTAACAGTAAGGCAGCGTCGGTGAAGCTGCAGCACCTTCTGTTGTCCATCCTGCTGGGGGTGGTGGTGATGGGGCTCTCCTGCTGGTGGTTCTAGTGATCGTATGGCTGATGCTTGTTGTGGCTGTGGTGGGATTGATAGTCATGGTTGTGGTGGGGCTGATGGTTGTGGTTGTGGTGGGATTCGATGGTTGTGGTTGTGTCGAAGTTAGTGGTGGTGATTGTGGTAGGGCTGATGGTTGTGGTGGGGCTCTGTAATTGTGGTTGTGTTGAGGTTGTGGAGGTGGTGTTGATGGAGAGCTGGTAGTTGTTGTGGTAGTGGCGGAGAGATTTTGGTTGTGTTCAATGTTCACAGTGGCTGCTGGTGGGCTGGACGAGCTGGGATGGCCTCTATGCTGTAGTGCCGAACTACAAGCCCAGTTTGGCTTCCAGCTCGCGTGCATTTTGGCTTCTAGCGCACTCCCAGGACTAGCTGTCAGCACACGTCCAGAAGAAAGTGACACATATTTCAGTCTGTTTGGTTATAGGAGTTTTATTGAATTTGGTCCTAGCGAGTTGTTTGTGTGTGCGTGTGCGTGTGTGTGTGTGTGTATGTGTGTGTGTGTGTGTGTGTGTGTGTGTGTGTGTGGTGGCTTCCTTGGACTGCCGACTGCATGTACGTTATACACCCAGGTATATGACTTTGATGTATAAGAATGATATATCAAACTTGTCATGTTGAGAATTCCTTGATTCCTTAAAGAACTAACAACTAAGCAATTGACCGGAAGTTTGTCCTTTTTAGTTTTTGTTTCCGTCACAAAGACTCGCCATGTGTCAGGATTTTCCCCTGAGAATAGCGCCTTGGTGAACACTTAGAGGGGAAACCAGTGATAAACACGCAGGCAATGGCACGGGAAAAGGCCCGGTCGGTTCAGGAGCGACTACCACCGGCCGGGTTAAGGTGTGCAGGAGCCCCAAAGGATGATTTCGCCCTTCAACTCATCCATAGAGACCAGGTCATGATCCTCAGGGGGTCAGCACCGCTGGTAGCCACGCCAGGACCAGGTCAAGACCCCAGGAGGTCAGCACCGCTTGTAGCCACGCCACGTACCGGTATACGTCTTGGGCAGATCGGCCGCCGCGTTGAGATGGGAGACTCGTGATCGCGTGCCTTCGTGCTTTGTCCCGTGTCGGTCACAACTTCTTGTCTTTCGTTTTCAGGAACCGCAAGACATGACTCCCAGTTTTGCAGTCCTGGCACTGGGACTCACGATGCTGGTGTGGCCGTGTGTTGTTGGCGGAGAGGATTTGCGGGGTGTGGATGGGGAGAGGAGGAGAGCTAGCGTTGATGAGGGATATTTCCAGTCTATTATGTATAATCCACTCACATTCGGGAAATTATATATCCTTCCTGGTGTGACATGCCCCTCATTGTTTTCTTGTAGATTCTATACCTAGATCGGTGTTACCTATATCATTTCTTCCTCAAGTTTTGTGAGTAGACTTTACGAATGCAACGTCCGCTCAAGCTCTGGTCGTCTGTAAAAGACTCAGTAATGTATTGGATGTTAGGACTCGTAAAATGAAACACTCCCACCACTGTTGCTTCCCTGAGCATTAACGTATCTGGAGCACCATCATTACGCGATCATTTTTTCACGATAAAAACCGCAGGATCGATGCTTGTTTCGACACAACTATCGGTTAATTTACTGGCGCGTGGCGGGAGATGACAGCGCCAGATAGCAAGGCGTCGACAAGATTGTGTTTATGTCGGCAGGCCTGATGGCGGGGAGGCGTGACGTCACGGACCCGGCTCCTGCGCCCACCAATCACGAATGACGACGCCGCCTCACACGCCGACGCTCAGTGATTTATATATATACATTCACCTTGAAGATAGCGCAAGCATAGCGTCTTCCTGTAGCGGTCGGAAGAGGTCGCACAATTCCGGAAGCTCTTTGTATAACTGCTCACACTCCTTACGAAAATGATAACACGTACAGAGCATTAATACACCAAGCAAGCGGTTGGCGTTAAGTGCTTTTCATTCATATATAGCACTCTTGCGCAATGCGAGCATTTGAGGAAGAATTTTCGCGGCTAGCATACCTCTGTGAAGCGGACATGATCTCGGGCGTCGGTATGGTCAGCTAACACTAATGTCACGTCATGGATAAGGGGGAGGGGGGGGGGGGGGTTGTGCTGTGGTTTCCTTGAGGTTAAATACTGTGAGCGAACATTGCGATGAGGATGGGCACAGCGATAAGTCAGGAGCGCCGACTTTGAATGAAAATTCAGTCACCTGATATAAATAAGTCACGCATCGTCGGTAAATACGTGTCACAACACTGGATCAACAAGTCAGGCGGACCGGACCGATAAATAAGTCACACGTGCGAGGTAGATAAATCAGTGGTACCGGCTAAATAGGTCGCGTTCGAGATAAATGAGCCACATGCACCTGGGTGAATAAGTAACAACCACGCGCGGGTAAATAAAGTAACAGATAAAGGTCACGGGTATTAGGCAGATGTGTTCACGCGCGGAGGAAATGTCACAGGACAAGGAGCATGACTGGCACCAGGTATGTAAGTCATAACCACCAGGAGAACAAGTCACTGATACTTGGTACGTAAGTCATACGCAACAAGTGTTCAAGTCATGCGCAGGTGTCGGTAGAGCGCAGGCGGCGCGGCGGGTAAACAGGCCTTCATGTAAGTCGCAAGTTCGCAGTGTACTTCACTTCGTTGAACACGACGGTACGACCCATGAACACGATGCTACAACTCTTGAACATGACGGTACGACCCCTCAGCACGACGACCAAAACGATAGTTATGATGGCGTGACCTCTGAATTACCCGTTAAGTAGTTAACTCCCTCCGTCAGTACCTACCTACTAGGCTTGTGCCACCGCTCTCCAGGGTCGTGTTGCCGTGGTATGTGGTGGTACGGTCGTCCTCGATGTCAGAGTGAGAGTTATTTTCGTTTTGACCTACATTGCAAAACTGACAAAAGTAATAAACGCCTTCATTATCACGGGAAATATATTAGTAAAACAAAGCGGTCATGGTGTGTGTGTGTGTGTGGCCGTAACTGTCAGTTCCAAGTGATCGCTCAAAACACCGTTGTTATTAATGGCCCAGTACGTGTTTTGATTTTGGTGTATCTTCTTTTATTCTGGCCCATTGTGACTAAATTTAAATCATACCTGGTTATATAAGTTTCTTAAAAGCAAAAGTACAATCGTTGGTAGCCAGTGTTTTAAATAAAGCAGCGTTTTTGCTCCTTACTTTTGTCGTTTATCTGGTAAGGTTGGTTGGTTGGCTGTATGGGTTTTAGGGATGGCATATATCAGGATCAGTAAGGCTGTCATTGTTAAGCTACATTCACCAAAACCTCATTCAGGTCTTAAGATAATTCTAAGGCTACGTACGCTCTCTGTATATGTGGTCCGTATGATATGGCAGCAGGGCGGACAAAAGGCGCCACCGAATCTGGTATAACGCAGGCTGCGAGGAGTTCCATCCCATCCGGTCGCTTTCATAGAGTTGGCATTTAAATCGTCAAAAGCTGTTTAAGAATGGCATCGAAGCGGTTCGCCATGTGACAGTGAACAAAAATGATATAAATGGCTTGACATCAGTGGCGACATGTAGCATGTTCCCATGTTTTCTGAAATTGTCCTCAAATTTGACAACAAAGGGACAAAGTGACCCCCACCCGCCATTTCCAGGTTATGTTCAGAACAACGGACAATAACGACACATCACGACCAACAGAAGACCCTTCCCAACGCTGCCTTCATCCCAGTAGGACTTGTATAGGTGATCGAATACTACTGTTTTAGCTGATCTTCAATCGTCGGGTTTGTAACGTATTCATAAATGGCGGTAGTATGAACGCTTGCCTTTGCCTAGTTGTGAAGATGGTCGCACCGAAATGCTGCATACTTGTTTCGTTATATAAAGCGTAATATTAAACAATGGATTTGAAAAAGGAATATTTTATACTTCCAGGAGTAGAACTAGTTTTAATACGATACATATCATATATCTTTATTATTTGCGAATTACACATGATATCGTAGCTGGTGTAACATATAAGTGCGTAAATTGTAGCTCCTTAGCCAAGCGTGCAGTATGAACACTATGTATAAATACAGTTCATGGCGCTTACGTGACTGGGGCTTGATTATTTTTCACACAGTAGTCGAGGAGAAGAACAAGTTATGCCTTGAAAGAAACTTCATTTATGAAGACAATTTTTTTTTTTCATTTTTTGTAAGATAGTTTCAGTAACAAATGAAAACATGACATTCACTTGACAAGACATAGCTTTTTCTTTCGATGTACTTACTAAATATTGTATGTGGTCTTAAGTAACATTGGACATATACGACAAAAGTAACATGTAACTGCCAGGCACAGCTGATGTTTATGAGGGAAGTCATTGATTTATTCATTTGTACGTATTTATCAGTTGTGTATTGATATCTTAACGGGTTAATGTGGCATCGTCAGTGTCTGTAACAGGCTGTGTTACATGAATAAAGAAACAGGTTTTGAGGCTGCGTCTGCATAACGTATGTTGTCGTCTCGAGTCATCTGTTAAGTCCGTAGACGTCTCACATATTGAATCAACGCATTCAAACTTAGAGCTATAAGTCACAGATACGTGATAGATAATCACTGTCTCAAATATGATACAGGTAATCAGATGAAAAAAAAAAAGGTATATTACCAAGTAGATAAGATATATCAACTGGATCTATTACATAGTTTACTGGATATATTATAGATTATATCAGTGCTGGCAAAATGACTGGACTCATATGACGACGATAAATGGTTTAATCACCAGAGAAAAAAAAACCTTTTGATTTAAATGGTCAATAAATTTCGTCGATGACTAATAAAAACTCAATATCGGTAATGTCTGATCGAGTCAACTTGACCCAAGGCGATGACGTCATATACGTGCGTAGCTGATTTCCTTTGGTCATACCTCAGGTATTGTTAGGGCAGGTCAGCCAGCTGCTAGATGACAAGTTATCAGCGTGGTGGTGAGGGCGGCGGATAAGTAGGTCATGGCCGGAAGCGAGGGAGGGGTTGCAGGCAGAAGCAACTTGGCCGGCCGGGAGCCGCGGGTGGGTCGGGTCCTACATGTATGTTGGTTGGGATAAAGCAATTTGTGTTCTGCATCAGACAGACCCCGGGTTTATCCTGTGGTCTAATTTCACCTTGATCTCAAGTTGATATTCTGATTGTGTAGTTGTCGAGTGTCTCAGATGTTCGTTTATCTTCGGATTAGCAATATGTTTGAGGTACTTTTCTTTTTTTTTAAGTCTAGTATGCCTAGCTAACCCAACGAACTAGAACATGAGTTTTAGCTTGCTCGAAACACGGCCGTGGTCTCTCTCTCTCTCTCTCTCTCTCTCTCTCTCTCTCTCTCTCTCTCTCTCTCTCTCTCTCTCTCTCTCTCTCTCTCTCTCTCTCTCTCTCTCTCTCTCTCATGTGACTGGAAGATAGTCAGATATTATTTTCCTCGTTCATGCATATGCAGTTGAATGTGGTAGAAGGAAAAGCGATGGTGATGGCGAGGTTTCATATGTAATTTACATTTTTTAGGTGTGGGTGGCTGTATGTAGCTCACATTTTTAGGTGTAGGTGGCTGCTGGCTGGCTTCATGCCCTGATTAATGGATGGTGCTGGTAATGCAGATAGATATATGACACCTGTAATGACCAGTGTCAGAATTCTAGAATGAATGGCTTACAGGTCCCTCACTGTTGACCAGACAGTAACGTGAGATCACAAGGTATATATGTACATTTGATTATTATTGTTATTATTATTATTATTATTATTATTATTATTATTATTATTATTATTATTATTACTATTATTATCATTATTACCATTATTATTATGCTAGTGAAGTCTAGGATTCTCTCTCTCTCTTTCTCTCTCTCTCTCTCTCTCTCTCTCTCTCTCTCTCTCTCTCTCTCTCTCTCTCTCAATTTTAGAAATTTTATTTCCGATTTTAAACAAAAAGCATTTTATTGATAGCATTGGTGAAGGGTGCATAGTTAGGGGTAGGTAAAGGATAGATAGACTTGTGTGCGCAGAGGGTACTCTTCTTTCAGGAATTGGCCGATAAAACTGGTACTTGGCTCATATATATATATATATATATATATATATATATATATATATATATATATATATATATATATATATATATATATATAAATGTGTGTGTGTGTGTGTGTGTGTGTGTGTGTGTGTGTGTGTGTGTGTGTGTACTTATGCCGGTTATGAATGTAGTTCCATCATTTTTAACACTTATTTTGTCGAGATATTTGTTTATATCCGTTCTGTCACAAAAGATAGTCATGTTCGCATTGTAACTCCGTAGACACCGCGGTCTGTACTACCGTGTGCCTGTTGTGGTGTCCTGCCGCCCGCTGTGCTGTATACACAGACACGTCTTGTATATATCGAGATTAATGGCGGTGGCCACATCCCAGGAGGTTCGAACACAGTGTCGATATCTGTAGTGAGATGACAGCGTTGTAGGTGTTCCCCCCCCAGCAACCTACACCAACAGGATCCAGCTTCTCTTTCGAATCCTCCGCCTCAACACCACCCCTCTACCACCCACCCTGCTCTCGTCCCCCGCATCCTTTCTCAGCCTTCCTCCACCCCCGCCCTATCGGGGGCCACCCTTCTCTCTCTCTCTCTCTCTCTCTCTCTCTCTCTCTCTCTCTCTCTCTCTCTCTCTCTCTCTCTCTCTCTCCCAGCCTCCACCGCTCGCCGTCCCCTGTGTGTTTTCGTATCATCAGTTCCGTTTTTCCCGTTCGGCTGAACCGTTGCTTCCTGGGTCGACCCCTTACCAGCACAACGCTTCTTGTGCCGACTTCCCACGCGCCGGCTGGTGCTGATCAGACCCCCCAGACACGCTCCTCCACCTCCTCTCTGATTTCCCCCAGTGGGTATCCATCACCTCAGCCTCCCTCTGCTACATACACGTTCAAAGTAAAGAACAAGAAAAGATGGGGAAAAAAAAGGGCTTTTCGTTTATAATTGAATTCCCCGTGTTGGAGGTCGTGTGATGATGGGCCTGGAGGTGTGTGTGTGTGTGTGCACTGTGAGGCCGCGACCCACCTCACAGGCCCGAGGCCCCCGTGCGCCGGGCCTCCCTCACCGCCGCCTCCGTCCCGGGGGTTTTGCCTCACACTTGACTGACCTCGTAACTTCCCCTCATGCGCTAACTCGCCTTTCAATTTTCCCATCACTTTTTTCGCTCCTCCAGAGCAAACTTCCCAAAGATACGAAATCACCTCTCGCTTGTTCTGACTCGCTTGGGGTCATACGGGACCCTGTATCATTTTGGTCGTTGGCGTTAGCATGTGTGTGTGTGTGTGTGTGTGTGTGTGTGTGTGTGGAGGGGTGAGGTATGCTTGGGTGCCCTCCATCGGGGTGAGGTGGGCTCTCCATCTCGGGAGGTACCAAAGCAATGGGGTTTGTATGGGTTTAAAGAGGTGGACTCTTGTTTTGGTATCTCAGAAAGAGAGGTTTCGAAGGCGTATGATTCTCGAAACTGATGCTTAAGGGTCTTCCTGTATCTGGATATACGGTGAGTCAGCATAGCTTGGTGTACCAGAGGTGTGATCAAATATATTCCTATGAGTCCACGGGGAAAATTTTCCCGTGGACTCATAGGAATATATATATATATATATATATATATATATATATATATATATATATATATATATATATATATATATATATATATATATATATATATATATATATATATATATTGTCACTGCATTTCAATCATTAGTAAGTATGGCAGTTGTTAAGCGTGTTCTTCTCATAATTAACTCGCATGGAAAACGCAACTGGCTGCGCCCATCCTATGCCATTTGTGGCATTTTTTTTGTTTACATTCAGTATGACCTTTGAGATAGCGTAAGAAGATTGCTTATAACGTATCACTTAGGATTTTCCTCTATGAATTTTTCCTTGGTTTACTTTTTGAAGTGAAGAATGGCGATGTTCTGACAAGAGAAATTAGGTTTAAGTAGTGATAAGAGGGAATGTTCCTCCACCATCCATCATATGATGAGCGACACAGAAAACGCGCTCAATGCGAGCCGTGGTTGGCGGGCGCCGACCCTAGGCTGGCTGGTACTGAACACCGCCGTGGCTGACTCACGGGGCTTGACTTATCCCTCAGTGCTCTATTTTTTTTTTTTTTTTTACAATGGGAGATTCAGTTGCGAGTCGTATTATCCCTTTAAGCACGTCGATACGTATGACCCTTGAGCGAGATGGTTCGACCCCTGAGTACAAGTCAAAGATTAATAAGGCATTATACCCAAGGATCAGATCGGTATGATCAAGAGGTTATATATGTCAGGCCCTCGGGGCTGCTTTTTGATTATTTATGGCTATAATTTTCAGTAAATCACAAAGCCTAGATATATTACATACACAGAAAACGTCAAATATTTGCAATTGCCTGAGGATTTTCCCGCCATAATTTTTATCCTAGGCTAAGATAAGAGTGTTTGTATCCGTATCAAGCCAGCGAAGGAAAATATTAGCGAACGAATCTTGAGGTGGTGATCCAAGTTTTGTTTGGAGTTAAAAAAAGAAACGGATTTTCAACATATATTTTTCATAAGCGTCAACTTGGAACATAGCTATTGTGTTGCTTCATCTCTGATTGACGTAGAGGGAAAGGGTCATGTTAACAGTGGTGATGAATTTGCTGTGTTGCTTAAGTCTTGTAATATTACGTGCTTGAGGAGTGAGTAGCGTTTAGTGTGGAACACTTGAGTGAGTGGTCAGGTGGAGGGGAGGTGGTCAGGTGCAGAGCAATGCTATTGTCTGCCACCTGGCGCAGGGAAGCCAAACTCAGTACGTGACTGGCTGAGGGTGCTGCTGCAGTAGCCACCGCTGCTCCTGCCGTTCGTCTGACACCAACAGAGTTTTCCCAGTCCATAGTGTGCGGCCGCTGCTTGGCTGAGGCTCTTGTGTTGTGTCCAGGGAAGATGCGGAGTATCGCCATGCCCGCCAGACGCAGTTCGACGCCCGCGGTAGGTGCACGGCGAGGAGGTACTGGCTCGGGTTATACCGTGTTGGTGTGCGGTGATGGTTGGGTATGGCAGTTGGGAAAGTGTGAGGAGGGGGCACCTGTTAGAACGTGATCCTCTCGCATATGTTGCCGTGCACATAATGCATAGAAAAAAAAAAAGAATAGCCTTATGGCTCATGCGCTTGATATAGATGTTATAGACGTCTTTAACCCATGAACGGAATGTTACGACCCCAGGGCACGACGGCGTACGACCCCTGGCCTTTAACCTGATCCTGAAGGAACGGGTTAAAAGGTCTGGCCATCATCATCCCCCTCGTAGGACTCAAGGGTTTCATCTTGAAGGTGTCACCCCTAGCGAGTGTTCGGGCGTGAATAAATTTCTCTACTTTGGGAGAAAATGGTTCTTTTTTCCTTTACGCTCTGGAAGGAAAAAAAGTAAGAGAGAGAGAGATTGACAGTCAATTGAAAGACCGAGAGAAACACCAGCCTAACAAAAACAGAGCGACGCCCAGACGTGCAAAGGCTAACCTGACAACGGAGGCGAGCAGGGAGGCAGACTCAGCACTGAAGAACTTCATTGACTGGCTCATTGAACACGTCGCTTGGATGTACCAAGAGAAGTTCTCACTACCAGACATTGTACGTGTATACAGGACTGTACTCGCTGGTAACCACGATAATGGTTGTCAGCAAATGCTAGATCACACGCCTGTAACTATAACCTACTGCAGTATAATATTGAAACACACCAGCTCAGGTCTGAAAGAGCAGCGACATTTATACCGACACTGAGAGACGAGTCATATAAGGAAAGTGTTGAGGAAATTAGGTTCTCAGTGCAGAAGACGAGCCTTCGTGGGGACCTGAAGGCAAGAGACAGGAAACATCATGGATCAGCAGCAGCACGGGGGGCTGAGGGCGTGAGGTGAAAGGTTTCACACGGATGTAGGGGAGACATTGTGTAGCCCACGGGTCACTAAACACCGACCGCTACGCGCTACCGCCCACCTCCACGGTAGAATTGTAGACTCATCCTGGGAGAGAGAGAGAGAGAGAGAGAGAGAGAGAGAGAGAGAGAGAGAGAGAGAGAGAGAGAGAGAGAGACTGATGAAATCTGTTCTTAAAGTGAACATTAACTGGATAGATAAGGAGAGAGAGAGAGAGAGAGAGAGAGAGAGAGAGAGAGAGAGAGAGAGAGAGAGAGAGAGAGAGAGAGAGAGAAGAGGTTTTTCAGTGTGTGACGCGACTGCAGGGCAACAGATGCTGTGTTACATGTCACGAGTGTGTATCTAGGTAACTCCTCACTGGCTGGGTGGGGAGGGAAGGAGTGTGAAGCCCAATCGGTGCCTCTCCAACCCCCGGCTTTACTTAGCAACTGATCCCCTCCTGCTTGGCCACTGTCATATATATATATATATATATATATATATATATATATATATATATATATATATATATATATATATATATATATATGACATTAATTTGAATTTTGAGCTCATTTGCTTCACGCGCCAGTTTCTATCTAGCGCAGTCAGTGTTGAGACAAGCGTCGCCGGAGACGCACAGTTTATTACTGTCAAACGTAACTGGCACGACACGTGTTACGGAGATGTTCGAACCCCCGGTCCCGCAGCTCCCGGGGCCGAATACAGATGGCGTCCTTATTGGCGAAGCCGGGGAGGAGGGACCCCCGCGGGGAAGGAGGACCCCCTCCGGTTAATGACGTGCCATGTATAATTTCGAATTGAACGTCTGTGTTTGTTCCGCGTAGCACAAGGCAATGTTGGTGTTTGTTCTTCCTATGCCCCGAGGTGGTGGTGGTGGCGGCACCAGCACCGCAGGAGTGGCACAGGATATACCAGGCAAAGATGGGGGGGTAACATTGTGAGATGAGACGTGTGGACGAGTGTAGGAGATATTGCAGCTCAACCTGCCATGCTAATTGTGGGTAAGTGTTTGCCTCGATAGCGCTAGTTGGTCTAGTGTGACGTGCAATGGTCTGGCTCAGTGTGACGTGCTGTGGTGTGGCTTAGTGTGACGTGCTGTGGTCTAGCCTAGTGTGACGTACTGTGGTGTGGCTTAGTGTGACGTGCTGTGGTCTAGCCTAGTGTGACGTGGCCTGAGATTCAATAACGGAAGCATTCAATCCACTGTGGCAAGAAATGTGTGATTACTCTGTGTGTGTATGTGTGTGTGTGTGTGTGTGTGTGTGTGTGTGTCTGTATTACGTGCTAGGTTGCACATGCTTGCGTGCATGTGAGCGTGTGACCTCCCATTTGCCTGTCTGACTCACCACAGGAGACGGGTTGTCCTGCCTGTGGACCGACCTGAAGGAAAGGCAGCTCCTCCTGGCGTTGGGAGGAACACCCTGCTGGAGACGTTGTCGCGCTGAGCTTGGCAGGTATGTTGCTGGGGGACTCCTGCAACCTGGGATCGCTCCCTCCTCCTCATGCCAGCAGGTCGTGGTTAACCCCCGAGGAAGTCGACTGTTGGCCGCCTCATTCTCGGCGTCGTAAAGAAGCTTTTGATTTGGTACTTCGTGGCGAGTACATGCTGGGGTCAGGGTGTCTTGTCACCTGCGGGC
This sequence comes from Panulirus ornatus, assembly GCF_036320965.1. NCBI lineage: Eukaryota > Metazoa > Arthropoda > Malacostraca > Decapoda > Palinuridae > Panulirus > Panulirus ornatus. Next base: position 11,446,564 of record NC_092291.1, read on the forward strand.
TGGGATACCAGTCTGAAGTGGTACCCCTCGAAAGTCTAAAGTATACTAAAGTATACCGTGATATCCCTTTGTGTAGTGGTACTCTTAGAGAGCCTAAAGTATACCAAAGTTTACCGTGATAACCCTTTGTGTAGTGGTACTCCTAGAGAGCCTAAAGTATACCAAAGTGTACCGTGATAACCCTTTGTGTAGTGGTACTCCTCGAGGAGGTCATGTATACTGTCGTGTGTGTGTGTGTGTGTGTATTTAGAGATGTGTAGTGGAAGACGTTGTGGAGGTGTAGTGTTGGTGTGCTTGTGCAGACGATGACCAGCGTCTGGCAGCCAGACTCACTCACCCACGTAAGGTATGACCAATTAGATTTTACGGGACGGAAGTTAAGGCAGGAGTAAGTTTGCCTTGCTGTCATTACCTTTGTGTTGCTGGCGTTCATTACCTTGTGTTGCTGGCGTTCATTACCTTGTGTTGCTGGCGTTCATTACCTTGTGTTGCTGGCGTTCATTACCTTTGTGTTGCTGGCGTTCATTACCTTTGTGTTGCTGGCGTTCATTACCTTGTGTTGCTGGCGTTCATTACCTTGTGTTGCTGGTAATACGTGTGTGTCTGTCTGCCCTTACCACCCGTCATGTCCTCACGACCGTACAACACTCCTGGAGTTTCCACCAGTGCAGATGTCTCGCCCCATAATGTAGCGGTCCCCAAATACATAAGTTCCCCCCTAGTGTTGGAGTCCCCACACACACCCCCTTCCCTCTCCCTTCATGTTGAATTTCCCTTCGTTTTCCCCTCGATGAACTTCACCATTTGTGAAAGAGAACTGAAGTGGTTTTTTTTTCCCCTCTCTCTGAAACCCACACAGGTTTCAGGTGAGGCAGAGGTTAATACCTAGGTCGAGGTTGGGTTTGTGTGATAGACGAGTCTCGTGTCAGGCCGTGACACAGGCTGTGGGGAGTGTGTGTGTGGGGGGAGGGGGGCGGTCATTACCTTACTCTGGCACCAGGCGGGGAGGGAGGGAGGGAGGGAGGGGTGGTGGGCGGCAGCCTGGCATTACCTGCACCTAACTGTCTTACGACACCTTACGTATCACCAGGTTGATATGTGCTGGCTTGTGAGGTGCTTCTTGACTACCAAGGAGGATGGGTGGGGTTAAGCCTTCTTGACTCTCTCTCTCTCTCTCTCTCTCTCTCTCTCTCTCTCTCTCTCTCTCTCTCTCTCTCTCTCTTCTGCAGTAGTATTTCTTCTTTTTTTTACTTGCGGAAGAAAAAGTTACTTATACTTGAACATTCTATTGTCGTGTGTTCAGTGCTGTCTGGGTTCGGAATAGGAGGGAATGAGAAGGTAGGTAATGCTGTGTGGTTAATGGGACAAGTTTATGGGGTTGGTAAACTTGGGAAAATAAAGATACGATGGTTGAGATTTGCCTGTATGTGTGAAGCGAGGTGCATCTGGATGCTGTAAAGTGAAGTTTGTTGAAGTCTAATTTGTTTTTCTCTTCACATCGCAGTCCCAGCCTTACTTGTAGGCTGGAGTGTTGTTGTGACGTGCGATGACAGTGACGGGCACAATATTAACCAGGCGCACGATGCCTCGCTGCTGGGCGTACGATACTCTGCCCCCCACACGCTTCATGTCGCACATGATGCTGCTGCCGGGCCTACGATACTCTCTCTCTCTCTCTCTCTCTCTCTCTCTCTCTCTCTCTCTCTCTCTCCTTCCACACGCACACACACTCTGCACATGGTGCTGCTGCCGGGCGTACGACACTTGTCATGCAAACTTTGCGTTGCATATGACGCTGCTACCGGGCGTACGACACTTGTCATGCAACTTTCGCGTTGCATATGACGCTGCTGCCGGGCATACGACACTTGTCATGCAACTTTCGCGTTGCATATGACGCTGCTGCCGGGCGTACGGTAATTCTCCCCCTTCCATCCCTTTCCCCACAAGCTGTACATGACGCCGCTGCCAGGCGCACGACACTGACGGCCTGCAACCTTCGCACTGCACATGACGTTGCTGCCGGGCGTACGTGCAGTACTTTGGTTCCGCACGCTTCACGTGATGGGGCGAGGGTCTGCTGCCATAAACACGTCTCGTTTAAGGCTTCTGGTGTATGTAATGGGAAAGGGAAGGGGTGTGTGTATAGTGATGGGTAAATGAAAGCTGCATATAGTGTTAGGAAACGTAAGGGGGTTCATTGTAGTGATGGGGAAGGGTAAGGGTACACGTACTGATGGGGATGGGCAGCGGGCGTGTGTGGTGATGGGGAAGGTTAGCTAGAGGAGGAACTAGGAGAGGTAGTGATCGGGGGGAGGGGACAGAGTTCGCCTGGGGGCCTGGGCGTGGGGAATGGGGCTTGTGTGTGTGTGTGTGTGTGTGTGTGTGTGTGTGGCTGAGGCAGCGGTGAGGCTGTGGTCTAAAAATAAGATATAACAGATTAATTGTCTGGTTTCAGTACCTTCCACCAGGCGGTGGCTCTAGGCTGGTGAAACCCCTTAGGACTCGTTTTCTCTTGGGTGGTGACCTGTGATGACCTGTCGTGTGACCTCAGGGAAACTGACCTGTGTATACAAGTCACTCGCTGGACCACGTCATGCTGGTTTTAGAGTAGTGAAGTTTTCCTTTACATATGAACATAGATTTATATTTTTTTTGTGTATAGTTTTCTGTTCTTTCTTTTCTATGGTGGTCAAGATGGCACGGTCAGTTGTCTGCCACACACACACACACACACACACACACAGGCCTGTATGCCTACAGTTCATTGCTTGAGGTACGGGCGACGAGGACAGCCCCTTCAGGGGAATACTGTAGGAGGGGATGAGCCAGTCGACAGGAACCTCGACCCTCCAAGTGACGCGGTGAATAGCTGGGTCCCGCCCCGCGGTGCCTCGTATCGCTCGCGTTATCGTCCAGTATATGAATACAGGGGTGGTCGTCACACCCCCCCCCTCCTCCCCCCTGTCTTTCTGAGGGTGACGTCACGGCTGATACGGGGTCCTGCAGCCTCTCCACCCGCCCCTTCGCCGGGGCCGCCCTCCCGCCCATCACCTCCACCCACGCCACTTGGGTGAAGGGGTGGATGTGAGTCACTACGACGAGATTTTCGCCATTAGGCGTGGCTTGCGCGTAGCGCTTAACGCCAGGAAACGTACCTCACCTTCCTCAGACCTGGAAATTGTGGAACTAATAAGTCACCACTCGAGGGTAGAGGGTTAGGGCGGGGATGGGGACTGGATGGGGAAGGATGGGGAGTTGTGTGTGTGGGGTTTGAGGGTCGCACACATCTGTAGGTGGTAGGGGTCAGCAGAGCCTGGGAGTGCCTCTGCGGGAGGGCAGCCCTCACCCGGACACACTTTGCCTTGTGTGACTTTCTCGGAACTTTGTGTGACAAACTTTTGCTCTGTGATCCCACCAGGTCTTTCCTGTGACTCACTTCTGCCGTGCGATTCCCGTCTTTACCTCGTGACTCACACCTGCCTTGTCACTCATCCTCTGCCTCACACCCGAGTCATCCTGCTCACCTTGGAAGCTTCGCGAGGCGCCGCTCCACAAACCCTTTGAGTGACATCGAGTTGAGTTTTTTTTTTTTTTGAGGTAAATCGAAGTGAAATGTTGACTACGAAGTACATTTAATTTAGGGGCTGAGGCGGAGTGTTGGAGTGGATTGGTTGGGGGGGTAAGTGGTTACATTGGTGGGGGAGAAGGGGAGGGGGACTGGGTTGTAACACTGGGGGTCGAGTGCTCGTGGATGCCGAAGATGCAGAAGGAAAGAGGTTCTTCCGGTTGTAGAACTTCGTGATCCTATCTCACTATCATCACTAGTCAGTGGTACAGGTCCTCACTATCATCACTACCCAGTGTCCAGGTCCTCACCATCATCACTACAGGTCCCGGGACCGGTTAAGGACCGTCCTATCCATGCTCCCCACCAGGAGACACATATTCCCCTCCTGTGCTACAAGCGCTTCACTCCTGCAAGCGTTAAATCAGTTCCCGGTGACGTGGGTGTGTCAGACGCTTCCTGCAGTGTTCCTGGCTCCTTTGTGGGCCACAGCGGGGTGCTGGAGGGTCTGTTGTATCAGCAGTATGCAGGGTGTCGGTGGCAGGATGTGCTGGCTCAGTCAGTGTTGGTCGGGTGCCGACACCCCCACCCCCCCCCTTCCACCACCACCCCATCCACCTCACATCGACCCGACCTTGACCTCGCCGCCGACGTAGTGTGTGTGTGTGGGGGGGGGGAGTCACTCCCCTCACACACACACAGACACACACACACACACACACTCGAGGCTCCCACGTACCATGTCATGTGTCGAAACACACCACCACCTCAATCCCTGACTTAACCACACCCAGCACCACCTCATCCCTGACCCGCCACCTTAACAACCCTGACCTATTTCCGTCGCCTCAACCCTGAATCATCACCACCTCATCAGCCCTGACCTGGCCACCACCTTACCTAAACCCCACTACCCACTCAGCCATGACCAGCCTCCAGAGAGAGAGAGAGAGAGAGAGAGAGAGAGAGAGAGAGAGAGAGAGAGAGACTCCGACCTGTTTCTGGTGGAGTGGTCGCACAATGGTAGTCATGTCTGTAGCACCGCACACCAGACTACATCCTGGTGGATAAGGAGATCAGGTGTAGTTTGTTCATGTCCTCCTCCCTGGCATGATGGTGTCGTGTCAGCCGTCGGTGTGCGGGGTGGAGGGAGGTAGTCGAGGCCACGTTACTAAAATGTAAATTTCTAACATTTACCTTGAGTGTCGACACTAACCTGCCACCCGCACTGCCCTCCGTCACCTGTCTCTCCTTGTGTGTTCGTGCGGTCCGCGTTGGTTCTCCTCCAACACTGAGGGAGACTGAGCGCTGGGTGGGAGGATGAGCGAGTGTTCGTATGAGCAGCTTGACACTGAGGTCAGCACCTGGCGCCCCTCAAGACACACCCGACCAAGGTAATGTGTTACTCTCAAGCAGAGACGCCCTTGGTTCCCTATACCATCTTCCTTCCCCTGGCTACGCGCCGTCACCGCCTTCGTCAGCCGTATCCTAGCACTCTGGTGTCCATGCTTTCAGTCCGGCATCCCAGAAGTTCGTTACTTCCCAACATTTGGACAACGGGAAATATTAGCTTCTGTTTTCTCAGGTGGGACCTCGAGACTCCAGGAATTCCAGACCTATAATTTCAGACGTCTCGAACTTACGGATTCCAGGCCGCTGGAATACGGACTCCAGTTGTTCCGAGAATTCCGGACTCCAGCTTTGTCGATCATTCGGATCCCAGATGCTTCGAACCTACGGATTCGCAGTCTCGATCCCTGGGAACTCCAGCCATTGCGAGCCTGTGCCGTACTTTTCGTTGGAATAATTAGTGGCTTTAGCTGGTTCGAACCTCAGGAGCTGTGAACCTCCAGCACCAGCCATATACCTGCAACGCAAGTGTTACAGTGCCATGCAAGACAGTTACATTGAGTTACCGATGTTGTCTGTTGCCTTTGACTCCCTGTGAGGGTGTTGTTCCGGCCACCATTATCATGACTTCATCGCTGACGACCCGCCTCATCAAGGCTGGCGTGAACTCGTCTTCATGCAGACGGCGAGACTTGTGGAGGCAGCTTAGGTCAGATTAGTCGTGTGCACTTGGGTACGGACGTGATGGGAGGCTATAAGCCACGGGTGATGATGACACCGTTGTGTGATCTCACTGCTTCAAGCTGGCAGCAGTGAGCCTCGCCCCCCCACTCTCTCTCCCTCACACCGCCATCAATGCAGCCACTGATTCCAAGAAATGACATTCTCAGCGATGCGAAGACATCCTAGACCTGTGGCTGACCGCGAGCGGGACCGCATCTGCGGCGACTTTAGAGAAGTATTTCACGCGAGTGTTAACTGAATGTATATACCAAGGTTAGCACTTCATGTGCTATAGGTTAAATGTTGGTCAGTAGATGACGTGAGCCTAACCGGTGCCGATGTCAATCCCATGTCCAGATAATGACTTCGATCGATCCCGGCGGCGGGAGCCGTGACGCAGGTGGCCAGTGTTGCTGCTGCCACTCAAGGTCTCAGCCTGGTCACGTGAGTGTCAGTACAGGGACCAGGCCACGGTGCATTCCTGTCCTCTCACGTGTGAAGGACGACACCTCGATCATCACGACACCCTCCTGACCAGCACCTCACCCCTGCACATGTACTACTGGAACCCCCTCATCCCGGCCACACACACACACACCACTCCGTCCCTCCCCCCACAGCAGAATAGCATCTTACGCCAGCTTCCACATGTTTTATAGCCTGTGATTCTCTACACTACACACCTTCCGCACGAGCCTCGCTGGCGAGTGTGCCGCCTACCCTGGAGGCTGGAGCAGTAGTAGCAGAACTGTGCCACCCCCGCGGTAGTATTGAGGAACCAAGGGACGTCACGGCCAGGTGTATCAAAGTAAGGTGGCGTGGTCGGCCCTCTGTGTGTTCTTGCCGGCGGGGGAGGCACTGACTGCCTCAGGTCGAGGTTCCTCTCTACTGACGTCTAATTCCTGCTCACTTGATGCTGGATGGTGACTTGCTGTTGCCTCTCAAGACAGTGGTTGATGAGGTGATCATCTCTCTTAACACAAATACCACTCACTAGTGAGGTCGTGCGTCTGTAGTGGTGATCATGTCTCCCGCAGTTAACCTGACCGTCTGGTGCACACGAGCTGTCCCCACGCAGATGACGCATTCGTCCGGAAAATGTAGTGCTTCTACAGTATGCTCTCCTGAGGTAGTGAGGCTGTGGACGAGGTGCCCACACAGAGCCAGACCAAGAGGGGGGGGTCTATACATCCCTGGGGGTAACGAGATATGGTTACTGCACCAGTGCCCCAGGCTGGACCTGTGGTGCGGACTTGGGGAGAGATTAACAGATTGAACACGTCTGAAGGGCCCTTGCGTAAGATGGTCTGGTCTCTCAACCTTAGTGTGAAGTGTCGTGATAAAGGCCAGGCCAAGGATCGTACCGACATACTGAAGGACCTGCCCTGTCATTCTCAAGAGTTTCTGTGTAGACGTTCGAATGGCTGTAATACCACGTCACCAACGACAGTTTTTACCAACGATCGTTCCGCCAACGATTATCTGGCCCGCGACAATTTTACAGGCGACCGTCAAGGTCACTTCAGTTGTATATATTATGACCAAGGTCGTTGTGGTGGTTTTTGTGAGTGCCAGGGTCGGCACTTACCCTCAGGACAGTGCCATGGTCGGCACGTACCCTCAGGACAGTGCCAGGGTCGGCACGTACCCTCAGGACAGTGCCAGGGTCGGCACGTACCCTCAGGACAGTCCCAGGGGTGGCACGTACCTTCAGGATAGTGCTAGGGTCGGCACTTACCCTCAGGACAGTGCCAGGATCGATACGTTGCCTTAATACAGTGCCAGAGTAAGTGAGGCTCTTCGGGACAGTGCTGTAGACATCACGGTGCCACTGGACAGTGCCAGAGTGAGGGGGCCACACCACGGTAATGTCCACAGTAGTTTCCAAACTATCAGAACTGTGAGGTAAATCATCCCGTGATATTTACTGCTGAAGTTTCAGTGTTCTGTGTAAACGCATATCCGTAAATCGTTCACTGATATTCTTTTCTTTCTTTTTTTTTGCTCTTGATTTACCGAAAGTCAATGTTTATTGAAGCATTAGCTATTTGTCGTGTGTTTTTCTTCTTTATTTTCGTTTTCATTCGTTGTTTTGTGTGGTGGTTGTCCTTGTGAGGAGGTGAGGTGGTCCGTGATGTGTTTGTCAGTAAAGTGTTAAGGGAGATGATGGCGTGGACGGAATTGCCTCCCGTGTGTGTGTGTGTGTGTCTTGCACACAGTAGTACACACATACACACACTCGGTCTCTCATCATCATCTCTCTCTCTCTCTCTCTCTCTCTCTCTCTCTCTCTCTCTCTCTCTCTCTCTCTCTCTCGAGCCAAGGGGAGTCCAGGCTTACGCAGGTTGAGTGGGTGGGTGTGGGGCGGGGCGGTGGGTGGGTGGGATGGGGGTGGGTGGGAGTAGGCTGACCTTGAACTCACACAGACGTCGATTCCGTTTCTTTTTTCTTTTTTTTTTTTTTTAGGAAGAGAGAATGTCACGATGTCCCCCGACCCACCCACCCACCCACCCCTCACCATCCACCCACCCACCCACCCACCAGCCCACCCCCTTCCACCTGGTCACGATCATTACGGCTCTTTACACCCCTGCTGGTCAGTGTGTGTGTGTGTGTGTGTGTGTGCGTGTGCGTGTGTGTGTGTGTGTGTGTGTGTGTGTGTGTGTGTGATGTTGGATGAGCAAGTGTACAGTGACGAGAGGTAAGCCTGGGGATAGTAGTGTGGGATCAACCAGGGGATAGTAGTGTGGGAATGCCTCAGGTCATTCTCCCCGGGTCGATATGTGCACGGGTACAGTACACCGTAGTGTACACTCCGTACATTGTACACCACATGTACTATCGCTCCCACTCGTCTTGCTCCTCCTCCTCCTCCCTCCCTCTCCTACCGTTTAGTCTGGCTCCCGTGAAGGCTAGGGAGACCTTCCCTCCCTCTGGTTCATCTCCAGCCAGCCATCAGACCCTCGCCAAGGGTTGTATCTTGCTCCAATAAGCCATAATAACTTCTCTTAGATTAATGACCACATTCTGATTTTACGTGGAGTGGGCGGGGGCCTCGGCGGGGATCAACATATCAGGTTCCAGTTTGTGCGATCCACCTCGCTATCATCAACAGTGCCACTTGCCCGCCCGTCTGTGGCCGGCCAGACCAGTGTTGACCTCCTCCTCCCTCCTCAAGCTCAGTGACCAGTCAGAACTTTTCCCCCTTCAAGTATTTCTTCGTCCACAGAAAACGGCGGGGGAAAAGCATACACGGGGACGTCACTATCCTCGGTGTAGGTCGCTAGCTGGTCAGCGTCCGTCCTTCCTAACGACCTAACCCATCCGATGTCCTCCTGATCGCGCCTTCGTCCGGCGACAGCGGCAGGAGGAGGGAAGAGGGCGGCGGAGGAGGAGGCGGAGGCGGCTACTATGGGCTGCTGCCCGGTGATCTGTGCGCGTGATGAGCGCCACATTCTGAGTCCCTCCTCACGCCACGAGAAATGATATTTATTCCCCGTGGAGGTCGCTCGAGCATGAACGCCATAGAAGATGTGAATTTTAGTGGCTAAGATTACCGTCCACGGGATGAGACGGGTGGCCGTAGACGGGGGTTGTTGGGGACGACTGTGTGGCTGGGGTCCTTCCTGTGGTGGTGGCACGTGCTGGTGTGCCTGTGGTGGTTGTGGTGGCACGTGCTGGTGTGCCTGTGGTGGTGGTGGTGGTGGCACGTGCTGGTGTGCCTGTGGTGGTGGTGGTGGTGGCACGTGCTGGTGTGCCTGTGGTGGTGGTGGTGGCACGTGCTGGTGTGCCTGTGGTGGTGGTGGTGGCACGTGCTGGTGTGCCTGTGGTGGTGGTGGTGGCACGTGCTGGTTTTTTCTGGAAATACGTCGATACTTAAGATTGAAGTCAATATCGTAAGTCGTGTATTTTCAAATGTATTTTATGATGTTTTTTTTTATTCATTTATGTTAAAAAGATTGCTAGGAGTAAGAGGATTTATGACCCAACATGAACGACCATAATGTGAAAGTAGTCAGGGATTTACTTCGAACAAGAGAGTGATGTAATCCGGGATTTGTCGTTGCTCTAAAGTTGGCGAAGCTCCCATCTCATTTGCCAACCATTAATTCCGACTAACTCAGTCGTTAATTGTAATCACAGATATCTCCATATTACTTATATATATATATATATATATATATATATATATATATATATATATATATATATATATATATATATATATATATATACACACCCACTGCTGTACCAGGGTTATGTGGAGCATATGTTCGACACCCCCCCCGTCTCTCTCTCTCTCTCTCTCTCTCTCTCTCTCTCTCTCTCTCTCTCTCTCTCTCTCTCTCTCTCTGGGCACACATTCGCCTCGGCATAACATGTCCAGAACAATACATGATATCATTTTCGTAATTACGCCATAGGATGGGTCCTGCCCCCTTTCCCCCCACTTTCCCCTATGGGGGCGACTAGCTAATTCGATTCTGGGACTCAGAGTTGCATAAATTTGCATACTGATCAGGAGAAGTTGACTTCGTTGTAAGTGGAGTCAGTCTGGAGTGCTGGATGATGGGAAGTTCAGTTTCACGAAATTATCCACATTGGCTAAAGATAAGTGTCGTGTTATGTGATGTATTTTTGACAAATAGAAAACTGAGTAGCTATGTTTCCTTCCATTTGTAATATATTCAACTCCTGGTAGAGCATTATACAACGTCCACAGGGAAAATGAAACACGAAAAGTTCTCAAGTGCACTTTCGTGTAATAATCACATCATCAGGGAAGACACAAGAGAGAAATGTAACAGTCAGTTATCCTTTCCAATATATATATATATATATATATATATATATATATATATATATATATATATATATATATTAGAGAAAGGTATCGTAATTTCTTAAGTTATTTAGCTATTATTTATTTTTCACACTAGTTCATGATAACGAATGTTAGGTTACCATGGCAGGGTCATGGGTGATCTGAGGTCACGGGTCATTACATACACACAGGGAGAGGATCTTTTCCCCAAGCATCAGTATGACCTGTTCTGTGATAGGTTAGTCTTCAGTGTGAGTGTGTTTGTGTGTGTGTATGTATGTATGTGTGTGTGTGGTGTGTGTGTGTGTGTGTGTGTGTGTGTGTGTGTGTTAGGGTGAGTGTAATGCGGCCTCGAATGAACCTTATGATGCAGTATGATGTAGTGTACGTATGATATTTCCTTTTTATACCAAAGGCCTTTGATTAGAAGACGACACAAGATAGAGAAGTAATACGAGAGAAAAATGATCTAAGAATTCTGGAAGACAAGTCTTATTAGGTCGTAGGAGAGACACAGGAAGCTTAAATGTATAGGGCAAGAAACAGACATGACAGTGGCTCATATTTGGCTAGGCACTGGCCAGACATCAGTCATGTGACGTAGTGTCATGCCCAGGTGTTGAGTGGCCTTGCTAGTGAGAAAGACACTCAGGTTGCCAGTTTACGGGAGCGGACACTGGCGTAATATCTGTAGAAGAGGGAAAGAGAACCAACACTGGTTCTCTGGGTTCAATGTAGGAAAGTCGGTACGTCGGATCACTTTGGACTCGAAGTGAATATATACAGCTAGAACCTCCCCTGAGAGCATTTGATCCAGTCAAGGACAAATTTGCTGTGTATAACTGAAGCAGCAAATTCATGAAAAAGAAATGCCATCTTGGAAGCAAACTTAACGATTTGTGAGGTGTGGAGTATCCATGATAGATAGATCTCAGGTGGGAGAACTACGTAGCCATCAGAGGAGAGACTTGTGAGAGGTTTTTAGAAAGATAGATGAGAAGAAGGAAGATTTTATGGACGTTAGACTTAACTAGGTTACATCTGCCCCACTGGGAAATCATGTCCAAATAGAGATAGATGTGAGGGAACGAGACGTAGAGCGAGCGATAGAGAGAATGAAGTGGATTTGAAAGCAGTAGAAGATTGCGGTGTTGAGTCGTCATGAAGCGCTGCTTTGTCGTTATGAGAAACGAAGTATCGCCTGAACGGGCTTTCGTTGGGGATGTAGGTAGGACAAGTTGGTTAGAGTTGCCATTCGCCAGCGCTTAGAAAGACCCATCACTGGAGGACGAGGAGAAAGTGTCACATTTCTTCATTTTTGGATAAAGGAACGTTTCGCGCCCCCCGTATAGCACAGTTGTAAATCATTTGGGCCGAGGATGGAGAGTTGTTGAGGTTCAGATTGGAAGAAGAGCTATTCTTCAGGTGAAGAGGGAATATGTGCCTTTATTTCCACAGCAGTAACCTCTGCTTTATGCTTAATTGAGACAGAAGTATCGCCCGAGGAGAGGCAGTTATCTTCCAAAGAAAATACAAAGAGGATCTTTTCATGAATTAGTCCAGCTGATATTGACGCTGAGGAGGGTCAGGCAGAGTTGGTGGATATGGACTTAGTAAGGAGACACTTACGAGAGTGTGGCCTGATGAAGCAGTCGGGGGGGAAGAGAGCGATCACGTTAAAGGATTAGAGGCGGGAGATAGATCCACAGTACAGTCTGGGAGGCGTAGCTGGTGTGGTGGGTGATTTGCTACCGATCGTGAAGACTGGGAGACGCCAGGGCTTACCACACCTGTGGCGGGATGTCAACCATGCCCCCACTGTGTGTGTTGAGGTGTCCTGTGTAGAGCGACGGTGGCAGGAATATAGATGGTCGATGCAGGTTGTACAGGTCGTAGTGTTAATGTGGGAGATTCGTTAGTAGTGTAACGCTGGAACTCGTGGTAATATACAAGTGTGCTCATGTGTTGTATTTTGTGGCCTCACACTAGCCCTCCCCCATGCAGTGTGCCAGTTGTTCTGAGTGTGTATTGTGTATGCACGTATGGTTGTGGCCTCACACTAGCCCTACCCTTTAGTGTGCACGGAGGTCTGCCGTACGCCAGCAACAACCTGTTGTTTGTTGACTGAACCCCTAGTGTGTAGAAGTAAGCGTACGGTGGGCCAGCCAAGTCAGCCAGCCACAAAACCTGTTGTTAATTGGTCTTCCTGCTGCCAGATGAGCGACCCCGCACTGATCGGTTATCACGCCCTGAGGGTGAGTACCTGCCTCCAGCTGCCTGCCTCCCCAAGCACCCCAGCCCAGCCACGCACTCCAGGTTAGATACACCCATGCCCAGCCTCCCCCACGCACCTCCCAGCCCAGCCACGCACTCCAGGTTAGACACACCCATGCCCAGCCCAGCACGCACCCCAGGTTAGCCACACACTTCAAAATACACACACACACACACACACACACACACACACACACACACACACACACACACACACACACACACACACACACACACACACACACACACACACAGCAGGCTGTGGGTAAAGTTAGGTCTAAGTGATCGTCATTAATGATAGATTGAATAAAGGCTATGTTAGGTCAACCTGGTAATGTTACGATAGTTAGTCGTCTAAAAGTGGCGTAGGTAGATAGTTAACACAACGTCAGTTTACAGCAGGAATTGTTTACGAGTAGATCAAAGGACGGGTCATATCAGGTCATCTAACTAGGTCTCTTCACAGTAAACAATTAAAGAAAAACGTTATCTGTTTTGGTCAGTGACACAGTAAAGATATGCTGGTGAGGAGGGGAGGTGAAGGTAGTTACGTCAAGTGAGGAAGGGGAGGTGAAGGTAGTTAGGTCAGGTGAGGAAGGTAGGTGAAGGTAGTTAGGTCAGGTGAGGAAGGGTGAAGAGGGACGCTAGGTCAAGCAAGGTGAACACATTACAAGGGGAACTAAAGTCATTCCTCCACATCTGAATCTCTTATGTTACTTGCACGTGTCACTGTAGGTCAGGTCAGGTTAGGTCAACTGGGGTCACAGAGACACGGCTGAGTTTAGGGTGTTCCATCACGCTGGCCCACTTGGCTATTTGTATACACTTAGTGCAAGGTAGATTAGGTCAGTACACGCCTTAACCTCTTTTGCCACGACGGGTCGATCCTTGAGCACGACAGCACGACACTTGAGCGCCCCCGGGGAGACGAGACCTTTCCCCCACTTCCCATAGGGGACTGGGGTCAGCCCACGAAACCCAGTGGTCATGGTCGTGCTCAAGTGTCGTACGGTCGTGTCGGTGGTCGTACTGTGGTGCACAAGAGGTTAAGGTCCACCTATCAGACTTGTCTATCAGTTACCTGTCTATTACACACACACACACACACACACACACACACGGCCTCGATGAGGTTACTTCACGGCAAGGTGACCTGCCGTGACCTGCTAGGGGTCACAGTGATCGATTGCCGTGTCACTGCACAACTCTTGCCTTGGCCGGTCATACACTGGTGGTGAGCCCCCCCGACCCACACAGTCCTATTTGTCATCGTTCGTGCCTGGGGTTTACCTTATACCCGTCATGCATTTATAACTATATCGTTTATTGAGTAAGATGTAGCATTTCAATACCTCCTATCCTTGTCCTTGTGTGCATGATTGAAGCACGACAGCACGACCCTTTCAGCATGATAGCACGACCTTATATATACATGATCCTTGGGTTTCGTAGCCTGGCGCGCGCCCCTCGTGAAACCCATCCTGTACGTAAATTGCTGCACAGGGAGGTAAATGTAGACGATAGTTATGCTTCGTGGTACAGGTATGGTGTACCCATGCCACATCTCCCTTGTTTCCGATGGTCATTTGTTCTGTATGGCAACATTTACTTGCTTCAGTGTCCAGTACGTAGCTTGTCCCTTGGTTTCTACGTCTGCTCGTGTTCCCGCAGAGTAATATTGTCTTGCGATGTTTGCAGTTGTGGGTGACTAGAAACGAGCTTCAGTAGATCAGTGATGTTTCCAGATGTTATGATGATAAACGAAATTGTATGTGGAGTGAACCATCTGAAAGGGGGGCGCGGGGGCGAGCCAGACTGTTACTGAGTTGGTATTAATGACAGTATTTCTTATCGTAGGACGTTCTGTGACCTGTGATGACTTAGGCTTTGTGTACTGGTGCATAAGGTGTGATGTTGTCAGTGACCGATCACATATTAGGACGAGGGTGGGGGATGAGAATGGTATACCCCGATGGGATGTTGAAAATATTGCCATTCGTGATTATGGGTTGGAAAGTTGCCAGATGCTGTTAGACAAGGGGAAGTCTTGACATTTCGGTATATGATCCAGTGACCTTCATCTTCCGTTCCATGGAGGATCCGAGACTAGAATTTCAGCAGTTACTTTCAGTATGATACCTCCCTCACCAGGGCCGCTTGTAGTCACCGTGTTATGGCTGAGGTTGAAGGCCACGACGCTATAAGCTTGGGGGCATATATAGGCTGGCTTGTGTTACAATGTTTGTGTGTACTATGTACAATATGCTAAACACGTATGTACATCAAGGAAGATATTTGAGCGTTCCCACCTCAAAGCTCCTGAAGAATATGGTTCCTGAAGGTCGCTTCGTTTGGCTCAAAAATGCTCACCAAGAAAGTGAACTAGAATGATTACATAAGCTCTCAAATGGAAACGTCCAGGAAGGACCAAAAGGCATTAAGAAACGACAGAAATTGATCCATGTCAACTACACCATGAGAGATGTATGAACTCGTCTCGTAGGGGAAGGTAGGTGAGACGCTTCGATAGGACATGGTCATTACTATTTTCCTCTATGACGAAGCCATATATATATATATATATATATATATATATATATATATATATATATATATATATATATATATATATATATATATATATATATATATTGGAAAGGATCACAATTTTGCGCGTAATCAGGATATTCCTGACTGTTATATTTCTCTCTTGTGTCTCCCCTGATGATGTGATTATTACACGAAAGTGCACTTGGGAACTTTTCGTGTTTCATTTTCCCCGTGGACTCATAGGAATATATATATATATATATATATATATATATATATATATATATATATATATATATATATATATATATATATATATATATATACACACACACACATACTCACTCTTATCTTCCCCCACACTTTTTGGAAGCATCGAAACTAAAGCTAAACTTCCTCTGAGTCAACTGGTGTACAAGATCTGTTGGCTGAAACAAAAATCGTATGAAAATTGATTTTTCGTCCGTCTTTGCAACGGCTGACGACGTACGATGAAACCATTCCCATAATGATAGGTTCTGCCGTGTGACCTATAGCCACCATGATGATGCTGCCCTCCCCATTCCACCATGAGACGACCCTCCCACGCCGCCATACCCACCCGAATACTAACCCTGTCTCATGGCACCATACCCACCCTGATATTACCTGAGGCAGTATACGTATGGGTAGTCCCAAGGGAGGCCGTTCGCGTGGTCCTCCCGTGCATAACGTCCATCCAATTTTAAGGAAAATTACATATAGTTATTATAATTGGCTCGGATAACCTCCTTTATTTTAAGCTCTGAATCGCCTCAGTTTACAACCGTAACGCAGACTATTAAATGATGATTTGACGATCGTGTTAATCACTTGGATGTGTAGAATTCTGTAGCACAATTTGTTCTCTGTTTTCTCTGTATCAGATGGGAAACGTTCAGTGTAAATAAGTATCAAACGAGAAACGTTTACCATACAGCTTGGAGTTCAGGGTAAATGGGACCGTATGACGTGGAGGGATTGCATTATGTGGCCCCCTAAGTGGATGTCTCATAAGGAAGTAATGGCTTGGCGTGTTGGTGATATTTTTATCCTGCGATTAAAGCCAAAAATAACGAAATTACCAGCTGGGTAATTGTTGTGTACGACCAAGGTGCGAGGCTAACATTGAGTGCTACGTTGGAAGGGGATAGTCTCCATCCCCTCACTGCCTGGTGACCATCCTTGGTACCCCTCACTGCCTGGTGACCATCCTTGGTACCCCTCACTGCCTGGTGACCATCCTTGGTACCCCTCACTGCCTGGTGACCATCCTTGGTACCCCTCACTACATGGTCCTTAGGTCCCCTCGCTGCTGGGTGTAGACTCTGGTAACAACGGAGGTATGTATATGTAGAGCCACCGTCGGTATTTATAACTCCTCGTCCCCTTTGCTCCCGGCTCTGTCTGGAGACTGGCCTCCTGTGTGGTGTTGGACCCTTAGGGAGTTCTGTACTGGTCCTCGTACTCCTGCACCCCTGAACCTGGTGGCTCTTAGCCCCGTTAGCCGTAGCCCCCAGATCCTAATTCCTGACCCTGAAGTTCCTTATCTCCAGGCATGTCCCCCAGCTTCTGGCCTCGACTACCTAGTACCTTAAGGTCTGACTTAGAGACCCCCTGGTCCTCACCCATAGCCCTAGGTTCGGGCTTTGAATAACCCCCCCTCACAGTCCCTACACCCCCGTGCACCTGGCTCCGCGGGGGCAACCAACTCATGGCACCGTCTTATGGGTCATAGTGCCAGACACCATCGATGTATAGGCCTCAACATCTGCCATTGAGAAGTTAAGATAATGTGTTTCATACCGTTCGTGTATGTCTTCCACATGTTACTACACACTCAGACAACCTGCGTTGGTCTGTGCCACACTGTCGCGCTACTTGTATCTCTGTTGGTCCAGATGGCAACGGAACAGTTGTGCCCAGTAGGCGCAAGTAGCAATGATGTTCCTGTAATGCTACTGCTACTGTTTTAAATGGGATCACAATGATGACTGTAGCCTTTTATTTACCTTCGTAGAAGAGAGACAGAAGATTGACGTATTTCTCTCAGAAGAAGGAAAAAGTAGGAGATTCGGTGTAGATGTGTTGGCGCAGATAGTCGCCACATGGATGCCTCGTGATCAGCATGTCTCTTGGAAGATAGTGAGGACACACACACACACACACACACGGTGTAGTCTGGGATCGCCAGACACCCCCACCAACACCCGAGGCCTGGTGACCACGGCTGTTGACACAGAGGAAAGTCTGGATTGCAGGCGAGATCCCAAACTTATCCCGGAAGTGACGCGGCCTAAGGTGGGGACTAAAGTTCCTGGTGTTTTGACGGATCGTCGTATTTTTTTTTTTTTATATAGGGGGAAGTTTGAGCCAGTCCTGGATCAGAGTGAGGGTTGGAAGGTGAGGATGGCATGGAAGGGAGAAGAGAGGGAAGAGGAGGCGGCATCCAGGACGCTTCGACGCTTGAGTACGACGGGACGACCCTTGAGCACAACGATGAGGACCTTAAATATGACGACCTGGCCCTTCACTTGATCCAAAGGTCGTACCTTCGTGTTCAGGGCGTTCGTGCCGTCAGAAATACATAAAAAAAAAAGTTTACAAGTTACAGGACGTCAGAAATGTCTGACGTAACCCCGGAACCTCCCCAGCAACACCAAGACTCTTAACGTAACTAGTTTAGGCTTAAAGTTGTGGCGGATACCATGTCTTGGGCAGCCATCTCACTGGTCGTCTTGAACACCACTTGTTCTTGCAGTTCCAGTCCCCTGGTGGAACCCCCATGACCCCCAGGGGGTCATGTGTCTCACACCCCTGCAACACCTCACTCCCCAGCACTCGTTTACCTCCCCTGGGGTGACACCACCCAGGCCATCAGGACCCTAGGCTTATGTTGGATGTAAATGATGGTCGTGTTGGAGCGTCGGCTGTCACACCTGAAGGGGTGGGTCGGCCTTCCTCATCGATACATCGAGTTATCGACTGGTGTTGGCGGCCTGGGATGGTGCTGATGGTAGCTAGATACCCTCTCGGTAGGCCATGGGGGCAGGACCTGATGCGACTCGAATTTTGATGTGTTTTTTGTTGTTGTTGTACAGTTAGATGGTTTGTTTACCCTGGACTTGACATGGGGGACCAGAGGGGTTCGAAGTGGAACTACGTGTTGCTCGAGGTCACAGCCTCACTCACCCTAGGCCGAATGGGTGAGTATGGTATGAGTCTCTGGAATGACGCTGAGTATGAGTGAAATTGATGTGGTACAGAGTAGACCTCTCTGGATTGACCTTCAGGATGAGTGAGTGTGAGGTGGGTACAGTGTGGACCTCTGAGGTGACACACACGATGAGTAAGTGTGAGGGACGGTAAAGTGTAGGCCTTTGGGTTGACCCCAAGGATGAGTTAGAGTGAGGAGGTACAGTGTAGGCATCTGGGGTGACCCTGACGATGAGTTAGTGTGTGGCATGAACTAGTATACGCCTTCGGGGTGACCCCTCAGGATGAGTGAGTGTGTTCGGGCTTAGTGTTGGTGTCTTGGGTGGTGGGGTGTGACCTTGGAGAAGGCCCTGACGTCAGTCATCACTCACCCATCCTGCTGACCGACCTCCTCACACCGAACGAATCGATGATCATAAGAAACATTATGTTCCCAGGCTTACTACAACACATGGAGCCCCTCCCTTGTGAGCATATACTCCCAGTAGTCTTTCCTTATGGTGCGGTGTTTGGCCATGACCTGTGGACGAGGTGGTAAGATTATAATCGTCAGCAGCGCTTGATGTCTTACCTCCTGCCTTGGTCTCCCTCAGGTGAGTTAGGAGCGTGCAAGACACCCCTCCTGCCGACACCACCACACACCCCCTCCCCCATCTGACACAGGTCCTTGCTTAGCTGTACACGCGTGTGTGTGTGTATGTGTGTGTGTGTGTGTGTGTGTGTGTGTGGGTGTGTTGATGTGTGGGTGGAGGATTGATGTCTCCAGGAACAGGTGACCGGTGTACCCAGGGTGTGAGCACTGTACATGGAATATTTAAGGCAGATTGTGGTCACCGGCGAGACAGTGACCTTGACTTGGCTTGCTCCGGCTGGCAAATGTCACCTGCCGCAGGAGCGACACTGCCTGGGGGAAATGCACGGTTCCTTCATCGTGAACTTGTGAAACTGAAAATGATATTAGTTGATGTGTTGAGGTCAGGACGAGAGGCAGTGTGGAGTCAAGCCTGACTTTGAGTGTTGCTGTTGACAATTTGGACGTGAGACACCCACCATGAGAGACCATAACGTGAGACACCCACCATGAGTCCATCCTCACCCGCTGGACTGTACCAGCGTCTGTGTTGGTTCCTGCAGGTGGACCGTGAGCCCTCAGCCGCCCATTCAGACGTCGGGGCGCTTACACGGGCCTCCGTGTGCTCAACCCTACCCTGGAGGAGGACTGGTGTGTGCACATGGTCCCTCACACCATCGTCCAGGTGTATGGTGGACCCGGTAAAGGCTCACATCCAGGCAGGATACTGAGTGGAAAATTAGAGAAAGACTTCTCCTGGAGCCGCTGGTGTCGACCAGCGCCATGGCCTTGGAAGACTCGCTTCTCATGTTGACTGAGGTACTGTTTACGGTGTGACTTAGGGCTGAGCACAGTGTCAAGTGCTTGGGTTACACTCGAGGTTAAGGAGAGGGGAGGTCAGGAAGGGGACGGCTCTTGATGGAGATGTGGAGGGTTCTTACGGGTGATGGGGAAGAGGGAAGAGATTTACGGGCACAAGAGAGGACGAGGAGAGGGAACAGTAGGGAAAGGAAGTGTTACCAGTCCATGCCAGGGGGGAGGGAGGGAGGATATATCGGCCAGGGTAGGGCGGGAGTCTGGAGGCGCCTCACACCGGGTGTCCCACCCTCTACACCCCTCACCATCCGCCTCTCATCACTCATCTCATACCCCAACCTTGTTGTAATGTCGCTCCGGTCTTAGCAACGTTGTGGCAATCATAGCGCCACTCTCATTAGCTCATGCGACACATTATGCGATAGCAGACTTGACCTGGAATTCACAGATTTCAGTCGATTTATGAACCGAAATAAGAGATCCCACACTAACGCTCACTAACCTCACAGTCACTAACCTCACACTGAAGTATCACATGAGATCCACTGGTCTTACTCAAGCCTACTCTCCACTGCTGATAGTCTCTCTCGCTCACCAGTCTCCCTCACCAGTATTCCTCATTACCTTCTCTTACTCTTCAACTCTCTCTCCAGTCCTGCTCTCCACCATCATCATCATCCTGTCCTCCAACACCACCACCATCATCCTGTTCTCCAACATGAGGACTGCGTCTCCGTTCCCCACCTCCTACCACCATCCTCACCCTGCTCATACTGGTAACCTGCCCATCCTCCCACCTGGCTGCCCCAAGTTCCCTCCCTCCCTCTCCCTGCCTCATGCACCGTTAGCTCCCCACTCCCCTCACACAGTTTTGCTCTCCTGGTTCCCTCTCTGCTCCTGCCACGGTCTCCCTGTGTTGCCCTAGGATTGTCCAGTGCCCCTCGTCCATCCCCCCCCCCCCCCCGAGGCTCCTGATCCTTCCATCCTCGCCGACCCACAGGATGGTACCACACCTTACCCTCACCCACTCCCTCCTTCCCTCCCCTGGAGCTGCTAATCCTTCCTGGCTCGACGTCGTTAACATTCGCCACCGCCACCGCCACCGCTGCTGCTGCTGCTGCTGCTGCTGTCCTCCCCCACCTGCTGGGGCTGGCCTCGTCCTGTCGACGTGTTCCTTGGTGTGCCGGGGGATACTTTCTGTTGCTGCTCCTGCTGTGACGACGAGAGAGAGAGAGAGAGAGGGAGAGGGTGGGTGGGACGTCCCCATATTTATGATAAAAGTTTATATTGTACCCTTCCTTCCTTCCTTCCTTCCTCCCGCTGACACGCTCTCCTGGGGCAAACTTTATGATGGAGGTCGATACAGTACGGAGGTTTGGTCTGCTGGAGGCTGGCTTGACTTCAGCTATTGTAAGTTTTTGGGTTCGTCTTCAATTTGAGTTGTCATGTTGTTGGTTCATAGTGATGTGATCTGTCCAGGCGATAAGACAGTTGACTAGCCATATTCCAGGTTTAGTTCCCCATGTTCCAGTCCCTATTTCCCCAATGTTTCACTCCCTGTGACCCATGTTCCATTCCCTGTATTCCATGTTCCATTCCCTGTGCCCCATGTTCCATTCCCTGTGCTCCATGTTCCATTCCCTGTGACCCATGTTCCAGTCCCTTTTCCCATATTCCATTCCCTGTGCCCCATGTTCCATTCCCTGTGCTCCATGTTCCATTCCCTGTGACCCATGTTCCAGTCCCTTTTCCCATATTCCATTCCCTGTGCCCCATGTTCCATTCCCTGTGCTCCATGTTCCATTCCCTGTGCCCCATGTTCCAGCATCATGATAGTGTGGGTTCCTCAACTCACCCCCTCCCCCCCTCCTCCCCCGGCAGCATAAACTGCTCCATTCTCCTCAAGTGAACCACAAACTTCCCATATTTTTTGGCTTTTTATACCAGGCGTCTCGTCAGTTACCAATGAGAATATTCAATGATCTTTAAATATTTCATTCCTTATTACTGAAGGTTTGGCAGTGGAGGGAGCAGGGCCGGTGGACGAGAGGAGGAAGTGGCGGTGGAAGATGAGAAGTGCAGGGGAAGGAGATAAGATGAGAGATGATCAGTGTAAGAGAAGTGAAGTGTTGTGAGAGAGGAGTAGGAGAGAGAGAGAGAGAGAGAGAGAGAGAGAGAGAGAGAGAGAGAGAGAGAGAGAGAGAGAGAGAGAGAGAGGTGGAAGGGAAGATGAAAGTGGAATGTGTGTGCGTGTGTGTGTGGCTGATCACCAGCTCAGAGACCCAAGTGTCACCAGACTTCGAGTGTGACATCTGAGGTCGAAGTTGGCCACAACGCAGGGCTGGCCCTTGAGATGCACCTGTGTCTGCCACTGTCAGGGAAGCAGAGTGTAGCTCATAGCTGGCTCAAACTGCCTTCATCTCAACCACGTCATCAGACAGTAAACAATAATAACAACAGAACTGGCGTCTGCATGAAATGAGCAGTTTATGTTTTATGATCATAAGAATCCCCCTCCAGTGTGACACATCTCGCGGGTGGCAGGTGTTAGTAAGGTCACTGCAGGTTGTAAGCCCTGCTCAGATCCCTCTCGTAATGACCGTGCATTCATTAACTTAATCGCTTCGAGGAAAAGACAAGTATGATCCCACCGAGAGGCGGAGTAGCTCGCTTACCTCCCGCCACAAAGACTATTGAGTAGATCTATCGCCTGCGTCCAAACCTTGAGTCGAAGCGGTGTGGCTCGCGTGATTCATGGACTTACTGAGGAGAAACGAGTCATTTACTAAACACGTCCTCGATGACGGGCCGCAGGTCACATTTTGGGGGAAAAGTGGGTCACACTTCGCAGTTCGTGGGAGCTGGGTCAAGGTCACTAGGAGGGAATGAGAGCGAACACGATCTGGAGACTGCAAAGCGCGGGGGACTCCCTCCCTTACCCTGGGGAGTGGCATGTTACGCGTGACATTAAACGTTACGTCAATCAGGTGCGCCAGTGAGAATCGACGTTACCTTGGTGTCGCACAGGTCACAAACGCAGCAGATGCCTTGACGTCGTGAGAGGGCGGAGGGACCAGCCGAGGGACGGCTGTATCCTGCTGGAGGGAGGGTGGCCTTGGTCAGGTAATTCCTCCTCCTCCTCCTCCTCCTCCATGTGGGGCATGAGCGGGCCGGCACACCACCCGCCTCGGTTGTCAATACTTACGTGGCACTTGTCTTAACTTAGCAGGAACTTGTCGTAACTTACTTGACGCTCTTTACTTAACTTGAGGCGTCCTCCACTTGCATCACACTTGCCTTAACGTACCTCACTTTTTATTTTGGGTAGGGAGGGTTAACCTCCCACTTGCTTTTTATTATACCTAACGTTCCTTACGTACATCAGCTCTTGCCCTACACCTGCCTATACCCTGTTGGGTGACACGCGATTTCTAGCACTTGTAGGGCAGATCAGACACCTGCATGTGAACGTTTGATGCAGGTTGATGACGTCTAGGGGTCACTACGTGTTGACACTCGACGTAAACTAAGGATCAACACACATGGAAGGTGGCACTTTAAGCCGTCGACGCTGGGAGCAGATGGTGACCCGAGAGAGCGAGGCCACACCCGGCGGGGTGAGGGAGGGAGGGAGGAAGGAGGGAGGAGGATCCAACTCTCCATTGATGAAAAGGATTAAGTGGCTTTTTTTTACCGCAGGATTAAGGAAGTTCTTGTGGTGAAGCTGTTGCACTTTCCAGGCAAGAGTTAGTCTTCTGTGAGGTGGGAGGCTGCAGCTGCCACTGCTTCCCATCGTCCTGGAATCTGTACAGAGTTGATTTGAATATTATTTGCATTATTCTTATCTATTATATATATATATATATATATATATATATATATATATATATATATATATATATATACATATATATATATATATATATATATATATATATATATATATATATATCGCGTATCTTTGCCGTTCTTTGTGTTTCCATGTTTTCGGATACTTTTAAGGTGGGTGCACATTTGCTCTCTCTCTCTCTCTCTCTCTCTCTCTCTCTCTCTCTCTCTCTCTCTCTCTCTCTCTCTCTCTCTCTCTCTCTGGAACTCTTCTGCCTGGAAGTTCTTGTTGGCAGTGGAACGTTTACCTGTCTGGGAGAGTTGAGCACAGGCTGGAGTTTTTTTTTTTTTTCATGTGTGTGTGAGAAAGTAATTCTTTACCTTCTCCAGCATCCACTTGTGCCTGGAAGTTCTGGAAGGACGGGAGAGGAGGAGGAAGGGAGGGAGAGGAGGGGTTCGGGGTTCTTACCTTCGCTGGAAGTCATGTTTTTTTTTTTTTTACCTTCCCTGGAAAATTCTCCTGGATGGGTCTCACTCTGACCTGCCCTGGCATTGACCTCTGACATGAGGTTCGGCCCGTAACCAGCGATTATATTTGTCGTCCTGGAAATCTCACACTCTTGGCGAGGACTGGTGTCGTGCTAAATGTAATTGCGAGTTTCAAGTAAGTAGTCACGATTACATTTATTTCTTTTAAAGATCCCGTGTGATACTGACACACACACACACACACACACACACACACACACACACACACACACACACACACACACACACGCAGATCAGCGACTCACAAGGGAAGCTGTATAATAGCCTTTCCAGCCTTAGTTTCTGTCTTCCACACAACGCTCGGGAATTTGGCTTTTTGTTTTTCACCCACGTACGTTTAGGAAATTAGGAGGCTTTGTGGTCGTGTGGATGTGGTCGTATAGATGTGGTCTTATAGATGAGGTTGTGTGGATGTGGTCTTATAGATGTGGTTGTGTGGATGTAGTAGAGTGGATGTGTTCGTGTGGGTGTGGTCGTATGGATGTGGCCGTGTGGATGTGGTCGTGTGGGTGTGGTCGTATGGATGTGGCCGTGTGGATGTGGTCGTGTGGATGTGGTCGTGTCTCCTGGGGGCTTTGAGCATATAAAATGCATAACTTTGAAAGTGTGATTGTATTTGTTAGAATACAGTTTGGAAAATCTGAGACCTTATGGTGAATTCTGCAGATGGGACCTTCACCTGGATATATATATAACGTGTGTGTGTGTGTGTGTGTGTGTGTGTGTGTGTGTGTGTGTGTGTGTGTGGAGAACGCTACGCGCTTGCCCTGCTTTTTGGTAAAATCTTGTCTCTCTCTCTCTCTCTCTCTCTCTCTCTCTCTCTCTCTCTCTCTCTCTCTCTCTCTCTCTCTCTCTCTCTCTCTCTCTCTCTCTCTCTCTCTCCATTAACCTCCACCGCTGCCTCCATCTCCCACACCCTCACTCACCCACCTCTCCTGCACCGTATAATCTCTGCTCTCGCGTCACTCTTCCCTCTCCCTGGCTACCACATCCATCACGCCTCGACCTGTGTTTTTGTGTGTGAGACCCTGGCTCTGGTATTAAGTCAACATGATCACCTGGAGATCTGGCAGAGGGAGGCTGCTGGTGGCGTGTGGAGGCTGCTGGTGGTATGAGGGAGGCTGTTGGTACTAGGGGGAGGCTGCTGGTGGCATGAGGGAGGCTAGTGCTTGCAGGGTGAGGCTGTTGAAGGCGTGGTGGAGGCTGTTGGTGGCGCGGGGAGGCTGCTGGTGGCAGAGGGTGGCTGTTAGTGGCGTGAGGGAAGCTGTTGGTGACAAGAGGAGGCTGTTCGTGGCAGAAGGGGGCAGGTGGTTGCGTGGGGGGAGACTGTTGATAGCAGGGTGAGGCTAGTGATGGGAAGGGATAAGCACAGGGGAGCGGAGGGAGTAAAAGAGGAAGGGATGGGAGGAGTGAAAACTGCAGCAGCAGCCAAAACAGTAACAAAGGCAGCAGCGCAACAGCAGAGGCAGCAGCAGCAGCAGCAGTAGCAGCAGCTGTGGTGCGTACCCCGCCCCTGACGCAACACCGAGTCGGCTGTCAGGTTTCCAGATGAGTTGTTCCTGTGTTGCTTGTGTTGCCGTCGTGACTCACCTGTGCCTCACTCATCCCCAGGGCGGGGTGGGTAGTATTACCCACTCCGCCCTGGGGACCGTATTGGAAATGAGAGACGAGACAATATCATTTGCAGCTGGAGACGCCCGCGCCCACGCGAGCGCTGCGTCTTGTATCACACGAAGTAAAGACACGACCCGCTCTGTCTTGCGTCTACACGGAACTCCACCACCTAAACGATTTTTAACTTTTCCATTTTTACCTGAAGTCTTCCCTTTTTCTATGTATTTTTCCCCCTTACGTGACTATAGGTTATATACATGGGTATAGTTCTGAGGGAATGTTGGATTTATTCATAGGACGAAGGGAAGGCGTCATTACCTTTGCAGTTCATACTGAGCGAGTGGAAGGTGGTATGGTCCAGGGGGCCGAGCCACGGCCGGACCCGACCTGTCTGTCAGTTCGGTCCTCCACCGTAGCCTATTCCTCCCTCCCTCCCTCTCTCTCTAAACACCCTCCCTCCCTCTCACCCTCGTCAGGGACGACTGGCTGATGATGTGGGGACGACACATCGGAACCCAGAGGGTCCACGACCACTGAACTGGAGGGGAGTCAAAGGTCGTTTACGGTAGACATTTCCATGTAAATGTTGGGTCAACTGCGTCGGTGGCTGGTAAATGATGAGGGTTGAGGCATGTCTGGTGTGAGATGGTGGGGGAAGGGGGAGGAGAGAATTTACAGAGCCCCAGCCATCATCATCACCGTCATTATCACCATCATCACTATCATCATCATCATCATCATCATCATCACACCATGATCATCATTATCATCACCATCATCATCATCATTATCATCGCTATCATCATTATCATCATCATCATTATCATCACCATCATCATCATCATTATCATCATCATCATCATCATCATTATCATCGCTATCATCATTATCATCATCATCATTATCATCACTATCATTATCATCATCATTATCATCACCATCATCATCATCATTATCATCGCTATCATTATCATCACCCCCCTAAGGGCGCGTGGTCGTATCCACACGTCCCGCGGAGGCGCGTAGTCGTACCCACACGTCCCCGGGGGCGGGTAGTCGTACCCACATGTCCCCTGGGCAGGTAGTCGTACCCATACGTCCCCCGGAGGCGCGTAGTCGTACCCACTCACACCCCCTGGGCAGGTAGTCGTACCCACACGTCCCCCGGGGGGGCTGGCAGTCGTACCCGCACGTCGCGCGTGCCCCCGCACGTCCCCCAGATATACACAGTGAGGACGGACGCTTCCAGCGTAATAGAGTCAGCGATCTCTTTTTTTCCTCCATCAGTTTCAGTGTGGATTAGTGTACCACGTATGCAAATTACTTGCGGCGCCTCGTGCTAATTCCGGCCTCGAGTCTCATCTCCCCCCTCCCTTCCCCTCCCAATATCCCCCCTGCTTCCCCCAACCCCACTCAGCCTACTGCCCCCTCCTTCACTACCTCACCCCGTCACCACCTCCTCCCTGCAACCCTTGCCACTCCCACCCACCCAACCTCCTCCTCCTCCTCCCTCGACACGTCCTACGTCAAAATCATATTTCTCTCTCTCTCTCTCTCTCTCTCTCTCTCTCTCTCTCTCTCTCTCTCTCTCTCTCTCTCTCTCTCTCGCTTCCGAGACTGGAGTCTTGGGAAGCCGGCAGAAACAGTTATGTTAGAAGTCTAAATTTCAAAGACAGTACATGTACGCTACCACGCTCAACGCGGGAAATGGCGAGTATGTATGGAAATCAAAAAAAAAAAAATGAGAGAGAGAGAGAGAGAGAGAGAGAGAGAGAGAGAGAGAGAGAGAGAGAGAGAGAGAGAACCTATGTAATTGTGAGTGACAGACAGACATGATGGTGTTGGTGTTGGCGCAGGGCGCGGATGGGTTGGGGGTGGTAGGAGTCGGTCAATCTACGGTGTTGGGTCGACATGTTTCACTTACAGGCACCTCCTCCTCCTTCTCCTCCTCCTCCTCCTCCTCCTTGCTTGACCAACCACCGAGCGGTAAGATCTATCTATCTGTCTAACTATCTATCTATCTAGCTGTCTATCGATCTATATATCTGTCTATCTCTGTCTATCTATACGGAGAAAAACACACATCGTGACGTCAACTAAATACGGATTTACGAAAATGGGTAAGAAAAACGAAAACAATTATTCACCACAACACTGAAATCCTCACCAGTATAGCAGCGCTTGCTCCTTCTCAAAGAAAGCAGCGCTTTCTAGCGCCTGTAGAAACACTTAACAGCACTTAAACACTTAATAGGAAGAAACACTTAATAGGAATACTCAACGTGGACATCCCTCAGGCGAGTCTTCCACTCCACACACCCAAGTTAAGAAAAGAATTCGGGAAAATCTGGCGAAAATCTAATTGAAAGCCTCACACGCGCTACACAGCAGACCAGAGCGAGAGTACGACATAGACAGCCCCGTTGAAGGAACCCGTTTTGTCTGAGTAGCGCAGGAGGGGCGGTGTTACAGGCCGTAATGAGATAGTTTTATTTACCCCTTCAGCCCGGCCGGCTCTGGAAATTGAAAAACGCAACCCTCCCCCTGTCCCCTTCCTACTCCCTTGCCAGCGAGCGCTCGAGCGCGCGCGCCACCCCAACACTCTAGCCCGAAAAACAGACTCTTTGTATCCCTTCCGCGTCGGACTGCGCCCGTCTGCACTCTTGGCTGGCCTGACGGTTCGCGCGCGCGGGAGGGCCTTCTTCTTCTTCTTCTTCTTCTTCTTCTTCTTCTTCTTCTTCTTCTTCTTTATCTTCTTCTTTATCTCTTTCGTCACCAGCGCACCTTCTGGTATGTGTAGGAGCACCAGATGGTTGATGGAGACTGTGAGCCCCTCTAAGGAGTGTGCTTTGGTGGCAGGGGGAAGGATTGGGTGTTATTGCCTAGTGGGATCGGGTTTTGTTTTCCCTAAACTTGGATTAAGGAAGGAAGAGGCAAATGGTCTGGTCGGTTTTATGGAGCTAAATCTCTGGTCGGTTTTATGGAGCGTAATGTTCTAGTCGGTTTTGTGGAGCCTAATGATTTGGTCGGTTTTGTGGAGCCTAGTGTTCTGGTCGGTTTTGTGAAGCTTAATGTTCTGGTCGGTTTTGTGGAGCCAAATGTTCTGGTCGGTTTTGTGGAGCCTAATGTTCTGTTCGGTTTTGTGGAGCCAAATATTCTGGTCGGTTTTGTGGAACCCTGTGTCTGATGTTACCATTTGTGTTCTCAAGAGCAGGTCTTGTGTTGTCAAGAGTTCTGCGTTTGGTGAAGCGTTTTTTGTGTTGAGGAGACATTGTGTTTCCAGAGAATTTGTTGTTCTACGTGAGGCTGTAGTCTGTGTTGCAGAGCTAGCCACGTGTTGCGTGTGTGTTGCGTTGTAGAACACTTCTGGTGAAGACCATTGTCCTCTGGAGCCTAAGTTCCCTGGGCCATTAAATGGCTGGCAAGGCGTTATTATTTTGCAAACTTTTTTCTAGTATTTTTTTTATCTGAGTTCTGTGTTTTATGGAGTATTTTATGTGTATATATTTTCTTGTAGTAATTCGTTTTGTAAGATGTGGAATATTTAGCAAAATATTGACGTTAAGGGAGCGTTTTTCTGTTATCGATTTTCTGAGCATTTTAATTGAGCGTTATTACTGTGTGGAAAGTTTGATGTTACATAGTTTTACTGGAACGTTTGATTGTTTTTACCGAACAGAGATTATATTATAGCATTTTGTGGTCTTATTTTCATTAATGATTTTTAAACGCATGTTCTTATCTATTTTGAACGTATCTTAACTATTTCTTTTCATTTGGTTTTATTGATATTTGAGGCATATGAGCAGTACTTACTTATACTTGTGGATAATACTTAACGAATGTATTTCATTATGTAATCTGAGCAATCTGTATGCTAAGTGTGAAGTGAGGGCGTGTCTTGTCCAGACGTGTACCCCTTATGAGCCGTGTTTTCCTGTGACTGTTAGTTAATGCACTTGGAGCGTGTGTGTCTTATTGGTAGCATGGTCGTTCATCACACACACACACACGCGCGCGCGCGCGCACACACACACACACACACACACACACACACACACACACACACACACACACACACACACAAAAGAATTATTTCACCAAATGGGGCCTGCACGAGTGTAGAAACTTCCTCCCCGTACTGTTTAAATTGGTCATTACACAAACACTGAACACTGCCGCACTTCTGCTCACACTAAGTAAAGGAAAGTGAGTGTAAAGGCTGTTTAGTGGCGAGGTGAAGCGGTGGCTGGACACGGCCCTGGTGCGGCAGGGAAGTGGAGAGGATTGAGAGGAAGGAAGGAAGGGGGGGAATTAATTACCATGATGTGTGTCGGGGATGATTACACGACCAGTGGCGGCCATCACCCCCTGTCCACGGGTTTTGCCCTCCACTTGCCTCCCCAATATCTTCTCCCCACTCCTCATCTCCCCTGGCAGGAAGCTGACTGTTTCTGTCTTTTTTTTTTACCTCTCTCTCTCTCTCTCTCTCTCTCTCTCTCTCTCTCTCTCTCTCTCTCTCTCTCTCTCTCTCTCTCTCTTTGGTGTCTCATCTTAACTGGTGTTGACCGAGTTCACTGTATTTCTTTGACAGGTTTTGCGTGTAAGTACTTTATTTGTTGAGAGGTATTGTTATACAGTGTATTTGTTACTTTGGTTTGTGTGTATGCAGTGTATTTATTACAAGATACTGTGTGTCTTTGCTAACGCTCGGATGTTCCCTACTACAGGTGATGGTGGGGTGGCGGCGCAGCGTGCTGGTGCGTGGCAGCTTCCTCCTGAACGTGGTGTTCGCGCTGTACGTGGCCGTACGTGTGGCGGCGCCGCCCCGCCTGGTGGCGCCCCGCGGGGCCCTCCCCAACATCCACGACAACCTCACCGCCTCCCCAGAGCTTGCTGACTACCCCACGGAGGCCGAGCCCACCGCCGATGACCCCTCCGAGTCCCCCGCGCCGCCCACGCCCGCGCCCACCCTGCAGGAGAAGGTGTACCCTGACCTGCACACCTGCCACACGCCCACACTCACGGCACGGCCGGCCCTGCACGGTACACACTGGGTGCTATACAACTACGTGCCGGCCGACACCCAGCCCGCCTGTAATGAGTCCGTCACGTACACTACGCACGCCGACTTCACCTTCCTGGACAATGTGGTGCCGCTGGTGGAGCGCTGGCGCGGCCCCGTCAGCGCCGCCGTCTTCGCGCCGGGCGGAGACTTCAACTCGACGCTGCGCACCGTGGCCTTCTTGCGCACCTGCCGCCCACTCGTGGCCAAGCACGTCACCTTCCACCTCTTTTTCCCGGCCGACCACATGCCCAGCCACGTGCCGCCCACCGCCCAGTTGCTGGCTCAGCGTCCCTCCTGCTCCACGCCGCCGCCCTACCTGGCCGCCCACACTTACAAGCGCGCCCACAACCTGACCTACCCCGTCAACATCGCGCGGAACATCGCGCGGCGGGCGGCCGCCACCTACTTCGTGCTGGCCAGCGACGTGGAATTGTACCCGTCCCTGGACTTCATCACCTTCTTCATGGACATGATGCGGCGGCAGGACGCCTCGCGGGCGCCCGCGCCCACCCGCCGCGTCTACGTCCTGCCCATCTTCGAAGTGAAGAGCGGCTTGCGGCCGCCCTCGACCAAGGCTGCGCTGGTCCGCATGCTCAAACGGGGATCCGCAATCCCCTTCCACAAGTTCGTGTGTCCGCAGTGCCACAAAGTGCCTGGCATGCGGGAGTGGGCCGACTCCAACGCTACCGACACCCTGAACGTGGTCATGGTGGCCAAGAGACACCCGCCCTACCACCACTGGGAACCTATCTACGTGGGCACGCACCTCGAGCCTCTGTACGACGAACGTCTCACCTGGGAGGGACGCTCGGACAAGATGACGCAGGTTAGTACACTTAAGTCTTCCCTTCTCCGGTGTTCAGGACCCTGTAGTGTGTATGACCTCGTCCAAGAGCCTGGCCACTCCCAGACCACTGGGTCGAGGTCAGGTCAGGCCAGATGACTTGGAGAGGCTGACTTCGCTTCGGGAGGAACCCTCTTGTTTCCATATATCGTAGTAGTTAATGACGCCATTGCTCTGCCGAAAACACATGATTAACATAACGGGACGGGAACTTTAGCGTCCTGGTTGGTCAAGATAGGATAGACTGGGTTAAGTTAGATTAGCTTGAAATAGAAAAAGGACGAAGTTAAAGGTAGGCCATGTTAGCTGTGTCCACTTCCCTTGAAGCCAACATGGGGACGTCGACCCCCTTGTTTCGCCCTTAAAGGTTATCTGACCCGAAGTGAATACCATTTTCTTCTCAATGTGTCACTGTGATGCATGCCTCCCGCATCTCGTGTCACCTTCCCATGAGCTTCATGTAGATCACGCAGGCAGAACAAAGACTGATGCGAAGATATTCATCTGCACATGTTGCAGATACTGACAGCTGACTGCCAGCTTATATATTAAATACCGAACGCTGAGTATTCATCTGTTTGTATACGAATATTGGCTTCGGAATATTCATCAGTTCCTGACGCTACCTCGTTCAGGCGGGAAATAGCAAACACCTACGTATGAAGGAAGAATACAGAGAGAAGTTAATAAATGACTCCCCTACAATTTGGGAATTTACGACAAAATAGACTGACGGACACGCTGGACCTACACGAAGGGAAGTTAGAACAAGTTAGACCCACACAAGGGTAAGTTAGAAGTGTGGTCGTTCCGTGAGGAGGTCATGGACAGACTGGATCTGGTCGAGGACAGACTAACCCTGGTCGAGGACAGACTAACCCTGGTCGAAGACCGACTGGCCCTGGTTGAGGACAGACTGGCCTTGGTAGAGGACCGACTGGCCCTGGTAGGGGATCGACTGGCCCTGTTCGAGGACCGACTGGCCCTGGTCAAGGACAGACGGGTCCTGGTCGAGGACAAACGGGTCCTGGTCGAGAGCTGAACCTGCGACTTTTCGTGCAAGGAAGGGATCACCCTGGTCGGTCTCTTAACATCTACTTCCCGAGGAGAAAAGGCACATTTGTTTTTTTGTAATTTGGGTTTGAGTATAATTTGCTGCATTGCAGAGTAATAATTTTCGTCCGGGTAATTTGAGCAGTGCCATAAACTGCCGTACTAAGGTAGCAAATGAAAGCGCTTAATTAACCTTGGCTTGAGAGATGGTTGGGGGGGAGGGGGAAGTTGTCAGGTGGGAGGGGCGGTAGGTCGTGGAGGGGGAAGTCAAGGGCCCTCCACAGGGGGCCTTATATGGGGCACTGTCCCGAAAGATCTCCTCACCAGGAGCTCCCTCCTCCCCCACTTACACCAACAGGAGGAGCGCCCTCCAATCCACGTCACAAGGGTTTTTTTTATATATATATACCCTGAGGGCTCCCTTCTTAGGAACCTTTTCCTTCGAGGGTCCTCGTAAGGGGACCTCACACAGCACTTCCCCCTCGAGGCAAAGCCCTCCGACACCGCGCTCTTTAGGGAAAAAGATCAGCAGGATAGGAGGAGCAGGAAGGGGGAGATGTGGTGAAGACTCCTTCACCTTAGGCGGCAGTCGGTTTGGTGAGGTGTTGGTGCTGGCAGGTGAGGTTGGGCACCAAGGGAGGTGAGGGTGAAGTGAACCAAGATTAATCGAGCTGGTGGAACCCCCTGGAGCACGACGGAACGACCCTCGCCTGGCCTTGGAATTGACCCATAAGGTCAGGTCAAAGGTCACATGAGTCGTAACACTGTCATTCTCAAAGGATCAAAACGACTGTGAAGCAAAGTCTTTAAAATAGGTGAAAATCCTCGTAGATAAAAATCAGTTTAGCGGTTGGCCATTATTACACAGACAAGATTGAACACACCAGCTTGTGTGACACACATGTCCCCCGCAGGAGACACACCCGAGCCTGGCACACACCTTCCTGCCTAAAGGGAAGAGACCACGTAATATGAAATATGTCAGGACCATATGTTTACATAAACCCTCTTTCCTGGGGATAAAAGACCCTAAAAAAAAAATATATATATATATACATATATATATATATGGTAGACGTGTATAGAAATAATATCAAGACCCCGGAAACTTTCCTCAAGGAAGCCGTGACGTCACTCGGGCTTAAGACCTCCGTAAACCGGAAAATACGACAACGGCCCTGGCGTATGTGAGGCTTGAGAAACCGGGTAAAAAAGAAATATGTTTTGGACGGGAACTGTTGTACATGTGAGGCCCAGTCTCCCGGCCGACGGGGGGCGCGCGTTCCGACTCTTCTGGTCCTTCATGATGGCGCGGGAGAAACATCTGCAACAGAAAAAGAAAAACTTTCTTACCCTCAATTTCTTCTCCATTATCCCTGTCTGTTTATTTACGATATATCGTCCCTAATGTTCGTGAGGAACACGTTTTCATCGTACAAGCGAAATTACGATGGAAAAAACGACGGGGAAAAAGAAAAACGGATCTTTTTTTTACTTTTTCCTGGAAATAAATTGTTAAGGTTTCAGGTCCACTGGAAATGAAGCAACAGTTTGCCGGAGTTGGTCAGGAACTGAAGTATTTAGGAACTGAACAAATACACTTGGAAGGTCAGGCGGTATGACCTGGCCTTGCTCGGTTGAAAAGGGGGGAGATGGGGTAGTATACTCTTGATGTGGGGGGTTGAGTATACCTCTGAGGGAATGGTATACCTTAAGTACACTACATTGAAAACGTAAACTATAAAGAATATACACTAGAAGACAGGTTATATTTTCTGAATATGATAGTGACAGTTATATCTTACTCTCGTAGTATGATATATGTAGGGACGGAGGGAGAGAGGGGTGTGTGTGGAGCGGGGTATTGATACATAAGGGTCATACGGTCATGCACGAGTGATGGGAGACGATGTTGTCAGTAGAGGAGGAACCAGCCCTCATGATGAGAGCAGCACCAGTGTTGCCTGTTGGCAGAGGTACACCCTGGTCTGCTCGGTACCCTCAGATGTAAACAGCAGCTGTAGCAACACAGGGCACATCCTCACTCCTCGAGGCTGGAGGGACCCATGCTGGACCCATGCTTCACGCTAGGCCAGGAGCAGGCATCACTGGTGGCTGGAAGACGTAGGGAGAAGACCTCGCCAGTGACCTGCAGAAAGTAACCTGAGGCGACGAGGAGTTAAGAAAGTCGGTTCCTTCCCTGGGGGTCGGCAGGAGGTGGAGGGAGATGGATCGCGATGAAGACTCGCGTTCAAGACTCAATCACAGATGATGAGTCTACCAGCGACCTTCTCATACTTGATGGACAGAATGTACAAGATGATGATTGCCTCGCCTCTCTCTCTCTCTCTCTCTCTCTCTCTCTCTCTCTCTCTCTCTCTCTCTCTCTCTCTCTCTCTCTCTCTCTCTCTCTCTCTCTCCAGGGGTTGGGTCGCTGATTTCACTGTTGGATATATTAAGGTCAGGAGGAAGAGGCATGTACGAGGAGCACTTCTAAATCATTGGAAGTGATAGGAAGATTAACTGTATGTTAAGTTTGGGGATCTGATATCTTCGGTCACGGCAGATTTGTGTGGCGCGAGGTCTGTGGTATGCGGACCCGGGGTGGGTGTCAGTCAGCCTTGTATGGTACGAAATCTGGAGTTTCAGGATCCGGGGTGAAGGTCAACCTTGTGTGGTGTCAGCCCTGTGGTATCAAGACCCGGGGTGGATGGATGTCAGCCAGCCTTGTGTGGTACGAAACCTGTGGTGTCAGGACCCAGAGTGGAGGCTCAAGACGTCAGCAGATACAGCCACTTGTCAGTCCAGAATCAACAAAGTTTTCAACTTTCTCGCTGAGTTCAGAGAACTTGCGTCATACAGATGTGAGTCGGGGTTGAGCAACGCACTCTAGGAGGGTTTGTGTCTCATGTGACTCTCGTCCCCTCAGACTGAGGTCAGTCCCAAATTGAGGTCATGCTTGTTGACCCCCAACGATTGAAAGATCAGGCAAAACTGTAGACTGTGGCTGATCGTCCCCATCCTGTAGACTGTGGCTGATCGTCCCCATCCTGTAGACTGTGGCTGATGGTCCCCATCCTGTAGACTGTGGCTGATCGTCCCCATCCTGTAGACTGTGGCGGATCGTCCCCATCCTGTAGACTGTGGCGGATCGTCCCCATCCTGTAGACTGTGGCTGATCGTCCCCATCCTGTAGACTGTGGCTGATCGTCCCCATCCTGTAGACTGTGGCGGATCGTCCCCATCCTGTAGACTGTGGCGGATCGTCCCCATCCTGTAGACTGTGGCGGATCGTCCCCATCCTGTAGACTGTGGCTGATCGTCCCCATCCAGTAGGTCGTGGTGGAGCAGGGGATAAAAATTGCGCAAGCCCACGAACTGTGCCACAGTGATCCAATGCTCTGTATGGCACAGTTGTGAAACAGTGACTCTGCACTCTCCATATGACTTGAGCAAGCCAGAGCCAGCCCAGAGGATGGGTGTAACGGAGGGATGTGGTGCAAGACACGCAGGGAGGATGGTGTGTGTGTGTGTGTGTGTGTGTGTGTGTGTGTGTGTGTGTGTGTGTGTGATGTAGGGAGGTGGAGGGGCCGTGTCAGGTGTCCAGCGGGGCTGTGCATGATGACGCTAACCGGCTGAGTCTGGGTTCAGCTGCCCCCGGCAACACACACACACACACACACACACACACACACACAGTGCTGGCCCCAGTCACTCGCTTTACGGAACAGGAGGTAAACGAAGAGAGAGAGGGAAAACCAGCTAGCGAAGGTTGGATGAATAAGATATAATAATGAGGCCGAAGAAGCGAGAGAGGACTTCGAGAAGCATGGCTGGAGAAAGCGGGTGGGGTGCGTGTGGTGGGCCGAGCACCCCAGCTGGGCAAGACCTGCCTCACATGGAACACTGAGAGACAACATCTTCTGGGCCAGGGAGCTGGTGAGATGAAGCAGTTGTGGAGAGAGACATGAAGAAGTGTGTGATCTCCAGCAGAGAGGAGGTTAAACCACCTTCGTCAAGAAACATTGGACGAGGTTTTAACGTCAGAATTTTTGTGTGAAACTTTCCTGGGCCTTCCCAGAGGCCATCACCAGCCTACTCTTAAGATTACGTTGGTCGGTGACAAATCCTTCAGGTCTCTGACAGAATTTTTTTTTAAAGTTTCCCCCAAAAGTTCTAATATTCTCGTCTGAGAAAAAAAAGAAAATAAAAGAGGTGGAGGAAGCCTTCGTTTGTGTGTGTGTGTGTGTGTGTGAGTGAGTGAGTTAAAGAGAGAGGCCGAGGGAAAGGAGAGAGAGAGAGAGAGAGAGAGAGAGAGAGAGAGAGAGAGAGAGAGAGAGAGAGAGAGAGAGAGAGAGAGAGAGAGACCGGAGAAGGCTCCTGCTGGCAGCCACTGAGCCAGCAAACTGATGTACGTGTTTGCCTCCTGACGGTCATTCACGAACTGGGGAATTTAGCATCTTATCCTCGGCGTCGGCGGCGGTGGTCTTTGTCAGGGGGAGGAAGGGAGGGAGGGAGGGAGGGAGGGTCCTTCAGCGGAGGGAGGGGGTGGGGGTGAATATTGCTGCCGGCCGAACCCGGCCCCCTCGGCCGGCCGTCGGGTCCTTCGCCCTGACCTTTTGTCCTGCAGGATGTACTGCCCCAGGGCGCCTCGCTCACTCCACCGCCAGATATTGTGGCAGGGTCTCCCTGTTGTTCAGGAAGTTTTCGCTCAAGTGCCTCTTATTTTCCCGTGGGTGTGTGGCATTCAGGAATGTTCAGAAGGAGGGAGGAGGAGGGGCGTGTTGAGAACTGAACTTGATTTTCAAATTCTGTTGTGAGAGGAGGAATTCTCTCTCTCTCTCTCTCTCTCTCTCTCTCTCTCTCTCTCTCTCTCTCTCTCTCTCTCTCTCTCTCTCTCTCTGCTTGACGAAGGCACAACCAGCCTGCCATTTTGATCCCGTCAAAACTTTATAGTTAATAATCATCCACTGATAAGTTTTAACAAGTAAAGCTTCATTTCAGTGGTGAACCATTGGGCACTGCGCCTCTTAAGTCGACCACGACTTAGAAAATGGATTCTTATACTGTACAAGAAAACGGGGATGTTTGCAAGAAAACGGAAGCACTTACAAGAAAACGGGAATATTGATATTAGTCCTCCGTCTGTCTCGGTTAATGCGTTAATTTGTTGTTGCAGCAGCGGCGGCTGCCGTCTCCTCACGATATACTCTCCAGTTGCCTCAGAAATCAGGTTAATTTGTCATATTAGAAGATGGTGGTTGATGAACGACACAGAGGTTCTGTTACCAACTTTCCAGTGGATTGTCGCGTGCCCGTTTTCATTATTTAATGCAGCTGCTGTTGGCTGCACCCCCTCCGGCAGCTGTCATGAGGGTGGGGTAGGGTTAGGGTGAGGAGGGGACTGGAGGAGATCCCTCAGTATCTAAGCACGAAAACAAGATATTACATTAAGTTTTATCAAAGATCTTTTAGAGAATTATTTTAGGTCTGTGTGTGTGTGTGTCTGTCTGTCTTCGTTTGGCGTATTTGTAGGGGGAAGGGACGGAATTAGTTTTGTTGATCCTCACTGAACTTGTTCATCTTTTTAAGTTTGTCGACGACCGGGAATTGGACCGTGTATTCCAAATGAGGTCTTACCAGGGTGTTATAGTGAATCAGTTATTATGGCTTAACCAGGGGCCTTCTGCCGACGAATGTATACTTTGGGTTGTGAGGAAAAAGAAAGAAAATGGATACTTCAATACGAAATAGAAGGAAGCAAGATTAGGTTTGTGGTGGAATGTAGGTGTTTTTGTCTGTCCTTCATGTTGCCATGCCGGATCCTCCTCAGTATATTCGTGGTTTGTGCCTTATACTAACCGAACATAAGCTGCCTCTTGGTGTACACGTCCTGGTCCTTCATTGGTGTGGTGAGGTTGTAGAAGGTTTGGATGAGGTTTATGGAAGGTTTGGGTGAGGTTGTAGAAGGTTTGGGTGAGGTTGTAGTAGGTTTGGGTGAGGTTTATAGAAGGTTTGGGTGAGGTTTATAGAAGGTTTAGGTGAGGTTGTAGAAGGTTTGGGTGAGGTTGTAGAAGGTTTGGGTCTGTAAGCGTGTTAACGGCACCATCCCGGGGACCCCCTGCAGCGCGCACCATTTTGCCCCACGGCTGGTAGCGTCCCGGGGCACCACTCACGGTACCTCCCTGGGGAGGGGCTTGCCACCCCACGGATGGTAGCGTCTCGGGGCACCACTCACGGTACCTCCCTGGGCACAAGTCTGTTGTTCCTTGTTTGTTTGCTACTTCCTCAAGCTTCTATTCATGCATTGTTATTGACGCTGCCACAGCACCGTGTGAGCTGCTGGGCTCTCAGTGTTGTGAGCCTGGCATTACCTGCATTGTCTTGAGCCAGCTGACGCCCTGGGGTTAGTTCCTCAACAACCCTTGAAGTGTGGCACAGCTTCAACGTGGGTTTTGGTGTACGTGTGTTGCACTCTGACCTGGTACGACCACCAGTCTATACAGGTCCTCTCCCGTAGGTGGAACGAGGTGTTTCCGCCTCCGTCAGCCCCTTCAGCACGACCATAGGACCATTGAGTATGTTGACCTGGGCTTTGACCTGACCCTCAAGGATCAGATCAGAAGCCAGGTGGTGTAGCCTTGTTAGCGTTTCTGACCCTGACGCATTCACGGGCCATTTAGGGTCGAGCGCATAGGTTCGAATCCAGGTTGCAGCAGTCGGTCCACAGTCAACCCACCTGTTCATCAGCACCTAAGGGTTGGTCGATAATGGGATGGCCTTGATTAGGGCCTCAGCTGTCCATGCCGTCTCAGTTGACATAAGAAAAGAAATTGTATTTCTAGAGAGGCACCGTCGCAACCAGAAAGGTGGCACTAAGTACATAATGGAGCCTCCTCCTTTGCAACCAGTGACCAGCCACCACCGATTTTCGTGTGAAGGGTAGTGTAGGGTAGGGCAGGCACGGCGGACTGTGGTATGATGCTCTTGATGAGGAACATGATGACGGCACAACGAACCACTTGTGTGGCGTCTTGGCGAGGGAGCCGCCACCACCCTACGGTCACTCCCGACCCTCCGCCGCGCCGCGCCGCCCCTCCCGCCCCCTTTCTTGAGTACCGCCAGTCTCCTTCACGAGACCTCCCCCCAACTCCCGCCCCCTCCATCCGTCTCCGCCTCGCCCCTTGTTTATCCTCCTCCTCCATCACCACTGCCTCGTATTTCCTGTCGGGGATGCCGACGCACGTCCTGCCTCCCGTGTCTCCCCTCACTCCACCACCACCGACGCCTCACGCACCTCCTCCCGCCTCTCCCATGTGCCGCTCCGCCACGCCATCAAGGGCCATACACGCTGTGTGTGAGTGTGAGTCAGATCGCACTATCATCTCACCCATTCTGATTTGCGCCGGTACAATTCATAGTGCACCCCGTGCTCCTCCTGTGGGCGGCAGCGCAAAAGGACTCAGAAGGTGCTTGTCCCGTTGGGAAAAGGAGAGGAACAGCGTTGATAACGTTATCATACAAAGTAGAGCAACGTCGGATGTACACAAACAGTGTGTTTAGGTACGGGATTGCTGACGTTGACAACAGTGTATACGATACACTGAAGAAGCGACATCTGACGCGAATGAGGTATACAGTACACAGGGTGTAGCTACACTGTTAATGATACGGAGGAAGTTTATGGCGTATCAAGTGCAGGGTGTATAACTTACAGGGTACGTCTTGGCACCGAAGGTTACATGACCAAAGTTGCATGATGCTCAGACAGACCATAGGAAACTCTGGGTATGGTTACGTAAAGGGTTGTGTTCGGGAGGAGTGGCGTCACGGACCACAAAGATCTCCATACCTTAGGCACTGAGGCTTGAAACCAGGGATTGTATACCACTTGATCCTCTAATGTTCATCTGACTAGCTGGCTGTCATGTGCGGAGGATCTCTTGGAGTTGTAGTTTTTATTGTCACATGCCAGATATACCTGTGACCCAGGGTGAATTCTCGAGGGCTGTTGTGACGAAGACGGTGCCGAGTATGACTCTCGTCAGCCCAGGTCTGGTGGGAAGGGATACCAGCAGACGTGGAAATGTGTGTCGCAAGTTTATAATGGTTATGTCCTGTACGTAAAGGTCCCTGTTGATATATATCGAAAGAACGATTAGAATATTGGACTTCATGAGAATTAGTTCAATATTGGATATCTTTAAGTATCATTATGATACTGGATATCTTAAATATCGTTATCTTACGAGATAGCTTAATTATTATCATGATATTAGATATCTGAAGTATTATTAAGATATTAGTTATCTAAAGCTTCATCATAGCATCAGATATCGTCAGAATTATTATGATCTGTACAAAAGCAG
This sequence comes from Panulirus ornatus, assembly GCF_036320965.1. NCBI lineage: Eukaryota > Metazoa > Arthropoda > Malacostraca > Decapoda > Palinuridae > Panulirus > Panulirus ornatus. The sequence continues at coordinate 11,487,800 of NC_092291.1, forward strand.
CAGTGAGTGAATGGCTGAGGGAACAAATGGTTGCAGGTCACTCTTTCTTGAGGGCGTTACAAAGAGTCGATTTTGAGTCGGAGAGGATCACAGCTTGAGGTCAGGGAGTCGGGCGGTGTTCGTCAGTGCCATGAGAAAACTGTACAGCTCACACTCCGTGCAGCTGTGGACCTGTTGCCAAGTGTTTCTTGCTAGGAGTGGATGAGGTCGTTGCCGCTATAGACATCGTAACCCCTCACTGTCCTGGCCCGCACGACTCCATCAGTATACGTGAAGAGAATTTTCCTGGCAGGTGGTTGAACACCTCGCCTGCATCTTCCCACGTCAGTCTGTGTAGGGACGTTAGAAGTAAACTGGCCAGGATGACGGTGGATGTGATTAGTTTACAGTGGTCTGCACGTAAGTCACTGGGTTGTATCCACCCACACCAGAGGGGCAAGTGCATCCACGGACCAGGGGTGACGTGGTATGTATGGCACCCCAACCCAACCATCCACCCTCTCCCTCCACTCCCTTCCCTCCCCCTCTCTTCTCCCCTCCCATGATGTAAACTCCAGACCGTTCCGCCTGCCTCCCCTCCTCCCCCACCTCCTTTCCTCACGTCACCTTCTGCAGTAGTTACATAAGCGGGATGGATCCTCCTGTCTCTTCCTCTCTGCCTCATCATCTCGTCTCCTGCTGGATATATGACAGATTTGGGATCCTCTTTTTCATCATCCTGTCTCCATTCTTATATACATCTTACAAGAATAAGACCCATTGCTTTAATATGTCACCATGTAGTAATAATGTAGGATAGTATTATTCTCCTGTAGCAGATAAGCTCGGCAAAGGTCATCAGGTCTTGCGTCATCTGGCAGTCCCCTTGTATTTCCTGTCAACCAACCTCTCCTCCTCGCACCATACACAAGCGTTAGGACCTTCTCTTGCCCTTTCATGCATTAACACAATTCACAAAACATCTACTGCATCTCCAGATTATGAACGAAGGTAATTTTCTTATATAACTCAATTTGGTGCGCTTTATCCTGACCTGCGAGAGATGTGCTCACCCACACCAAAGGCAGCAGCAGCAGTAGTGGCGGCGACAGCAGCAGCAGCAGCAGCAGCAGCAGTGGCGGCGACAGCAGCAGCAGCAGCAGCAGCGGCAGCGGCAGCAGCAGGCTTCAAGTGTCTTGCATAACACTCCGCCGACGCCGCCACCTCACAAGCCATGCTACCTAACTCATCGTACCCATTTTCTTTTATCTTTTTTTTCGGAGATATCCCGCAGAATGAGAATGAGAGAGAGATAGATAGATAGATAGATAGATAGATAGAGAGAGAGAGAGAGAGAGAGAGAGAGAGAGAGAGAGAGAGAGAGAGAGAGAGAGAGAGAGAGAGAGAGTGACTTTTCCCATGTATATAAGACGCAGAACAGTATTGCTGCAAATGAGGCATTCAGCCCTTGTGTCTCACAAGAGAAGTGTTCTTTTCCTCTTCTTTATACTCTAATACACACACACACACACACACACACACACACACACACACACATATATATATATATATATATATATATATATATATATATATATATATATATTTTTTTTTTTTTTTTTTTTTTTTTTGCTTTGTCGCTGTCTCCCGCGTTTGCGAGGTAGCGCAAGGAAACAGACGAAAGAAATGGCTCAACCCACCCCCATACACATGTATATACATACGTCCACACACGCAAATATACATACCTACACAGCTTTCCATGGTTTACCCCAGACGCTTCACATGCCTTGATTCATTCCACTGACAGCACGTCAACCCCGGTATACCACATCGCTCCAATTCACTCTATTCCTTGCCCTCCTTTCACCCTCCTGCATGTTCAGGCCCCGATCACACAAAATCTTTTTCACTCCATTTTTCCACCTCCAATTTGGTCTCCCTCTTCTCCTCGTTCCCTCCACCTCCGACACATATATCCTCTTGGTCAATCTTTCCTCACTCATTCTCTCCATGTGCCCAAACCATTTCAAAACACCCTCTTCTGCTCTCTCAACCACGCTCTTTTTATTTCCACACATCTCTCTTACCCTTACGTTACTTACTCGATCAAACCACCTCACACATCTCATTTCCAGCACATCCATCCTCGTTCACCGGGTCTCAATGATCAGGACCAGCGTGGAATGTAAACATTCGTATACCATTGACAATGAACTAAGGAAACTTGGGTCATTTATAAGTTCTTGGGTTAGATGACTGCCACTCCTGGAGTGGTCATTAAGTCGATAAGCTGCAATGTACATACATGTAAAACAATACATACCTTTTACAAAAAAAGATCGTTTTTCTTTTTTTATCGTCGTTATTAAGGATAAAGTGTGGAATGCTTTCATGTGCCTCACTAGTGTCACACTTATAGTAGAATTAACGTCTTTTTTGCATGGACATTGTGTTTGGTGATTTGTGAAATAGATGGAGATGGTTCGTGGTCGTTACTCGTATTGCCTATAGATTTTTTTTGTCATTTCCTCTATATATTTTTCTATTCACATTTATTGATATATTTGGTTTATATTACTATCTGCTTTATTTCATTATAACATTTTTGTTTCTCGCTTTTCCTATGAAACTTTTTATGTCATCCATGTCCTTGAGTTGATTCCTAAATTCCTGTATGAAATCATCTTTTTTTTTTTTTCAATTTCCTAAAACCCTCCTTTCCTCTGGCCTAACCCGCCCCTTCTTTTATCAGTATTCACCGTTAACCCCAGTGCAAAAGTATCTGGGCTTACCAGCTCTATCTGGCTGTTCGAGCCATTCATCACTTGCTGCCCTCGACTCGGGGCGTACCAAGCCTATCCCTAACCCTCCCTCGCCCACCGCATCTGCACCCTCGGATGTTTCCTGCCATTGCGTTGATCGAGAGTTAATGCAACTAGCTCGTTCTTCAGCAGGTGGTAGTAGGCGAACGACCTTTCTACCATCCAGCAGGTGGTAGCAGGCGAACGACCATCCCACCATCCAGCAGATGGCAGCAGGCGAGCGACAATCCCATCATCCAGCTGGCAAATGATCATCCCACCATCCCCCTTAGGAATCCCTCTCTAAATCCCTTCAGTGTAACGCACTGCAGGAGCCATTTCCCGTAACACAGACGTTTCCTCAAGTTACCGACACTCAACAAACTCTCCCAAGTTCCCTCCCTCTAGCACTGCACACAGTAACGCCCGTAAATTTTCCCTCAGATTCCATTCACTTTCCTCCTCCCCCACCCGCGCCATCCTAGCCTAAACTTATGCCGCCTGGAGAGCGACTCGCGTCATCGTTCCTCAGGCCTCGGCTTGATTCACTACCTCGCCTCTTAATCACGACGGTACGGCAGGGATGATGAAGGGGTTAGGTCAAAGGCCAACTTATCATACCTCAGACGGGACAGGTATTTATTTAGTATCCTCTTGGATGATGTTTACCTTAGTGCCTGTTCACTGTTAGCCGTTTTATACGTTTTCTTAGTCCTTATTATCTCCGAGTTTCATTATTTGTTAAGCTGTTTACTCCGTCCCTGGCCTTGCCCACCTCCCACCTCCAGTGCACCGTGTGTTCCTGTATGATCCTACCCGTGGCATCTGGTATCAATATCTTACCGTCTAATCCTACGATGGGCCAATGGAGGAAGGAGATGTATTCGCCTGTCTTCCTGGCCCAAATCTTAGTGCTACAAGGCCCAACGCCCATTGAGACAACAGTGATCATCGCCCTAAGGACTCCCCGTTGCATAGCCCACTCCAGCCAGTGAGGGGAAAGGCTGGCTACTCACTCCAACCGTCTCAAGCGGTGACCAATTAATGTACCAGATATATTTTTTTAAAATCTTCCCAAACTTGAAGCTTCTTATGTAACTAATTTTTCTCCCCGTGAGGGTTTCAAGTACGTAAGACTGTCGTGGGTAAATGTCGCTTTTCCTTGCCTTTCAGATGAACTGCATAAAATTAGCTGAGAATTAAAGCGGCGAGGGTCGTGAAGTGTGGGTGAATTTTAGTCGTTAATTTGTTGGGTGTTGCCTTACCGGAGGTGTAGTTTTTTCCCGTGGATGGGATGTTGGTTTGGTAACACTGTTAAGATACGTGTTGCTAACAGTAGCAGGTAATCTACTGACCCTAGCGGGATGAGAGATCTGGTATATAGTGTTATATGATGATTGTTTAGACAGGACAAGAGGCTTGGCAACTGCGGTTGTTATTTGTATGACTGGTGACGTCTGGTAACGTCGGCAGAAGGCAGGTTATGTAACACAAGTGATGAGGAGGAGGAGGGGTGAGGGGGGAGATGTGTGTGTGTGTGTGTGTGTTGCAATACTGTTACTGTGGAAACTCGAGCAACTTTGGCCGGGTTGTAATACCTGCAAATGAGATGCAACACATGCAACATTAACGCTTATGAGCGTGTCGGTGCGCCCCTTTAGCGCGTCGGGGACGACCCTTGGGCGCGTCGAGACGACCCCCTTCAGTAGGACGGTACGACCTTTGAACACTGGTTTGAACCTTTGATACGACGGTGCGACATTTGATGACGACGGTACGATCTTTAAGCACGACGACACGGCCCTTGAGCACGACGGAAGGATTTCAGCACGAAAACACGATCTTGAGGCACGACCTTTGATTATAATTTGTTTGACCTGACCCCTGAGAGGTTAGGTCAGAGGCCAGACCATCATACCCGAGGGATGTGACGTCATACTCAAGTCGTATCGCCGTGCTCAAGAATCGTACCATCGTCCTCAAGGGTCATACTGTCGTGTCCAAGGGGTAAAAACACGCCCATTACGACGACCTTTCCACTACCACACCGCACGCCGAGCCTTCTGACCCCTTGCGTTATTTTATTTACACGCTCGCGTGGGTTCCCGCCTCTGCCAAAGAAAAATTGGTATGAGTAACTCTGACTCGGGCTTAAAGGGCGGCTTTTGTTGGCGTTTTAAGGCTAGTAAGGTCCCAGTGGTACCCTTAGATCCTACTCTTGTTCCTAAGGTAAACTTCGCTACCATTTGAGACTCTTGGGTCGCGGTGAACGAAGTGTAATCTACGAGGCCTTTTGAAGAGCGACCCTTTTTTTTGGGGGGGAGGGGCCTCAAAATGGCTATGAAGGCCAGCTTGCGGTAGCTCAAATCCTTGCCTTTTGTTACTACGGCTGGGCACGCATCCGTACTTGTATGTATACGTGTGAATTTACGTGACTCGACATTGTATATCTGTGACTGGCGTGAGTCTCACCTCGGAAGAATTGTAAAGGAGACAAATTGGATGACAACAAATATTAGCAAAAAGACACATTCATTTATGTGGATAAGGAAATATATAACAAACCCTTCACATCCTACATTAGGCCAAAACTAGAGAATGCTTCTTACGTTTAGTCGCTGAGATGCACACAGAATAGTAGAAGGTCTCGTGCTACAGAGCAACAACGAGTGCACTGAATTTAAAAGAGGAGGTTCACATTAATGGGTTGGACGCCAGAGATTTGTCCACCTTGGACGAGGGTGGAGTAAGGGGGTCGACTTGACCACAGGCATTGAAGTTTTAAGACGAGTTTGATGAGGTAAACGGTGAACAGTTTTATCAAAATGCAGAGAGAACAACCAATTGATCAATCTATTTATCAGAAAATATGTCAGAAGTTGTTTGATGGGATGAAAATAGTGGAGGAATGGAATCAACGGAAGACTAGGAATGTGAATGTGGCCATCATGCAAAAGTTCAAACAAGGATATGAAAGAGAAAGTCCAAGAGCTGGGGACCCCACGAGGGTAGAGCTCCCTCCCCACACAGTATAGGAGGGTAATCACTTTTACACACACACACACACACACACACACACACACACACACACACACACATTATATTAAGTCGTTGGTCTTTCTTTGTTGTGCTGAGACTTCAGCAGTTCTGACCCAGGACATGACTGACTTGTTCACCTTGTTCTTTAAGTTCCAAACTGTCTAAATTTTTTCTTGACTTCAGGTAGAACAGGATTGAAATTACAATAACTGATATTCAAACTCATTTGAAATCCATACATTTGCATTTTTTTTTTTTCATTTTCATCAAAAGAATCGAGTAACTTAGGAAGCTATCGAGAAAATTCCATTTTGAAACAAGATGCTTCTCCCCCACACTCGCTGGGACGAGCCGGCAGCGCCAGCCTCGCCTCCAGCCGTCCAATACCTGCGGCAGGTAACAAGATATGCTATTGATCGTCCCACAGATGTACTCCGCTTGTTGTGTCACTGTCACACGCCCAGAGGCAAGAAGACTTGCAATCTGATTTCGTGATACTTCAAGATGGTAGACTCTTCAAGCGTGGAAGGACCAAGAAGCTTCTGTAGAGACACGAAAGCACTTTGAGGCATTTCCAGATGGCGAAGAAGACTGTGGACTATTGATGTGGGGAGCTCTGGCTGATGGAAACAGGTTCACGAAGCTTTGGAGTCTCGGAGACTGGAAGTACTGCTGGAAGCTCTGTGTGTGCTGGAATATGAATGTTGGTTCTAGTGCAAGAAGCGGGAAATTCCTTTCCTAGCTGGAAACTTGATGGCTGGAAGTACTGCTGGAAGCTCTGTGTGTTGGAATATCAATGTTGGTTCTAGTGCAAGAAGCGGGAAATTCCCTTCCTGGCTGGAAACTTGATGGCTGGAAGTTAGAAGTACTGCCGTTCATGGGGCAGGAAGTTGCCAGTGCGTCACAGTGGGATCTTGGAAAGTCAGATGGCTGTTCCAGGATGAGATGATGTAACTTGGAATTACCGTAATTTGGAGTACCAGATGTTGGCAGGCAGTGTCCAAATTGAAATTCTACAAGATTTCAACTGTGCCACTTGCGGTACTGCATGCTGGGGGAGGTGAAAATTGAAGTACTGGAAGGTAAGGAAGGCTTCAACAGAAAGATTATGAGTCTGATATTTCTGTAATCTTGCGATCCAGATGCAGTACTCTAGAGTGGGATGCTAGTGAATTGGGTATCTGGAGACTGGATGCTGGAAGTTCCGGATGCAGGATACATGGTGGCTGGTAATTGCTGGTAGATGGTAGAGTTGGTCACATGGCAACTGGAAAATAGTAGTAGTATATGTGTGTGTGAGAGAGAGAGAGAGAGAGAGAGAGAGAGAGAGAGAGAGAGAAGAGAGCGAGTGATATATATATATATATATATATATATATATATATATATATATATATATATATATATATATATATATATATATATATAAATATATATATATATATATATATATATATATATATATATATATATATATATATATATATATATATATATATATATATATATATATATATGTGTATGTGTGTGTGTGTGTGTGTGTGTGTGAAATCAGGAAGAGGAAGATGTAAGAAAGAACCTTATTCTGTTTACATATCATTTTGATATCGATGCCTGGCTCTCACTGCTGACAAGGCCACACTGGAGAAATCTGCATTTAGAAACTGATTTACAATTCAAATGGCCGGCGTCAGCCGCACTCAGCTGACGCCGGGACCTGCCTATAGCTTGTCAGCAGAGTCAGCGGGTGGAACATGAGCTTCTCGTATTAGTTCGATAATTTCCAGATCATTTAGAGACCTGAGGTAACCAAATCTCGCCGATATTTCCCAGAGAAGAGTGTGATGGAGCAGCCCAGAGTTTGATATTTACGGTGTGACCCAAGCTTCTCCTCGACCAGTCTGGATCGCCCCAAGTCTTAGTCGACCTGGGTCTTGAGGCGCCTCTAATTTCGTCAGCCGTCGTCTGTTCTTATATTCCTGGTCGTCTAGGGTCTTGTGACCCATGCTTCTGGTCGTCCAGGGTCTTGTGACCTATGATCTTGGTCGTCCAGGGTCTTGTGACCTATGATCTTGGTCGTCCAGGGTCTTGTGACCCATGCTTCTGGTCGTCCAGGGTCTTGTGACCTATGATCTTGGTCGTCCAGGGTCTTGTGACCTATGATCTTGGTCGTCTGGGAGCGTATGTAGATGACAGACACCCGGGGCGCATCAGGAGGTGTGTGACTGACTGGTGGCGGTGTCCTGTTAGGGACGGGCGACGGCGGGTGTGTGGAGGGAGGGAGATAACAGCTGCTCAGCTTGCGAGACATTAGCGTGTAATCCAACATCATCATCGTGTGATTATCCAGGTGTCAAGTGTGGCATGTGGGCCCGAGGGATGTGCAGGCCCCAAGTGGTGGTGTGGACCCAGCAGTGTGTGGCCCCCCGTTGGTGGTGTGACCCTTGGATGTATGCCCTTCAGTAGTGGTGTGAAACCAGGGATTTGTGGCCACTACAGGACCCGGAGGATGTGTGGTTCCCGTTGGATGTGGGGCTGTGGGAGATGTGTGACCTCCCATTGTTGGTATGACGCTGGGTGTTGATGTGGCCGTCTAACCTTCGGTGGTTTTGTGTGGCTGTTAGTGTCCCTCGACAATCCTCTCCTTCCCTAAAGCACTCTCCAACCCACCACGACTCCCGGTATTGTTTGACACATTCCAGAGTTTCCCAGGACACTTCCAGGATGGCCCACGACGCTCGCGGGTCGTCCACGACAACCCACCAAATCCTCTGCAGCAATACCCGAACTTGCACGACACCTCTCATCCATCCACGACACACGGGGGAAACGCTCCAATCTTCCATTATAGACGAATCTCCCCGACCACCCTTCCACGACACTGCCTGTCCATCCCTCAGGCCTAGAGAGGCAGGTGTGGCTAAGGGCAACAGATGACTGGCCTTTACCCGCGCACGGTAGAATCTGTGGCTTCCTTCACCTTCCCTTTGTTTTGTCTCGAGCCAAAAGAAGACACCAGTGTGTGTGGGGGAAGGGATCAAGTGCTTCCTCTCACTTTCCTTTAACGATCTGTTGTTCGTTTGTTTCCAGCCTGTGTCCTCCTCTTGCCGGGAAGATGTCCTCACTCTATGATCCCGACTCGTGCGTTCATATAAATGCTAAGGTAATTTTAGGCACAGGTTCTGGCAACCTGGTCTCGTGGCCTGGTGTGTGTGTGTGTGTGTGTGTGTGTGTGTGTGTGTGTGGTTAGGTCTCGTCTCCTCTGGCGACGCCACTCTCAGACAAGCACGTGACCCAGTGTTCCCTGGTGGAAGGGATTTAACAGGCACACAATTTCGTGCTCCCTCGCCCTCCTTTATTTGTTCGCAAGGATGTTATTTGTTCCAGTTTCCCTCCGTGTTGTCCATGCAGGGCGGCTGTACACCTGGGTACACCTCCCATGTGGCCCCTCGCCCCCACCACACACACACACACACACACACACACACACACACACACACACAAGGGTGTAGGTTGAGCCACACACAACGTGAGGTTAGCGAAATATAATGTATCCAACGTTTACGAAATCCTTGTGTGATACCCGTCACGCATGGAGCTACACATCACACACACACACACACACACACACACACACACCGATACATGGGTGCATGCACGCTTGCGTGTAATACTCACATTAGCTGCACGCATGTATGATCTTGAAGAGGTTGTAAACCACAAACTGAATGTGAACTTTGCTAGAGGGAATAGGAAATGGATGATACTCTAAAAAAAAAAAATCGCATCATTTCTTACCCGTTTTCTGTCGGACGCTGAGCAATAGGCGAGTTAAATTCTTCTTGGCCAAATCGTGTGATTGAATGTTTTCTTGCTCTCGTGGTAACCAAGGGAAGGAGGGAGGGGATTAAATTTAGTCTCAGTGCGCTTCGTTTTGCTCTGGGTAAGGTGGACTCCAGAGGCAGGGGAGGGAAACTATTATTCATGCTTTGCTTGCCATGGCCAACTTGGCCAGACATAATACCGAAGTAGGCCGGGATCGTTGCCATGTCGCGCTCGCCTCCTCCAGAAGCGCCCGCTGCGTCAGTGCTGCGGGATTCGTGTACTTCCTCCATTGTTTGGCGATTGAGGAAGTGGAGGCGGCGGCTGTGGCTGCAGCCACGGCCACTGGCCAGTCTGGCCTTGCCCCTCCGCTGGCTGTGGCTGCCCCGGATCAATAGTTTAGTGCCGTATGATGCAGGATATCGCAAATCACCGCCGATAATGAAGATGATCGTCGTAAACAGAGCAGGTGTGTCGGACGGTTGGTGGACGGGACACGCACTACGCCGACGGTGGTGGGTTCTGCTGACCTGCTCCTCACACACCATCCGCCCTCACCTTCCACACACCCTCCCTCACCTTCCTCACACCCTTTGTGGCTTCCTTATACCCTCTTTGCCCTCCTAACGCTCTTTCTGCCTCCCCAACACCACAGGAAGACCGGAGAGTTCCCACTCCCTAACCCTCCTACTTTTCTTCTCGGCTGTTGTGGGACATCCAGGAAGAAGCTTCACACTAAGGAGACAGGCCACGTAACACGAGTGGTAAACACATGTTGACCTGGCGATGGTCTGCAGTGAGCCACTCGTCTCTAGCTTTGCGGTCAACGTTTTTTGTGACCAGTCACTGGAACGTTTAACGGAACGTTTTGTTTGTACGCTTCGTGAAACACGTTTCTTTCCTCGTACAGAAACTAATTAGACGCTTTAATTAGTTCATCAAAGCGATGGTGCCGTGGTTAACATATTTTGTTTATAAGACTCCCCTCGCTGCAAAGACCAAGAGACTAATTACTTAGTCATACAAGGAAGATGGTCGAGAAATACACACCGCCAGATGCCGGTACAGTGTAAAAGTTATTCTCAAGGGTTGTGCATCACTTGTGAAGGTCTGCCTCTGTTAGTCTGGCTTCCTAACCTAGCCAGGTATCACTAGGTGCAAGTGACAAACTGACCCACCATCTGCCACTTGGGCACGAGGGTGACGCCCCTCCAGCACGTCAGTCCCAAACGCCTGGCCTTTGTACCTGCTGGTCCTTAAGGGTCATGTCATAAGGGTGAGAGAGAGAGAGAGAGAGAGAGAGAGAGAGAGAGAGAGAGAGAGAGAGATGCACGATCAGTCAGGAGGGCGACCCTACACCGTCTTCGTTCCAGTCTTGCCCAGCGGGTGTCGGGACGTACCTACAAGTCGGACCTCCACCCGTGTGGTGGCGGGCTGACCCGGCTCTATGATAGGAAGCTGACTCTGTTTTGACTCTGTTGTGCTGTTACCTCCAGCTCGCTTCAAGTACAAACGCCGCCTGGCTTTGATGGAGTTGATTATTTATTTTTGGACTTGTCTTTTCCTTTTACTGTCGTATTGATTATTCATTTCGTCTTTTCGGAGTGCAGACTTTAAGCTTTCGTGGTGTTTGATTTATTTAGGTTTGCATTATTGATAGAATTTATTCTGCTTTCCTGGACTGCACTTTATGCAGTTAACTGCTGAAATTTAGGCTATTAATTTAACTCTTGTCTGAGTATGACAGTTTCTTGGGAGAGTGGTAACACTGCCGACCCATGAACACGAAGACGCCCTGGATCAGGCGAGGAACGAGGGGCCAGACCCCCTGACTGCTTAGATTACCTGAGTCTAAAGAACCAGAGGAAGCAGGTTGGAGGAGTACTAGGGGGTGTGTTGGGGTCCCTAGTGGTGTGCCGTAAGGCTCAGTCTTGGGTCCATTGCTGTTCGTTTGAGACTTGGATGATGAGATTCATGTGTAATAGGTTGATGAAGATCAAGAGCTGCGGCCTCCACGAGTGTAGGACTCTGCAAATAGGTAATGACTCAGCTTCCTGGACATGTTACACGGCAGCCCGGGGGGAAGGAACACGGCTCCTGGGAAGGGAACACGGCACCCTGGGGGAGGAACACGGCACCCAGGATCAATAGGATGGTTTTCCCTCTAGTAAACATAACTTTCTCCCGGTAGGAAGCATAACGACACCCTTGAGTAAGCATAATGTGACCCCCTCCCCTCCGTCTCAGACTACAGTTCCGCTTCCCCTTTGGAATTACCGTACCCAGGCAGGAGACGAACATAAAGAGCAACAGGAGTAAGGTAAGGATTTTCGAGAGACGGCATTTCAACTCTCGCCTGAATCCTGATTAATGTTGTTATTTGCAGCGTTGCCTCTGGTTAGACACAACAACACTGTCGTGGGTAGAGTTATATCAGTAAGTCATAAAATAACCCCAGGTCGCCTTGTACGAGTGTCCTGCAGCTTGAAGACTGCGGTACAGTCAGTAACTGGCTTCACACCATCCTCATGTATGTCTTTCAGTCATGCGTGTGACCCACAGCCTGTGTAAACAGAGATCATATTAGTGGAGGGGTTTGAAGCATCCACCTGAAGCTAACGTCTTGCAATCGCGAATCTCCATCTTGACCTAAGTCTTCCCAGAAGGCCATATTCTCTGAATGAATACATGTGAATCATTGCATAGCACTATGTATGACTGTTTGTCAATCACGTGAAATATGATTGGTATATTGCACACCCGCTGAGGACTTACATCCTCGGCACGCGCCCACCTGCTGCTTCCCATACTTTGTGGAGGCCAGCCACACGAGTATTGACCGTTGATGTACTTCCTTCTTCCCTCGAACAGCTAAGCTGCGGAAGTCCCTTTCCCTCCTTCTTCCTTCCCTCTTCCTTTTACCTTTCCACCTCTCAAGCTCAGGTCTTCGAACACCCCAAGAAGCTCAGATGGATTTCGACATTTTCTCCTTCAGATTTTTTTTTCTCTTTCGCCTTCCATCTGTGGTGGTCGCTATCAGGGCATGTCGGTGTCCGTGTCTCGCTGGCTGGCTGGCCACTGTGGAACGAAAACAAGAGAAGGACATTGGTGGATGTTTGATCCAACACCCAGTCTTGTTGCTATGTTATACCCTGGTGCAGGCCGCGCCACCTGCCGCTGATATAACACTGTCAAACACACACACACACACACACACAGTAGAAAACACCGTGAATGGAGAGAGTGCACAGGAGTGCAACAAAGAGGACACCAGTACTAAGAGAGATGATTTTTTCATTGAAAGGTTTAAAGGTTAAGAATTTGTCCACCAGCACAGAAGAGATGAAGGAGGAAAACCTGATGACGTTATACAAGTTTGGTCATGACGCTGACACTATAGACGGTGGTCAGTTCTATGAACGATATTAAGGAACAGAGCAGCTAGAGGGAGGTTAGAGCAACGTAGAATTTTGAAAAAAAAAATGATGTAAAGAAGTGATTCTTTCGTATCAGAGTTATGGATGGGTGGAATTAAGCTAAGTTATAGAAGTTTGAAAAGCTATAGTTATCATTTACAGTTATAGAAGTTTAGAAAGTTATGGTTATAAGCTAAAGTTGTAGAGGTTTAAAAAGATGTTTAACCGCCCACGATTGTAGAACTCCCTCCCCGTACTGTGCAAATGAGTTGTTACACGTAGAGTCTCTCTCTCTCTCTCTCTCTCTCTCTCTCTCTCTCTCTCTCTCTCTCTCTCTCTCTCTCTCTCTCTCTCTCTCGGACGAATAGCCGGGGCTTTGAGGGGGATGGGGGGGTTGGGGTTGGGAAGGCAATAGCGCTGCAGAGGGGACAAGGGAGCCTTGTAGAAGGATCAAGGGGAGGGTGGGGTATGTGTGTGGTGGGGGCTGAGGAGGGAGAGGGAGAGAGCTGCAGGGAGTAATGCCGGTGGTGGATGACCGTGTACGAGGGGAGGAGGCGCCCCGGACACCACGTCTGCTGTGTACATGTTGGTAATCATCTAGACGTAAGGGGTCGGGGGAACAGCGGTGAGCACCTGCCTCCGCTTCCCCACCAGTTAGATGCTTAACTTTCCCAGTTCACAAATTGTATATTTTCCCGTTTGCTTTTCCTCCTCTCCCCCCAATGCCCAGTTTCGTGGTTTGTACGGAAGGTGTGTCCTTGTTGATTAACTCTTGCTCGTCTTAACCGTTGTATTGTCCCGTTCAATACTGGGTCATCTCGAGGGAGGGAGGAGTGAGGGGCGAGTCAGCAACGACATCATCACCCGGGAGGAATTCAAAGTTTGTTGTCATGTCCTTCTCTCACCGAGCGTGGGCAGTTCGAGGACCCTTCTTGCTGCACTCCCTCAGTCTCCCCTCTTAACCCTGGCACCAGTCGTATGCATTTCCTCGGCATCTTAGTTGCTCTGTGTATGATCCATGTAGCCTCATCGGCAGACGTGTCCAGGGTGTCATTTCTGTCCCTCAGTCGCCCATCGTTACACAGACGAGAAATCACAGTGGTCCCAATACTGACCCTTGAGGAATGCCGGTCGTTCGTTTTAACCAAGTTGGACGGGCACTGACGCGGGTCCTTTGCTGCCTCCCAGTTACGTAACCTTTGGTGGTGCCTCGAGGGAGCCTGCCATATCTAAGAGAGGGCCTGGAATTTTAACTTCTTTATCAGTTTCTGCTGCTGGGGACGGTATCAGTCTCCTGTTGGGGACGGTATCAGTCTCCTGCTGGGGACGGTATCAGTCTCCTGCTGGGGGACAGTACTAAGGACTCAGTATATACCTATATTTGCAGTACAGGGAGGAAGCCTTGACACTCATGGAGGTCCTATACAGTTTATTCCTGTATGTCGCCAGTATTTACTTTGTTCCAGTGTCCCCACCGCCCTGCCACGGAAGCACTACTTCGCTACATTTACAGCCTTATTTTGAGAATGTTCCCTAGACCTCTGGCCTTTGTTCCCTTCCACTGAGGTAATTCTTCTATCCTGTTTTGGAGTCTCTCCCCTCATTCCTGCCCCATGGACAGCACCACCATTACCTGGTACAGCGTCAAACGCTTTCTGACATTCCAGCCATCCATCTCTGTCTACAGTGGAACCAACTCTCTCACCGAAGTCTAAATGCGATCTGTCTCCTTTCCTTATATCCACGTTGCCCCCCCTCACATAAGGTAGTTTTTCCTCTGGCAGTGTAGTCGCTTGTTTGCCTTACACCTCGGGTGATCTGCCTGGCGGAGGGCACATCGCCCCCCCCCCCCCCCCCCCCCGCCAGCAGGAGGTCAGAGTGTATCGGTGGGTGTAGGCGTAGGCCGCGGGGACGGACGGGGCTCAGAAGGTCAGTAAAGTAGACACTCCATAACGGAGGACTTCAAACACCGTCCTCAGGCGCAGGAGAACCCATTGTGCCTGGCATTGTCATCCCCGTCCAATCAGGGGCGACCGTGAGGGGGACACATTTGTGTTCGGTAAGGGGACCTGTTCACGTAGATGGCAAGGGCACGACGTGTCCTGCGAAGTATTTGGCACTACAAGCGGGCCGGAGGAGGCCCATACCTCGATTATGTACCCTTCAACATTACCGACCAACGCTGTGGTCGTCACCATCTCAGTCGCTAGTAGTAGGTTTCTTCGTCCTGATGTTTTACCGATCCTAGTTACTCGGGTACTGGACCACAGCGGTACAGCTGGACCGGTCCTGTGTTGGGAGACGAGGCACCGGCCCGGCACGAGAGTCGCCGCCCTGGCTGGACGGACCGGTACAGCAGTGGATAATGTGTTTCATGGCTCATGAGAGAGAGAGAGAGAGAGAGAGAGAGAGAGAGAGAGAGAGAGAGAGAGAGAGAGAGAGAGAGAGAGAGAGAGTCAGTCTCACGTGAGATATCCTGTTACAACGAGGTTAGCAACGGACCCACAGACCTGGGACGCAGCCTTTGGTTCGTGGTGAACCTTAGCATTACATAGCCACGCTGACCCTAAACTCCACATGGTTAAGCGCCAGATGCCGCCATGACGCTACAGCTCACTCTTGTAGAATCGAATTGGCCGATCATTCCCGCTGCAGGTCACACGGTGTGCGTCGACCACCTACCTCCTCCCCCACCTCCTCACCCTATAACAAACCACCCCCCCCCCCCCTTCCCCTGGGGAGGTGCCCTCATCTTTGTGTAGTGTCAATAGTTCACGTATGACGTAACTTGTTTCATAATCTCATCACTGCAACCCGGGTCCTGTAAACAGTTCCTAGTATTATGTAACTTCTGTACCTTGATACAGTCGGCTGAGGCCCACTTCCTGTACCCGTGGTGCGCTGTATCCGTTTTTTTTTTTTTTTTTTGTTCGACGTCTCCCGCACGACGGTAGACAGATATATAGATAGATAGATAGATAAGTAGATAGATAGATAGACAGATTGATTATGATTTCGTAGCTTTTGAGGCAAAGATGAGAACGACCCGTCAACAAATATGCTAACGCCCCCAGCTCTTCCCTACATGTACGTACGTGGAGGTGTCCACGTACATATGACCCCCACTGTCTTCCTCTCTCTAGAAATACATGTTTGAGTTTTTATTCCTAAGTTCTCATCGAGGCCACAACTTAAGTGATACGTGAAAAAGAGGGAGAAAAAAGATCCAGAGAATAAAGGAAAGGGTTTAAGTAATCTAGTGGTTTCTTGAGGTGGTGGGGGAAAAACATGCCCTTTACATAATGCTCATGAAAGACATGAGGAGATAGAAACCCCAGAGCTTAGCGATGTAAGGAAAGAAATAGATATCACAACCGCCCCCGCCACTCCTGGGGTTACCAGCGGTTACTACGAGTTCCACGTCCATTACCCGCTCCTCCCTCTCTCCCCAGATGTACGTGATGTGCGTGCTGGACTACGAGTTCCATGTGTTGGACAATGCCTTCCTGGTGCATCGGCCGGGCATCAAGCGGCCCCGGAGGGACCGCCAACGAGACCTGTTAACCGCCAGGCAGAACGCTCTCCTCCACAACAAGATCACGCCCGAGCTGCACACCATCTACGGCAAGAGGGGCCTCTGCTACTTGTAGCACCCCCGGGCTGATCCAGGTAGGTTCCTGCTACTTTTTTAGCTATCCTGGGCCGCTCCAAGTACGTTCCTGCTACTTACACTACCCCTGGACCACTCCAGGCAGGCTCTTGGTACTTATAGTACCCCTGGGCCATTTCTACTATTAGTACCCCTGTGCCATTCCTACTTATAGTACCCCTGGGCCAGTCTCGGTAGGTTCCTGCTATCTTTAGCAACACCAGACCAGCTCATGTAGGTTTCTGCTGCTGGTGGCCGAGTCGCTATAAATAGGTTCCTCCCATCACCTTCAGAGCGGCTCTTAAACAGGTTCCTCCTGCTTGCATTACCCCCGGGCCGCTTCAGGTGGGTTCCTGCTCACTGGCACACTACCATGACCATTCCAGGGAGGTTCCCAGTTAATGTAACCGCCTGAGGACGCTCCAGATAAGTTTTCCTGGTCATTTGGCACAGCGGGACGACTCCGCGTTGGTCGAGGCCAGATTTAGTGGATTTATTCCCATGTTCCTCCCATTTTATGTCTGGCAGAGGTTTATATATATATATAGGTTGATCCGTTCTCTCTGTTGTGATAATGTGCTTACGTAGTTTCAGTTACGTGTGTGTGTGTGTGTGTGGAGTGCAGCGTATCCCGCCACTTGTTGTATGGCCGCCGTGTACGTCGTTGGTTTGAAGTAACCTTCTCTATCTTCGTCGATGAGACTTGTTAAAGACTTTTTTTTGTCCACCTCCAGTTCACATGTTCGCGGTTCGAGGAATCATGCCATCGATATGATCCATTTCTGACTGACTCACGGGGGTTTTTGAAAGCGTTCTTGGAAAGGTGGTGTTGACTCATATGCGTCGAGAGATGTGCGTGACGACTCTCTCTCTCGACCCGTTTGTTCCCAAGGAACCATTCGTACGTCAGGTCTCGAACTGTGGAATGAAACGAGAACTGACGTAGAAAACGTAGTCTGGACGAGGCGACCTTGCCGGTGGTTCGGGATGGAGGTGATAGAACTAGTGGGAGGGATATTTTGCCAGTTGAGGGAGTAGATACGGTCATGCTCAAGGTTGCAGTGAGGGTGAGGACATTGCTTGGAGGTGAGGTGGTGGGAGGGGGGTGGGTCGTCACCACGGTCGTAACCTTCAAAAGTTGGATGGTCCGTCAAGAGCCAGCGTGAGGAGAGGCCCACCAGCCAACCCTCTCATGAGTGGACGAAATATTAAAGCTTCTTCACCCGCGGAGGCCAAGGACAAGGACCTTTATCTGGGGAGGGAGAGAGGACGACCTCCACTCTTGAGAGGCCGGAACGAGGACCTCTCGTCTAGGAGGTCCGGAACGAGGACCTCCACTCTGAGAGGCCAGGACGAGGACCTCCACTCTGAGAGGCCATGACGAGGACCCTTGCTCTGGGAGGCCAGGACGAGGACCTCCACCCTGGGAGGCCTGTGCGACGACCCCTTCTCTGGGAGGCTTGATCAGCACAATGGCAAATGAAATGAACCCGCCCTCCATGCTGACGTAGTCCAGTCTGGGTTGCCGACTGAGGCCATACCTTGTGTACAGAAGCGAGCACAGACCACCGTTGCCTGGGCCACAGACACCCACATAGGTCATGGCAACCGACACCACCTCCCATAGTCACGTAGACACAAACCAGGAATACCATTACATTCAAGACGAAGTCGTACCACCTTCACTACCACAGACATCACCGCAAGTCAACCACAGACACCCAGGCACTAGAGACAGACATAGACACACCCTCACAGCCACATTGAACCATCACAGCCAGAACTACAGACCGTTTTAAAGACATTGCCTCAGACGCCATCGTATTCGTAACCCCAGACGAACCCTGCCACATCTCAGGACTGTTACAGCTCCACCACAGTGGTTGTCCTCCTCAACCTTGCTTACTCACCACAGTGATGTCATTACTTGATGATGTCCAATTTGGCAGCCTTCTACCACAACACCACACTGACGTCATCACGTGTCGATGTTCCCTCAGGTAGCCTTCTACCACAACACCACACTGACGTCATCACGTGTCCAGAGTCTGCCTTATGGTCACCCCCCTCCCCTTCCCCTCCACCGCCACACTACCACCACCATTGATTGCCTGAAACACCCATATCGACCACAGTATTGCCACAGTCACTACCACCAGTGTGGCGGCGCTCGGCCACATCTCTCCACCACCACACGGCCCTCACCATCACCCTAATTTAAACAAGACATTCACCATCACTACACAGTCACCACGACGCTCACCATCCATACACTATCACCACTACACTCATCATCACGTCACTCACCTTCACTACACCATAACCGCTACATTGTCACTCATCATCACTACACTGTCACCACCACAGTTATCATCACTACTGCGCCACACAGTTATCATCACTACTGCGCCACACTGTTATCGTACAGTTACCCCACTGGCTTCCTTAACTCATGTCTCTCGCTCTCTTGGCCACCATGAGTCTTGGCTGTATGTCTCATGGTTCTGTGTCTACTGGCTCTGTCTGTGTCTTGGCTTGCAAGCGTCCTGACTCTGACATTTGGGTGGACCTTGGTTCGAGAGTGAGGTATATTTAATTAATTAAACCATTTCATACGAACAAAAAAGTTTTTTAAAAAAAACCATCTGACTCCATATGTATCTTAATTTTGCCATCAGTCTGTCTTAATTTTGACACTACTTACGTCTCGATGCTGACACCAGGTGTCTTAATTGGACTCAGATATACTACACTCGCTAATTATAATTTGAAATTGACAGAGATATTCATTAAGTCATGTGCAACACAAATTAGTTGCTCTAATTAGCGTAAACTTATCTGATTGCAAATTAAATAGATTTGGCAGCGGGTGAGGAGCCTCATGTGGATTATACCACTGAGGCTTTTGGAGGGGTTCTGGTTGTTGTGGTTGACGGGGTTATGCTCTCGTGGTTGTAGGGGGTTGCTATGTTCGTGCCAAAGAGCCTTGGTTGTGATGTAAGTGCTTGTGCCAGCTTGGTTATGGTTGCTGTGGTCGTGTTACCTTACAAGTGGTTGTTGTAAGGTATTGTAGTTTTGGTTGCCGTGTTGTGTTGGTGTGATTGGTGTAGTCAACGTGCTGTGTTGTTGGTGGATTTACAAGGATTACGGTTGTATTGTTGAGAGGTGGAGGAGAAGGTGCATTAAAGATGGAGGGGAGGTGGAGGGGGCTGGTGGATCATGGATGGAGGGGAGGTGGAGGAGGCCAGGAGTGGGGGAGTGTGGGAGGGACTCGAGGGGTCGCTTGACCCTTGCCTGTAATTTGGATAATAATGATGGTGAGGATGGTCGATAGTGGCGTGTTGGCCCCGCTCATGATGGGCGGCGGTACTGGCCCTCCCCCGTTCGTGATGGGCGGCGGTACTGGCCCCCGCGTTCATGATGGGCGGCGGTACTGGCCCTCCCCCGTTCATGATGGGTCGCGGTACTGGCCCCCCCTTCATGATGGGGTGCAGGACTCGTCCTCCTCATGATGGTTGGTGGTTCTGGACCCTTCGTGATGGGCGTATTTGCTGGTCTCCTCACGATGGGTGGCTGGTGCTGGCCCCTCCTCATAGTGACCGTGGGTGGTTGATGTTCGAGGTATTCCTCCAGCTCACGACATGTGAGCTTCAATCAGACCAATATAAAGAAGCAGTTAGTGTACGTATTTAAGGGTAAGGTAACCACCACCTTACATGTTCTCTCGTCTTACGAACTGAAGCCTTGTTGCTATTATCTGGTTTCACCTTCATCATAGAGGTCAGATTGTCGCGTCGGTCTGATTTACCCCCAAATGTCCTAACTTTTTATCTTCGCCATAAAGATAATGGGTCGTAAAATGCTTTCCTTATCTTTATACTGAATTTCCTGGACACGGTAGGCAGCCTGTGTGCGTCTGCTGTACTCTGCTTTATCGTCAGATAGACGAAGTCGTTTTCCGTTCCCGCCACAGTCACCGCACGTACGTCGACACAATGCAGTCCTGAGGAGGATTCGAACCAAGATATCTGAAATATGCGGTGCGAATTTTATGCCTAAGGCCACTTCGCCATACACGTTGAATGATTCATTTGTCCAAAGCTTCTGCTTTGTGTACAGTCGTGGCTGGTTCGAATCCTGGTCAAGACCACAGCATGTCTACACCCCTACTGCCATGATGGGGTCCCTGGCAGTATCTCTATTGTCTCATTCTCCTCAGTGCTGAGGGGATCTATCCCTCACGGGGGGAGCATGGGTGAGGCGCCACATGTTGTGGTATTCCAGGATGTGTTGTGGTCGCTGACGGCGCATCCACCGCCCCTTTTGAGATACGTTATGACTGATGAACTGTGTGTGTGTGTGTGTGTGTGTGTGTGTGTGTGTGTGTGTATGTGGGTGGGTTCCCCTCGAGACTGTGACCGAGCCAGGAGGATCCTGCAACGTTTGTCCTTTTTTTTTTTTTGGTCTCCCGTAGATTTATTGTGTCAGTATAAGGAGACAGCGATGGTCCGGGGGGCCAAGATACTACATCTGGCGAGTCTTGGTCGGGTAGATTATGGCTTGTTAATCATTCTCAGACGATGAGAGACATCCAAATAAATTTCCCCTTTTCTCCCTAGTTTCGTAAAATTGGTGTTTGGCGGTGTTCCAAGTGTATCATCCCTAGACCATAAAGATACAGTGGTCGTGTTTTATTTTTTTTTTTGTGTGTGTGTGTGTGTGTTTGTGAGCAGCGTCAAGTGTGTGACGAACTGGATCAGATGCCCGAAGTCTGCCCAGATGTGGCCAGGCAGATGTGGCCTGGGAGACCTGTGTAGGTGGCGGTGTGACCAGGCGCCCCTGGGCCGCGGCCACCAGGAGACTGCCACGGCACCCAGCGCTCTCTACCTCACCCGTGATGTTCCGGTTGGACGGCGGGAAATCGGCTCATCCCGGGCCATACACTTCCCTCACTCCCTCCCCGACGCCGTAACAGCACAACCTATCTTAACCTCCCACCTCGTTTTCTTGCCTGTCCATCTTGGTGTAGTCTTTGCTCTCCTTCCAGTCCTCCCTCCCTCCTCCCCCTTTGACCTCCCCTTCCCTTGCGTCCTTGACCTCTGGGTACCCCTCCCCCCTCACCCCTTCCCCACCAAGTGCCTCCTCCTCCTCCTCCTCCTCCCCCCACAACCCTCCGCCCCCCCCCATCCCTTCTTCTTCCCTCAGGGGTCTCCTTTAAGGGTCGTTTCAGTAGTCTCGTGAAGGTCCCCGCGCGTTCTTATCTTTCCGAGTGAGTGAGCGTCTGGGTCGTCTGGACGGAGAGAAATGTCGGGTTTTTGTGAGGCAGGTCTGTAAAATTCCCTGCGATAGATAGACCACCCCTCTCTCCCCCCTCAAAAAAAAAAAAGGTATAATGGTAATAATGATACGAGTTTAGATTTTTATATGTCTTATACAACCGGTGGGATGGTCTTCATGCTCTGGTGATTTCCCCCTCCTCCTCCTCCTCCTCATCTCGCTCTCTCCCACCCCCCGAACGACCCAGAGAAAATCTTTTATGAACTTCTGGGACGAAGATTTATATCGGCTGACGCAGTAGAAGGGTTATCATAAGACGCTCTCCTACTGACGGCCACGCGACGGAGGCGATGTAGGAGGGGAAATAAGACGAACGTACAATACACTTAACTTCACCATAAATAATTTTTTTTCTCTCTCGATAATTCCTTGGTGGACTGAGGGAAATCAGTCTGGCTGTGTAGAACATACTGAGGGGAATCTGATGCCATACATGATGTTGGTGATGAAGTAAAAGACGTGAAGAGTAAACAGGGTTTGTCCACACTCTCGGGGAAGGAAGACAAACGCTGTTTTCTCTTCACGTAGACGCACACCAACACACTGTTGGGGTAACTTCAGATTATTCCCATGTATCATACAACAAGAACATCTTGCCATCTCTTCACCTGCGTAAAGAATTATGATGATCATACCTGGAAACACACTGTCGTGTGTCCCCGATGATTATGTGAACTTTTTACAACATTCAGCAGACCCACTTCCCATTTCCCTTTGGTTAATACAGTCAAAGATTGAAGTCAGTTAAGTTTTATATGTGATTATATTAACAGGATTTAATCCTGTATCTCCGCTTATATTAAGTTTCATATACATGAATTGTAATATTGTAGGATAAGAATGGAACTGTAGTGGTAACTGTGGAATCTCTGTCCTTCTTGATGCACACCAACTTTGGCTTGAATACCTTGATACGAAACCTTCGAAGTCCGGGGCTTCGATTCCCACAGTGGACGGCCTCCCGGGACTGAGTCAAGTTCGCTCATCGGCTACGGAGGACCACTGCCTGGCCACACCAGTGATAGTGTAGTGCCTGTGAGGGGTAATAATCCTCCTCCTCCTCCTCCAGTCACCAGAACCTCACCTTTTTTCACGAACTGTTCATGGTTTCCTCAACTGACAATAGTGGTTCGCGATTCGGTTCGTAGCTTTCCAGCTAATGACGCTTGTATCGTATGGTGACCTCATCATCTCGGCCTCTTGGAGAGGTCAGTGTTGTGCTGTGTACGTCGGGAGGTCCCTGGTCTCCTGGTCGAGTGTGTTTTCGTGGTGTGGTCTGTGAGGTCAGTGGTCGGGGGTCATCAGTAGAGCGGGTGAGATCGGGGGTCATCAGTAGAGTGGGTGAGGTCGGTGGTCGGGGGTCATCAGTAGAGTGGGTGGCCGCGAGAAAATCATTATGCGGGGGCGCAATGCAGTGGCGGTCGGGCGGCCTTGCGGGCGCTGGCCCCACACACCGCCTCCTCCAGGTCCTCCACCCTGGCCTTCCTCGGACGTCCTCACCGCCGCTCCTCCTGACACTCCGGCTCACTCCTCCTTCCCTTCTCCCGCCTCCTGATCACCGCTCGTCCCCCGTCCCTCCTTTTACCTTCCTCCACATGGTGATGACTAATCATCCAGGGATTGGTGTCCCTCCCTCTGGCGTGTCCTCTAGGGTAGTATTGACCTCATAGCTTGGCTAATCCTCAACCCTCTACCCTCGCTGTCCCTCATGGTAAACCCTCACCCCCTGGTCCCGCCCTGTGGGTGACTGGTGATCCATACGAGCGTCGGACACTCGCTCTGGTGGTGTACGCCTGGCTCTCATCATATGTGAGCATCGGGCACTGGCTCTGGTGCTGTGTGCCTGGCTCACAGCACATGTGAGCGTCGGATACTGGCTCGGGTGCTGTGTGCCTGGCTCACAGCACATGTGAGCGTCGGACACTGGCTCTGGTGGTGTGTGTGCCTGACTCACAGCACATGTGAGCGTCGGACACTGGCTCTGGTGCTGTGCGCCTGGCTTAGAGCCACTCATCGGTCGGGCACGCACATCCCTTCTTTCCTCACCCCTACAAGTGGGCGACGACCCTCGTCCCGCGCCGCACATTTTACCTCCATTTCTTGCCCTGCCTCCCCATTACCCCGCTCCTCGCAGCCGTGTTTTTAATCTCCATTAAGCTGGTGTTATGTGGTGCGGGTGTGGCTGCCAGAGGAGGTCAGCCACTCGCCCGCCCCCCGGTCACTCTGCCACACAAATTTACGACAATGATTATTCGCCTGGACGAGTCCGAGATAAAACCAGTGGGGATGCCGCTGCGCTCTCTCTCTCTCTCTCTCTCTCTCTCTCTCTCTCTCTCTCTCTCTCTCTCTCTCTCTCTCTCTCTCTCTCTCTCTCTCTCTCTCTCTCTCTCCTGGCATCATGGACGTTGGGGAGCATCAAGTTGTTCCACCGTTTTGATAAAGTCAGCGAGTACGTAATGATGCTCCTGTTAGGATCTGACATACAAGTACCCCTCATCCGCCGGCTGTCTGCCTGGAGGGACACACAGACTGATGGAAAAGTTCGTGTGTTCAGAGACGCGTGTGTACAGCCACTGACCTGACCTGGTGCTCTGTGACTGCCTCCCTGGCCCAGGCTGTGTTGGATGCCAAGTCTGTGTCATGTAACTCTGTAACATAGAAGTGTAAATAGTGATAAATAGATGGATAGCTGTGTGGCCCAGACGTTAGTGGGTTAGTAAGACGCAAGATACCCTCTTGTTATAATTGATACGTTGTGGATTGTGATGACTTTTTAAATGTGGTTTTTTATGGTTGTGATATAACTGTACCTTGTTATGCAATGTTGTTGTGGATGCTTTTGGCTCGTGCCAGCGGTCTCTGTGTTGTGATCAGGATGGGTTGCCAAGGATACATAATGTGACGATTTATGGCAAGCGTTAGGAGGTTGTAGCTCCAGCCTCTGTTGTAGGAAATGTTTTTAGCCAAATGGTCCGTCGCTGTCAGGTTTAGGAAAATATGGCTCTCTCTGCCTAATATATGTGATGCCCTTACTGGGTGGGTGGAAGCCACAGATACTCCAGCAGCGTGGTGAGGGGAGGACCTGAGGGAGGCTGTAGGCACACCAGGAAAGGTAGACACTGAGGAAGGACTTGACGGAGGCTGTAGGCCCACCAGACGCCAGGAAGGGTAGATGCTGAGGGTGTAGGCCCACCAGACGTCAGGAAGGGTAGATGCTGAGGGAACACTGTGAGTCTTGAAGGTATCCCCAGTGTTGACGGTTGACTGAGTCAAGACCCAGCGAGTACTGAGGGCAGGGTAGAGTAAGGGACGTGCGTCGTGGACAGCGGACTCACCACCCGGGGCCGCGTCAGGTGTTCACACCCACCCACCAGCCAGCAAGTCTCGTCGCCTCACCCGCGGAGCACGTACGATGGGTCTCCTTTAACTTGTGGAAGACGCTTTCCATCTTAACTTTGTTGTGATTTCCAGATCGTCAGTTGCTTATTCAGCTTTTGTATCGGAGGAAAGTATGGAGAGTGTTGCATGGTGTGAGAGTGAGGGTCCGTGGTGCCAGCTGGTGCTGTGAGAGGCATCACGTGCCTGGTGTGAGAGTGAGAGGGGGGTGCGTTGTGCCAACTGGTGCTGTGAGAGGCATCGCATCATATATTGAAAACCTGGTCTCAGTCAGGGTCAGCCCCTCCTGGCAGGAGGTTGGCCCGTCAGCAGCCACACCTGAGGTGGACAGGGTTATGCCTATGCCCGTGGACCACCGTCCTCCGATACACTGGCCTTACACACACACACGGACCCAGCACAGACAACTTGTCTCTGTACTCTATACGACCCTCGTCCACCAGCCTTACACATGACCATCAGATGATCTTATGTGTGGACGAGTCAGCGTGTGTGTCTTCCTCACACACCCGAAGGAACCGCAGTTGGAGGAGACATTCATAAATTCCTCATCTGTTGTGGCGAGACCTGAGGCACAGGTGTTGAGCACCCCTGGCTACCGCCTCCAGGGGCATTGGACACCTTCCGCCAGCCACGGCAAAATCATGGAAGACGCTCAGAGCTTTTTTTCTTTTATTCCATGATATCTGGCAGACCAGAGGGTCACACAATGTGAGGCAACGTGTGACGAGCAGACGATGTAACGTGTCCCCACCGAGTGGTAGACCAGGGCCGTGTTATTCTGGTGTGGCATGGGCGGCGTCTGTGTACAGGTGGCGGGCTGTGCGTGGGCGTGGTACGGCCGGGTGAGTGGGTGGAAGCAGGGTAGGTAGAAAGAGGAACGTTGACCTTCGGTGGTAAAGGATACTGCAAAAATGATGTATGCGAGTCACTCTCTCTCTCTCTCTCTCTCTCTCTCTCTCTCTCTCTCTCTCTCTCTCTCTCTCTCTCTCTCTCTCTCTCTCTCTCTCCCCACCCCCCAACCTCCCCATATCACTACCCTCCACGCATCTCCTCCGATAAAATCATTACTTGGCGAAGATAATGAAATATTCACATACGACGGCCCTGACCTACGGCCACACACTAGCCCTTCCCTGGCCATACCACACCCCTGCCACACCCGCTGACCACGCCACCCACATCCCTCCACCACACCCCTGCCACACCCGCTGACCACACCAGCCACATCCCTCCACCACACCCCTGCCACACTTCCTTACGATCCCCACCTACACCCCGTCTTCCACACCACAACCAAACCTCTACCACAATGCAGGTATGTGTCTTGCTTGACGTGGTCCCTTCCTCCGGGTGTTGGAGACATCCTCTCTCTCTCTCTCTCTCTCTCTCTCTCTCTCTCTCTCTCTCTCTCTCTCTCTCTCTCTCTCTCTCTCTCTCTCTCTCTGGTATCTACCAAGTTATTCACGTCTGAATCTTTGGGGAAATCGAGTGGAAAATGTAGCCTGTGTGAAGACCGTGTGAGGAGGAGGACGACCCCCTCCCGCCCGTACTGTACTGAGGAGCAGAATGTTCGTCTCCACAACAACCCACCAGAGGAGGACCCTGACTTCACCCACCTGCTGCTATTGACTCACTCCTTCCCCACTCACACCTCACGCCCACACCTGGGGTCACTACATCCTCGTATTCACTCCCGCGACACACACACACACACACACACACACACACACACACACACACACACGCACACGAGAGTTTCTAGATTAACCACGAGGACGATTTGTTCTCGGGTGGTTCCCATAACAATAATGATAATGAGAGAGAGAGAGAGAGAGAGAGAGAGAGAGAGAGAGAGAGAGAGAGAGAGAGAGAGAGAGAGGCTGGCTGTCTTAACACCATAGGATCTCCATAACTGAGTCATGACAGGAACGGTCATCCTCGATGTGAGGGTCATCCTTGACCTGCCCCTAGCTTGGCGACACCGTCGTGCTCAAGGGTGGCACAGTCTTGCTCAAGAGCGTACCGTCTTACTCGTGGTGTCGTACCGTCGTGCTCAAGGGTAGTACCGTCGTGCTCAAGGGTCGTACCGTCGTGCTCAAGAGCGTACCGTCTCACTCGTGGTGTCGTCCCGTCGTGCTCAAGAGCATACCGTCTCACTCCTGGAGTCGCACCGTCGTGCTCAAGGGTCGTACCGTCGTGCTCAAGAGCGTACCGTCTCACTCATGGTGTCGTACCCTCGTGCGTCACAGTTTTCATACCTCATGGTGAGAACAGTCTCATGCGCCACGTTCAGTTCTGCAGTTGTTATTGCCACAGTTCCCCCTCTGTGCTGGTAGAGGGGGGCCCGTCGTCGGGCTACAGCTTTAACGTGTGATTATCCTCCTACAACCGTCACGTGACATGACATGAGTGGGGACCATCCAGGTAAATGAGCCAGGTTTTGTGTCCCATTAAAGTGGAAGCGGGTTCACACACGGAAGCGGCGTAAGAGTGATCATTTTGAGGAAATGAGGTAATACTGTAGCTATTGACGGGTGGTGAGCAGCGGTCGTAAAGTGTCTCAAGGTTACTCCCTGCACCAGGGAGGTGGTGTACTTCTGCACGTCCATGTACTCTACTGTACTGTGTCGATTCACCACAGTCTTCCATTTTCTTAGACGTTTCCTTCCAGTTACCTTCGTTCTCCTCCGATAGTCTTCCTCCTTTTCCTTCAGTTGTTCGAGGCCTGACGCTCCTCCCGTCCCCACACCTTCTCCTCCTTTCCTCATAGTTTCCCCAACGCTTGCCTCTCCACACTTTCTCTCTCAACCCCCTCCGTTGAGCCGCCGCCTCCTCCTCCTCCTCCTTCTCTACCCTTGCAGAGCGGGTGTAGCCAAGACCCCAAGATGTATAGATTGTTCCTTTTCATCTCACGTTCCAGAATCTCCAAGGTTTTCCTCCCTCAGCATCGATCTCTCGCTCCAGTGTTCCATTTTACAAGGATTTCTCGGGATGACGACCATGTGGGGCGTAGCTCCCTCCCCCCCACGGGGATCCACACACCCGACTGGTTCAGGTCCCCGGGTGACCTCATCGCTGTCTTTTTATTTATGAATATCTGCACGACCGTCTGGCCTGGGAGAAGGATGGGACGGTGTGGCTTCCAGTATGGCTTACCCTGGTCTTCACCTGGATTGCAGGCTGTTTTTCTTCCGCTCCCCAGCACACCACTGGCCCTCTGGAGATGGGCCGTCTTGCTTCCCGGAAGTACCACTCGAAAGGTTGTATCAGTTCTGATTCACACGTCCTCCTCGCAAGCTAAGAAGGCTACCCTTGGTGGAGCCACCTTGGGTCTGGTGGCACCTGGAAGGAGGGCTCACCACGTCCAGGTGGCAACCGGTGGGCCAGGTGGCACATGAGGCAAGACCCACCACACCCAGGTGACACACACCTGGTCCTTGAACCTTTATATGAATTTCCTCCTCCATAACACTTCAGACATTTTCATTTTCAACCTTTTCCTCCAGGTGCCGGTGGCTGTGTCCTGCCGCCTGGCTGCTCGGCCACAGAGCCATCGTCTTCACTTGTTATAATTACCCTCTTCACCTCACCTCCCCTTCCCTGCACAGCTCACCCTGCTTTCACTCTCCCTCTACTTCTGCTCTCACTTTTCCTGGGCCTTTTCTCCTTCCATTTTCTTCCATCTTATACTTTCCAGTTTTCCTTAGATTATAATCAGACGCTTCCATCCCCCCTGTGTCTGCTGCGCGCCCACCATTCTCTCACCTGTCCTTGCCACGTGCACCTACACTCCTCCCTCCCCTGCCACGCCCCAACTCCAACTCTCCTACCCTACCACGCCTACCTCTTAACCTCCACGCCCGTTTCCGCCATATTCACGCCCAACCTGACGCCGAGCTTCACAGCAGAGACGTACACTTCTCTTTCTTCTCTCGTCTTTTATCTCCCTATAGGAGTCTGGTGACAATCGCCCTTGAAGATGCTCAAGGATATGTTGTACTGTCCTGCTCAAAGGTCGTGATGTCGTCCATAAGGGTCACAGCGTCGTGCTTAACGAGGTGAAATGTGTCTTCCCAGTTTCTGTCATCATCCCGTCTATCACCCACTACCTTCATCATGCCGTCTACCACCCACTACCTTCATCATCCCGTCTACCACCCACTACCTTCATCATCCCGTCTACCACCCACTACCTTCATTCTCCCGTCTACCACCCACTACTTAGTAATTTCATCTGTCTCTCTGTCTGTCTGTCTCTATATTTTCATGACTATCCGCCTCTATCTATATTTCTATCCCATCCACCCGTATTATCTATACTATCCCTTCTCTATTACTTTTCATTCTTGTATCCTACCATCCCTTTAATTCAGCGCGCCTCCCTTTTCTTCCCCGAACCCTCTAAGCCTTCCATCATCGAGAGGAATGGTTGGTCTTCCTGTTCCTTCCCCTTCCACTGTGCTCCTCAGGATGACTCCCTCTCCTCACCCACTCTCCCAGACCCAGCTCCATCTCCCACCCCTCTTCCGCCTCACTCCGGAAATCGTATTAGTTGTCAGGATCTCCACAAGATGTCACTGGGCGTAGACAATGACCGCTTCACACCTCCCCGGTTCCAGGATGTGACCTGGGGTCGTGTGGTGGCGGCTACAGGTCAGTAGAGTGACCTGGTCTGCGGTCGAATGACGGCGCGGCACAGGTCATGAAGGTGACCCGGCCTAGGGTCGTACGTTGGCAAGGTACAGGTCAAGAGGTAAGCTACAGTGACGCATTTGTGGTACGATCTCACTGTTTCCATCTCACACACGTCACTGTTGATGTCCTCGTTGAACACACAAAACCTCGTTAAAATGGTAAGGTTGTCTGTGCACGTTAAACAGTTAAACTGTATCTGTGTCAACGAGAATCCTAAACGGTAAATGTTGCAGGCTGGCCATTTACCATCATGATGATTGCTGGAACTGACGGGTGGGTGGCTGTGCCGTGACCTGCACCAAACCCACCCACCCACCCTCACACCAGGCACTTCTGCTGGTGCTGCTGGCTGACCAGCACCACTGGTGGTTGACCCAGTGGTGCTGGTATGCCCTCAGCTGACTGCAGTGCCCCGCCACCAGCCCTCAGCTGACGGCAGTGCCCCGCCACCAGCCCTCATTATACCAACCCTGATTTCCTCATTAGTTCCTCGCCAGTGGACCGTCACTCTCTTCATCAGTGGGTTTTCCGCTGCCTGCCGCCACCCACTACCGGGGCGTCAGCTGCCTCGCGTGTCCCCCCTACCACCACCCCCTCTACTGCCCGGGCGTCACCTACCCACACCGTCTGGGCGCCGCTTGTCTTTTCGCCGTCCCGTTCCTCCCCCCGTTCCTCATCCCGGGCTCCGTCCCGTACCGTCCCGTCTCACCTCAGACCCCGTGATAGTGCTATTTTTCCATATTCATGACGTCATCACTTTCCCATTCAGAGGCGTAAGTAAATCAGGCGCGCTGGGCGTCGCGGCGCCCTCCGCCGGCGGCCCCGCAATTGACGACGTCCCTTTGTTTATAGCAGAGGTCCTTGTGGCTCCCTGACTGCAGGTGCTGGTGTTTTTTTTTATATACGTATTTTATTGGCGCTCTGGAGACAATTTACATTTTCGTAGGAGCTGGTGGCAAAGTTGAGAGTTTCTGGAGTTTTTTTTTTTCTTTTCTTGGTGTAAATAATGATGCTATTGTTGAGTCGCAGACCAGGGCGCGCAGGCAAGTCGTGTGGTCTAGAGGAGGGAGGCAGGTCGTGTGGTCTGAAGGAGGCAGGCAGGTCATGTGGTCTGTTCTGGAGGAGGCAGGCAGGTCGTGTGGTCTGGAGGAGGAAGGCAGGTCGTGTGGTCTGGAGGAGGGAGGTAGGTTGTGTGGTCTGGTCTGGAGGAGGCAGGCAGGTCGTGTGGTCTGGAGGAGGGAGGTAGGTTGTGTGGTCTTGTCTGGAGGAGGCAGGCAGGTCGTGTGGTCTGTAGGTGTTGGGTGCTAATGTGACTGCTGACGCATTGGGGTAGTACCTCACCTCCACACCAAGACCCAGTTGCTGCTGCTATTCCACCCATCACCCGTGACGCTGCAGCTGCCTCACCCATCACCCTTGATGCTTCTGCTGTTTCACCGTCGCCTTCGACGGTAGCAGGCATACGAGGGTGGTTGGGAGGAGTATTGCACGTGGAAGGGAGGGATTACTGGACACGTTAGGAGACGAAAAGGTGGATAACATACGACTGTGAGACGCGTTGACTCCTCCAGATACCTTCAAAACATAAGAACTAGTTGACAAGGAACAGATCGATCAGTCAACACGCTTGGCTCACATGCGAATGAATTAAGGGAAGGTAGACCTCTGTATTCAAAAAAACAGTCTGTCTTCAGGTGCAGGAGAACAGAGTATTATGTTCGTAATTTCCTCCATTTTTCACTCCCGCTCGGACGAACGCACGAAGGACACGACCCATCAGTCATGACGAAGTACAGTCGAGATACTCATAGAGACGCGGGGTGTCGGATATATATATATATATATATATATATATATATATATATATATATATATATATATATATATATATATATATATATATATATATATTACCGAGAAATTAGATTGAAAGACATTAGTAAACTCGACAGATGAAAGAGAAAATGACGCAGCTCCGAGATGACATTATTTTGTCGTTAGTGCGAGAGTTGAAGAGAGCGCGGGGGTAGCACGATACCTCCGGCCGGGAGAGACCGCCGGTATAGATTTATTTAACGTCACAAACCTTCACAGATTTATGGTGCTCAATTCCACGTTTCAGTCTTGTATTGGGATCGATCTATTATCAGGGGGACCCTAGGGATTCGATGCCCCCCCTCCAACCACCACCACTCTTTCCCAACCCTCCAAAAAAAAAAAGATACTGGGAGTTGCCAAGGATTGGGTATTTTTTTATTGTTTTTCTTATTAGTGGAATGATTTAAGTCTGACTTTTATTTGGATTTGAATTGTGCTTCGGTGTCGCTATAAGAGTAGGCGGATCATCTTCCCGGACAGGCCAGAGTTAGTGAGTATGGCTGAGCCTCTCCTGCAGCAGACGTTGGCAGATGGTCATCATAACTTGTGATGAAAGGGAAGGGGAAAAAAAATAATGTGATGAACCCTGATTGATGTTAATGGGGCATCCGTAATGAGGGAAGATAGGCTCAGGAAGGAGGGATCTGACTGGGGGCATGATGGTGATAGGTGGGTAGGTGACATTGTGGTAGATGGTGGGTAGATGATATTGTGGTAGATGGTGGGTAGATGACATTGTGGTAGATGGTGGGTAGATGACATTGTGGTAGATGGTGGGTAGGTGACATTGTGGTAGATGGTGGGTCTCGTGGTGAGATGCCGAACTTGGGATCTTTACAATAGAGAGTGATGATGGGAAAGCCAGCTGTGTTTAGACGATGATAGGAAGCGAGTCCTCTTGGTTTGAATGTTACTGGGAAGCAAGAACTCTTGGCGTAACTCCTTCCCTTCTCTTGGTTGAAGGTGTGAAATTAGCCATTGTTAAGACGTTCTCACAACCTGGCGGAACGTCTGGCCCGACACGAGAACATCAGGAGAACAAGAACATATTTTTTTTTTCCTCTAAAGATAACGAAATAGATCCTTTTACGAAGTGAGGGATGATATGGTGAAGGCAGCTCACGTCATGCCAAAGATATGGAGGCAGAGACGGGCTAGGGGTGGAGGGGTTACCTCCTGCCCGCCCGTCGCGATCAGACCGGCAGCCACAATAAAGAAATCAGAGGGAACCCAACCTCTCCTGATCAGGCGGAACACACCCGTCATCCCGCCCTCCCATCTCCCCTCCCGAATAGCCCAGCCCTCGACACGTCTCTCCTCATGACGCCATCTGGAAAGAATCATACGCAATCTTCCTCACTGTAGCTCACTGGAATTTCGCTGCTGATATTTTTCTTTTCCTTTCGTAAAGTTGAGAGGATTGAGTAAGACTTTAGTACCTTGGGAGTGTATAACATAATGACGTCGCTGTCTTTCGTATATTAGAGCCACATGGTATTTTGGGTGACGCATGTATGTTGCTGGACCTACAGAGAACGTGAACGTGTCGCGTGTGTCCACCTGACGGTGCTGTTCATGTTGACACGATCAGTTTATCCTGGGGGCGGGTCACCCCTCATCTTTCTGCTGACAGGGGGACAGTCACCCTTCATCCTTCCACTGGCTTGGGGCGGTCACCCCTCATCTTTCTACTGGCTGGGGGCTGTCACCCCTCAGCCCTCCACTGGTTGGGGGGTTCAGGGGGCGGCCATCCCTCCTGGGGGTATAATGAAGGAGTAGCGAACTAATGTATTTTATATGTTAGTGTGGCCAGGAGGAGGGAGGAGGCGGAGGAGGAGGTAGGAGGAGGCCGCTGCTGACTCAGACGGTGGCGGGGTAGAGGACCTGGCTGGGGCTTCCTCGTGTAACACATCATGTACCTCCTCTCATCCTTCTCTAGGCCAATATTTACAGCCGTGAGCCAGGACCAGACGCCCGCCCATATTGTGTTCTCCCTGTCTGTAGGTTTTTATGTGTGTGTGTGTGTGTGTGTGTGTGTGTGTGTGTGTTTTGCTTTAGCTTTTGTGAGTACGCGAGCCACCGTCAGGAATATGGAGATTGGTAAGGCTGGGGAGCAAGGCAGGAGGGGAGCCTCACGATGGGAGTGTATCCGGCCCTCACCCTCCTCCCACCCAGGTATATATAGAGGGACATAGCCACATACACACACCACCGTATCTCTTTTTTGTTTCAAAATAGAGGAAAGATAAGAGCAACGATCGAACGGAGGTTGTCACGTGACGCACGCTGCCACAGTGTCTAGAACATTTGGCTCGTGATGCGACGATATCATCCTCCACTGAGCGGGTTTGACCACTAATCCACTTTACTCTCTACCGTGGAGGGTGTGCGTGTTGGCCGTGGTGTTGACACCCCGTCTGACGCTGACAAAGGAATTGTCAGGTTACCTGCCACTTACACACGGCTGGTCAACGACACACACCATTGCTGCTGTCGAATTACTTCTGGTACAGTACTTTATGCACGTACAAACCGCCGCCCTGTTACTGATGGCCTGTCATGTACTGGTCAGTAGCCACGTCTGACCTTATCTCGGTCACCAGTCAGCCTTGCTGACGACAGAGTGTCAGAGCGACACTAGAAACGTCAGCAACAATAACCTGATCACGTCTGACTATTGGCTAGCGAGTTGGGGTACGAGACATGGCCAGTGAGGACGTCATGTAGGAGACGAGGGAGGGAGTACGGCAGATAGCGTCGTGTTCCGGGGTGCTGGGCTATGGACGCGGGGCGGGCCAAGCCGAGAGACCCCCCTGGGCCAAATGTGTTTATAATGCTAGGTGCGGGGGTAAAAACTTTTTTAAAGGGAGTGGAAAAAAAACATTTAGAACGGAACATTTTTTAGGAAGTTATGAGTATAGTTCTGTGGTTTCTCCCGTGTATGCTGCAGAATGTATCGGGAACAACAAATAGATTTATGAAGGAAATTGGATGATGAATGATGTGTATAGACAGTTTTACACTCATATCCCATTGTGCGTGTATATTCAAATTTGGATTCCATGCAGCATATGGATATAAACCACAAATGGCTGGGTTTTTTTTCGTATATAACCAAAAATTTAAGGCGAACTTTAGTATTGTGAAGCGGGTGTGTGTGTGTGTGTGTGTGTGTGTGTGTGTGTGTGCGTGTAGGGTTACTCCGTGGTGGAGGAGAGCTCGTTGTGATGCGCATCTGGTACTGCACCAGCCTCATCACCAGTGGTCCTCCCCGTACTGCTGCAGGTGACAGTACCGTGGTGAGGCAGGGCTGTGGACGGTGTGTCCCGCCCTAGAGGCGGCCCTACTCCCCTCCCGAGGGGACGCTGAAGCCCGACTGTACCCGCTCTGTCCTCCCCTTCCCCCACACCCCCAGTACACCCCCAGTCATGGCCACTCTCCCCCCCTCCCGCCTGTTGGCCACTCCCTCCCTCCCTCCCTCCTCACGCAGGAGAATCAGCCTGTCCCCCTCGTCCTCCCGCCCCAGTTTACGTCGGGCGTTACACTCGCCTTTAATTCTTGCTCGTCTTAAATACATATATTTCCTGCGGCCATCTTGGCGACACTTGCCATTCCAAGATGTTTATTGCCTCTGTGAACGGCGGCCGGCGGCCGGGTGCGGGTCCTCCTGCCCCTCTCTTTATAGCCTCCCGTGCCGTACTTATTGCATTGTTTACCCCCCTGGGCTGGCGACCTCCTCCACCCCTGGCCAGGCGGGGGCGTCCTGTCATCTCACCCTTGGTCCTGAGTGGTATATATAATTAGTGTGACTCGAGTGAATGTTGTTCCTCCTCACCGTAGTACAGTCAGTCACAATCTACACAGTCACGACCTCCACTTATATATATATATATATATATATATATATATATATATATATATATATATATATATATATATATATATATATATATGTATATAATGACGATGATACTGATGCTGTGACATTTGCTGCTACTGTTGCTCGTGCCTCTGTTGTTGTCTTCTCTTGATGCTACCGTTGCCTCTTTTTTTTTCTGTTACTATTACTTTCCTTGTTGTTATTATCATTACTGGTATGGACACTCCTGTATGCTCCTGTTCAGTTTCCTGGTATTACAGCACATACTGTTCCCTCTGTTGGTATACTGCTCATGTTACAGACGTTGATGTTGCTCCTGTTACCGTTTTTACTTCTTTTTTTGCTTCTGTTTGTGAATGCTACTGATTTACAGATAGAGAATGAAAAGGAAAATAAGTCAGAATTCACTAACATATTTTTTTCACTTTGATTGAGGTATCCATTAAATGGGTCTTACAGAAAACAGGGGGAACTAGAATTCTTTAGTTATCCATCAAATTTCAGTTACAGAAAACGAACCGAACTACAATCTTCGGGAGACACTTATTTATTCTCCCTAGTACCATAGGAAAGAGAGAAACAGCATTATTTTGAATATTAGTTTCCCAAGAGTCAGACCGTGTCTGTGGTACTAGCACAGCTCAGAGCTAGGCATGTCCCACATCACTCGGAAACGTCTGCAAACTTACAAAGTTCTGATACAGAAGTCGACTCGATGGGAAGAACTTATGTACTGTCAGCATCAGCAGGGATCATATCTTTGCCTCAGTGACACGCACGAATCATTTCCAAAACCCAACTGGAATTAGTTATCCTTTCTTAAATCTTCTGCCCAGTTTGTTATTTTAAGGTTTTCCTCACAAAACCGCCGCTTACAAAGTTCTGATGAAGAGTTGGTTTTATTTTAATGGAGTTTTTTGTGAATGTGGGAGTTGATCTGATGGGCATTACGGGCAGAGTCGTGTCTCCTTGTTCCGTGTGCCTCTCTCTCTCATGGCCTCGAGTGTCCTGGTGCTCATCACACTCACCCAGAAACCATGAGTGACTGTTGGTAACACTGGACGTCACGTGCTCTCTCTCTCTCTCTCTCTCTCTCTCTCTCTCTCTCTCTCTCTCTCTCTCTCTCTCTCTCTCTCTCTCTCTCTCTCTCTCTCTCTCTCTCTCTCTGTTTAGGTTGTGTGAGTTTAGGTTTGGGGAAGGAGGAGTGGTGACGGACGGAACCATTTGTCATGGTTTAACTTGATTGATCACAGGATACTGCATACCACCGTTGTGAGAATTGGCTTCTGACTGCTTCTTGTGGAGGAATATATATATATATATATATATATATATATATATATATATATATATATATATATATATATATTGGAAAAGATCACAATTGAACGTGTAATCTAGTATATTTCTATATGTCCACGTGTTTCATTTCCCTATGGACATAAAGGAATATATATATATATATATATATATATATATATATATATATATATATATATATATATATATATATATATATATATATATATATATATCATAGAACAGAGAGTTGGGCCTGGCACTGGATGGTAGGCGCTGGTTTCAATACATCATACATGACAGCCAGAGAATGGATATGTGCAAATGAAGCCATTCGTTTGTCGCTGTCGCTACCTCTCTTAGGCGGGTGAATCTATATATATATATATATGTATATATATATATATATATATATATATATGTGTGTGTGTGTGTGTGTGTGTGTGTGTGTGTGTGTGTGTGTGTATTGTTGAAATGTACGGTAAAATAACGTTATTTTGATAACTTATGACACTTTTTAATGTCAGGTAACCCGTAGATTTATGTGTACCTTCAATTAACATTCATTTGGTTGAGTCTTTTTGAGACAGGTTATGTATATAGTAACGACTCCCTGGGTCAGTGATGGTCAGGGTGCACGGCCTCAGCAAGTGTCCTTGACTGATTTTTTCTTGTTATTGAGGTACTTTACCACGGCTGGTAACACTGTCTTCCCTCTTGCAGGCGTGTAGTGTGCTGCCGGAACGACCTGCCACCCTCACGCTGAAGGACGACCACCCACCCCTTCGCTGAGGGACGACTACCGACCCCCTAGATTGTGGGACGACACCACCGTCGCCGGGGACAGCCACTCACCACGACACTTGGTGCGTAGCCTCCTGCTGGGGACGCTGTCTCGAGGCCTGGCTCCTGCTGGGGGATTACATCCCGTCAGGAAGAACCACCTGTGTGATCTTGCTTCTACAGGGACCACTTCGTCAGCACCACCTGCAGGAGGAAGACAAAGTAACTGCACTTGGCGGCCACCAGCTTGGGGAAGGACAGCCGCCAAACCCAAGACATCGAAGTCCCCACTATAGTTCCTAAACAACACTCGGGAAAGACGGTGCTGTACGTAAGGTCTCGCAGGATTAACTTGGTAGTAGTTATGTACGGCCATCACACTGTAGTGACCCAATATTTGGATATTTGGGGTTCAAACATATCAGGAGAAAACTCGGGGCGAACCGTAAGGTCATCCTTGTTAGAGGTCATGTACAGTGTCGGTGGTCTGGGTGCGTGAGAGGTACCTGGAGGAGAGGGTGGGTGGTTGCCCAGGGTGTCCTGTGGTGTGACGGAGGGAACGTCCTGCCGCGCGCCTTGCTCGAACAGGTCGGGTCGGGTCGGTCAGGAGTCTCGGAGCTTCACACGTTCAGAGATTCGGAGTTTTGGAGCTTCGGAGTCGCGCACCTTCGAAGTCTTGGCTCATGTCTTTCATTACATAAACGAAAATAAAGTCAGAACTCGTCGAATTCTGTGGGTATTTGTGTTACAAACCATGTGTTTCTGGGTAAACCATGGTGTTGCTGGGCAAACCATGGTGTTTCTGGGTAAACCATGTGTTGCTGGGTAAACCATGGTGTTGCTGGGTAAACCATTGTTGCTGGGTAAACCATGGTGTTGCTGGGTAAACTATGATAAATGATTCCTGTTGAGAACACAAACTGCTCATCGTCACTGACGAAGTGACGTCGTCTAACACGGGTTGTGAACGCTGTCTCTCCTGCTTCCCTCTACGAGACGATAATACTTGTGAAGAACACTGAACGACCTTCGTCAGCCTCTCTGGTCTTGGCCATGACCGTGATAACGTAGGCTAATTTTCATCCTCTAGTTGTCGAGTATTTCGGCTTCACGTTGCACTCCTCCCGTGGGGGGGTAACGGAGGTGGCGTCACGTGGGACGGGTGACGGTGGTCAGCCTCACCCACAGTGGCGTAGGTATACCCCCGGGGTCATGCAGTGACCCTTGGCCGTGCTACGCCATCGGCATCCCATGACTATCCTCAGACAGGACCATTCCTTCTCGTTGCCACTTTATTCCCACATGTTTAATTACATTGCCTTCCTGATCTTACCTACTATCCTTTTATTTATACGTGAGTCAGTTTAAACCACATTAAATCAACCCCTCACCCGCCTAAACCGATTTGGCTCCTCCCTTCTATGGCCAGTTTCCCCGCCTTACGCCATTTGGTTCCTTCCATTGGTCGCCAAAACCATTTGAATCACGCGTTGTTCAGTCTCATCATAATCCACTCCACACATCTCTACATACCCTTACACTCACCTGAATCACACTGTATCCATCATCAACCACCTAAACCACTATATAACCACCTGGATCACTTTATACTCATCCTTACCCGCCTGAACCACTTAATTCCCACTCTAGCTTGAGTCACTATATTCCTGTCTCACTTATCCTTGCCACTTGATTTCCACCCGCACCTCTATGAACCCCTCTTTATTCCCACCGTAGCAACGTACGCCTTAGTAATATAGCTTCGTTATATTCTGGTGCATTGAGCCCATCGTCTACTGGTCGGCCGTGACGCAGTCAGACACTGGGAGGTTGTGGAGCTCGGCAGGAGTGGGTGCTGGGTTAGGCCAGGTTCGTCTTTGTATCTTCCTTCACCTGTTGACTCACACGAAGGAAGGGTCGGATAATACTGGCCAGAAACTTCCCGGCTCACTGGACACGTTGCCCACCTGAGGAAAGAAAACAAAACATAGGCAGTTTAACAGCATTTCCCCCCTTTCACTAAATTATATATACATTCATTTATATTTTGTTTATGTGGTAAATGATTATATGGAATGTACCATGTGTCATGGGGGTTCAGCAGCTTTTAGAACCGTGAGAGACACATTTCTCCAAGATTTTGTGACTCGAAATACTGTCGAAGTAATCTTGACTTTGTGTTTTCACTTATTGCTGTAGGGAGGGTGAGAGCGGGGTAGTTCAGATGTGCTCCGGTGTGGTATGTTATGCAGGCAAATGCCTGCTGCACCCGAGGAATGAGCCACAATGTTTGTGACGAAAAACAACACTCGTGTCAATTTCGTTTGACTTGAGTTTATCCTCATACCCTCTACTGAATGGGGATCATTTAGTGTTGCACATCTTGATGTAATCATTGGTCACATATCTCTCAGGTGGTCATCGTTACCAGTCGCGTGTCGGCCTCTGGAACAGTAGTTATGATCAGCGTTACCAGTCAAATAACGTTGTCACTTAATTGTCAGGGGTCATTGTTAGTGGTCCTGCAATAGTCATGGGTCAGGTCAGACGTCAGCCCTTCATACTAATGGGTCGTCTCGTCAACCTTTAGTGCTGTATCGTCTTGCTCTAGGGATGAATTCTCGGCCGCTCCAGATGTAGGCCACAACTCAAGACCCACACCCACGCATGGGTACAGATGCCATCTAATCATATGCACATCCCTCAGTTGTACCGGAGCGGGGACTTTGTCATTGGCTTATATGTGTATAGTATACTTTCCTACAGTCAGTTTTACATATACGTTCGGGGAAACTATCCTGGTTTCGGACAAGTAAATTGCCTTTGATTTATGACATTAAAGGGAAGTTATACGAATAATTTGTGGATAATGATATACAAATCTAGAATGCACTTGATTTTTTTTGATAATTATTATTGTTGATTATTATTTTATTAGTTATTTTATTATTATTATTATTATTATTATTATTATTATTATTATTATCATTATTATTATTATTATTATTATTTCATTGAATCTACTCCCACTGAACAAGAACCTGTATTACATTGAACATCGAGCTGACTTAGCTTCGACAAAATACTAGTGTTCTAACTATTCTCTTTAGTGACCCGTCTAATCATCCATTTTCTCTGATTTAGTGAGTAGGCCATAAGGGAAGAAAATTGATATTAGGAACTAATGAAGGGGCTACTTTAATATTCGGTGTCAGGCTCAAAGTTGCTTGATGCACCCAACTTTTCCTTAGATTTGATACTAGTTTGATTTAAAGTGATACTTTTTAGAGCTCATTTATTATATCAAGCACTAGTACCATCTTCCTTAATACCTAAACCCTATATCGCCTTTACCTTGACCTAGTACCATCCACTCAACCCATACGTAAGACCAGTATGTATTACACGAACCCCAGCTCCTCTCACGCTGTCTAAACTCACTGATATCTATACCAAGGCCCAGTGTTATCTGTCTTACATGGAAGTGACACCAGATTTCTTGACTGGACCCAGTACCCGCTCCCCTGGCTCCCCTCACAACCAACACAGTTTACCGCTTGGAGTAGTACCGTGTTGCGTCAGGGTTACCCGTCCCATGGCCTGCCTCACCGCCTCCTGCATCCCCCTAGCGGTCACACTGTCAGTTACTCGTGTGTCATCAGTCACAGTGTCATGAGTGCCATGATGTGTCATCAGTGTCACATACTGTCATGTGTCATAAAGATCCGTACCATTAAATTAGCTTTATGGACGAGGATCCCCAGTCATCATCATCATCTACTACTTTTTCCTCCCTGTTGTATCCCTCGTAATCACGACGGTACGACCCTCGACCATGAGAGTCCGACCAGGCCGTCGTACTTGGATGGTCAAGGAACGTACCGTTGCGTTGGAGGGGGTTCGGATGAAGTTGTACCTACCTTGAAACTAGACCCCCCCCTCTTGCCTTAAACCTAGCACCACATGTCTTAAATGTCAGCGCCACGCGGTTGCCACCGACCATCTAGAGGTTGAGGGACACAGAAGTAATGGATCACACTGGTGTGTCTCCATCCATAAGGAGGGAGCCATATCGAGTGTTCCTCCTTCAAAGCATCGTAACGTGAAACAAGACGATGAAGTAACGCGTGGCGTGGCGTGACCTACTCTCGTCTCCTGGCTGTATATATATATATCGTATACCCATATCTTCGGGGTGGGGGAGGGACGGGATTGGGAGGGTGTAAACGCGTCTCAAAGGTCATCAGTTCGGTGGTACCGCTTCAGCTTCCCAGCACACCTTGGTCCTGCGAACTATGATGGAACTTGGGGCAGCGTAGCTTAAAACAACTGTATTTTGCGTGGCATGGACTGGGTTAATGATGTAATGCCTATTGACCCAGAGGATGCAGCTGGTAGCGGACCCCAGCTGCGCACACAGCTGAAGCCAAGCCTCCTGGGAGCAATCTGCTGTCGAAATATTTCCATTTCTGACGCGTTTCTTTGGACTGGTTTTTTCGCCATCAGATCCGGCTCTCTCTCTCTCTCTCTCCTCTCTCAATTCGAAGCTGATGACCCGCATCTTTTTTATAGAACCTCTATGGTATGGTTGCTTTAGTCACTCCAGTGATTTTATAAGTGATACTTGTACGAGTATTAGGGAAAAAAATAATATGCATAGGCCTAACACGTAGCTTTAGCAGGATGCCATAGGTGCTTCATGTAGTACAAGCTCTCATGACCCATTTGGATGTTCAACACGATTTATTAATGGTTCATTTGGGTCTTCAATAGCTTCCCGATATTCAGCTTCGTAACGATTTTTGCCACCTTGTACGATATCATATTTTTTTTTTTTTTCGATAGTAGACGAAAGCTTTTGCATCCAGCTGGGTCAGCCCCGGAGTTACTAGATGTACATTGGAATTGTCACGAGAGTTTTTATTAGCAAGTGTTGAGAGGACGTGAAGTGTGGTGGAGTGGAGAGAAGCGGGTGGCCTGAGGGAGTGCAGCAGACGTTGTTGCACGCTGTGCAAGGGAACGACATCCAAGAACCCGGTCGTATACTGAGAGTGTGAAGGGAAGGAGCGAAATAGGATACAAGTGTGCTGAAAGGGTGAATTCGAAGAGCTTAGTGTGAAGACAAGTGCTGGCCAGGATGGTGGCCGTGTTGTAGATCCTAGCGCGATCGTTGCAATGGGGGGGAGGGGGGACCGAGGTCCTATGGCGATGGACGAGTGCGTTATTATTAATCAAGAATTTCTTTCTTCGAAGAAGCAATGGTGCCTCATTCTCGGGGAACTTGTTGGTGTTTACTGGAAACCTTGTTATGACAGTACATGTCAGCCTCTTGTTGATATAATGTTGTTAAAGTTATTGAAATTTCTATTTGGAATATGCAAAAAGTCATTGTTTGAAGTGATGTAATTTACACTAAGTTATTGTCTTTATTTGAAGTCATGTGTCTTTGCAACGATCAGGATTTGAAAATGATACATTTATAAATTGTTATATATATATGTCTGGTTGGTGCTGAACAATATTGTAATTGTAATTAATAAATGTATTTGTGAGGAAAAAAAAGTCAAATTCAGGTATTTGAAACTTTGATGTACATGTTAAACAATGGTTCACACATTACCTATTTATCATTACTGAGCTCAACCCGTGTTGATTCCTGGCCCTGTTAGCAGCCCACGCCGCCCACACAAACATACGTACATAGCCATCATCACCCTCACGCCCATATCACGCCCTCGGACCTTTTATCGCGACTCGGGCCAGACTCACCTTCACCCATTTACTTGTAAATATATAATAACTCAAAGTGTATAACAATGTATATTTACTCATGACACATTTCAAAAATCAGATTCATGCATCAACAACGAAGCTCTGATTGTTTTTTCCTCCTACACTCTGCTACAGGAGCATGTTTCTTTGTTATGATTGGCTAGCGCGGTTTCCGCCGACAGCCAATCAGGAAGCAGTAAAGTGTAAATAAATCTCATCGGAGGTTTACCCCGCAAGCCGACGATTACCTTGACTCCGTGTCCAGCAGTGATGGCTACCATGTGCATTTGTGCTCATCTTTCGTCTACCCTGATGTTCCGTGGAAAGGAATACATCACCTGACCGTGAAGGGGAAGTTTGCCTTCTGGGGCAAGTAAGTGTGTTCGGGACGTTGTTACTGGTAATTGGGGGTTTCAACCATGACCCCGGCAGTACGGGACATTTGTAGAACGCTAGTTTGCCATTGATTTCATAACTTTTTATAAAATTGATGTTTCCAAGTAGACTGTTCGTCAGTTCATTATTAGACAGATTCCATCCTCCTGTAAGTTTGAAGATTAGCCACTTTGGCTCCGGTAGGAGGAAGACAACAGCACGTTCCCTTCATCTGAATTTTAGTTTTGCTGTTATAGAAAACTGATCTGCACTGACAGTTAATACCGAACAACAATTTCTTTTCTTGAACGTTGCTTATGTGTCCCATCCGTTGGTCAGTTAGCAATTTCATGATCTTATGGCCGAATTAGACAAATAGTGAGTTCAGGTGATGTGCTTTGCTATAATGCTGTTGAATCAGGGTAATCAGAACGTGGTCTGTTAACAGCTAGGCCATTTGA
Source organism: Panulirus ornatus (assembly GCF_036320965.1). Classification (NCBI taxonomy): domain Eukaryota; kingdom Metazoa; phylum Arthropoda; class Malacostraca; order Decapoda; family Palinuridae; genus Panulirus; species Panulirus ornatus. The sequence goes on from NC_092291.1 coordinate 11,532,388, forward strand.
GGTGTTGCTATTTTATATGGGTATGTATATATGATTCACAAACGTATTCCTTAAAACAATTGGCGGTAACCACACTCATTGCCGTCTAAGGTACTGCCCTTTCATTCATACTTTATTTGGAAGGATATTCCCTACTTTGTTACTGGTAATTGAGGATATACATATACATGATTATATGCGTATATCGTTATGAATGTATTTACATGCATTAAAGTAGATGCATGCATGTACATACATATGTACTGGTATATGAGTAGTGGACTGTTTTACTTCCTTCTTTATATGTGTAAAATCTTGTAACACCATACCCCATTTAATAGCCTATATGATTATGTATTTTCCGCATATTTTCATCATTTGGCTGCAGTTGATTTATATATATATATATATATATATATATATATATATATATATATATATATATATATATATATATTGTATACTTCGAAAATTGAGGTTGATTTATCAGTACGTGTATTGCTATTCTAAGTTCGTTCTAGTGATGGTGGTGTTAGCGATTCCATGCACCAAGCATCTCTGTTTGGTCATTCTTTCTTCCTGGGTAATAACCAGGACGACAGGTACTTCTGTGTTCCTAGTTTTTAATATGTCAGTGTATTACATATTTAACAGTGTAGCCCTTATCCATATTGCATTAGTATAAGTTTATATAAATTCAGGTGTTGCTTCATTGTTTTTTGTTTTAAGTATTTGGAATGTACAATGTATTGTGTATGCATCACAAAGTTCCCTTGATAAACCATCTCTCAGGGAACGCCTTAAGTCGGACAGAGGACACCTAGCTGGCAGGTCTCATGGCTAGGAGATATGTACATGATGGCGTGCGTTCTTTACTTCTGTGGGGGCGCCAGGCCGCATGACACCACTAGATTGTATCTAGCACAAGGACAGAATGAAACAAACCAAACCAGACCTAATCATTCACTGTACTGATACGTCCGGGTGCTCTATGCAGTCTTGCGGTGAGGATGAGGCTGCGGACGGCATCATTGTTGCTCTTGGCGCTCTATGTGGCTATCTGGTGGTGGTAACATTAGCCATCCCTCGTCAGGGCTTAGAACTGGTACTTTAAGGGCACAGTGTTTGTCTTCAAATCATTGCTTAGTTAAACTCTGTAAGTCTTGGGAAGTGTACGAGTCCGTGTGTTGCCGAATGGGAAGGCATGACGGAGAATGATTTTGAAGTGGCCACTGACTAGTATGCTGAAATAGCAATAAAACAGTGCCCTAAAAGAATCACTGTAAAACGTAACAGCTTCCATTACAGTGGTGATAATATGTGACGGGCTCTCTGTCTTTGTAAGCTACACTCCCTGATGATAAGGTTCGCAGTTACTCGAAGCATCATTTTTGTAATTGTTTCCCAGGCGATATGCACTTCATTTATATAGCCTGCCTGTGACACAGCCTGATAGAGAAATGATGAACCTTATCATCTGAGAACTACGGCTCAATTTCGCCTGCCCGTGGCACAGCTTGGCTAGTGGCAGTTGTTCAGTAAGTAGCAGGTTTAGTACGTTGAAGATACTGCGCTGGGATGCCCGCGGGTAGCGGCTACAGCTAGGCTACTACGCTAGAGATGCCGTATATAGCAAGTACGGCTAGGATGCCGTGTGTAGCAAGTACTGCTAGACTCACAAACTAGGAATGGTCGGCGCTATCTTGGGCGCTCATCGAGCAATAACCTTAGCATAAGCCTCTGTAGACGTCATGGCCTGAAATAAACAATAGTTTTGTATGTGTTCTTATTATATTCCTTTCGAGATCCATGAAAAATGAAAGGAGAGTTATGTATTTTATGCATGCCATGCATATAGTATGATTTTGAGTTGTCATAGAGTAGCACGAGATTGCCTTTTCCAGCAGAACACAATAGTGCAAGAATGAGAGAACCATTAGGACATGAAGACCTGTTACTTAAAAGAATGATTTTGGGCCGTTACTTTTATTTTCCCCGCCTCATTATACAGATATCTATTTCATCGCCGTTTTCTGTGTTAATGTAGCTAGCCCAGGAACAGACTTAAGAATAGCATCATCTGTTTACGTACACTGGTTGTCAGACCTTCCCGTGGTTTCCCCGGCCGCTCCATATTCCGTAGATCAGCCCACTGACACCAAATCGCCCACTCTACCATATCGCTTCATTGACCTACATCCACCGCATCCCTGACACCGGCCTGCATGCTTGGGCCATGATGATTGTTGCGTCTTTCACTCCATCCTTCCATCTCGTCCTTGATTCCTCCACTTTGAGACATTTATTCTCAGTCTGTCCTCACTCATCCTTCATACCATTTCATCATACATTGTTCAGCTTTCAGACATACTTCGCTTACTCCCAGAGCTCTCTTGCTTTACCCGATCAACCTCCTTACTCAAACTTTGATGCCACCTTCGGAATTTTCTTACAATTTTTTGCCATCGGAAACTTCATATGCAAACAGCAACTGACTTACCTCCCACCCCCTCCCCCTTACCATTATCCCCAATAGACAGCAGACCCGCCCCTTTCTCCAAGACCTTCGCATTTCCCTCCCATCCATCATAAACAGATTAAGCAGCCTTGGGAACATCACATACCTTGGACGCAAACCCACCACCTGGAACCAGTCATCCTCCTCCCTTCCTACTCGCACACACGACTTATAGTAACCCACATCTGATATGCATAGCAACTTTTACCTTCGCTAGGTTTTGTTGGTGCCACCTTTGTTATTATCCTCCGCCGTTATGTTCAAGACAAAGTGACCCCCTGAACAGGACGGTACCGGTAAGTGTCTTGCCCAAAATTTCTACCTACCATTTAGCCAGAAATCGTAGAGAAGATTACAGAAGCTATAGTTTTCACAAATATCATGTTGGGAAGGATTCCTTGTAAGATCTCTCTCTCTTTCAGTGTAGTGCCGCTTGTTAGATACAGACTGTTTATCTGAGACTCCATTTTGATTTTATCCAATTTTATTTTGCCCTCACTTTATACGTAGACGCGGATATGGCTTCGCTAAAGGAACAGGTGCGGCTGGATCCCACCAGGTGTGTTCTGGAAAATATTGGTTGCGCTGGCATTTTACTCTCGAAGTATGAGTGTGGTAGAAGGACAGATGTGAAGCTGTGATGTTGTGTGCGGTCTATCGCTGAGACAGGTGAAGGATCTGTGGTGAGTCGAGTGACTTGTGAGGCAAAGAAAGCTGTGGTAGGGCAGGTGTGGAGCCGAGGTGAGGCAGCAGGTCCTTGTCCCCGTCACCCGCTGAGCTCCACCACCCACACGCGCCACACTGTGGTGTTGTGGAGGCGGGAGGGATACCCACCACCACCACCACCGCAAGCTGTAAACACAGTTCGTCAACTTTGACACACACACGGTATCTCAAGTGTCACCTCAGGCCGATCGTCGAAAGCCACTGTGTATGAGTTCTTGACCATGTGCCACGATGGGAGTGAGGGAGTGAGGAGCATGCATGTTGTCCCGTCCTCCCACACACACACACACACTATGAGCCGCTGAACCACCAACTAGCAGCATGACTGTTTCTCTCTCGACCCCCATAACTTATTCCCAACGTCTTGACAGATGTTTTAACAATAACGAAACCAAAATGTTTCTCATAGGTCAGATGCTTGTGGTATTTCTAAGCCATTAATTCAGATAGTAATGACGGATTATGAAATAGGTCAATAACAGGAGAATGATCGTTTGACATCATTCATCTGATTAACTGCTGACTCCTTGAGCACAACGGGACGACCATTACATATGATGGCTTGACCCCTGACCTGACCATTAAGGTTGAGGTCAAAGGTCACGCAGTAGCTGAGGGTCGTAGTGGTGCTTAAGTGATGAAAAGTTTAAAAGATATGAAGTACTTGCGAAAACAAGTTGCTGTGAAGGGATTGTGTCAGGGGTGAGGGAGACACCTGTATGGTGAGTAATGCGGTCTGTTTGTGGTTGTGATGAGGATGGATAGACACCATCGGCCAGGTTGTATCACTGACGATAGATAGAAGGGATTGCAGTCCAGTCAAGGACCTTCGCACTCTGAAGGAGTCCTTCGTTTCTCTGCTACTGGGTGTTGTGCAGCCTTGAAGCTGCAGGAACCCAGTGAAATGAGTCACGAGTTTATATAATTGAAAATATATTTTAACAGACCTCGGAACAAAGTAAATGGAAGATAATGTCATTTGAAAGGATATCTATATTAAATATATATTAAATATATATAGATATTAAACAAGACGATAATTTCAGTATCGGGTCTCAATAAGGCGTGTGTCTGGGTTCGAAGTGACTGAAGATAAAGTGCTCGTAGGAGGGCGAGAGGGAATCAGGTCATCAAAGAAAATATGAAAAAAAAAAAAGAATCGGAGAATGATGATTGATCTTCGAGCTTATTGGAGCTGTCGGTGTTGTTAAGTTGTTCACATGTCCATAGGTATTATTACTATTGGGTCAATTACTGTTGTGTCAATGAACGTAAAAAAGGAGAATAGATGTTATGCATCAAGAAAAGCAGAAATAAACACTTTGACAACATCAACAGATTCAAATGTTATACAAATAGCAAAAAAAAAAAAGAAAAAAAAACTTTAGTATTGGCATCTATACCAACATGCGGTACAGGAACACGTCCTCATACTTCCTAAGTACGACACCCACCATTACGACCTTTAGTAGGATGACCGTCACAACGACTATCACCAGGATGACTGCCAGTAGTGGGGAGGTGGGGTAGGGTCAGCAGGGGTCGTGGTGGTACACGTCAGTAGTGAGGTATGTCGGTGCGCGGGTCGGTACGCCCCCTCCTCACCACCACCTGCCACGATTGTTGTCGTCTCGATGGACGTCAACATCCCCATTTTCTCTTTTCGTTGAATGTTTATATAGTGAGACAGATACGTCAAGTCGCGAGTATATTAACATAACGCTGGCTACAGATGTAATAGTAATGTCTTGAGTTCAAAAAAAAAAAGTACGATCCTTGAGCACGGTACGACACCCTTTAGGTCAGATGGCCTGTGACCCTTCCGTGTCGTGCTGTCGTGCTCAGAGAGAGATATTGAACTCGGGGTTAGATATGAACGCGGCTAATAACTACGTCAGTGCACGAGCGTGGCTGGTGTGCTCATGTGGCTTAATTACGAGAGGATGTGGTCGCCAGGATGTCAGCTATCTGCTAGTGTCTCCTCCCCTGACGGGGGCCCTAGCGTGTCACTCGCCAAGCTCAACCCGTCGCCTCTCCACCGCCGGCCTTATCCGCCGCGCCCTTCTGTACTCGTGTGTGAAACTCCGTGGGTTCCTCCTGGTCGCATAACTTGCGAAGTAGTGACCAGTGGATTTACTCGCCCGGGTCGGGACAGTCTCCGCCCCGCACGTACAACCTGCGCCAGACACTTGATTCATCAGGCTTACGAGGGGTTAACCCACTGGACGGAGGGGGACGAGTCATCTCGGTCGTGAGGATGAGTGGTGAAGTGACGCAGCTCGTGTAAGTTGCACGTTAGTCACGTAACGAGTGACTCCGCTTGTTTGTGTGTGTGTGTGTGTGTGTGTGTGCCCAGTGAAAGGTCAGCTTGCATCTGTTGCAGGCTGGTGAGGGTGGCATTACTCAACGTGCAGCGATGTTGGTTTTGGGAGGATGAGTGTTGTCACGGTGGGACACGTGTGTCACCAGTCCCTGCCCACATCGTTGGCAGTGTTGGACACGTGTGGTACCCGTCCCTGCCCCACAGTATTGGTTGTCACTGCTCGTGTCTGCCCTCCTCACCTACCCACAGTAGTGGACACGTGTGGCCCAGTAACTACCCACCCACAATGTTGGCAGTGTAGATCCTTAAGTGCCTACAGTGTCGGACACGTGGCACCATTACCTACCACTGTTGGCTGTGTTGAACACGTGTGTGTGTGCGTGTGTGTGTGTGTGGTACTGAAAGCCTTGAATTTAAGTGCATCACAACTTCCTTTTATTTTTTAAGGATACTTTCTGGTTCTGTGAAGTCCGTCAGCCGCGTACAATACAACAAGAACCTATTGTGTTTAGAACCTGGTCTGACAACTTGGTTATTGTTATCTCTGAAGACAAACACGTTGTTGACATTGGAGTCTTAACCAGAGATTGTTAGGCTTTTGTTGGGGACTGTCAGAGCACAGACATATCTATGGTTGGGGACTGCCTTAGGACAGACATCTCTGTGATCGGGGAGTGGGCAAGTCGTGAGGTGTGCCCGGCTTTGACCTGATCGTGTATATTAAACACATTTTAGTTATTACCGGATGATAGACACTCTCTGGACACCAGTTAGGATGAATATCTTTTCACGTGTTAGGAAGAACCTGCGGTAGAGACTGTAAATTCTGTTTCAATCTCTCTCTCTCTCTCTCTCCCTCCATTCTCTGGGGAATACAGCGACCCGCCCACACGTCCACCTCTGAGAACTATAACCTACGATGTGGTGGGAGTGAGGAGTCTGCATCACCCCCAGAGAATGGGGACAGGTTGCTCCACACGCACACACCCCCACCCCCCACTCCTTCTCCCACTCCAGCATGAGCAGACGTGATTTGGAGGGCAGGTGGGTGGGGACTGGGGAGCAAACTCAGTATGGGGGAGGGTCATGGACTTGACAAGCTGTACGTAGGCTGGGCCGGCACACGCCGACGACGGCGGGCTGCACAAGCAGATGTTGTTGTTTACTTTACCCAGATACAGCCGGCAGAAGACACTCGCGGGCAACGACAATGCAGGGCATTTGGTTGAAGTTCAGTACGTTCCTTATTCTGTTCTCGTAGTAGATAGACAACGAATCTTTGACGAATTCATGGAATGGAATACATAGAGAAAATGATGTAAACCCGAATGTGTCTATTGTGAGGTCCCAGGGCATGAATCTGCTAGCCATCAAGAGGTCATAAAACTGAACATCAGCAGAGTAAACATAAAACTCCCAGCTGCTGGGATGGAGGGAGGGAGGTGGAGGGGACGCCTCTCTCTCTCTCTCTCTCTCTCTCTCTCTCCGAGTGACCCTCCCGCCTCACAGTGGAAGGTCACCGTGGCCGCCTCAGTCACTGGTGAGTCTTGTGTCCTGGTGGTGTGGCAAAACCCCCGCCACCACCAACCAACGACCGGCCTCCCTCCCTCATGTGTTAGTTGTGCCGCCCCTCAGTGGTCTTTCCTCCGTACTACTATCCGAGGAAGGTTCATGTCCACCCCTGCGGGTGGTGTACGCTTGCCAAGACACAAATGTCACCACGAATGTCACAGATGATCGCTCTCTGTCTTGACGTCTAAACTGATTCTTCAAAGGTAATACTTTTTTTCATGAAAATGGTCAAAGCTTACTGAGAGAAAAAAAGAAGATAGATCCCATTCTGCATAACATGTTCATGTTTAAATGTGGCTTGGGGGTGATGGCAAACATATGTCTGATCATATATTTCGTGGCGGGGGCGGTGTGGTGGTCTAGTCAGTCAGTTGGTAAGTGAGCAAGTAGCGTGTAAGGGAGCCCCCTGTTTCTCACTACGGGATACTTAACGATACACCCGCACTTAACGGCGGCCAAAGACTCTGTTGTTGTGTGAGGCTGGTGATCCGCTGTGTATTTACCATCAGTGTCTCACCTCGGCTCCAGCCGCTCAAGGACTTTACACCCACCAGTGCCCCACCTCTCCACTCTCTCATGGTACCCAGTGAATTTATGCTTTTCAAGCAATATCTCTACCGTATAATCAGGACTGCAAAGCAAATAAACGATGGAGTGATAAGCCAGCCGTAGAGATAGACAGCATATCATATGGACGGTGACAGTGTATGTGTGTGTCTGTGTGTGCCTGTGTTTGTGTGGGGAGGGGATCAGGGACGGAGTGAGGAGTGTTGCAACCCACCACTGCTGCTGGCCACACAGTACTGGATCCCATCCTCCATCACCAACGCTCACTGCTGCTTGGTTTACCGTTGGATCTCTTCGTCTGTATGGCTGTTCTTTGGTGCGAACCTCTTCACTTCATGACCACGGGTTTGGTGGTGACTGTGTCTCCAGAGTGGTGGTGGTGGTGGGATGGGGGACAACATGACTATGTGTGTGTGGGTCCTGAGGTGATGCTTGAAGCATTTTGGTCTACGTAAAGATTTTTGTTCTTCAACCTGCCACTCACCGACGGTGACGTCACCCATGACCCAGCTTATCACCTGACCAATCAGCGTGCGGGGGAGGCACCGGGAGGAGGAGGAGGTGGTGGAGGCTCCACCAACATTTACACACTGGACTTCTGTCTGAGGACACGACCAACTTTGTGTGTATGTGTGTGATGGAGGTGGTGACGATGCAGGATGGTGTGGTGGTGAAGACAGAGCTCTGTTGGTGATGGTGGAGATTATGCAGTGTGGTGGTGGTGATGCAGTATGCTGGTGATGGAGATGGTGCAGCATGCAATGTGCTGGTGATGGTGCAGTATGCTGGTAGCTAGTGCTATGTGCTGGTGATGGTGCTATTAGGATGATGGTGCAGTGTGGTGGTGATGGTGTTGGTGATGATTGTGCAGTATGGGGGTGGTGTTGAGCTGTATGGTGATGGTGGTGATCTGTGTTATGTTGGTGATGATACTGGATGGTGGTGGTAGTGATGGTGTCGTGTGCTGGGGTCAGTGGTGTATTAAATATTCTGGGGTCCCTAGGGCCAGAAAAGGAGAAATCTAATCATCCATATGACCTTCCTATCTCTCGGGCTCTGGGGCCTGAAACCCTCCCCTACGTATACCACTGACGTTGGTGGTGGTGTATGGTGGTGATGGTAACCATGTAGTAATGGTAATGGTATCTGGTAAGTACTGGTTTCGGTAACAGGGAGAGTTTCTCGAGGGTGTGCTGTCATGGCACAGGTATCATGGTACAGGTGTCACGGTACAGGCGCCATGATACAGATGTCATGGTACAGGTATTATGATGCAGGTGTCATGGTACAGACACCATCATGCAAGAGTTATGGTACAGGTGACCTTGGATGGGAGTCGAGGTGCAGATAGCATAGTAAGGGGGTCATGGTGCACGTCATGGTCTGGATGTCTTAGTAAAGGAGTCGCCTGGTACAAGGGTCAAACTATCGCCTGGTACAAGGGTCAGGCCACGGTGTGTCCTGGGACAAGGATCGTGGTACAGGGGTCGCCTGGTACAGGGGTCATGGTGCGAATGCTTCATCACCTTCGTCCGTCAATGCTTAATGTTCTCCATGACGTATGCAGTATGTGAGGATGTGGCTGGTGTGTGAGGGTGTGGCTGGTATGTGAGGGTGTGCCAGGTATGTTAAGGCGTGTCTGGTATGTGAGGTGCTATGTAAGGGTATGGCAGGTATGTGAAGATGTTGCTGGTATGTGAGGATGTGGCTGGTATGTGCGATGCTGCCGGTATGTGAGGGTGCGGCTGGTATGCTAGGGTGAGGCTTTGTACGTAAGGATGCAGCTGATACGTGAGGATGTGTGTGGTGGTATGAGGTTGCGGCTGGTGTGTGAGAGTATGGTGATAATGTGAGGGGGTTTGTCCGGTGTGGCTGATATATGACAGTATGCGCAGTATCGCTGGCACGGTGTGGTAGATCTGGACCTCATCGTGTTTGCTGTCCAACACCTGCCCTGATGAACCTGTTCGCCAAACACCTGCGTGACGAAGCTGCTAAAGAGCTATGAGCAGGTGGCATTTGGCAGTGCTACCTGCCCCACCATTCGTGTGGACGAGCCGGGGTGACACACCTGACATACCCCCTCGGGTGGTGTATACTTGTCATTGTGAGTATATATCCTGCCGTCGTAATTATATCCTCCAGTAACTAGGTGAGTACTCCCGTCTCTGCAGCTGAGAGCAATATAAGTATGTCTGTGTTTGGCCTCGCATGGCCACCGTGGGTCGTGGTGTACGTGGAAAAGGATGTGGTTGTGTGTGTACACAGGGTCGCACATCGTCCTGTGGAAGATCTGTGGTCGTATAAGGACGTATGTGTGTGTGTGTGTGTGTGTGTGGTTGTCTCTGAAGGTGCGACAGCCGACGAGCTACGGGGAACCTGTCAACTCACCGCCCTGCAGCTATTGTGACCATCGTTGTCACGAGTCTTTAACATAGTCCATTACGGTCTAGTCGGTCAGTTCTCTATGATCCTATCGGTTTTATGGTTATCTTCCCGGTTATCGTGTGTGTGTGCGCAGGATTCCCGGCCATACTACCCCATGTTTATTCAGTTCGCTGTGGAAATAATCACGCGGCCCATACCCCTCCAGCTGACGGTGCTGGGCCGGGCCTCACACCCAGTGTTCCTCCCACACACACACTCACGCTCTCACCCTGCTGGTCATCCTCACCAACAGGAAAAGCAAAGAGCACGTTGATGTGTCTGGGATTACGTTCCGATGTATCGTAAATGTAAGGATATCGCGCAAGGAGAACGGATTGATCGAAAACAATGAATAATATTGATCGAGGGCAGCGAATGATGATCATTGTATTGCTCTTGGGATACATTGGCCAAAACGCTTGAGTACGCTCATACGACCCCTTGGATATAATGGCCTGGTCTCTGACCTGACCTCTAAGGGTCGAATCAAAAGGCTAGGCCATATTACGTAAGGATAACATAGCCGTGCCTTATACCGACGTTGCCATGGGGTTCAACAGTATATTTCCCCATCCCCGAACTGTGACCGTTATATAGTGACTTTGGGGAAATAACTAGTCTCCACTAGCGTGTCCCCCCAGCAGTGTACCGGGACGAAGCCCTGACATGTTAACAACGCTGATAGCATCGCGTACACACACACACACACACACACACACACACACACACACACACACCCTTGCTATGAATCGTTGATATACAAAGGAAAATATTCTTTAAACGGAGAAAAACATATTTTGATGGATTGAGTGAAGGCGAGTGAAAAAGGTCGCCACAGAGCGCATGCGTTGCCTCACCGTTGCTGGAACGTTCTGGTCGCTCGCTCGGTAAGGGAGGTGAGCATTACCTACATGATAACGAGGGTTCCGTCGCCTGCCTGGCAGGTGGGCTGATGCAGCAGCAGCTGGGGGTGTGACCAAGAGGTCAACCCGTCGCCCAATGTGTTGATGTACTGATGTTACCTTATACCCCTGCGGGTACATGGAGCTACTGACGCAGCTGCGTCAGGTGGGTAATACATGCATCATCTGTTTGATATAGATATAGAGAGATAGTTTTAGAGGGATAGTTGGTCGTGAAGCATTTAGATGAAGAGGCAGACATTGTGTGGCAGGAGGAGGAGGAGGAGGAGGGAGGGCTGCGGGCGCCCGCCACCGCAGACATCACTTTACCATCATCAGGCAAGACTTGTGCCGTTTTATCAAGGGATCAAGAGAGATTCAGCTTATGAGGTGACGGTTCGTGATGCTTCTTTTTTTTAATGTATATATATATATACTCAGATTGTTGATAAGATTTTAACGCTGGTGCGCAACGAGGGGCGGAGGGCGAGAGGTTTGGGGGTGGGTGGTGGTAGAGGGGAGGGATGACAAGGCCCCGGGTGTTGTGACCACCGGTTCTCAGCTGCACCGGGGACGCTGCTGCAGGAAGCTGTCACTCTCTGTTGATACGCTCCCAAGAAGTGCCATCATTTGAGGGGTAGGGTTTCCATGAGAGTGGATCTTTCGCCTCGGCTGTCGTGAGATTGTAAAATATTAGCACAGATCACGTCTGTCCAAACACATGAACTGGTCGAACATAAATATATTCACATATCGGTTACATGTACACGCACACATCAACATATTCAAGACGAAAGTGATAACATACAGAGGTGAATGAAATTTGCATAAGCAGCCTCAAGTGTGGTGTGTATAAATGAGGGTGACAGACAATAACATCGACCAGTCTACCAGGTGTGGTGTGTGGTGACGACCTGTGATGGGCCGCCAGTGTTGCCAGGCCCCAGTTTGCCCACCACCACCCAGGGCGCTGCCCCACACGGACACTCCCGCCTGTCATCACAAACATCCCAGGAAGTGGCTGCTGCTCCCACATCAGGAGAGATCAGGTGTCCCCCCGCGCAGGCGCACTACCGGCTCTAGCTAGTTCCCGCGTGTCACGCGGCAACCGCTTTGCTTTGTAACTTTTTTTTCTTTTTTTTTTTTTGCCTCCCCTGGAATATGGAGGAAGCGAGAGCGGCGGGTTGAGGTGAGGGTCGCTGGTAGTGAAGTGTGCGGCGGCTCGAGGCGCGGTGGTGCTGGGAACACTGGTGGGGGTACGTGAGGCTTGGCCCCGGGGGTCGTGAAGTGGTTGATGACTGCGGCCGTGCTAGTGGTGAGGGCGGTGCTCTCTCTCTCTCCACACACACACGCACACACACACACACACCACAATGCCTCTTACATTCACCCAATAAGAATGAACTGTTTATTCGCTCGTTTGTCATTGGGGGACCCCCTAAATGTAGGGGGGGAAAGACGAACGAGACCAGCTGTACTGGACGAAAGAGAAGTGATGAGTGAAATAAAACTAACGAGATAGTAGTTAAAGTGGAAATGATATGGAAATGTGATTTACGAAAAGTGTGTGTGGGGGGAAATGTGCTTGGTGCATGAACAAGAGGGCTGGTGAAGAAGGCCGCTTGGGGGAACGGACGGTGCCAGAGATGCAAATGAGTGCCACGCTGGGCCGGGCAAGACTAGCCCCTCCAGTGTTGGTGGCACCCCCTCCTGCCCGCGAGGGTCATTATGTCTTGCTTCCCTCACCTGCCACGAGATGGCCTGACGAGCCTTCCTCCACCTCGTGCCCAGGCCACCTGGGGGGCCTGCGCCTCCTCCTCCTCCTCCTCCTCGCTCCACCCCCTGCCCTTGTGACACCTCGACCGGCCAGGTCTCTATCTCTGTGACGTGTCTGGTCAGATTTCTGCCTATGTGTGACCCTAGCTGGTCAGGTCTCGACCTTTATACGACCTCGGATGGTCCGGTCCCAACCTGTGTTCCTCCCTCACTATATCCCAGAATCCGTCGCATTAAAACTCATGATAAATGCTGTGTGTTACGTAGTGTGAGGGAAGGCACATGAGGTTGTGGTGGTGGGAGGTGGGGGTCCCCTGACGCCACGGCTGGACACACTGGAGTGTTGGCCTCCACAACAGACAACCACACACACACACACACACACACACACACACACACACACATACACACACACACACACACACACACACACACTCCAACCGTCACGCTACCAGCTGAATTATACGTGGGGGTCGACCAGCGATGTCACAGATCTTAGGCCATAATGAGTCAAGGGAGTTAATCCTCCCTCGGGGGGGGGTCTACGTAGGTGTATGGGGGGGTAGGGTGGTGTCGTAGTGGGAGGTAGTGTGGTATGTACGGGGGTGGGGCACGACGCGGGGACGGGTTTAATTACCGACATGTAACACTATTGTTATGTTACCGTGAGTCACGCTGTGACAGGAAATGCTTACAGGAACGCTAGCAAAAAACACTACTGTTGTGTCTCCCCCCCCCCCACCCCAACCCTGTTTTTTCTTTCTCTCTCTCTCTCTCTCTCTCTCTCTCTCTCTCTCTCTCTCTCTCTCTCTCTCTCTCTCTCTCTCTCTCTCTCTCTCTCTCTCTCTCTCTCTCTCTGAGAGAGAAAAAAAGAACTCAAACAGATATGCATCCACCCACCAGCAAATCGGTGCACACACACACACACACACACACACACACACACACACACACACACACACACACACACACACTGATAACTGGTCCGTGCGCGTCTTGCTCACTATGTTCGTACTTAACTCCTCGCCTCCAGCACCTAGGTCCTCTGTCGTTACTGAGGCCCTGGGAGAGATCTACTGCAGGAGGGCCAGGTCCTGCCCCGTATAGCCCACTTCTCCTGGGCAGGAGGGCCAGGTCTTACCCCATGTGGCCCACTTCCCCTGGGCAGAAGGGCCAGGTCCTACCCCATGTGGCCCACTTCCCCTGGGCAGGAGGACCAGGTCCTCCCACATGTGGCCCACTTCCCCTGGGCAGAAGGACCAGGTCCTGCCCCGTGTGCCCCACTTCCCTTGGGCCATAAAGGCCAGGTCTTGCCATGGGTGATCCCGCTTCCCCTGGGCCATAAAGGCCAGGTCTTGCCATGAGTGACCCACTTCCCCTGGTCAGGAGGACCGGGAAAAGGTCATGAGGGGTCACCTCCTCGGGCCAGGCAGCGCGAGGTGCTCGTCACCAGTCTGTCAGTGTAGTACAGGCGTTAGTGAGGTGTCGGTGGTGTCGGGTCGGTGTACTGGTGTCGGCGCGTCGGGTCGTGAGCCAGGGGTCGTCCGGCCTGTGGGAGGAAGGCACGAGCCCGCCACATACCTGGACCAGCCCTCCGGTGGGAGCGGGAGGAGCTGCCGCCGGTGCCACTGCTGGTGGAGTGTTGAGAGGGGCGGCCACAGGCGTCACCCAGTTCACCAGTCACAGCCAATCTGGCGCTTATCTCGTCCACACACCACACGCGTCAGGTTAGTGGGGCGGGCACACCACAGCACGGGCCAGCCTAGCGTCGGGCTCCCATGGGTTCGAATCCTGGGTGCAGCAGACGGCCCGCAGCCAACCCAGGTGTTCATTCTGCCCTCGGGGCAAGTTGATAGATGTGTGTATTCACACAGGGGTAAAAAAAAAAAGACAAAGTAAATGTATACAAGGTCGAGAGACGGGGTAACACGAGTGTAAAACTCCCTCCCCGTAACACACACACACACACACACACACACACACACACACACACACACACACACACACACACACTGTCCTAGAAATCAGGCTCTTCCCCCCAACGAACGTTGTAGATTGATGTACATGTACAGTATAGTACATCAAGCAGGTGTACATGCAAGCACACATCCACACCTCACCAGGAACACCCACAGACATAAGCATGTATGCAAGCAATCCCTCTCTGCCTCCCGTACTCCCAGTGAGACGGCGAGAAAGTGAAAGTTTCTCCGACTCTGCTGGAGTGTGGGCGGCAGGCTGGCCCTCCTGCAGCAGCAGCAGCAACACCCGTGTGGCAGGCCCCCAGCAGGCTGGCCTCCTACAGCATTAACGCCCTTGTGGCAGCCAGGCCTCCACCCTCCCACAAGCTGGCCATCTACAACAACAACGCCCCCTGCTGCAGGGGGCCCCTCACAGGCATGCCACCCACAGCAGAAGACGCCAACCTTACCTTAAAGACAAGAACAAGAAAATGTCATTTGTGTTGTTATTACTGACGGGATGAGTGAGTGAGAGGCGAGGCCCCGTGGCTGCTCCCTGGTGGTGGCGACCCTGGTGTGACCACGAGTGCCTTGAGAGGTGCTGGGTATTTTAGAAAATGATGGAGTGCCTTTGTTTGCTGTTTGCAGGGTGATGGAAGAGACTGTTGTTTATGTTTACTGTCACATGAGGATGATGGGGTGGGGGAAGGCGGGTTTGTTTTGGTATTGCGGGGTTTGTGATGGGGGAGAGGAGAGGGGGGGGGGGCGACCTGATTGTGAGGTGGGAGATGAGGGAGCAGCAACACTGTGTTTGTTGACTATTGTTTTGATGGTGAGGTGGAAGAAGGGGTGTGTGTGTGTGTGTGTGTGATGTTGGTGTCGCTGCCTTTGTGTTTATTTGTCATGTGGGCTTAAGGGAGCGCGGGTGTATTTGTTTTTTGGTCGTGTGGGTTGGAAGTGCTGGTAATTTATTTGTTTATTGTTGCTGATGGTGACGCTAAACACGGGTCGCAAATCTGGAAGGATAAAGGTAGTCTTAAGGACATTTTTTTTCGTATGGGAGAGGATGTGGCCTGTATATACACTAGCGAGATTTCGTGTTTCAAAAGTTTATTTTCAGAAGAAGAGAAAAAGGACCTCATCCATTCACACCACAGTGAGGCGCCTGTAAAACCAACTTTGTATGGGTGGGAACCTCTTTCGTTTACCCCCAGCTGGTACAGGCAAGGAAGGCTCTTGACACCCAAGAGATTGACACATGTGTTGATAAATGTCATGCCAGAGTGAGGTGGGGTCTGTGGGTAGTGCCAGTGTGTGTGTATGGGTGGTTGAAAGGTAGCCAAACGGCAGCAGACTTGAGGTGTGAAATTCATGAGTTGTTGGTTAAGGGAAATAGACTTGGCGTACGGAAGGTTGCTGGGGCCAGACTAGGACCACAGACCTTTACTCTCTGGGTGTGTGTGTGTGTGTGTGTGTGTGTGTGTGTGTGCAGTCAAAATTCTTGACCCTCCCCTTCTTTACCCTTCGTTCAATATATTGAGGCTGGAGGTACTCTTGTCCATACCTCTCTCAAGTGAATATCACAGAATTGTTACCCACAATGCCTTTGCACCTGGTTCCTGAACTCCGTTCGCCAATCTTAGTTATCATGGAAGTGACTGAGATCTGTCTAACTTGCAGGATGGTAGCTGCTCTGTCAGTTAGGTCTAGTGTCTGCTCTGTCAGTTAGGTCTGATGTCTGCTCTTTTTTTATGGCCTCATTTATCCCACACTCAAACACCGGTGTTGTATTGATCACGGCGGCTGAGTGTGTGAAGGTAGGGTCTCGTACTGATGGTCCATCAGTCCCCGTTGTGTGCTCAGTGATACACGTTCGTGTAAGAAATCTTACGTGCGTACATTCTTCAGAACTCGTGTGTCTCCACGACGGATCCAAATTCCCCCCATTTCCCCCCACCCCGAGTCATTCCGTTTACGATGGCAGTGCGGGGGTTTCTGTTATTTCACACACACACCACCATCCCTTTTCCTCCGTTGTCATGATGGTATGTTTGCTCTGCTTCATTAGGATCCTACGTTGGGTTATCAGCACCACTGTGCAAACCTCCCCTACAGGTGCTCTTCCCAGTATGTGTAGTTTGAATGACCCATCATGGTATATACGAGATGGGGTTCATTCAGGAGGGGGGCGGGGCGCCCCTCTCCCTCACCACAGTCCACCTCCCTCCCCCTGACTTGACCACAACACACCCGGGAAGTTGAAGACACTCCACATCTTGCCAGATCAAGGCAGTCTTGTCTCCCGTTGCTGCTGTTAGACTCAGTGTGTGTGTGTGTGTGTGTGTGTGTGTGTGTGTGTGTGTGTGTGTGATTACTGTCTGAGTCTTATGGGGAGAGAGTTTTGCACTGGTGTTCCTGCGTCTCTTAACGTAGCGTTTACTCCTGTCAATGCACACACATACACACCCTAATGTGTGTGTGTGTGTGTGTGTGTGTGTGTGTGTGTGTGTGTGTGTGTGTGTGTGTGTGTGATCCAAGTCACCTCTGACCTCCCATGTTAAGAAGCCTCAACCCCCCACACACCACAAGTGGTGACCTTGATCAGTCACCGTCATTGGCCACACGTCTCCCAAGGTCATTATTGAGGAGATGGGCCACAAAGTACCCGCAGTGCAGCCAGTCCTCGTACACCAAGCCAGGGAGGGAGGGCACCAGTGGTCTACGCCAGGGTCATTGTGCCAGTGAGTAACGGGGAACACTAACTTGATATTTCAAAACGAACAAACACGACCATTCTGGATTTTGAGAAGAACAAGGATGATTAGAATGGTATCTACATTACACTTGCGTATGAACAAGAAAATGTATTTGTGTTTGACGTTACTACCTGTTTGGCGACATGGTACGTCTTTTTCAATACAACTGTAGTCACAAGTTGAACATTGAGGGGTGATGGGACACTGGGTACATGCAGAGCTGCCATACTGTTGTGTGGAGGTTGGAGGAGCTGCCTTACTGTTGTGTGGTTGTTGGAGGGGCTATCTTACTGTTGTGTGGGTGTTGGAGGGGCTATCTTACTATTGTGTGGGTGTTGGAGGGGCTATCTTACTGTTGTGTGGGTGTTGGAGGGGCTATCTTATTGTTGTGTGGGTGTTGGAGGGGCTCTCTTACTGTTGTAAGGGTGTTGGAGGGGCTATCTTATTGTTGTGTGAGTGTTGGAGGGGCTATTTTACTGTTGTGTGGGTGTTGGAGAGGCTACCTTACTATTGTGTGGGTGTTGGAAGGGCTATCTTACTGTTGTGTGGATGTTGGAGGGGCTGTCTTATTGTTGTGTGGATGTTGGAGGGGCTGTCTTATTGTTGTGTGGATGTTGGAGAGGCTACCTTACCGTTGTGAGCTGGTTCAGTCGTTAACGTGTGTTTTCAGTAATACATAATGTCACACGAGACTCTGGAACTTGTCGTGGTGATTGTATCATTTGGACCACGTCTCTGTTACACCTCAGATACCGCAGACACCAACCACACAGCTGCTGCTGCTGCTGTGTGGTCTGTGTGTGTGTGTGTGTGTGTGTGTGTGATGTGTTCCCTCGCACTTACTCGTATACTGTTATCAACACTCATATTCAGTGCTCTTTTCTCTCTTTTCGGTGACATGATACATTTTTTTTTCTCTCTCTCTATTTCGTAACGTTTTGGACAGTCTTCTGTCGTAGATTTTCCCATGCGGGACAGAGTTACGACGGCAGTGGATTGTTGACGATTGTATGCGCATCACCGCGGGCGGGCGGGCGGGCGGAAGTGTGGAGACAGATAATGTAGAGCGGTGTTTCCGCCGCTGATGACCGGGGGGGCCGGAGATAGCTTGTCCTTTCAGCGTTGGCGCCCCTCGGGCACAGCCACAGTAACGCAGTGTTCTGCCGGGGGCGTGGAGGACGTACCGCTAGTAGCACCACCTTACACTAGGCACGTAGGGACGTGCTGTTATCTGCCTTGCGACCGATGTATTCGTCTATTCAAGATGAGGTTGATGGAAGTGCATATAGTATGGGTGACTGTAGGGCAGGACACATAGCACATGGGGGCCCTTGTACGTTGACAAGACTTGCAAAGTCTTGTGCGTGTGTGTGTTTTTGTGAGTGTGTGTGTGTGTGCGTGCGTGTCTGGTCTGGTACCGACGCATCCTCCTGTTTGTAGCGTACACTCAACATTTTTCTCTCCCAGCCTCACCACACTGCCTCTTGTATTGCTGCTACGGCCCCCCGTCATTGTGGTCGAGATTCATCCTTCCTGTGCTTGGGTTACTGTCCAACCCATTGCCATGAGCATCTGTGGCCCGGGGATGACCAGTCATCGTCTGTGCCATCAAGAGAACGCCTGTCTGTGCCTCAAGCCACTCGTGTTACCCTCTAGGTTCTGTTTCGGACGTGACATAGAAAATGAGGGAAGTAATGTATCTGTGGAACACAAGCCACCTCCCCCAGCCGCAGTAGTGACCACTGACCTCACCGTAACCTATTATTTATCATGTAACGCAGGAGTATCAGGGCCACGAAGGACATGGCCACGAGTGAGAGGACCACGAGTACTAGGGCCATGATTACAGGGGAAACGAATGCCAGGACCCCAATTGTCATGGTCACGGGTACCAGGGCCAAGAATACTTGGCCCACGTGTACCAGGGCCAAGTGTACCTGAGCCACGGTTACCAAGGCCAAGTGTATCTGGACCACGAGTACGAGGGCCACGAATACCAGGGACAAGAGTACCAGGGCCACGAGTGACGTAAGTGCCCAGGGAAACCTTTAAGGAGAGTGTTATCGGAAGGCTGTTATTCTAGCACTATTCTTATGGTTCCTTGGGAGGAATGTTGCGTCTCCCGCGGCCTACGTCACAGGGTGTGGCTGCTGGTGGGGTTGAGAGCCACACCTGCTGGTCCTCCTCACCACCCCGGTACTGTGGTAGCAACACCACAACTCCACCACAACGCTCTCTCCAGCCAGCGAAAGTTACGTTGGGAGAAAATCGTACGTCAAAGAAACATGATTTCGTGGCATGGTACGTCTGTCTGTGCCACGCCTATCTGTTCACCTGTGTATCTTGGGAGGGGATTCTTCGCAACATATTCTTCTCAGATTCTGTCTGCGTGATGTATCTGTTCCTGTCTGTTGTACAGACCAGTTTTGCCAGGGCTACAATGTGTTCTGCATTGGTGTTGTTACGTCAGTAAGGGTCATTGATATATATATAGCACAACTGTCTGTGCCACATTTGCCAGTGTTACGCTGATCTGTGCCACATCTGTCGGTGTCACGCTTGTCTGTACTACATCTGTCGCTGACGCACTGGTCTGTGCCACATTTGAAAGTGGCCTTCACTGTGGTTGCTGTAGCGACACCCTGTTAAAAAAAGGAAAGTACATGTTTGAGATGTTTTACCTCCATGTTTCCTCTCGCTCATATGGGTCGCTGCTTGACTAATGCCTCGTAAACAAAAGATATTAGTCCCCCGTATAGCATGTCTTACCACCAACGGATGATCCAGTTTACCCTCCCTATAGGAATGATATATATATATATATATATATATATATATATATATATATAAAAGGCAGACCTTGTTGATGAATATATTCTCCTAAAATGTGCTATTTAAAAGGTCTTGTTGACGTCCCCCTCCCCCACCCCTCCATATACACACTCGCACACACACACACTTACCCAGTCGTCTGTCTGCCTTACCGGCGATTTACCTGCAGTAAAATTTACTTGCGTTTCAGTATCTTTCGTCGCTCTGCCATCAGATATGAATGGGATATCTCTACATTTGCGTGCGTGTGTGTGTGTGTGTGTGTGTGTGTGTGTGTGTGTAAGGCACTAGCTGAGGAAGTCTTGGCAGAGGTTCTCTCGGTCCGACAGCATTAAAGTGTACTGAGGAAGTAGGAGGTAATGATATACACACACCAACGGGCGCCGTAAGCCTCAGGTATGTTGGCAAGAGCCGCCGAATGTCTCACGGGCTAGGGAAGTGAGGGAGGGAGGCGGGCAGGCGTGTGGCCCTGTGTTGTCTCCGTAATGCAGCAACCATTTCCGTCCGTAGGGCATGGGTTAACCTGGTGTACCGTGCTGCTGCAACCATGTGCTGTGCCCCGTGCAGGAGCCGGAGGTGGGGCCACTGTACACCCCGTTCCCTGAGGCTGGAGTTGACAGTTCTCCGTGCTAGTGTGTCTGAGGGGGATGTCCATACCGTCATTGCATGACACATGTCTCCCCGATGTTGTAGACGATGATTTGACCGCCAGGGGGGGTGGGGTGGAGTAAGTAGCCCCCTCAGTCTTGTCAGGTCAGGGGACCAGCGACCAAGGTCGTGGATGGAATGGTAGTGATGTTGGGGGGGGGTGGAGGGGCCGGGGTGTCAGCGTCTGGCCAGCGTGTCGTGCAGGCCAGGTGGGGCGCGAGTGAGTGACCGGCCACCTCCAACACCACACACCAGGGGAAGATGTTCCCCTCCCTCTCTACCACGTATGGTGACCTCTGGGTCACCCAGCTGGAAATGTCACATGGACTCGCATGGATACCTTGATATACTCCTGGCGGCGTGGCGCACATACCGACACCCTCTTAAAACATGCCCATCTTCGCCTATAAACATCACCCACGCATTCACTCAGCCTTCCCTGGGTCCACGACGCCCACATTCACACTCAGCGTCCGAGGCAACACATATACCCACACGACCACAGTAACCATTATCTGTTATCCTCACCCTGTACACCCACACGGTGGTGATACCCTCCACCTGCAACACACCCACGACCTGCAACACACCCACCGCCTGCAACACACCCACCGCCTGCAACACACCCACCGCCTGCAACACACCCACCATCCGCAACATAACCACCGCCTGCAACACACCCACCGCCTGCAACACACCCACCATCCGCAACATAACCACCGCCTGCAACACACCCACCGCCTGCAACACACCCACCACCTGCAACACACGCATAGAAGTAATACGAACACATTGACCTCCTGCAACACTCGAGCATCAACAATGACAGTACCTACAAGCGACCACAGCGTCTGAAAACCTTGCAACACCTCTACAACACACACACACACACACACACACACACACACACACACACACATATACCTCTGGTAGCAGCCATGAGGTGTGAGAGAAACGAAAGAAAAAAGGACACAGAAAGAGCGAAAACTACGGTGTTTACGCGAGGTCGGGGAGTGTGGTAACCTGGAGTGAGTGTGGCTTCCAATGACTGGTCCCCGGGTTATGGTTTTCCTCAGTCACTAACACTCATTCCACCAGATCTGCCCTTGACCTGTAGCCACACCACCAGTGCTCTCAACCACACTACCAGTACCTAACCCACACCACCAGTACCCTCAACCACACTACCAGTACTTAAACCACACCACTGGGACTCTCACTACACTACCAGTACCTTCAACCACACTACCAGTACTTAAACCACACCACTGGGACTCTCACTACACTACCAGTACCTTCAACCACACTACCAGTACTTAAACCACACCACAAGTACCCTCACTACACCAAGTTATTGTACCCAGTGGAAATATAAGTGTTCCCAATACAATCATCAATGTTAAGAGCCATCTGCATCACATGAGGCATGATAGATGAGAAGCGTAATTGATTATGAGCATGATAGATGAGAAGCATTATATATGAGCATGATAGATGAGAAGCATCATATATGAGCATGATAGATGAGAAGCATTATATATGAGCATGATAGATGAGAAGCATTATATATGAGCATGATAGATGAGAAGCATTATATATGAGCATGATAGATGAGAAGCATTATATATGAGCATGATAGATGAGAAGCATTATATATGAGAATCATTATTGATTTGAAGCGTAATGGATGGGAAGCATAATTGATTAGAAGCATAATAGATGAGCTCCATAAATGATTAAAAGTATGATAGAAGCAAAATTGATTAGAAGCATGATAGATGAGTAGAAGCAAAATTGATTAGAAGCATGATAGATGAGTACCATAAATGATTAGAAGTATAATAAATGAGGAGCATTAAATAGATCATTTTTGCATCACTGTTGAGAAAATTTCTTGAATCCCTTACAGTCCAGAACCAAAGAATGTTCTGTACTAAGGGCTGCTCCACCACCCATACGAGATTGATAGTACCCACATGAGACACTGGTACTATCTGCTTGAGACTATTCATGCCCGCACGAGACTGGTAGGACCCGCACGAGACTGGTAAGACCCGCACGAGACTGGTAAGACCCGCACGAGACTGGTAGGACCCGCATGAGACTGGTAGGACCCACACGAGACTGGTAAGACCCGCACGAGACTGGTAGGACCCGCACGAGACTGGTAGGACCCACACGAGACTGGTAAGACCTGCACGAGACTGGTAAGACCCGCACGAGACTGGTAGGACCCACACGAGACTGGTAAGACCCGCACGAGACTGGTAGGACCCACACGAGACTGGTAAGACCTGCACGAGACTGGTAAGACCCGCACGAGACTGGTAGGACCCACACGAGACTGGTAAGACCCGCACGAGACTAACTACAATAAACTACATTCATGTTTTAATAACAGTAACTGCGATAAACCAAATTGATGGCAATAAGAGTCACTACAATGAACTACGTCAATGTTAACAGTACTCGAGATATTTAGTCGATCTGAAAGGTTAAGTTCTTGTTATTCAAAGCTTTTAGCCGTCGGTCTGAAAGGGTCAGTTGTACTCAAGATGATGTTAAGTCGTCTGGCGAAAAAGTTTTGTTATTTGTACACAAGGTATTCAGTCGTCGTACTAAAAGGTTTCGTTGTTGTGCTGAAGTTGTTCAGTTGTTGTACTCAAGGTGTTCAGTCGTCGTACTAAGAGGTTAAGTTGTCGTACTCAAGGTGTTCAGTCGTCGTAGTAAGAGTTTAAGTTGTCATACTCAAGGTGCCTTTTCAGTCGTCGTACTGAGAGGTTAAGTTGTCGTACTCAAGGTGTTCAGTCGTCGTACTGAGAGGTTAAGTTGTTGTACTCAAGAAGGTTCAGCGAACTGAGGAATATGCAAGAATGCGGCCAGTGTGAGGGAGTTGTGTTTCTTACTCAACTACGTGCAGGATAAAGACAAGGTGTTGGACGCTGAAGGTGTTCCCTGACCTGGCCTGCCTACCGGCCTGTGGATCCGGTTCTGGGGCGCGCGTCGCCCGCCGTGACCCGCGGGAAACCCAAGCCCCCACGACACACGCCGACACCCTCCTCCTCCTCCTCCTGTTTATTGTCTGCTTAAAGTCTTATTTACCCCCCTGTGTACCTTGTTAAATCCAGACCCCCTTTGTAATGTACCTACTGTACACATGTACATCAGGTTTACCTCCCATTCCACCTTTGTCTGACGCGCTGGTTATCCCGTCCCCCGTGTTCACTACGCCCGTCTACCTTTGTTCACCCCCTGTCCACTTGTTGTTTACGCCCTGTCCACTCTCGTTGCTTATCCCCTGTCCGCTGGTGACCCCTTGTCCGTGTTGTTTACCCTTCGCATCATATTGTTTACCCGTCCACCTTTTGCTGTGTTGTACCCCCTGCCCACCTTGTTGTTTACGTCTTACAGACGTAACACCTGCTCACCAGTGTGTCCTAGTGAGCCAAGGCACGAGTGGGCGGGCCAGTGTGTCCTGGTCAGCCAGGGCACGAGTGATCGGGCCAGTGTGCCTTGGGGAACTAGGTACTGTAATATTCAGGAAGAGTAAGTAACTGTATCAGACTAAACAATATTTTCTTTCACGTTTCCGGCGATGTTGTGTTGGTGATGTTGGGGGCACCAGTACCGGAGACATGACGTCATCGCCATACATCAGCCCGCTGCCCAGCCCTCGCTCCCCCAACAGCCCGGTCAGCCCAGGTCGCTGCGTCAAGGTCAAGAAGAACCCGGTAGGTATCCTCATGAGTCAGGTCAAAGGCCTAGCCATCGTGGCCAAAGGTGGAATGGCCGTGTTTCATTGGGTCTTGTTTCATATGCCAATATGGCTGTGTGTGTATGACGAAATCTTACGCATTCCCGTCGACAAACGGTGATACAGCCTCGCCGAAGTGACGTAGCCTTAAGTTTGGTAATAAATAAATAAATAAATATATAGATATATATGCGTGTGTGTGTACGCCAAGGTGTTACCGGACTCGTGTAAAGTATTTACGCCACGAGTGCAAAGTTAACCTTCGGCCAGGTTGCATCATTGGCAGTGGACGGAAAAGGAGTACACTACCTTCCAGGAGCTTCCCACTCTACAGGAGTCATTCATATACCTGCTGCTGCTGCGGTACGATCCTCAGAAAACGAATCTTGGAGTTGCACAATTATTATTATTATTATTATTATTATTATTATTATTACGCAACCCCTAGGAATACTGTTTAAGAGGGATCCTGGGGCTGTAACCCAACGGATCCCCCATCCAGGGGCTCTTCTATCTTTAAAGTAGTCCGGGTTTGACCGGCTTGGGTTCGGATTCCGGGCGCAGGAGTTGGCCCACAGCCAATCCCAGCCGTTCATCCTCCCGTTGGAGCTGGTCGATAAATGAGTATCTGGCTTAGGCACGGGTGTGTGTTTTCATATATGCATAGGATTAAAGGCACTGTACATATATACAAAGGTAAGAGACTGGGTCGCACGGGCGTAAAACCCTCCCCCTGTAACCCATAGATACTAATCACAGGATGGACTCCGAAGCGGGTTCTTTTACAATGTACAACTCTCGTCAACTGACATAATTCGCTAAAGTGACTTGTCATTTTTTATGTGACATAAAGTGAACCAGGCTCTTGCAGCCCACGGCTACTTTACTTCCAATAGCAAGGAAATGAGGACTCTTTTGAAGTGAGAAATTCCTTGACGAAAAAGTATTCCCAGTGGTGTATCCTCGACTGCCCTGATATCAGTAGACAAGACTTATGGAAAATGTCCTGCAACCATTCTCAATGTCTCCGGCTAGAGTATCGGTACTTATTGATATCATATCTCATATAAATTGGAATTAACGCATTTTACCTCTGTATCATGCAAAATGAAATGTGGTCTTGTGTTACTGTGGATGCTAGAAAGACGATACCGTATACATGGTTCACGTAACATGGTGTTGTTCTTTGTGGTATATTTCTTGCATTATAAGGTACATATTATCTTTAGGTGGAGGATTACATGTACAAGTAGCTAAAGTTTCTTATCCATATATAAATAATGTCCCTTTATTATAATGTAAGATCTCTGGTTGCAGAACATGCCATGCAAACCGGAAAGTCTGCACCCTCTGCCACACCCATCTCCCGCCAACAGTTACCAGGTCTCTTTGGTCAAATTAAAATCGCAACATGAGTTTCAGTGTCACTCACAGAGACATGATATAAAATGTTAAGGTAATCAGTACAATATACTGAATGAAAACATTTAAATTATACGGTAAAAGTAATCAGACTTTATTCTTTTCATTATTAAACTTACAGTTTCTCATTTGACGGTGGGGAACATTGTGCGTTTGTCAACAAATGAGGGAGGAACCTGGTGATTCATCAACATAGAACCGCTAACCATCCCTAGATAGTGTCTTTTTTTTACTGCTTTCACGAATCACACACCGGAACTCCAGTTATGTCTACTGATACGGTATGAGATACACAGTTGTTATATCAGGGTCTTGGTAACGGCAGACTACAGTAAGATCCCCCTCTGTCCTGACTATGTTGGGTCCGCACACTTATGTAGTTCGTTGAACTAGGTCAATACTCTACATTACGTTTTTTAAATAGTGTAGGAGTGATGGAACTTATTTATGTGCTATGAGTTTAGGAATGATAGACAGTGATGTAACTTATGTGATTACAAAGTAAGGTTAATGGTACATTGTATATATAGGTACTTAATTTTAGTAGGTACTCTTAGGGTGTTGCAGCTTTTTCCTTTGATGATAACTGGATCTGTTCTTGTTAATATTTGAGGTGAAGTTCCAGTTTTGGGGAATCACAAAACTAACATTGGAATGTCAATGATACTGTTTTGCTGTTATGAATATACTGTATTGAAAATGCAAATGCATTTGTTAGAAGGCAAGTTTAGGTGTACAGTAAAACTGGGGTAAAGTTGTGTTTATTGAATACCACAGAAATAGATAACGGATTTGAAAGTCGTGCATAACTGATGACTCCTCATATTTAGGAAAAGCTATTTAGACTAGAAGCGTGATTTAGAGCGCTATATTTCATAGAAAAATTGATTTAGACTAGAGAAGCATGATTTAGATTGCTATATTTCATAGAAAAAGAGATTTAGACTAAAGAAGCATAATTTAGAGAGCTGTATCCCATCCTAGGAATGATAAATGTAGTAGTGGTGAGGTTAACGACAAATAAGAAAGTACGGTGTAAAATTAAGTGTAACACATCTAAGGATCAAGTGAACTCATGAAGACTTTGATTATGTATAAGGGGGCTTTGATTTACCTTAAAATTTTATGAAATCAGATCACAGGATGCCAATGGCATGTTGGCTAGTTGCATGTGGCTGGAGGAAGTAAACACTCGGCAAACACAGTCAACAAATAAACTTCCTAGAGCTTCAGTGCAACCACTGTAACATATGTGTATATTTTTTCCATGTGTCTGGTAATTTTGAAAAGGTAGATTTAGGTTGTTAGAGGAAATGATATCTCTAAGCACCAAAGTGGAGCAAAATATAAGAAGATTGATGAAATACTCCTGTAATACTGTAGGAAATTCAGTTTTGTAATGAAAATTAGATAATTTTTCAGTTGACAGACACACGTTTTATTAGATAAATTTTAATGAAATTTGTACTGTTGGAGTCTTTACACAATCTTGAGTTGATATCAAGTTGAATTTTAGGTGTAGCTCTTCTTACAACAATTTTGATTCCTCATAAATTTGGTATGGCTTTGAAATAAGAGATAATTGTAGCGTAAGAGCACTCTCTGTCAACAGTTGAGAGTATACAAAATCCATTGATAACACTTTCGTCAAGGTCTCTGAACTAGAACATGAATAGGAGGGATTCCAATGGAATCCCTCATGGTCCTGCAGACAGCTGATTGCCATATGTACTTACTTGGTGCTTGTACAAACTCAGCAATTTTCTTCAGATCGTTTTCCCTTTACTGTATCATGTCTAACTCACACAAGTGCGACCGCGGCATACGTGATGCTGCGGCCCGCCCAGCCTATTGTAATAAGTTGATATGCAATCCAATGGAAGTTGTGTAACAAAACAAAATCTTGCATGTAGGGTATAGAAATTCTAATTTCCTTTATCATTTATGCATTCCATGGAATGCTGCCATGCATCTTAACGTTTGAATCCAACTGAACCTGAGATTATCTGATATGTGAGTTTAAATGTATATGAATATACAGGGATCATTTAAATGTTTATGAAATCTACCCTGCACAAGGAAAGATTCTTTTATTTTAACAGACATCTGAACCCACTGTTTACCCTCTAAACCAAATGATCCATAGCACAATTAAATGGAGTACATTTTGATAACGATGGAATTTCACCAATAATAGAACTCACAAGACATCTTTGACATTAAAAGATATGGAGATCAGAATAGTTTAGGGAAATCATCTTAGTGAGGAAAGATTGACCAAGAGGATATATGTGTCAGAGGTGGAGGGAATGAGGAGAAGTGGGAGACCAAATTGGAGGTGGAAAGATGGAGTGAAAAAGATTTTGAGTAATCGGGTCCTGAACATGCAGGAGGGTGAAAGGCGTGTAAGGAATAGAGTGAATTGGAACTATGTGGTATACCGGGGTCGATGTGCTGTCAGTGGATTGAATCAGGGCATGTGAAGCGTCTGGGGTAAACCAGGGAAAGTTCTGTGGGGCCTGGATATGGAAAGGGAGCTGTGGTTTCGGTGCATAATTACATGACAGCTAGAGACTGAGTGTGAACGAATGGGGCCTTTGTTATCTTTTCCTAGCACTACCTCGCACACATGAGGGGAGGAGGGGGATGTTATTCCATGTGTGGCGAGGTGGCGATTGGAATAAATAAAGGCAGACAGTATGAATTATGTACATGTGTATATATGTATATGTCTGTGTGTGTATATATATGTATACATTGAGATGTATAGGCATGTATATTTGCGTGTGTGGACATGTATGTATATACATGTGTATGTGGGTGGGTTGGGCCGTTCTTTTGTCTGTTTCCTTGCACTACCTCGCTAACGCAGGAGACAGCGACAAAGCAAAATTAATAAATAATATATATATATATATAGAGAGAGAGAGAGAGAGAGAGAGAATTTTACACTACTTATTTATTGACTAACCCTGCATTTCTCCCTCATAACTCAGCCACTAATAAGTTATTTAATATCAGAAGATTAGTTTTAAGGGTGAAAAGGAAAATGCCGTACTCCTAAATCACTCTTTGCAGTGGACTAAGTAATTCCCAAAGAGCAGAGGATTTACTAGATGATTAAGGATTTACTAGATGATTAATTTACTAGATGATTTCCTCTTATCCTCGGATGTCTTTGTGATGCTGCCCACTACCTGCTTAACCTTCTTGACAATATGTGCAGTGTGATTACCAGATCTTGTTGACTCACTGATATTAACAGTAATGTTTTTTTGCTATTGACATTGGCAATGATGAAGTCTGTTGTGATCTTTCTGCAGAATATTTTTATCATTGGGTATACCTACCTTTCCACACTCTTTAGTGTCATCCGAATACTTAACTATCTTTCCCACAATATCAATATCTGTAGTATATTTCTGATATATGTAGTCAGGGTAGGTCATGATACAGTACTTTTCATATTCACCCATTCTAACTTGGTACGCCATATTACTACACTGTGCTTTTTATATTTTAGTCATGCCCCAATCCAACCTGAGACTTTTGTGCCCATTCCGTAGGCATCAGTTTTCTTAATCAGTTGAACAATTGGAATATTTCCCCGACTTATGTATTCTGCTTGTATTTATTTCTATATTGATGTATTTGATTGTATTTTAGTGTTTAGGTGAGGCCCTAGGGGAGGTTAGTTGTGGTTTTCTTTGGTACTGTTGATTTCTAGAAGTGTTTGAGATAGGTTAGTATCATCCAGTAACAAATGGGCAAAAGATAGGAAGGAAAACTGAAAGCAAGCTCTAGAAATTTAACTTTCTCTGCTTGTTTCAACAGTCTTATTCAAAAGATGATTTTGTTGAAACTAGTTAAGATCGATTTTCTACCTTGTTTCCATTTTCCCATGTTATGTTTTACCCACTTGTTTCAATTACTTTTACATAACAGTTTTCTTGGTCATCATGCCCCTCCCTGCTATCTTATTTATCATTGTCTGATAAGAACAATTCTTCAGATCACATTTTTCCAGTCTAGATTGCTATTACAAGATGTAAGGAGTCCAGTGATGTTCAATTCTTCCAAATCTATGAGTCATTTCTGTGATGCTTCTAAAATGAAATTGCCAAGACCAGTAATATAGTGAATGAATATTAGAAAAACACTTGCAGAAGATGTTCATTCATCATCCTTTAGAATTGAATGAAATTTGGTTGTGGTGAGGGTTATGAAAAATAGTGAAATTTTGGGGTTATTTAATACATCATAGTTTCTCTTTGGAGACGTAAGCACACCTTTATTCTTCTGTTGTATTTGTTTTTGAAAGAAGAAATTTCTACTTTCCAGTTCAGTAATCCAGACATGCCTGGATATGTTGGGTTTGCTAATCTTCCAAATCAGATCCACCGTAAATCAGTCAAGAGAGGCTTTGAGTTTACTCTAATGGTTGTAGGTAAGTTAATCTCGTATGACACTAGCCTGATTATTTGACTTAGTATAAGAACCCAAATGACCACTTAAGTAGTGGCAGGTATGATAGTTTATATTTCAATTTAAAGTTGATAAGGTATGTTCCCAAAATTAATGCATGTTAACTTATGCTTTTTACACAAAGAATAACTGTACTCTGATTGTTGCAAGGAGTCTCAGCATTTTAAGGCTTAGACCGCTTGTATACTTCATAATGTTATTTGAGTGTGGAGTTTAGTTCTTCGTCTTGATAAACATGTACTACATGACTTTTTTATAAAGGAGACAAATTCCTCGAGGTTGTACTGAACTTCTGTTACCACTACATAACAGAATTTTTACACATAGTAGCATGGTAATAGGACATTAGATATGAAGTTCCTATTGGAAAGAGTGATCACGTAGTGTTTGATTTTGAATGCAGTAAACCCCTACCTATTCTAACACACTGACTAGGGGATGGATGGTTTGTTAGAAACCTAATTCTTTTACATCCCAAATGTCTCCAAGAAACAGTAATAAATGAAATATCAACAATTGTAATGGAAATCTACCAATTTCCTTCGAGGTTGGAGTTGTTCAGGAAGTAGCAAAGACTACTCTGAATCTCACACACATCATTACTACTCTTTATGACCTATAATCCCAGCCACTGGACATGGCCAGTATCCTGAGCAGTGCAGGAGCCTCATAAAAACAGTAGGGACTCCTGGGGCAGGAAATGGTGAGCAAGTATGAAAAAAATGTATATTTACCTACTTACCATCATACTTTTTTTCTTCTTATCATAGGTGTCCTTGTATTTATGTATTTTGTATATTGAATATAGTTACCCCAACACCAATTCCTATGAAACAGTCCTTTCATTATAAAGGCTTCTGCATTCCAGGGTTGCAATACTTCCAGTTGCAGGGAAGTGTAGACTCCTTTGGAATGAGAACACTATTCTCATTATTACTGACTTGCCAAAGATGACTTTTGACCTGAGGTGTAACCATGGGCATGTGATGTCCAGTGATACTTATATTTATGTATTCATATTTTATTTTATGTTTTTGCAAATAAACCTAGACCAGTTTCTCTAGATGAATCTTGGTGTTACTTAGGTCCTTTCACAAGGGTCCAGCTGCCCAAGGCTGTGCTTCTCCCAGTTGCAGGGAAATGTAGCCTCCTTAAAGTGAAAAGGTCTTTGAGAATAATGTATTTCCAATGCTACAGCTTTGCCAAAGGTGACTTTTCATTCAGTGTGACCTGGAGCAGATGGGATCTGGCAACACCTGCATTTATTTATGTATTTATACACACATGTATAGAGACATATTACTGGACTGTGCCTGGTTGGTTGAGGTTGCACCAAGGGTGAAATGTCACCTTTGGCAAGTCTTTATCATCATCAGGTGACAAAACAGAGTACAGTCCCAACACCCATCAAAGAACTTTTTTCTCTGAAGCAGTCCATCATGTTCCTGCTACTTATTGTAGCACAGCCTTTGGCTGCAGGGCCCCTGAAAAAGGGGTCCTGGGTAACACCTGGACACTTTCAGATAGGAGCCTGTGATAACACTAGGACTTGATTTGTATTAATTAATGAATTATTACCCGAGGACCATTTTCAAAGAAAGCATCTTAACTGTTACTCAGGATCGTTTTTGAAATGTTTTTTGCAGCCCAGGCCATTTTACTTACATTAGCAGGGAAACATAAACTCTAAAGTTTTTCAAGTGAGAAGTTAAGACTGGCTCCCATTGATACAGCCTGTCAAAAGGTATAACCCCATGTGGGTGAAGTCTAGTAACACCACCCAGTATGTACAGAGAGAGAGAGAATGTGTATGTATTAGTGCTTTCATATATTATAGTGAACTGTATTAAGAAGTTATATTTGAGATACTTGTCCTTCTTTTGTCTGAATAGGTGAGAGTGGATTGGGAAAATCCACACTTATCAACACACTCTTCCTCACTGATCTGTACCCCGACAGAATTGTGTCATCAGCTCAAGGTAAGTGTATTTTTCAATTATTGTTTATAGATTTTGAAGTTAGTTTGTCACTCATAATATCCTGTGTGCCCAGTGCCCTGAGGTGGCCATGATTAAGGCATGTTTTGCTGGTGTGATGCTGGTCACTTAGAGAAAATGAATGAGGAGACATAAGGTGGTGAAGTTTTCAGAAAAAAGTGTCAGGCAAATCATGAGTTGACTTGAAAAAACTAAATGAATTATCAATCTTATCTACCACTGAATCAAACACTTGTGGAGGAATGAAAGTTCCCCTTTGTAAACTGCACTTCTTATAGCTTTTTTGGAGCATGACTTACAAGTATATAGACATCCACTGCAACATATAGTTTTTGGTTTATATAAAAAACAGTTAGGCATAAAATATTCATGTCATCTTGTATTCATCTTTAATTGATTGTTGCAGTGAAAGGATTAAATGTAGTTGACCAGTTTGATTTGAGAACCAGTGTTTGAAATGAAAGGCATCATCTCATTTATTATCATTCCATTTACAACAAACAGAGAACATTGAGAAGACAGTGAAGATTGATGTATCAACAGTGGAGATCGAAGAACGAGGTGTGAAAGTTAGACTGACTGTAGTTGATACACCAGGGTATGGGGATGCTATTGACAACACAGATTGGTAAGTGACTCTGTAAATAAGTAAGCACTGATTGGTTTGAGTATGAACAAGCCGTAAAGATATCATTTTTTCTTCTGTAGCTGGAACCACTAAGTATTATTGAACATTGTGATCATATATGTTTTAGTTTTTGGATTTTTCACATTAAAGTTTCCTCACATTGAGCCAAAATCTGTGGGCATGGGAACAAAACACACTTAATTATTGCAGATCCAAAAACCACTATCCATAAACATTTTGCACGTTCAAAGCACCCCCAAAATTCTGAAAAGAGTGCATCAACCTTATATCCTTGGAGGATCCAGTTAGTGCCAGTCAAACTGATGTAAAAAAAAATTCATCCAGTCACGCCTTTAGATTACATCTTGGAAAACTTGATCTTCCCCTTCACTGTAACATCTTTTGTTATCATACATCATCTTATTGATTATAGAAATTAACAATAACATGACTTTTTTTCTGTATTTTCATTGAAGTGTGAGCATGGCTTCAGTATATGAAAACAAGGAGGTCAGAAGCTCAAAAACTTCTCTAATTTTCTGAATTTTTCCCATGTCATTTTCAAAGATATGATTTTTCTGTTTTTCAGTTTTAGGTTAGGGCTGAAATGTCCATGAATGTTTTCATGGAAATTTGACATTAGAGAAGAAGAATGTGACTGATCTACCCACTTGCTGTGATTTTTAGCTGTGTATTTTGAGTAGTATACTGAAAACTACTGGAGGGTGCAAACTCTAAAATGACTGTGCTTGTGCTTTGTAAATCTTTGAATTTGAAAGTTGTACAGTATATCACAACTATCTGACCACAGTAACAAAAACTAACATGTAGCACTACATTGCTCAGCTGGAACAATGGCTCACCCCCCACAGAAATTGTCAGTCAGTCTTTTAATCCAAGACGATCACAAATTCAGCTCACACACTCTTGTCAGCTTGAATGGACTGTCATTCATGCTGAACAAATTACCAACCATTTAAGGCAACACATACACCATACACAGCATTCAGTCTCCACACCAGTAGTGTCTGTACAAAAGCAACACACAAGCTGAATGCCCTCAAAAAACACACTGGCACTAGATTTGGACAAAAAATAATCCCTGAACATCTACAAACAGTTCATCCACTCCACTTTAAACAATGCCTCACCTTTCAAAAACAAATAAACAAGGATGCAAACAACACAAAATAGTACAAGAGGTGATTTATCTCTTACAGTGGAACCTCATGGTTTTGACTATTGGGAACATGAGCTGTATGCCTGATAGATTTAGAAAATTTATTTTCTGATAGATTTAGAAAAATTTATTTTGTGTCCTAAGCATTGTAAGGGGATGATCACTGGCATTTAAAAGATTTCTTAGTTCAGAATAGTAAATATAAGCATATTTTGAAAATGCCATCATTTCATGTAAGCTTGTCAAGTAGCCATAGCTTATCTTGCACTAATGCAAGACTTAAATAAGACTCACCAGCCTTTCAAAATTTTGCAATTAAAGAATATTTCTTAGTTTACATACCTTTCACCAATGATAATATCATAAATTATTATTGTAAGTGCATGATGTGTATTTGAGAGGGATTTGTGGAGGAGGGTATCTGTGGAAATAGACTGATGCATGGAAGCTGTGCATGACCTTTTCCTGTTATGTAAGAGTCAGAAATACTGCAGGATGATGTTAATTTTACTTACAAGATGCAGATGTTCATTTTTGAAAAGGAATTTTGATTTAATTTTTTAATCCTTATTTTCAGCTTTCAATCAATCATACAGTACATAAATGATCAGTTTGAACGGTATCTCCAAGATGAATCAGGTTTAAATCGTCGCCACATTGTTGATAACCGGGTCCATTGTTGCTTCTACTTCATCAACCCTGCCGGTCATGGGTATGTTTTGGAACTCCTTTTTTACTACAGTTATAGAAGTACAGTGTTCTTTGTATGATAGGTAGGCACCATACAGATATAAGTCTAGTGTGGAATGAGTTTAAGAATTTTTTTCTTTATATACTTGCTCATCATTTCCCACATGAGCGAGGTAGCTTCAAGAACAGATGACAGAGCCTTAAAGGGAAAAAAATCAATATGACCTCAAAATCTTACAAGAAAATATATATTCCAGTGAATAATATTTGTGTTGAAGGGAAATATGAAGATGTAATTCTGTTGAAGGGAGATCTTAGATTAAGACAGATATCAGACAGGAAAAAAATCATTAAATGTAACCAAGAGTATGATTTTATAGCATATGTAATGGTATTAGTACTAGCTTACTCTTTCACTGCTACAGTCAACTAAAATTGATCAAACATTTTGAATCATTAAATGCAGAAATCAACTGTAGACCATAGTGGCTA
This sequence comes from Panulirus ornatus, assembly GCF_036320965.1. NCBI lineage: Eukaryota > Metazoa > Arthropoda > Malacostraca > Decapoda > Palinuridae > Panulirus > Panulirus ornatus. The sequence goes on from NC_092291.1 coordinate 11,568,023, forward strand.
AAAAAAAATTTCCTTTAGTGCTGCAATTGACAGCCTTTTCCTTGCTTGCTGAAAGTTCACTTTTTCAGACTTTAAGTGAATGGCATACTGGCCAACATTGTACTAATTATTCTGTTCGCCTGATCAAAAGAATCAGTATGAAATACTTGAATCAGTGATTCAGATGTAGTACACTTAAAGAAATATGTAACATAAAAGTCTTAATTTTTGAGGTATGAAGAACTTATAAATTTCATCACATTTTAACTTACGCCAGGAAACTTTGGCCTAGGAGTGCCATTGATTAAGATGGATATTTAAGAAACATGGTATGAAAAGAGTGATTAGATTAAGAAAAGATTATACAATAGATATAAAGGATGATATAGTATTCTGATATAGTTTTTGCCATGTGAAAGAACACATGAAATATTTAAGAATACATAGAATATTTCAGTATAAAGTTTGTTAAGTGAGAGTACATTTTCAGGTTGAAAAAAGTTAACATTTTAAAAGACAGTGAGTATGTGTAAATGGGAAGTGCTGTGCATGTTCTGTAGGAACTTTAGCATGGAATATCTTTTTGTTGTGGAGAATGGCATATTGTGTATAAGTAGATGTATAAACATCATATTTTACATGAAAGTGAAAATCTCTCTAATTATCATAAATCTTTATACCATCAGATTGAAGCCATTAGATATTCAGTTTATGAAGCAGCTGCACAACAAGGTGAACATTGTTCCTGTTCTTGCCAAGGCTGACACACTTACAAAGAATGAAGTAACAAAGCTCAAACGAAAGGTGAGTTCAGTTACGAGATTCTTGAAGAAAATTAAATCTCTTCCACACAGGTTATGGTGATGAGATACCTTTAAACAGCAGGCATGATCCAGATATTCCATCATGTGTGAAAAAATTATACATTTATGAAATATTTTAGCATTACAGTAACAATTACAGGAAAATTAGAATGTATCAATGTATCATTACCTATTCATTGTCAAATAAGCACCCAGAGGGTCCTCGAAGGGTTGTGATTGATCTGTTTGACAGCTCATGATAACAGGAAGATGTTAAAGTGACATTTCTTTCCATTGAGTTTTTCCTTCTTTCTTTCTTTCTTTCTTTTTTAAATTCTACTCTTATATCCTACACAGACATAGTTTTTTTGGTAAATAACATTAATATACTTAGAAAAATTTCACCTTTCACACTATTTGTTAGTGTGAGGGAGATTGGTTGGCAAGTTTAGGGTGATTATTGAAATACAAGCAGACCCCAACTTAGGGTTCCATTCTAGAAAAAAAAAATTATAGAATATAAAGGATTAGTGGAAGTGAGTCACAGGGTGGGTGAGGGGGCAAAGGTTCTGGGAGCATTGAATAATGTGTGGAAGGCAAGAACATTATCTCGGAAAGCAAAAGTGGGTATGTTTGAAGGAATAATGGTTCCAACAATGTTATATGGTTGCGAGGCGTGGGCTGTGGATAGGGTTGTGCGGAGGAGGGTGGATGTGTTGGAAATGAGATGATTGAGGACAATATGTGGTGTGAGGTGGTTTGATCGAGTAAATTATGAAAGGGTAAGAGAGATGTGTGGTAATGAAAAGAGTGTGGTTGAGAGAGCAGAAGAGGGTGTATTGAAATGGTTTGGTCACATGGAGAGAATGAGTGAGGACAGATTGACCAAGAGAATAAATGTGTCAGAGGTGGAGGGAATGAGGAAAAGTGGGAGACCAACTTGGAGGTGGAAGGATGGAGTGAAAAAGATTTTAAGGGATCGGGGCCTGAACATGCAGGAGGGTGAAAGGCGTGCAAAGAATAGAGTGAATTGGAATGATGTGGTATACTGGGGTCAATGTGCTGTCAGTGGATTGAACCAGGGCATGTGAAGTGTCTGGGGTAAACCATGAAAGAATTCCTTCTCACCAGGAAGGCCCTCCATATGGCTCCCATCAACAGTCTAGTTGTTTAAGTTGCAATTTCTTGTTTGTCCAACATTCTTAGGTCTGTCTTGGCTCAGAAAAGTATTTTGATGTAAAACCAATTTTCTTATTTATGTCTTATTGAACTTTGTGATTGTCAGGTACTTGATGAAATTGAGGAGAATGGGATCCATATCTATCCTCTGCCAGACTGTGACACAGATGAGGAAGAGGACTATAAAGAACAGGTAATTACTGGCAATTTTATTTTTTTTCACCTGCTTTCCTTTTTCCATCCTACCAAGGTGGGGTTCAGGAACAGACAGTAGAGCCCTGCCCTTTTTGCTGCAAGCAAATTGTTGTACAGTTCAAATTATTATACAAGAGTCCCTTGTGTCAATTTAGAGTGTAACCTTTCCAGTGTGTTAGTGGATTATGAGTCAGATGATGCAAAATCTCAAGTAGATTACAGAAAGTTTGGTATGACATTGGTAACTTTTAAGCCAATTGTGGGTTTAATGGTCTTAGTCATTGGTTACTATTCATATGGTCCTGTGCCACGTGCAGCCCTCAGGCGCACAGTGAATACCACTGTGTTAAGGGATTCATACCACTGGGGGTGTCAGGTGGCTCTTTTAGGCTCTTGTATTACCACCTTGATGAGAAAGTTATTCATTCTTCAAAATTCCATATTTTTTAATATTTAAAAAGAAAATAGATCTAACATGGTCATTGTACATCCGTAAGATTAGTAACGTTACTCTCATTTTAGCTGGTTTCTTTGTATAATGTAAACTTATGTACAATGTGAGGAAAAAAAATTACACAGTATTCAATGCCCCTCATCATTCCTCCATATCCTCCATTTGCACCCAAAATTGAGACATTAGGTCGGAGTCAGATTCATCAAAGAATTAAATTGATGCATACTTTTATTTGTTCAACATATGGATGAAACTTGCACCCCTGGGATAGAACCCCATTGGACAGATCAACAGTTTGATTCATTTTATATGCAGAAATAATATGTATTTTGTGAAGCATAGATTAGTGATATTGAAAAAGAATTTTGACTCTTTTAGGTTCGACAGTTGAAAGAGGCAGTACCATTTGCAGTTGTAGGATCCACAACAGTTTTAGATGTTGGTGGCAAGAAAGTAAGAGGAAGACAGTATCCTTGGGGTGTCATTGAGGTTGAAAATCCTAGTCATTGTGACTTCATTAAACTTAGATGCCTTCTTGGGTAAGTAGAAATGTTGTTTAGGTTTTTACCCATCCACTATTGTCTTTATGTTGTATGAATACACATGTGCACATCTATACAAATGTTTTATGTAGGTTTCATTTTACTAACAAAACTTGAGATCACACAGAACCCAAGATTTTGAGATATGAAGCCCAAGTAACAAGTGTTTTAAGATATAAAGCACATATTAAAGTGCTGTACTATATTTTCAACTGTACTGCAGTATCTCTAGCACAAACTTTGCCTTGCATTACTATGCATACTTCAAGGAGGAGTAGCCTAAACCATATGTGATTCTTGATATAGGAAAAAGCTTATAAGTGGTATGCTAAAGAATGAACAGTCAAGAATATTTGGTTTTGACAAATTTACTTACAGTATTATATGCACTTGAATGGAGTTACTGGTCTGTGGCCATTATCTGATTATATGTTGACTGACAGATATACAAGGGGGAGGTTTTTGGATTGAGTATGTTAAAAAATGCAATTGGTATCCACATAAGAAAAGTTATCATTTATATGATAATTTATGGATTACTTTCAACCAAACCCAAGCACTTTGAGTCGATATCCCTTTTGTCATCAGTTCATGGGAGACTTCTTTAAGAAATCAGCACCTTTTGCCTTGAAGTCTCTTAGTCCTTTGGAAATCAGAGTTTTTAAAGGGAAACTAGAGATCTAATGATATATGGAGCACATTTTAGTGAGGATCATGGAGTAAGAAACTCGTCAAACAAGCTCAACCTGTAATTTACATTACCACTACCGTAGCCTTTCTCAGGAACATGACTTTGAAGGAAATCAATAGAAGAGGTCTTTGATGGATGATTATTTAGTCTAGACATTGTGGATCTACCCTGCTTGGTATGGGATTTCTCCTTGAGGATGGTCAGTTTTTGGTGTGCTTCTGAATCACCTTTGCAAGATGTTTGCTTTCACTTTTAGGTATTTTCTTCTCACCTGAGATGTTCTGTTCTCTAAGCTCTCCTCCTTCATGCTGGTATACTGTTATTTGTTCATGGAACAAACCAGGAAAGGAGAGAAATGTAGGTTTTGAAGTTTGAAAGACATTTTCCTTCCAAGTTGGTGTTCTAAGAACAGTTTCCCAGTTATCTTACTCTGCTCAGCCTTCTCTTCTCTCTTTTTGGTAAATTTTCCTTTTTCCCAGTGGTAACCACAGTATGGTTGATGCATATGATTTGTGAATTCAAGAGCTGCTGATTGGATCAGTCCTTAGGAGTGAGATGGTCATGAACATTATCAATAAGTTTGACTCTCATTGGTCGAAGAAGGGCTTGAAATGAGATTTGCCTGTAACGTGGTTTGATGTTTAGAGACAGTTGGGGAAAGTTAGTGCATCCCTGCTAGATGAATGAGGTGTTAATAGATCCAAGCCCCCTAAATATCCAGGAGATATATCATTTCTTGTACACCACCTCAGATAGAAAATTTTCTCACAGAACAAAATCTTTGTTCTTACTTTCAAGTATATGTTATGTTATTTCCCACAATCAAAGCAAGGTTACTCAGTATCCCTCCCATCTTCTTCATTTTTACTCTAGTCTCTACACCTTCAAATGTCAAAGTTCCAGAGCAACACCTCAAGCATGTACTGCAAAATGAAGTGACCCTGAGCAAGTACATGGAATAGTGAGGAAACATCATGAAGTAAAAAAGGTTACAGAAGGATAGAATCGTGGAAAAAAATAAATGATAGACGAAAGCAAATTAGAGATGTGTTAGAATGTTGATCATTTTTCAAAACATTTTTTGCTCCTTAGCATTTTTCATTATTATTGTTGCACTATTAGAGCTTGAAAGATTTTATTTGAATTTCTCTCCATAGAACCCATATGCAGGACCTGACAGAGGTTACACAAGATGTGCATTATGAAAACTACCGATCAGAGAGGTTGGCCAAGGGTGGTGGTTCTCCTCTTGCTGCTGCTGCTAGTGCTGCTACTGTCAACAGTAATTCTCATTCTAATGCAAACTCAGTATCATCTAAAAAGCTGATGTAAGTTTTCCCTCATCTTATGTGTGTGCTGTATATCTTTTTCTTTGACAGAATGGGGTAATGTATGCAGATCCTCCTTTAATTGCCGCATTGTTTGCGTATCTGTACACCCCTCTCTCTTTATGTATGTGTATAAAACTCCTTCATGTTGTCATTCCACCTTTTGCTGTATCTCTCATGTAAGCCTTTTCCATGTTATCTCTTTTAGATACTTCTAGTTCTTTTTGCCCTCATATTTTAAAGATATCCATGCCATCATAGCATTTCATTTCATATAATTTTCCTCAAGCACTCTCACTATGCATGTGGCCATGTGGGAGAAAAGACTCAGAATGTATGGTATATGTGGTTAGGACTCTGCCAAACAGGTGTATGCTGTACTTGTTTATGAGTAGAATGGTTAAAGAAAGAAAGTAGGGGATGATTCTTCTCTTCCTATCTTTTTTAAGGATATTTGATAATTTGAAAAGTTTCATTGTTTATTTACTCAGTTGTTGTTTAATGATACCATCAGAGTCATATCAGTGGACAAGGAATGTGCTCCCATCATTGTGCTTTAGAGTTATAGATGTTGGTGCTGCCAAGTAAAAAACATCCCTTCTTAACTCAGTTTATTTAACTGATTTAATGCCGATCCATTGTTTGTACATTACAAATGAAAGATATGCTTTTCATTCTCTCTTATGTGTGAATTTCAAAGATTTACAGGTTACTGCTAATTTTGTTAATAAGAGTGCCTTCTTTTCAGTAATTCTACTCCAGTTGTTGGACAGGAGAAGGACCGTATGGCCATAGAATTAGAAGAAAAGGAAGCACAAATTCGTAAGATGCAAGAAATGATGGCCAAGATGCAAGCTCAACTTCAAGACAAAAAATAATTCATATGTAATATAGAAATGGATAGTTATAATAAAAGCAAGTACTTAGCATAACACAAGTTTCTCAGAATAATGGCAGGTACTTACTCCATGCGAGGTAAACTAACTGAATTGGCTAAGAAAAGAATCCTATTGAGTTGCTGTTTAAAAGTGTATAGAATAAATTTAATTAAATCATTTATTGATGTCTTATGAACCTTTTATTGTATGCAGTTGAATGCTGTGTTTTTATTGAAGACTATGTTGTATTTGAATATGAACAGTTTTATGCATAATACTGATGGAAACACTTCTGGTACAATGATAAAATTCTGATATGTACCTTTTACAAATTTTCATTTGGTAATGATGAATTATTTGTCACTGTATTTTGTAAATGATACTGTGCTTGAGGATGGTTATCTTGAATATCAGGGATCATAAATATTAATATCGTATCAAGTATGCACTAAATAGTCACTGGGATAGTAATATGCTTGAAATTCAGGGATTTGGTACTGTGATTGTCTTGATAAGCTCATATGAAATAGTCATTGGGATGATAATCTGATAATATGGCAAACATGCCATATCCCTAAAGGTCAAGTATGCTGGTGGTAGGTTTCATGACAGGTTGATTAATTTCTTGTCTCATTTGTTGGAAGAGGTGATTTTTTCTCCTGTTCCAGCATTTTTTTGGCATTTTGCTCATCATCATAGATATAAAGGATAAGAAATATTCCTTTGAATTTAAGTGTCAATTAGTTTATTATCTTCAGAGTTAGTGAATATCCAGTAATCTATTACCAGTTTACTACAATAATTGCTCTTGTATCATGTGGTACTTCCATGAATATTGTGGCTGAATGGTAAGAGGATTAGATTGTTGAGCTTTGATCATGGTTGTAAGTCATACTCTTCCTGCATTCTTAGGTATTCACTTCTATTTCTGATAGGCGCCTGGTAAATAGGACTTTTATAGTGAATGTGTTAGACATAAATGTCATCCACTTTATTCCCTTACATACCTTAAGCTAAGAAACTGATTGTGTTCTAACCATGTCAGCTACTAGTAGTGCCATACCACTGGTACAGAGAAAACAGTTATAGAATGTGCATATTCAGACAACTTTTATATTTTTGTTACTCCTTTTTGGTCATTTAGATAGGTCCCCTAGGGATTCTTTTTTTTTCAGTGGTAAAATTTTTTTCAGTATTATTTTGTATGATGCTTGTGGAAGTCTCATCATGATGATGTAGCCTTTTTTTCCACTGCTGTTTTTTGATTTGTTTTGTTTTTCAGCCACAGTCACCTGCACCATACTCGATAGTTTGTCTGTCATACTTTCTTGCATCCCACAGTATCCTTTGGAAGCTTATTTTTTATGTCTGCATTGTGTTATTTCTACTTAATTCTTACATTGTGTTTCCATGTTCTGCTTTTATGTTCTTTCCTTGTTGATGCTTGTTTAGGTACCCTTTTATCATATAGTTATTTTCAGCACAAGCAAGTGGCATATATTTCATCAAGTCTCCATGTAGAATTTATCAGCAGGTATGTCTTGTGTTTTTGGATCATAGCAATTAAAGATGTAGTGTTTATAAGTGGAAATGCATATTTTCAGTTTTCCCAAAACTACCTTGCTATGAAGTGGAATGAATGAATGGAAATGTGAAACAAATCTATAGTTGATAATCTGTGCGACATGGAAACTTGGGTAAAAGATACTTTACGTTTCCAGATAAGGTGGCATTTTTTTTTTATGTAAATAACAAATATGAAAATATACACCTGCATTATCTATTTTGAAGGTAGAATTCACTCGTGTAACACCTCAGTTCATCAGAATCCAGAATGATGATACAACATGGTATGAAAGTGCCTATGACAGAAAAAAAAAAGACATTTGTGGCTGAATTATATCTGTGCTCTCAGGAAAATAAGAGAAATTCAAGGACTCAACATCTTACTTGATTTGATGAGTAGGTTGATTAAAAAAAGTTGTAGTTATCATTGCTACTTTGACGTTAGTTTGTTTCCATTTAGAAGGTTGTAGATCCTTAATATTGGAGATCTTCCTGAATAGCCATTTCCCACCAAAGTATGTTATTAATTAGTTTTTAGGATAAGAGTGCATGTAATAACTTAATTGTAATGCCTTAGGATACTGACTGTTTAGGGACACTTTATCAGTTACGATCTAGTCTTCCAGGTTTAGCTATCATCTCAAACGAAATAACAACAGGGTTCGTATGGGTGTACAGAAGTCTCAGTTTTTCATAATTAGATATTCACACTTAATGAGCTTGAAAAATGGTCTTAGAATTGTTTTGCATTCTGAAATTAGGCCTTGAGGCTTGAGAATAATTGTGAGAGTCCAAAAGATAAGTGTTCTCAAGAGCTTCTCTTTTCCCCCGAGGCTTTTTTCTAATTGATTATATGTATTCAGATTAAATATTGTGGTTGTAGAATTATGTAGTTCTTTAGAATTGATAATGGTCAGGTTCTGTATGTAAGTTAACAACCTTTTTTGAAGAAGTGGGTGTGAAATATCTTATTACTGGGTCTTAAGAATGTGTAAACAAGGTCAGAATTTTGACCTTGCAATAAGTGTACGAACCCTGTAACAAGGAAGGCTGTTCATCAATCAAAATAGATGCTTGTCAGATTTACACTGGATGTAATGACTTGAAGTTTAGGTTATTCAAAACATTTGATTAAATCTCATTACAGAGAGATTCTTAGTACATATTGTGTTTTTTATTAGTTACAGTTACTTAACGAGTTTGATTTATTTGCTGAGCTGAGATTATTTTATGTATATATATTTTTTCTTTCTTTCTTTTTCATACTATTCGTCATCTTCCGCTATAGTGAGATAGCGTTAAGAACAGAGGACTGAGCCTTTGAGGGAATATCCTTACTTGCCTCCTTCTCTGGTCCTTCTTTTGGAAAATAAGAAGTGAGAGGGGAGGATTTTCAACCCCCCGCTCCTTCCCCTTTTAGTCACCTTCTGCAACACGCAGGGAATACGTGGGAAGTATTCTTTCTTCTCTATCCCCAGGGATAACACACACACACACATATATACATACATACATACATACATACTTACTTGCCCTGTTGCCCCAGGAGTCCCTTCTATGTTTATGAAGCTCCTCAAGCATAATACCCCTGTCATATATTATCAGAATTTTTGCTGATCATCTGGTGTGTCATTATTTGAAGATATAGGTACTTTTTGTACTTGTCATTGTTAAAAAAGGGTATACACTTGCTGCTAAGAAACTAGGTAGCCAAAAAAATCTCATAATATCCTTTTGCTTTCTTGCCCATAATATGGATCAATCTTTTGAGATACTGACCAGTTAACCTCGCTCTTTCACTCAAGTTATAAGATTTTTTTTTTTTTTGTAGAACTATAGTTGCAGTGATATTGATATGCCTACATAAGCTGAGTGTGCCTTATTAGAAACAGAATAATAGAGTTTGTTGATATATTTTAGGGAAATAAAATATGTACTTCACCTGTTTATTCATGTCTACCACTAACTGACATCTTGATGGTAAACCAGCCTTTGAAACAGCTGATTAATGATTAGCTCCTTTCAAACCTCTTCTCTCTAAAGTTCATCAACACTTTACCTAAAATATATTCTTTTTCCTTGGTCTTAATGTTGTACAGGTCTGAAAGATTTACAGTACAACCATTATCTAATAACAGTGAGGCAGTTTTATCCAATAAGCAAACAATACTCAGTATTATTGGCTTGTTATCAGCACAGCTTGTTGTCATGTTTGATGCCATCACTGTCTTTCAGCAAGGTGTAAATGAAATCTAATAGATCTTTTCTTATCACATCTCGGGGCCTATGTTTTCTAGCATTGTACAGAAACTTGCATTCTGACCTTATTTCGGAAGTTTCATGGAGTAAGTGATTCTGTCATGAAGTGTTCAGCTGAGTGCACTCTGTTTATTCGTCTTGTGTTGCACCAGTTGTGTGTTTCATCTTCTAAACCTTGTGAGATATTACAGTGAAATAGGATGCATGTATAGTCGAGGTTTGCACCCAGAGACAGGACTCTTAGATATAGATGAAGATTAATCTTGTCAAATATGTGAAGGGGAAAGTGGCCTGTGCCTTTTTATGCTGCATATATTTTGCTTTTACTCCCTGAAAATCCATTAAAGAGAGAAAGTCCAAGTTCAGCAGTGTAAAAGATCTCAATCTTATATCTTCTTTGGTTGACCTTTAGTTGTCAGTTGGTGTGAAATTTGTATGAACTTTTGAAGATAATCTCTAACAAGATGCTTAGAAAATATACTGTTTCATGTGGCATCTGATATTTATACATGAAGATTAACCTATTTGGGTGATACTGTTACAACTTCATTGTATTCCAATGTACCTGTGTGACTAAATTGGATGATAAGTTTTCAGAGAAGATCTAGGATTTATTATGAAATCATAGATTGCCCAATCTTTGATCATTTTTTGAGATCTTGAAAGTTAGAAAGGAGAGCAAGTTACTGTAGTGATTTCACTTCGTGATAAACCAAGTCGTAGCACTAGGTTTATTGTTTAACATATTGACCATCTCAAGATAGTGAGTCCTGCATGAAGCACTTTTGCCATTGTTCACAAGTGTTTAATGTAATTATACAAAATATGAAAATGACACTTTGGAATATGATATTCACCACATTCCAGTGATACAATCCAGTCTGTATATTTTCAGCTTATGTATAGTATTTGTGAATATTTTTTAATCGTCTTTTGATATTTTATATTCAGTGTCTTGTGACCTCCATTTCCATTTTATGTATCTTGTCACACATCTCATTGTTTTGAGCTAGTGCCAATAATTTTCTGCTCACATATGTAATTCAAAGGTATGCAATAAAGCTAGTACTTTATCTTTTTTTTTCTTCACTGCTAATACCTGTCATGACTTAAGTCTAACTTCCTCTGACCTAAACATTTGCAAATGTCGTAGTATCTTTTTAGTTTATTTGTTCAGAGTAGAGGAAGAACTGTTCTACTACCCATGGCATCCACTTCTATATCCATTTGTGTACACATGGGCATACACATCTTGGTTGAGTTGTATATCTGAGTTCAGTTTTCAGTCACAATTTGATGTAAAGTCATGTAACTTTGTACGCAGATGCATAATGATGAATTTTTCAGAGGCAGTGTTCATAATCAGAGATCTCTTATGTTTTCAACTAAAGGTCCACTTATTCCTTTGAAGTTACATTCATTATTAAGCAAACAGGAGCTTGCCAGAACAACATTCAGGAAGTGTATATGTGGTTAGTTCTCAAGATGTTCATTTTTCAGTTTGCCTCCTCAGTGAAGAGATAGAACTATTCTGCTACCCTGGGTGTGTGTGCATATGTGCATTTACCCCTCTTTGATATCAGAGTTTGAGTTCTCAGTCACTATTTGACAAATTCATGTAACATCACAAGCAGGTACGTATTGAATAGTGCTTCAGTATCCCACCAAAACTAGAATGCTTGGACATAAATGTACCTGTGTGAATGATATCCATGTTGTTTATATACAAGTGTCTCATGAATTTCCTAATGAACTGCTCAAGTGACATGATTCTGACCATTCTACTGAGTGGCTTTTAATGATATAATAAACCTGGCATGAAGGCTAGATAGTATTGAAGGAATTATATGTGTACCCCCATGTCAATTTGCAGACCACCTTAGGTCAAGCCACTCCTGATCATAAGTGTTGTAATCAGATTAGTATGTATCTCATCACTTCAGACATAGATAGCTAAGATTGGATTGTAAATGAGGCTATGATGATTATTTCCAATTAAGCCTCAGCAACATCATATCCCTCCCCACTCACTTTCCTTATTTTGCATGTTCAGCATGTGAAAATGAATTTCCTGCATTTATCAGAGCACTTCTTACTTTTTACCTCCCACACTAAACTAATCCATTGCTTGAGACCAAAGTTGCCATTCATACAAAATACACAAAAAGTTGCCATTACATTTGATCCCCAATCACATCATCCAATATATTCCTTGCCCTAATGAAATATCTCACCACATCAAACAGTCCACGTAGTGGTCTACATCTCTTCCTTGTACATTCTTCTGTAATACAATATAACCTCTTGATCTGCCAATTATCATTCATGTGTTCTGGATGACATACCATCTTAAAAAGACTCATCCATGCACCTTTCCAATAACGACATAACCTTATAACAATATTCCATCCATCCTTCGAGTTCCAACTACATTACGCAAATCAAGTACTGTAATTGCAGTGAATTTCGAATCAGTACCCAGTAATTAAACAGGATAAAAAAAGCCTTCCCCTCTTGCACAACTGCTGACAGAAACAAATAACAGTGATGATATCTAATTGTTGGATTATGGAAGAGAAAGACATGAATATATGATTTTTTATTGGCAAAATTCCAGATGCCTTTGATTTCACTGTGTAATCAGGAGTAGTTGAAGATACCTGTAGGAGGTTGGATTGTAATTGATCCAATGTGATTTTTGTGGAAGTTTGAAATGTCAGGGCCTGTTGCATGGTAGTTTTGATTACTTAGGGGTAGAGTAGGTCAACTGTTGTGTCAGGATAGAGCTCTATTTTGGCTTTTCATACCAATTATACATCATGGCAGAACATACAAACATGTGAGCAGCATTAATTAGTTCATTTGGATGATTTGTGATCAGTAATTGCATACTACATATTCTCCTAGGTGACAGGAATGCCCTTTAAAGGCTATATCGCTTTGGCCCCTATCCTGTTGCGCAAAATATACATTTTTCCGGAGCAGTGGTGAAAGTTTTCAAGATGTATGAATGTTATTTTGTGTAGTAAAATGTTTCCCTCTAGCGAAAATTTAAAGCGAGATAGACACGAGTAGAGGAGGTGCGCAGCATTTTCCTTTTATCCTGGTTCTTGTTTACCTTGAACCACTTCGTTTGCTCTTAATTAACACAAATAGTCAAGATAATATGAATACATTAAGTGTGCAGCATCTTATTTAAACCCGTCTTTTAGTTACCATGAGCCGCCTTGGCACTTGCATATATCTAATGGGTTCATCTGGTAAGTTTTCGGAATTATTGACATAGTTATATGCATTAAACTAACTTTATTGCATTTGTAACTCTTAGATTATTTACATCTCTCAAAGTTGTTGAGTAGTGATAAGCTGGCTGAAGCCGGAGATATCGGCTTATCAGAATTGAATGTATAACTTTTTCTCCTTATCAGTTACCACGTACTGATATTTGTCGTCTCCATCATGTCTTTAGAATCATCGTGCAATCGTACTACGTTTTGTGTAGTTAGACTGCTCTTTCTATTTATCTCGTTGTGTTAGTGTAGTAGCCATTTACCGTGATAATCACAGATTATCTGCATTTGAGATTAACCGAGAGAAAGAGGCAAGTCGATAACGTTCATACGCAGGATGACCGTCATATGTGACGTCATTAAGTGTGACGTAGTTCCCAAAACAGACCGATTGCGCGGGAAAACGAACGCTCCAAAGAATCAATAATTTGAAGTGGACTTTGAATTCAAGAAATGTTGAAAGTCGCCGTTTCCGACTCGTTAATTCGTGGGAATTTTGAAAACTATTGATTATTGTCTGAAAATTACGTGGATGAAAGAAAAGTAAGTGAAATCAGAGTAACTCCTGAGGCTGTATATCCAGGAGAACTGATGGGCCGAGTGATGTTTACAAATTTACGTCTGTTGTATGGATCTGTCTTTCCAGTTTAATGATGTTGAAGGCAAGTACCACGATACAGAACGAAACCCTTAAAGCACCTCTCATCAAATTGAGGCTGCTGATATCCGGCGACCTTTCAGAAGTCTTGAAAAGTCCAGTAAAGTGTATTGTATAATGGTGGAGCTGTCAGTGGGGGTGAGTTGTCTGGTGGTCAGCTCCATGTACCGGATGTGCTCCAAGATATCTCATGAATACACCTTCCTGAAGGACTATGGTTCTAGGTGAAGTGTTATGGTATTTGATATGGATATGCTCTCGACCACAGCTATTGTTAAGGTTAATAAGAGTTGTTATTGCTACTCTGAATTCAACTTAGTTATAGGGGAACTGCTGCAGGGTTTATAAGAGAGTTAAACAGATTTATAGACACAAACTGCATTTCAAAAAATATAGACATATGTGTAGGTAAAAAATTGCATCATCTTGAGCAAATGTTTCTCACATGTAATTTTGAAGCTATTTTGTTTTGGTAGTTATAGTTTTGGAATCTGCATGTTTCAAGTTTGTCTCGGCAGTTTATCATACTGATTGCCATTGGTAGAAAGTTTATGATCTTTCCAAATTTAGGGAGACTGGAAAGAAGCCTTCGTTAACGGGAACATAACCCAATCTTAGCAGGTTAACTGAAAAGAAACTTGAGTTACCCTTTACCCTTCATCTTTGGCAGCATAATGTGGCATTACTTAATTACAAATTCTTAACAACCTGTCTTTGATTATTTCATTGATAACATGGGTAAAGTTACAGTTTTCATCACCCAGAAATATGTAAATCATTAATAGATAATGAACTTTGCTTGCACCAGTATTGTATCACCAGCTGATACAATTCCAGCTGAAAGAAATTAATGAAAATCATGAACAGTATAGGACCAGCCCTTAGAAATAACTTTCCAATTAAAGTTGAAAGTGAATGTATTACCTGTGAGTATTGTGACAGCCACAAATGTATAGACTGTCTAAGTATGAGCTACTTGGTTCATAAAGAAATATGTAATCATGCAGACATACCATGGTTCTGCAATTTGCTCATCAACAGTCTTGGGGAATTGTGGAACAAATAAAAACTATTGAAGGTAGGCACATTAACAGTTGAGGGACAGCGATTTTATTATCTTTAAAATAAGAGTGATACATGTACAGTTTGCAGTGATAGTTTACATGTAGAATAAAATGAGAGCGGCATATCATAATTGGGACATTTTTTAATCATAATATTCAAGGTGATAGTGGTGAGGATTATGTTCAGGGAAAATCCGAACTTTGTAATGAAAACATTTGATGTAATATAAATATCAACAGAATCTTTGACCTTGATTGAGTCAGTTTAACTAGGCATTGAAATTAGCTTTGGATTTTGAATTGTTTTAAGTTATGGTAGCTTAGTGTTAAGAGATTTCAACATTTTATTCTTTGATGTAAAATTGGGTAATATCAGGAAGATTTAGGGTTAATTAATGTAAAATTAGGGTAAACACTTGCAGAAAATCAACAGAACCTGCGAAAGTCAAGCGAACCTTCCCTTGTCGTATCACTACATACCAAAATGTACTGATGTACATTAGAGTACAAGAGAATTGCAATAGTGTCAGGAAATTGCATATGTAATGTTGAAGGAGATTTGGTTAACTAATGAAATATATGTTTACATAAGCAGTTTATCGTATTTATGCACTTGTTATGCATTTGTATAATATTGTTTCATCTACATTCTGCCAGTGTGACATTTTGGTCCATCCAGATTCAACAGGGGTACAGCATTATGTGCCTTTCACCATCACACAAATGTGATGCTGTTATGTTTTAATTATATTTTACTATCATTTTTTCCTATAGGTAAGGTGTTAAGGTTCTTATGATTGCTGTAGAACTATCTAAAGAGGTGTGTATGTGCTTTCAGCACAGTCAGCACATGAAAGTCTCAAAGTACACACAAAAGAAAAACAAAATGTTGCTATACTTAGGTCACTTGCTTGCTCTGGTATTGTCAAATGCAGTTTTGAGTATGCACATTTAAGATGGTATATACTATTTTACCAAACATTGCAGTTTTGTGTATCAGTGGTATTTTTTTCTACCAGTTGGACAAGAAGAATGGCAGCCGTAGGCTCCCTATTACCAAGCCTGGCAGTTTCATTACTTCCTGTGTTATTTCTCCCCTGCTTCTGTTTATCCTCGTAACAGAATCTAAGAAATGTATTTTACGTTTGTTTTAATGATTACAGCAGTATATATGGTGTGTATTGTCACTGTTTAAAGGTATATGCTTCATTGTTCTACTAGGGTGATACTCACAGTACTGGTTCAAGCAAAGTCCATTATCTATCAATGATTTGCATGTTTTTAGGTGATAGAAACTGTTTCTCTCCCCAGTGCAGTATTTATTTGTTACACACTTTTATGCTGTATGGAATTGAGTTTGTTTCGAGTCACAGTAATTTAAAAAGGCACTATTGCAGTGAAGCAGATTACTAGACAAGAATAATGAAGCAGATCTGAAGCAAGCATTATTTTTTTTATTTTGCAGCCTGATGGGTAACCACAATGGTGAGGCCAGTCAACTCCAAGCGCAAACTCTTCAGTGCCAGCAAGGAACAGAAGGAGAATGAGCCAGGTAGTGTACTGGTCTAACTTTCATGTATTTGGTCTTCTCATCATGCATGAAATAATCGAAACATTCATTTATTGATATCCATGACATGAGCATGTATTGTTGGTTGTGTTGTTGCCTTTCATGTTGACATCATTTGGTTTTTGTAACTGATGGACTTCGTTTATATATGACATATTTACAAGTGTTAATTTTGTACAGGTAATGGTGAATTAAGAAGTAAAAACTGTAGTGAACATTTGGGCCTGACTGATACCTTCAACAACATCAATATTGGTAGCCAGAAGAAGAGTGTTAACAACACCAACACTAGTGAAGCGTGCAACAGTGCTGGTACTGGAAAAACAATGGTGGGGTGGGCTGAAGATGTAGCCGCAACCCACCGTACTCCAAGCCGGCCAGTCATGCCCATGTCAGAGAGGCAGCAGATTGCTCTTCTTATGCAGATGTCCTCACCATCACCTCCAGGTTGGTTCTATATGTTTTTTGTGTATCACCATCTATTCTAATTATCAGAAAATTTTACAGTGAGTGGATGAAACAGATTTCACTTATAATTGTATGCAGTTTGTTATAGGCGACACATCTGCAAGCCAAGGAAATGAACTGAGCTATATTGCATATCTGCAGTATCATAAGACCCCTAATGTCTATGATGCAAGTTACACCATGAACAAAAATAACACTTATTCAGCTGTTGTGTGTTCTCCCCACAAACACATCACTGTACTTTTTAATTTGTGATCCTGCCTAATAGACGTGGTAAATTCTCGGAGCACTACAAAAACCTCTTAGGAAGAGAGTCCTGGGGCAGGGTCATGAGGTAAGGTAATGTACTTCATACTTTCCTGCCCCAGACATGTACAGAGCATCAGATTGGGGAAGAGCAGTGTGGTTTCAGAAGTGGTAGAGGATGTGTGGATCAGGTGTTTGCTTTGAAGAATGTATGTGAGAAATACTTAGAAAAGCAAATGGATTTGTATGTAGCATTTATGGATCTGGAGAAGGCATATGATAGAGTTGATAGAGATGCTCTGTGGAAGGTATTAAGAATATATGGTGTGGGAGGCAAGTTGTTAGAAGCAGTGAAAAGTTTTTATCGAGGATGTAAGGCATGTGTACGTGTAGGAAGAGAGGAAAGTGATTGGTTCTCAGTGAATGTAGGTTTGCGGCAGGGGTGTGTGATGTCTCCATGGTTGTTTAATTTGTTTATGGATGGGGTTGTTAGGGAGGTGAATGCAAGAGTTTTGGAAAGAGGGGCAAGTATGAAGTCTGTTGGGGATGAGAGAGCTTGGGAAGTGAGTCAGTTGTTGTTCGCTGATGATACAGCGCTGGTGGCTGATTCATATGAGAAACTGCAGAAGCTGGTGACTGAGTTTGGTAAAGTGTGTGAAAGAAGAAAGTTAAGAGTAAATGTGAATAAGAGCAAGGTTATTAGGTACAGTAGGGTTGAGGGTCAATTCAATTGGGAGGTGAGTTTGAATGGAGAAAAACTGGAGGAAGTGAAGTGTTTTAGATACCTGGGAGTGGATCTGGCAGCGGATGGAACCATGGAAGCGGAAGTGGATCATAGGGTGGGGGAGGGGGCGAAAATTCTGGGAGCCTTGAAGAATGTGTGGAAGTCGAGAACATTATCTCGGAAAGCAAAAATGGGTATGTTTGAAGGAATAGTGGTTCCAACAATGTTGTATGGTTGCGAGGCGTGGACTATGGATAGAGTTGTGCGCAGGAGGATGGATGTGCTGGAAATGAGATGTTTGAGGACAACGTGTGGTGTGAGGTGGTTTGATCGAGTAAGTAACGTAAGGGTAAGAGAGATGTGTGGAAATAAAAAGAGCGTGGTTGAGAGAGCAGAAGAGGGAGTTTTGAAGTGGTTTGGGCACATGGAGAGAATGAGTGAGGAAAGATTGACCAAGAGGATATATGTGTCGGAGGTGGAGGGAACGAGGAGAAGAGGGAGACCAAATTGGAGGTGGAAAGATGGAGTGAAAAAGATTTTGTGTGATCGGGGCCTGAACATGCAGGAGGGTGAAAGGAGGGCAAAGAATAGAGTGAATTGGAGCGATGTGGTATACCGGGGTTGACGTGCTGTCAGTGGATTGAATCAAGGCATGTGTATGGGGGTGGGTTGGGCCATTTCTTTCGTCTGTTTCCTTGCGCTACCTCGCAAACGCGGGAGACAGCAACAAAGCAAAAAAAAAAAAGAAAATATATATTTATATATATTGTTATATATATATATATATATATATATATATATATATATATATATATATATATATATATATATATGTATAATGTTTTTTTATACTATTCGCCATTTCCCGCATTAGCGAGGTAGCGTTAAGAACAAAGGGCTGAGCCTTTGAGGGAAATCCTCACTTGGCCCCCTTCTCTGTTCCTTCTTTACCATTTCCTGCATTAGCAAGGTAGCATAAAGAACAGATGACTTGAGCCTTTGAGGAAAAAATCCTCACCTGGCCCCTTCTCTGTTCTTTCTTTTGGAAAAGTAAAACTGGAGGTGAGGATTTCCAGCATCTTTCTCTCCAGCTTTCCATCTCCCCTATGGTTTCCCTCATAAACTTGTTCCTTCCATTTCTGACATATATACCCTCATTGTCATCCTCTCATTACTGCTGGATAGATGAATGTGAGTAAAGAATTTATTAGGGCTCAAGATATTGCAGGTGTCATAGCCAAAAAACTGACCTGTGAATAGTTGCAGTAGAATTGTATTGTATGTGAAGTTGGAGATGTGATTAAAGGGTTTTACTTTTGTAAATCTTCTTTAGTATTCAGTATGAAAAAGTGAGAAGGACTGATATTAGCTTGGAAGTCCATGTATGACTCTCTCACACTTGACATGGATTAAGTACTTTCTAGGTCATATACACCACTTTTTGTGCAATTGTCTTCTATGCCTGTATCCTCTTCAGCTTGCTGTTAACCATTATACAGTGTTAGTTTCCATCTCTTTTCAGAAAAGGCAGAACTGAACTGTTCTAGTAGCCCCCGTACACCAAGCACTCCAAATTTTGGTCGTGGTGTTAACAAACGCAATGAACGTGGTGAAACCCCTCTTCATGTGGCTGCCATCAAAGGGGATACTGACCGTATAGCACAGCTTATATCTCAAGGGGCAGATGTGAATGCCACTGATTATGCTGGTAAGTACAATACAAATACTCTTAAGTGAGCCTTTCTAGATACTCATTTCAATTTGTTTATTTTCCTGATATCTGCCAATTTTGTTGCTAGGGGAAGAATTGACCTTTACTTCATTTTTATATACAGTAGGTAGAAGGGGAACAATTTGATCTTTACTTGATTTTAATGTCTATATATGTCATTAGCATCTAAGATGTGTTGTTCCAGCTGCTAGTAGCAGTCGTTTGTGCAGTTTGCTGCTTCGCTTTGTTTGCTTTAGACAGGGTGGATGACCAGGCAGGTAAAGCACAGTTTAGGGTGAAGCCGATGAATTGTTTTTAGAGGACTTAAGGATTTTTTCTAGATGTTTGTGATGTGGCAAGTAAATATCATTTGTTTGTCGTATTTGACACCCAGCATGGTTGGAATTTTGTTAATTGGAAGTGTTTGACTGTTCAGTGGTAGTCTGGATTCATATCTCCAGGTTTAAGAATGTGATGGTGGAGTTTTTGGGGAATGAAGACATTCTCTTTTGGGTGAGCCATTGCTCTAATTGTGTGATGTACTGTTGCTCTAACATTGGTATGATACCTGGTTGATGAAAATCATCTCAAGCAAATGTAAAGTAATGAGGAGGGGGAAAAAGTGAAGGAAGGGCCTCAATAAGATTATTATCAATCAAGAACTAAGCTTCAACTTTATATATGTGAGAAGGACTTGTGAGTCAGCAGTCAACATCATCCCTACCCTGTCACCAGTGTTCCACAGTAGGGGATTTGTTGGAGACAAACTGTCATGTGGCAGATGTCAGAATAGCTCTCAAGTATATAGATAAGTAAATGTTTAGCAAGCTGTTTATATCCTACATAAGGCCAAAACTAGAAACAAAGAGCTAATAGAAAAGGTCCAGAGGAGGACAGCAAAGATGGTATCAAAATTAAGAGAGCTGAATTAGAGCAAAAGGAGTGTGGCTTTGATTTGTCCAGCTTAGAAGAGAGAAGAATGATGGGAAATCTTTAGATTTTTAACAAAACAATCATTTGGAAAATGAACACTTCTTCGAGAGATGTGACAGAACAACCAGAGGACATAAGTTGAAATTAAGCAAGAGACTTTTTAGAAAAGATGTAAAGAAGTACTTTTAAAGGATAAGATTGATGGATGATTGAAATAGAATGACTGAGGACATGGTTAATGCCGACAGCAAACATGAATTTAAAAAAGTCTTATGATGATAGAGAATGATTAAAGAGATGGGGCCGCATGAGTGGAAAACTCCCACCCTGTGCAGTATAGATAGGTAATTACACACTATGTGTCCTCCTGATGAGGAAATTTTTATTACCAGTTTCTCGATAAAGTGACACCTACGATTCCTTCCTTTATTTCAATATAACATGGCTCATTCCTAATAACGCGGTGCGGTACTCTTCCATTCCATCCATACATGTTCGCCTTATCCCGCGTTAGCGAGGTGGCGTTGAGAACCGAGGAGTGAGCCTTAGAGGGTATATCCTCAATTGGCCCACCTCTATGTTCCTTCTTTTGGAAAATTATAAACGGAAGGGGAGGATTTCTAGCCCCCCCACTTCCTCCCCTTTTAGTCGCCTTCTACAACACGCAGGAAATTCGTGGGAAGTATTCTTTCTACCCTGCCTGAGGTACTTCACACGGTAAAGATAAAACCTTCCAATCTCAAGAGCTGCATGACTGACTGATGAGCTCAAGCGGACCTCTTACGTCTGTTGCTGCTTTTAGACGAAATTGTCCAGCAACAGCAGAAGATGATTAGTCCTTTTGCTCCATTCCATTACCAGTTTCTCCCAAAGGTGAGTGCATACTTATCTATTCTTCCTGCTTAGTGTTGTCAAACAAAATTGTTTCATGAAAAGATGAGGAAAAAATCATAGATTTTCCATGGAGCCAGATGTAGAAGTTGTGCATGAATTAATTAATGACATAAGAGAATGAGTCTGGTAAGTAGAAAAAATGTTGTGATTAATGCTGTATTTAATTTTCTTCTGAATAGAGATGGTGTAAGGATGGCAACAGTAGACTTGGGGGCTGTCGGTCTCAGTGATGGTGACAGATGTGGTAGCTGCAGTGTCAGAGCAGGCTGGTGCCATAGACACAGACATAGATTGTGAGTGTAAAAGCTTCTGTTTTAGTACATTATAGCAGAACCTTACAGACACTGGGACCATGTCTATAGTGACTGGCTAATATTCACAAATTATCCAAAAACACCCAAGTGTAGTACTGTAAATATTGTTTATGTATACACATGTGTATGTGGGTGGGTTAGACCATTCTTTTGTCTGTTTCCTTTCACTACCTCGCTAACACGGGAGACAACGATTAAGTATGATAAGTAAAAAATAAATGAATTGTTTATAGGAATTATTCTTGATTATAGGAGTTTTATAGCAATGTTATTACTGTGATTTAGTAGTAGTGTTATTACTGTGTAGTACTGCAGTTTTTTCTTGATGTCAAATTTCGTACATTTTGAAATACAATTCATTTAGGTACTTGATCATCATTACTCCATACAAAAGTTGATCCCCTTGCTTAAGCACATTTAATTTCATATTTGAAGTAATAGACATTGCAGGAGGAGCATTGAATGGCTGTTTTTTTCTCATATGACTAGGTTTAGATTTATGCTGCAAGTACAGGGACAGAATGTACAAGGTCTTGAAGTTATCTTCTCCTGAAACCCACTCTGCTTTCATTTCTGTGCGGAATCACACTGTAGATCTCTTCTCCATGATTAAAAACACTTTCATTTAGATAGTGTGTTGATATGACTTTTTCTTCCAATGACAAATCACTTTGGTCCATTATGTCAGATATTCCCAGTAAATTCTGTAGTGCAATCTCCTTTTTTCTGACTTGATCAATTTACAGCTAACTCTTCAACAGATAAAGCTGCACTATTTGGTACCTTACACTCCTATAATTCACCTTTGGATGAATCTGCTTATAATCCTGTGTCACCGTCTACTCTCACTGAACCTATTCTGTCTCCTATTTTCTTTTTGCGCAGAGTCTTCCAAGTAATCTCTCAGCTCCAGGTGGACAAAGCATATGTTAGCTATCCATTAAGTAGTGTCTGCTTTTTTGTCCATATGTCTCTCTGATTTTGTCAGTTTGACTGTATGACTGTGGTTGCATATTTTCACCTTTATGTTGTATGGGGAAGGAGTTCTACATTCATTGGACCCAATCTCTTGGGTTTTGATGTCATACAGCTTTTTGAACTTTTGTTTGCTGTTATCATTTGCTCCATCCACTATTTTATTTTAAGATTTCTGACATCATCTGACTTCTTTTTTGATAAAGTTTCATGCTTGGTTCTTATGCTTACTGCTTACATTTGTTTAACATAGCTATAGAAAGCCTTAGAGAAAGGAAGAGAGAAAAGAGAGACCACTGGTTAGACGTTAACATATCTTCGTGTCACAGTAGGTATTACTCCTTACATGATACAATTTGGACTTCACAGCAGAGACTTTATATCATTCAGAGAATTAAAACAAATTTTAGAGTGCCTGAAGAGATACAGAAAGGACGTACTGTGCAACTGAAGAAGAGCATGATAGGCACTAATGAAACTTTTTTTTTGTGGGGGGGGGGTCCCCACACAACTGTGTAGTCTGCCCCACCCAAAATCCAATCATTAGTTATCTGTTAAAATAGCTTAGGAAGTTCATCTTCACTTGAAACAGTTCTGAATGTTACAATTCTGGGAGTGATCTAGAGCACCTTACTGACCTTCCTTTTTCCTCTTGGTAACAAACAATGATGAATGACTTTGGGAACTGAACTCGATGAAGAGAATATAAGTTATTGCAATTAATATTCTGTTTAATTTTGCCATGAACAGGCATGGCACATTGTGGCAAGGGGTAGAAAGAAGAAGCCATGGAAACAGATATTAATGGTAAGTGAAAAAGGCATTTTTTGTATGCAGAAATTGTGACATAAACTAAACCTGATGAATAGAAAACAAAACTGTGATTAAAGTTTATTTTATTTTTCCTAAATAGATGGTGCCAGTGGCAGTAGGAACAACCAGGAGGCAGTCAAATGCAGAATGATGGTGTGGGCTAGAGTCAATTGAGCTGTCTGGCGCAGAGTCAACCCACTCTTCCTTTATTTACAGCAACTTCTCTGCTTGTTTTATTTTCTACAATTATGTATTTTGTTTTAATACACTAACTGAGAACTTTTTGTGCATCATTTGGCCTTTGGTTTCTAACCTTATAGTCCCATTGAAACTTTGCAATATATGAGATAACACAATTTGCTCTAAGAAAAAGTTTTTAAGTCCTTAACTCACTTTATCATATGACCCAGATGTTTAGGGGAGCACTACTAACTTGTGTGAAAAAATGCGTGGCTTGCAGAAGGCAGACAGGTGAGAAAGGTTAGTGTGTGGTGGGATGAGGAAGTTAATTTGCCTGTGAAAGAGAAAAGTAAATTGTGTGTACAAAAAATATCAGCAGGACATCATGAGGAAGGTGCAGGGTCTGAGTAAAGACAAATGAGAGTTGAGATGGGTGAGTATCAGTAAACTTCAGGGAGAATAAAAAAATATTTTGAAGGTTACTAATGTGATGAAAATATGATAACAATGGTGAAGGGGGCAAACATGGAAGTGTTGGGGCAGAAAGGAGGTGAAAAGGAAATGTAATAGGCAGAAATGAGGTGTGAGTATGTGTTTGACAATATGATGGCAAATGTGGGATGTTTTAGACTTGGAAGTATGTGAGGTGAGAGAATCTGGAAAGTGGTCTAATGAAAGAAGAGGTGGTGAAAGCATTGTGTAAGATGATGTGTGGCAGCTAATTGGCTGGGATTGCAGTTGAGTTTCTTGTTGGTTAGTTAGGATTTTCATTGTATGTGTGGCTCTTGGTAAGGTGCCTGAGGATTTGTGAAATGCCGGTGCAGTGCACTTGTATAAGGCATTATGAGTTCACTTGTTAAGAAGACTTTTTTGTCATGGCCACCTTCTTGAGGGAGTTCTGGTTGGGAACAGGCATCAGAGATATAGATAGGCATAGAATTGCTGAGATTGGTTGAAATTGACATCCTGGTATAGGAATTTTCCAGTATACACTCAAGAACTCGAGTCTCCATGATTTTTGTCCGTGAAAATCCAGATTCATTGGTCTCTTTATAACAGAAATGTCCCATTATTACTAATTGTGTCTGCAATTACATATCTGGATGATACAGGGAATGAATTTTACACTCTTGAGGCACAATCTCTTAAAACATGCTCTTCTGTCATACGACTTTTTAATTTTCTGTATGTTGTATGCATTACCATGTATTCATTCATTTTATTCCATTCGTCCATCACTCTTAAACTATGTAAATACTTCACATCTTTTTCAACAAGTTTCTTGTTTAATGTCAAGTTGTCCTCTGGTTGTTATATCCCCACATCTCTTGAAGAACCTGTTCATTGTCTGTGTCATCAATCTGTTTCAGAAACTTAAAGTTGTGAACAGGTCACCCCTGACTCCTCTGCATGTGTGTTTGTGTGTAAGTTACTGAGTTCTGTATTCCATAAACTAATTGACCTGCCTTTTATTTGTGGATGGCTCCACTTAACCATAGACTAAATAACACTTTGTCTCTATGGCTCATGGATGTCTTGATCTCTTTTTCCAATGGTGGCCATTCTTGGACTGTGGAATAAATTTAGTGAATACCACTGAGACATTGACAACTAACTCTTCTAGAACCCCACATTAGAACGTAGATTAGTAAATTTAGCTTTCAGGAATTGACATGATTCAACATTCTGACCCATGCGGCTTTCTGATGCATCCATATGGATATAATTATGAACACTTTTATATTTCCGTTATTCCTTCCTCTATCTTCCTTCCCTTACCAATTTTCATTTCAACTTGCACATATATAATGGAAGTCATGGTCTTGTCATATTAAAGAAATTTTATAAGTGTTTGTAGTGAAGATTATAAGAGAATTACCTTTCTTTTTTGGTATGCTGTATGTTCAGGAATTTACTTTTTTATAGGTTCATCAGAAATGTTTTAACTTTTTCATTACACTCTGGAAACAGGTGGTTTGGAAAAGATAGAATGATTAAGGATTAGTATTATGTGTAATATTACATCATTTTATTGTAAAATTGGAAGCCATGGTATATGGCAAGTACAAAGTTTGGGTTGCATGTTGGGGCATTTTCTTGAGCTTTGTGTATGAATGTGATACATTGGTTTAAAAAGGCCAGGACATGTGAAAATTATAAACAGTAAAGTTGGATAAATTATGTAGTACATTTGAAAAGAGAACAGAATTGATAATAATATGATAGATATGTGATAGGAAGAAAAGGCAAAAGGAAGGCCAGGGAGGGAAGTTTTGTAAGCTTGTTATGGTCAGGTAGAACATATTGTAGATCCTCGAGGATAATCAAGACTATGCGTGATAAAGGTGCAAAAAAGACTTAAGTTACACAAGAGATAGACAGATTCAGAGGAATAGTTTTCTGTATGAAGATGAAAGTGCTAATGGAGGCCAGTGTCATGTGAAGAATAAACTGAGCATGGAAAGTCGAAAAGTCATAATCTCCGGAATTAGAATTTCATGTTTCAATTTGATATATTGTATGTGGTATGGGGATGTGTATAGAATTTAAGAAGCTGTATACAATTATTTCAATATACGTGGATAGAATTGGCGCTGAAGATATATATAATGGAATGTAAGTTTAGGAAATGCAAGCAGTAATATCACATAGACTTTGGTTATACTTTATTTCTGCCAAAATTTTGAAGATGAATGATACATAGTAAAACTTAAAACAATATTAGTGGAACATATATAAATGCTGTTTAATACTCAGGTTTTCATGTGAATCCACATAAGTTTGTCAGCAGGTAGTCTTCGTATATTTATTGGTGTAAGAAACTCATTTTGGTGAATTTTGTATTAGCATTAACGTAACTCGTGTAATATAAGGGTGTTCAGCCAAGGCACTTAATGTAATTAAGTTTACTTAAGGAAGAATACGTAAATTGCTTTGTGAGTGTATGCAAAGTCGTAAATTACTTAAAGAAATATCTAAGTAAGTGATAGTAATGATTTTTGCCGTTGAAAATATAAATTTACGAATTATTCATGTTAGTTTTTGATTCCACGAAAGACTACCTCGTGGTGGAGATCGTCAAAGAAAATGGAGGTAATGGAACCGAGTAAAAATGGGAAGACTGCATTCTTTGTTCGGTTAATATTGCAGTGTACATCATTAAACGTAATATATACATCTGAAAACATTTTTTTGTATTTCATGTTTATTTATAGTATTGACAGAAGAAGGAAGTCAAACAGCTTTAGAAGTAAATAATATTTTTTCGTAAGATTTCGAAGTTACGTTGTACTAAGTAATAGTGGTGCGTTGTTTTCCTTGTTTTACGCCAAGTAAGTTCTTATCAGCCTTACGGTTTGTGAGAAAGATCAGATATATTCCTGAGCATTCCATGATTATCAGAAAATGTAAGAGAAAGTAGAGAGAAAGATAAGGAGCGTTGTCGAGAGAGTAACGAAAGATTTTTGCTTTGTGTGGGTTGGTTGACCTCTGGTTTGGGCGTCTCTTGTAACTCCACAGGCTTGTAGACGTAGCATTTACTGTCATTCATGGTGGATGAGCTTCCTGCTGTGACCTGAGTGCTGGATGTATGCTTGGCATGGATCCATCTTCATCCTCTTGGGATGAATCCGTGTAACAGTTTAACCGCGTTACCTAAAATGGCTACCACATCTTAGGGGATGCCAAAGGAGTGGTTGTAATCTTCTCGGAGCCAAACCCAGTCGTTTTAGGGCACTCTTGATTCTGTTTTCTCAGTTCAGAATGGTTTTGAACGATTAGGGAGCCTTTTCGTCCAATGTTGCTGCACTGAAAGTAGTCCATATTACTGAAGGTTAGTAAGTTGACTCTTATGCAAGTCAGGCAGTAATAGATTCATGGTAGGAGTTTGCTTATGTCAGATTTTCCGTTTAATGTCGTCCTGTGTTGTTTATTGCCTTGATATACCCAAGAAGTGTGTTCTTAGTGTTTTGTAATTTCATAGTTTTCCAGGTAGTTCCCCCCCCCAAATCCTCCAAATATGTCAACTACTATGTGAAATTGAATATAGAATATACATACCTAATCTAAACAACTGGTTTACAAAACTAGTTACCGTGTGGACATACATTTTATAATATTTACGCCGGGAGTCTAGTTTTGCTCCGCATTGCTAGTAGCTTTCGGTATTGAGTGATTTTGTTCTACAGTGCTAGTGTAGAGTTGTGGAGCATTATATTTTATTATACAATATTAAGGCAATAGTAACGAGGGGTATTTACATCAGGGTTAATGTGAAGTTTAGAAATGTAAAAGGGGTGAAACCTGTAGAAAATTAACTATGTAATGAAAACTTCCTGAATTAGCTAGAATGTTTCATAGTCTGTGGACAGTAAACAGGTCTGCTGCTGGAGATTGCATGGCTACTTGGACTGTCTGTTTATTGACATTCATCGACAGTTGCCCAGTGCTCAGTCATGTGTGCGACTTGGATATTTCGACTTTGATTTTGAACATTGAGACAATTCTTGACTACTTGTAGGTCAGAAAATAACATTCTGCTGGCTCAGCATGCATAGAAGACAATCAAATGCCATTTCTGAAATTTAGATTTATGTTTTATGTAAGAATAGATAACATTTTGAACATCCTTGGACCAAGACGCTTCAACATTGCCTAGAACTGCCTAAAACAACATGGTATGGACAGTAGATAAGTTGATAGGGGCTCTGAGCAAGCATTTACAAGTTGTTTTAAACTATCCTGGCTGTGGGTACTACGTGGGCTTGTGGACTGTGACTTCCGACAGCTTGGTCGATTAGCAACTTTTCCCGGCATCCAAGATTGATCAAACCCAGGATGTGGAGTAGAGGACTGAAGATTGCATTAAGGAAACTTTGGGTTTTGTTGAATTTTACAAGTGTATAACTCACTTTTATGTTATTTAACCCATATATTCCGTGTTATGCAATACCGTCACTACTTTTGCTGTATTTTATCTTAATTAGATATAATGCTCAGAATCTAGCTCTGGAATTGCTATTGTATTCTTTGTACACTACATAAGCATTGTAGCACTTGATGAATTATCAGCTTAGGTTAGCCTTGCTTCCTTCGCTGACATTCAGAACATGGATGTGACCTGTTGATCACATAGTAGCTGACAGACCAATAGATCATCATGAATTTCTGTAAAGAAGTTAGCTGTGGTTCCAAAAGTTGGTGTTGTTTTCTGAGATGATAATTCCAGGACAAGAATTCTTGGTGACATAGCCCTTGAATATGTGTGAGAAGGTCAATGCTGCCAAGTCTGTATTTTTGGTTCCAGCTGCACTCTGCTCACGGTTGCACACAGTTAAATATAAAGCTTCTTCAGTATGTTGTTTTCATTGTTGTTTGATGAAAGCACCAGAGTTTTCAGTCCGAACTACTTGGAAGGTACAATATAGATCTCATGTTCATTTAATGCTTGAAGGGGGCCTGGGAGTTTCTTGAATATCCACCCTTGAATATTGCTTTTAATGTAGCCAAATTGATGTGTTCATGAACCCCATCTGCAAATGGTAACAATGCACATGGGAAGTCACCTTTTGAGGCTGTATCAAGATGCAAAGAGTAGTTTTGCATACCAAAGGAGCTTACCTTACTCTGTTCCTGCATTGAGAAATATCAAAGCTGCAGTAATGCAGTGGTTACCAGTTGTACATTTTGCTGTATGCATTTCTTTCTCCAGAATAACATTTTTCTGATTGCTGCACTTTAATTTCTAATAAATGTCTTCAGGTTGGAGTGCACTACATGAAGCATGTAATCGGGGATTTTACAATGTCTCCAAGTTGTTGATTGAAGCGGGAGCTGACGTTAATGCCAAAGGTTTAGATAATGACACGCCCCTACACGATGCATGCATCAACAACCACTTCAAGGTAATTTGTTTTGGAAGTATACCATTTTCTTATTTCAAATTGGATTCGAACATTTTAAGTAGTAAATGTATGCGTGTATTTTTGGAATTGGTGTAGATACAGTTGCAGGTTACAGACATAGAAGTGCAATGGCTTTTAATAAGGCCATTTGTATCAAGAGTGTTAGGTGATGGAAATATTATAGTGAAAAGAATGTGCATACAAATGATGGAGTTGGAATTTAGGGATCATATTAAGAAAAATGCTCCTGATATTGTTGGAGTTGTGGAAATAAAGCTTTTGAAAGAGATAATATTTCACCTTTTTTGCCCTGAAAGAAAAGGATAAAAAGCAAAGGAGTAGGTTGATTTGGCCATCTAAATATAGATAGTCGTAGAGTTTCAGGAAAATAGTGGAGATGACCCATTAAGACAGAACAATGATAAGAGTAACTGTAAGTAAGAAGTAGATTGTGGTGTTAAGGACAACATTGAAAAGAAATGTAGTGATTGAAGAATGGAATGTTAAACAAATGAGTTGGGATACTGTTTTCATTAAAGCTTAATCACAAACAAGCATAAGAATTACTCATGTGTGGCAGCTGTCAAAATGATTCAGTCAAAGATATCATCCTGAGGTACAGCATTCAGTAGTGATGCGTTTTCCTGCAGAGCCAATTAGCGCCAGGAATGGATGAAGGCAAGCATGTTTGAATATGTATATGTATGTGTATGTAGTATATTTTGATATGTATATGTAAGTATATTTGTGTTTATGGGCGTTTATGTATATATATATATAAACGTATATGTGTGGATGGGCCATTCTTTGTCTGTTTCATAGCACTACCTCGCTGATGCGGAAAATGGCGATCAAGTATAAAAAAGATATATGTATATATATATATATATATATGTATATATCCAGCTGACTTATTGTTCTATCAGAAATCTATAGTGGTCTCCCTCACCAAGAACGGATGGGAAAAATTATGCCCTCCTTGGTATCCCCACAATTACCATGTGCCAGAAGGACGTGAAGGACATGCCCACAAAAAAACCATGGAAATTTTTATCATAGTTGGATGGTAAAATGTGAAGATTCTGAAGTTAGGATTTGTTATGTGATGGTCATTAGAGTAAGAATGATGAAAATTTGTTGGTACTGAAGCAATAAAAGCAGTGCACAAGCATGGGATGATTAACTTGTGAAGGTTATGAAGTCACTTGGTTATTCAGATTATCTTTGATTATGCCATTCCTGAGTATGATGTTACTCACACATGTAGACAAGTGTAGCTTTCACACTGATGTATTTTATATACAAAGCAAAAAAAGTGAATGCTGGTATGTTATATTTATTGCTGCATATATTATTGTCAAAATGTTGAAAGTTAGCCATGTGTTGGTGACTGAATGTTTTACATGCAGTAAGACAGAATGTGTGTGAGTTTTGATATTTGTAAATGTACAATGTATGTATTTACTTTTTGAGAAATGTGTGTCATGTTTTAAAAGCAGTCTAACCTTGCTCTTGCTTCAATCAGCTGGTGCGGCTTTTACTAAGGTGTGGTGCTGGTGTTGATGTTGTGAACCGACGAGGGAAAACCCCACGAGACGTTTGCCGTTCACCGGGTATTGTGGCACTAATTGAAGCAGCAGCACGTGGACATATCCAGGAATTGGGTTCATCTTCTAGTGACGAACTCCCACAACATTACAAAGGTGTTTTTGATGATATAGCTATCTTGTTATGATTTAGATTTCTGTCTGAAAATTTTTTATTCTTAATTGAAGGTATATTCTTGTAAATCTTTTTATTTATTTTAGTGATTTCTCGTTGAGGAATGGTTTTAGTCTCAAAATTCTTTATGATGATACATGACATATACAAAGAGGAGCAAAATAGTATAGCATGGTGTCTTATAGGTAAAACCAAAGTAGGTTAAGATGTTAAGTTCAAAAGGTGGAGAGAGAGTATACAGGAAGAGTAAAATGTAAATGTGCAGAGGAGAACATAATGGAATTCAATGAAGAGTTATTTCAACAACTAAGTTTTGGAAAGACTTAAGTACATGTTACAGTGGGCCGTCAATAGGGGAAATTGGTAAGCAAGGCAGATTTAAAGGTCAAGGAGTAACCATGAATAACACTTGGAATGCATAGACCTTTTAGGAAAACCTGAGTATGCATGAAGGGTATTCCATAACATTTAATCCAAGAGTTATTTGTCAGTTATGGGATCCATAGCACTGTTCATTGTTCATATACCTTCACATTTGCCATTTTTCAGCCCCTGCTCCTTGCTCTAGACCTCTTGCCATTTTCCTTTGTACATCTCCCAGTTGGGTCACTTGCACTCATTTTTTTGCAAATAATGCCCTCACACCTCTCTTTGCTCTTTCACTGGCAACTTAACCCTCATCCCATCACTACCATTTTTTAACTGGTCACCTCTCAAAATCTGCATGCTACACACTTCTATTGCACTTGCAAGCAGTGCTTCCTTAAATATCTCTCATTCCTAACCATCTCCTGTAGCATCATTTGCTCTCACCTTTTGCCATTTGTACACTATCTCTTTTGTTATCTCTTGTCACAAGTGTTTTTTCCAGTTGTGATCACTTATTACTCGTATAATTTCGTCTGTAACTGAAGCCTCTACCAACCTGTATCCCCACTTTCACCAGTGTGATCACATCCCAGCACATTCATATCCAGAGAGTCTCTCCTTCGAAGGCCTGTTGATTAGTGCCTATTACAGTAATATCCCCTTCCCATCTTAGTGTATAATCCAGTAATGGCTCCGTAACATCTTTCCAACGTACAAATGTGTACTTATGGATGTCATTTTTTTTATTTCGGGTATTCCCAATCACCTCTCCTTTTTCAGCACAACCCCACAAGCTGTTAACCATTCTTATTCACAACACACACACACATACACACACAGTCATACCCTCAACTGTCACTTGCATCAAAACTGACCACATTCATTGATGTCAAAATCTGCCTGAATGAGGATGTGTAACTAGTGAAAAGTCTCCATTGTAAGGCTGTATCATCATCAGTTGATGAAAGAGAGAGTAACCTCATCAAAGAACTTTTCCATCTTGTCCCTGCTGTTAAGTTTAGCTCAACCTTGAAGCTGCAAGACCCCTGGGGTAACATAATGACCCTTCCAGAAAAGGAACCTTGGAGTAATTATGAATAGATAAGTAAATATTCATTATCTTGTGCATGTATAAAACCACAGTTCCCCTATATTAAATGTGTAAGTTTATAAACCTTTTTCATTTAATCTTCAAATTTAATTTCATTCATCAGGTGGCAGTTGCACAAGTATGTCTAGGCGGACTCCTCCTGCCAACAAGTCATCTGAGGAAAAACCTGGGGGTGGGCCTGGGTCACCAAGAGTTACCCTTCGTTTACCCAACACTGTTGCACGCACACCAGAGAAACCAAGACCACACGATACCAAGTAAGTACAATACTTAGTACGAACATTTTTAACTTTTTATTTCACTATAGTAAGTTTTGATAGGAAATTTTGTAATGTTTTAACTCTCTCTCTCTCTCTCTCTCTCTCTCTCTCTCTCTCTCTCGTACTGGGAGGGAGTTTTATAATGAGGGAGTCCTATGTCTCATACTTTCCATATAAACTTTCCATTATAATGCAGTCATTCACCACCTATTGTAGAAAAATTTTATCTCCTCCCCTAACTCCTTTGATAATTTGTTTCTCAGTGTGTACTGCAGTGGTTCCTTTGGTATTTACCTTTTGCAGTTATTAACCTCTGTATGCAACAAGGGGGAAAAGATCACCGAAAAGCACAAACCCAGAAGTGGAAAATGTTGAAATGGAGTGCGATGGAGAAGCCGTAGTCACTGACACAGCTGTTTAGGGTCAGTCAAGAAATAATGAGGGAGGTGTATTGGAAGCCACAGTAAATTTAGGCTTGTAGTGCGGGGGGGAAGCAAGGTTGTTGATATTTTGGAGGGTGACTCAGGAGATGAAGAAAATACTGTGGAATATGTCTTGGAATGAGACCAAGAATCCCCAGAAATAAAGACATGGACATGAAGGTTGTCACTGACCCAGATATAGAGAAAGCACACTGGGAGGTATACTTCAAGTTACTGCTGATGCTGATTCATGACAGAAATTGAGAGAGGGTTCGCTGTGGAAAGTTATGTTGAAGCATACGATTTGGGAGGAACAGAGTGGTGACCAACCCTTAGGGGGGATGAACAGCTGTGTTGACTGTGGACTAACTGCCTCAACCAGGATTTGAACCTATGCATTTGACCCCAGGCAGTCACTGAATGTACCACATAGGAAGAGAAGTGTGAGTTCTGATCCAAGAACAGTGTTCAAGTTTTTAAAGAAGATTTACAGCAAGACAGTGAATGGTTCATTGATATATAGTGCAACAAAACATCCAGAGGACATAACATGAAATTTAGCAAGAAACTTTTTAAAAAAGATGTGAAGTACTTTTATAGCATAAGATTGGTGGATGAATGGAACTAATTGAATGAAGATGGCTAATGCAGACAGCGTACAGAATTTTAAAAAGTTGTTTTATAGTAGAGAATGTTTTGGAGAGGGGTCCCATGATACTGAAACTCCCTCTTTGTGCTGTACAAATAGGTAATTACATACATGCCATTGATTTCTGATTCTGCCTGTTGATAGTTACATTGAAAGCAAGAAGTCACCTTTAACACTAAATAGATACCCTCCCAACCCATTCTTAAATTTCTCTTTAGTAGGCGTACACCATTCTTCGATTACATTCCCTGGCATGTGTAATTTACTCATCTTTGTTTTCAACATCACCCCTCTCTCCAACATTACAAACACCATTTCAGCATTTTATAAGTTCCCATATGTCAAAGATGCAGCTTTCATGCTGGTCAAAGAAAAAGCCTTGCACTCTCCTCACACTGTTGTGTGCACAGCATCACTACATTTCTTGACTTGATGGTCCCACTCAAAGAATGTGACTAGTTTTCTGAGTGCTGCAGTACTCCTATTGAAGGGGATGAGGGGCAGGAAAGTAAGTACATTTTGCTGTCCTCCTCTTTCTCCTTTTCCTCCTCCTCCCTTTCCTCCTTTTTATGGCCTTACATATCTTCTACCATAGATTTATTGATGATATGGAAGCATAGGTATGAAGCTTATTTTGTTTGTCGGCCCTTGCATTTATATTCAAGGTTCAGTTTGTGGGGTTATCTTAATTATGCCTGTAGTATGATCAGTTTGTTAATTTAGATATCTTTTGTTCAGACTATTGTTTTGATTTACAAAGGGTGAATTACTTTTGTACAGATGCATATTCTTAGCCTAATTTAGGTTAAAGACAGGTGCTTCTGCTCCACTAAGCAAGTGCTTATACCTCTTCATGATGTACAATTAAGTTAAAACTTTCTTGTATTACTCCTTCCTACAATTCAGGAATTTGATTATTTTCAGAAACATGATGGAAAGCAGTGAGGATGTTTACGAGTTCAAATGTAGCAAAGATGAGGGAAGAGGAGAAGAGGAGGAAGACAAAGGAGCTGGAACTACTAGGGTTGAGGGGACTCCCACAGAAGAAAAAAATGATAAGAGGGGAAGAGAGCCAGAACCTGAAGAAGATGAGGAGGCAAGAAAAAAGAGAAGAAAAGAGGAAGTAAAAGAAGGAGTGAAGGGTGTAGGAAGAGGAGCAGGTCGACCCACTGGTATGTTTTATTGTTGGATATGCATTTGTTATGCACATTATGCTTATCTATGCAAGTTCAAGTTTTTTATATAGTCTACCACTCTTGTTAGTACCCACCTGGGTACTGGAAGGGCTACTGAATGTTGTGCAGTATACCTGCAGTTCAGCAGCTTTTGTCACTCCTTTGGTCCAGTTAGTTGTCTTTACTTTGTTTCACTCATACCTGGGCTGCTGGCTTTCAGTCCACAAACATACAGTGTCTCCCTGTCATAAATAGCACTTAATAACACAACTCACTCAAATTGTTCTTCTGGATTATACATTTTCCTGCGGTGATCACTACGTGCTATCCCAACCTTTTGGTGAAATCCTGTCGTAAATACTTGTAAGTTAGGATTATCATTGTTACTGGGCTTTCCCTGCTTGAGGTGACTCTGTAAGGGAAGTACCCTCTTTGGCAAGGCAGTATCATGGAAGTACAGTCTTGTTAAAGAAATTTTTACTTGAAAGGGATTTACCTATACCTGTTACTGGGTGTAGCCAACTGCTGCTACCATGTTTGAGTGGATAACAAAGGGTAGGGAAAGTCAGTGCTTCCGCACATATGATACTGAGGGTTGGAAGGTCCAAACCCTTATTTTCTTAGTAAAACTTTTAGAGAATCTGGTTTGCTCATGGGACATTGCCTTGGAGAGAAAATTTTTTGATTTTTCAAAACTCATTTTTAAGAAACAGAACATTAAATGAAAATTTATACTCTTATTAGGGACTACAGACAAAAATATTAAATCTGGAGGTCGTGGCAGTTCTGGAAATAACAGTGGAACTGGAGGAGCTAAGCAGTCTTCTTCAGCCTGTGGAACTGCAACTGGGGAGCGCAAAAGTCCAATGGGATCTGCTGCCAACAGCCCTAAACCTCCAAGTACAAAAAATGGTGGAGAAAGTAGTGACACAGAAGATGATGTAAAGAGTGAATCAAGCTCTGGTGCTGGACCTAAGGTTCCTCCTTTGAAGATTGTGCTTGGAGGTGGTGCAGAGCAGGAACCCAATACGAGAAACGGCAAGAGTTCTAGTAACCGCCAGTTGCCTTATGTTGTCAATACTAGCTCAGGAGAAGAAAAAGAGATTGCAGCAGAAGGGAAAGAAGTGGTTTCTACTGGCAAGGTGAATTGTGATGTAAGTGAGAATTGTTTCATATATCTTTAGGTTTAATGTTACTGAGAATTGAAATTTATCACATATATGCTATAATAATCTATATCTCTGATATGTTGTATATGTGTTCTTGATGCTAACATGGGAAATGACGAATATGTATGAAAAAATTTACTATTATTGTTTTTTCTCAAATGTTCGCCATTTCCCACATTAGGGATATAGCCCCATGAGCAGATGAAGAAATGACATCATTTGTTCACATTCACTCAACTGTTAGGTGTGATTCACTGAAACCAGAGATCCCTGTCCACAACCAGGCTCTACAGACCTTTCCCTGATTTCCTACAACCCATTGCTTCATTCCCAGCATATGTCCCTTGTAAATCACATTGCTTTAATTTTCTCAAACTATTACACAATTCACACGCCTGCATAATTAGACACAGAGCCTTATTATTATGATTTTTGTATATCTTGATCGCTTTTTCCTGTGTTAGTGAGTTAGCGCCAGGAACAGATGAATAAAGGCCACATCCACTCACATCTGTTCTCCTGCTGTTATGTGTAATGCACCAAAACTACAGCTCCCTGTCCACAACCAGGCCACAGCAACCTTTCCATAGACATTTCACATTCCCTAGCTCAGTCCATTGATAGAACGTGAACCCCAATATCCCACATCGTTCCAATTCATTCTATCATGCTAATGCCCAGATTGCTCAAAATATTTTTTGCTCCATCCCTCCATCTCCAATTTGGTCTCCTTGTTCTTGTTTCTTCCACTTCTGACACTTATATCCTCTTTGTCAACATTTCCTCACTCATTCTTTCCACATGTCCA
This sequence comes from Panulirus ornatus, assembly GCF_036320965.1. Lineage (NCBI taxonomy): Eukaryota > Metazoa > Arthropoda > Malacostraca > Decapoda > Palinuridae > Panulirus > Panulirus ornatus. Next base: position 11,605,325 of record NC_092291.1, read on the forward strand.
ACCATGTCAGCATAGCCTTTTCTGCTCTCTCAGTCACACTGTTTTTATTACCACACATCTCTTATGCCTTCTTAACTTACTTATCAAACCACCTCTCACCACATATTGTCCTTAAACATTTCATATCCAACACATCCACCTTCCAACACCAAATTGGAGGTGGAAGGATGTAGTGAAAAAGATTTTGAATGATCGGGACCTGAACATACAGGGGGGTGAAAGGCGTGTAAGGAATAGAGTGAATTGGAACGATGTGGTATTTGGAACGACATGGTATACTGGGGTCGATGTGCTGTCAATAGATTGAACCAGGGCATGTGAAGCGTCTGGGGTAAACCATGGAAAGGTCTGTGGGGCCTGGATGTGGAAAGGGAGCTGTGGTTTCAGTGCATTACACATGACAGCTAGAGACTGAGTGTGAATAAATGTGGTCTTTTTGTCTGTTCCTGGCACTGCCTCAAGGGGGGGAATGCTATTTCGTGTGTAGTAGGGTGGCGATGGGAATGGATGAAGACAGCAAGTATGGATAAGTTCATGTATATGTATGTATACATTGAAATGCATATGTATGTATATGTGGGCGTTTATGTATATACATGTGTATGTGGGTGGGTTGGGCCATTCCTCGTCTGTTTCCTTGCGCTACCTCGCTAACGCAGGAGATGACAGTTAAGTTTTTTTATTTTGCTTTGTCGCTGTCTCCCACGTTTGCAAGGTAGCGCAAGGAAACAGACGAAAGAAATGGCCCAACCCACCCCCATACACATGTATATACATACACGTCCACACACGCAAATATACATACCTATACATCTCAATGTACACATATATATACATACACAGACACATACATATATACCCATGCACACAATTCACACTGTCTGCCTTTATTCATTCCCATCGCCACCTCCCCACACATGGAATACCATCCCCCTCCCCCCTCATGTGTGCGAGGTAGCGCTAGGAAAAGACAACAAAGGCCCCATTCGTTCACACTCAGTCCCTACCTGTCATGCAATAATGCCCGAAACCACAGCTCCCTTTCCGCATCCAGGCCCCACGCAACTTTCCATGGTTTACCCCAGACGCTTCACATGCCCTGATTCAATCCACTGACAGCACGTCAACCCTGGTATACCACATCAATCCAATTCACTCTATTCCTTGCCCGCCTTTCACCCTCCTGCATGTTCAGGCCCCAATCACTCAAAATCTTTTTCACTCCATCTTTCCACCTCCAGTTTGGTCTCCCACTTCTACTCGTTCCCTCCACCTCCGACACATATATCCTCTTGGTCAATCTTTCCTCACTCATTCTCTCCATGTGCCCAAACCATTTCAAAACACCCTCTTCTGCTCTCTCAACCACGCTCTTTTTATTTCCACACATCTCTCTTACCCTTAAATTACTTACTTGATCAAACCACCTCACACCACACATTGTCCTCAAACATCTCATTTCCAGCACATCCACCCTCCTGCGCACAACTCTATCCATAGCCCACGCCTCGCAACCATACAACATTGTTGGAACCACTATTCCTTCAAACATACCCATTTTTGCTTTCCGAGATAATGTTCTCGACTTCCACACATTCTTCAAGGCTCCCAGGATTTTCGCCCCCTCCCCCACCCTATGATCCACTTTCGCTTCCATGGTTCCATCCGCTGCCAGATCCACTCCCAGATATCTAAAACACTTTACTTCCTCCAGTTTTTCTCCATTCAAACTTACCTCCCAATTGACTTGACCCTCAACCCTACTGTACCTAATAACCTTGCTCTTATTCACATTTACTCTTAACTTTCTTCTTTCACACACTTTACCAAACTCAGTCACCAGCTTCTGCAGTTTCTCACATGAATCAGCCACCAGCGCTGTATCATCAGCGAACAACAACTGACTCACTTCCCAAGCTCTCTCATCCACAACAGACTTCATACTTGCCCCTTTTTCCAAAACTCATGCATTCACCTCCCTAACGACCCCATCCATAAACAAATTAAACAACCATGGAGACATCACACACCCCTGCCGCAAACCTACATTCACTGAGAACCAATCACTTTCCTCTCTTCCTACACGTACGGTTAAGTATAATAGATAAATAGATATTGTCATTATTATTTTATCCCTGGGGATAGGGAAGAAAGAATACTTCCCACTCATTCCTGCATGTCATAAAAGGCGACCGAAGGGGGAGTGAGCAGGGGGCTGGGAATCCTCCCCTCTCATTTTTAATTTTCTAAAAGAAGGGGGCCATGTGAGGATATTTTCTCTAAGGCTCTGTCCTCTGTTCTTAACGCTACCTTGCTAGCATAGGAAATGGTGAATATGTATGAAAAAAAATGAATTATTATTATTATTACTCAACCCCAAGGATCTTTTTGAGGGACTCTTTCATATTAAAGATTGCATTGCACAAGATGCAGTATCAGGGAAATAATGCACCACTCTGGAGTGGGAAATCCTCATTGGGACTGTTCTTAACCCTTGCCATTCAGTGATAACAAGAGAGCCTTGCAAGCATAGCTTAGGGCATAACCTCTTGCAGGCATAGTCTTTTTTTTTTTTTTTTTTTTTTTTTTTTTTTTTTTTTTTTTTATACTTTGTCGCTGTCTCCCGCGTTTGCGAGGTAGCGCAAGGAAACAGACGAAAGAAATGGCCCAACCCCCCCCCCATACACATGTACATACGTCCACACACGCAAATATACATACCTACACAGCTTTCCATGGTTTACCCCAGACGCTTCACATGCCTTGATTCAATCCACTGACAGCACGTCAACCCCTGTATACCACATCGCTCCAATTCACTCTATTCCTTGCCCTCCTTTCACCCTCCTGCATGTTCAGGCCCCGATCACACAAAATCTTTTTCACTCCATCTTTCCACCTCCAATTCGGTCTCCCTCTTCTCCTCGTTCCCTCCACCTCCGACACATATATCCTCTTGGTCAATCTTTCCTCACTCATTCTCTCCATGTGCCCAAACCATTTCAAAACACCCTCTTCTGCTCTCTCAACCACGCTCTTTTTATTTCCACACATCTCTCTTACCCTTACGTTACTCACTCGCTCAAACCACCTCACACCACACATTGTCCTCAAACATCTCATTTCCAGCACATCCATCCTCCTGCGCACATCTCTATCCATAGCCCACGCCTCGCAACCATACAACATTGTTGGAACCACTATTCCTTCAAACATACCCATTTTTGCTTTCCGAGATAATGTTCTCGACTTCCACACATTTTTCAAGGCTCCCAAAATTTTCGCCCCCTCCCCCACCCTATGATCCACTTCCGCTTCCATGGTTCCATCCGCTGACAGATCCACTCCCAGATATCTAAAACACTTCACTTCCTCCAGTTTTTCTCCATTCAAACTCACCTCCCAATTGACTTGACCCTCACCCCTACTGTACCTAATAACCTTGCTCTTATTCACATTTACTCTTAACTTTCTTCTTCCACACACTTTACCAAACTCAGTCACCAGCTTCTGCAGTTTCTCACATGAATCAGCCACCAGCGCTGTATCATCAGCGAACAACAACTGACTCACTTCCCAAGCTCTCTCATCCCCAACAGACTTCATACTTGCCCCTCTTTCCAGGACTCTTGCATTTACCTCCCTAACAACCCCATCCATAAACAAATTAAACAACCATGGAGACATCACACACCCCTGCCGCAAACCTACATTCACTGAGAACCAATCACTTTCCTCTCTTCCTACACGTACACATGCCTTACATCCTCGATAAAAACTTTTCACTGCTTCTAACAACTTGCCTCCCACACCATATATTCTTAATACCTTCCACAGAGCATCTCTATCAACTCTATCATATGCCTTCTCCAGATCCATAAATGCTACATACAAATCCATTTGCTTTTCTAAGTATTTCTCACATACATTCTTCAAAGCAAACACCTGATCCACACATCCTCTACCACTTCTGAAACCGCACTGCTCTTCCCCAATCTGATGCTCTGTACATGCCTTCACCCTCTCAATCAATACCCTCCCATATAATTTACCAGGAATACTCAACAAACTTATACCTCTGTAATTTGAGCACTCACTCTTATCCCCTTTGCCTTTGTACAATGGCACTATGCACGCATTCCGCCAATCCTCAGGCACCTCACCATGAGTCATACATACATTAAATAACCTTACCAACCAGTCAACAATACAGTCACCCCCCTTTTTAATAAATTCCACTGCAATACCATCCAAACCTGCTGCCTTGCCGGCTTTCATCTTCCGCAAAGCTTTTACTACCTCTTCTCTGTTTACCAAATCATTTTCCCTAACCCTCTCACTTTGCACACCACCTCGACCAAAACACCCTATATCTGCCACTCTGTCATCAGACACATTCAACAAACCTTCAAAATACTCATTCCATCTCCTTCTCACATCACCGCTACTTGTTATCACCTCCCCATTTACGCCCTTCACTGAAGTTCCCATTTGCTCCCTTGTCTTACGCACCCTATTTACCTCCTTCCAGAACATCTTTTTATTCTCCCTAAAATTTACTGATAGTCTCTCACCCCAACTCTCATTTGCCCTTTTTTTCACCTCTTGCACCTTTCTCTTGACCTCCTGTCTCTTTCTTTTATACTTCTCCCACTCAATTGCATTTTTTCCCTGCAAAAATCGTCCAAATGCCTCTCTCTTCTCTTTCACTAATACTCTTACTTCTTCATCCCACCACTCACTACCCTTTCTAAACAGCCCACCTCCCACTCTTCTCATGCCACAAGCATCTTTTGCGCAATCCATCACTGATTCCCTAAATACATCCCATTCCTCCCCCACTCCCCTTACTTCCATTGTTCTCACCTTTTTCCATTCTGTACACAGTCTCTCCTGGTACTTCCCCACACAGGTCTCCTTCCCAAGCTCACTCACTCTCACCACCTTCTTCACCCCAACATTCACTCCTCTTTTCTGAAAACCCATACTAATCTTCACCTTAGCCTCCACAAGATAATGATCAGACATCCCTCCAGTTGCACCTCTCAGCACATTAACATCCAAAAGTCTCTCTTTCGCACGCCTGTCAATTAACACGTAATCCAATAACGCTCTCTGGCCATCTCTCCTACTTACATAAGTATACTTATGTATATCTCGCTTTTTAAACCAGGTATTCCCAATCATCAGTCCTTTTTCAGCACATAAATCTACAAGCTCTTCACCATTTCCATTTACAACACTGAACACCCCATGCATACCAATTATTCCCTCAACTGCCACATTACTCACCTTTGCATTCAAATCACCCATCACTATAACCCGGTCTCGTGCATCAAAACCGCTAACACACTCATTCAGCTGCTCCCAAAACACTTGCCTCTCATGATCTTTCTTCTCATGCCCAGGTGCATATGCACCAATAATCACCCACCTCTCTCCATCAACTTTCAATTTTACCCATATTAATCGAGAATTTACTTTCTTACATTCTATCACATACTCCCACAACTCCTGTTTCAGGAGTATTGCTACTCCTTCCCTTGCTCTTGTCCTCTCACTAACCCCTGACTTCACTCCCCAGACATTTCCAAACCACTCTTCCCCTTTACCCTTGAGCTTCGTTTCACTCAGAGCCAAAACATCCAGGTTCCTTTCCTCAAACATACTACCTATCTCTCCTTTTTTCACATCTTGGTTACATCCACACACATTTAGGCACCCCACTCTGAGCCTTCGAGGAGGATGATCACTCCCCGCGTGACTCCTTCTTCTGTTTCCCATTTTAGAAAGTTAATACAAGGAGGGGAGGATTTCCGGCCCCCCGCTCCCGTCCCCTCTAGTCGCTTTCTACGACACGCGAGGAATACGTGGGAAGTATTCTTTCACCCCTATCCCCAGGGATAATATACATATATATATACATATACACACACACACACATACACACACATACGCACATACACACACACACACACACATACATATATATACATATGAAAAATATACATATGAATTTAAGCATAAAATCTCAGGACCCCCTTTTACACATTCCTTCAGTTTCAGGGCTATGTTACAATCAGTTGCAGGTAAATGAAGGATTCCTGTGCAGTAAGATGTTCTCTAATGAAGTTTTACTTACTGTCATCCAGAATTAATGGCACAGCCTTTCTGAAGGTGAATTATTGATTTAGTCATTTGCCTTAACTAAGGCATGTAACAGCACAAAACCACAAAAAGTGGTCTGTGGGGCCTGTCTCAAGATAATGTATTTTAGGCTTGATGAATGATGACAATGAGAGAGTGGATGTGAGCAAATGAGGCCATATAAGAGGATCTTGGTGCAGGAAGGTTTAAAAGGAAGTGCTGAACAAATACACTGTTCATATCCACATGTATATATTTAATGCACTCTTTTTTCCAATACCTTAGGTAGAGGATCAGGGAAACCTGAATAACACCTGTAGCAGTAGCTCTGGCAGTGAAAAGGGCAGTGGTACCAGAATCACTAGATCTCAACGTGGGGGAAATTCAAGCTCAGCAGAAGAATCTACAACAGGTTAGGGTGCTTTGTACTCCATGGTATAGAAATACATTTTTTTTTTTCCAACTAAGATTTTTAATGAAATATGTGGTGTTAGTTTATATATGTTTCTCTTTAAAGTAAGCCAACAGTTACAGATTCTAAAACAAATTAGTTCAGTTACTAGTATTAAGTTGCTATTGTATTTGGGTTGGACACACTAACCTTCTTTACAGTTTAGTATAAAGGATTTCTATTGTAATCTGTATTTGCAGTACCACTGAATTATTGGCACTAAAATTTATGAATTGGAATATTGTGTACAGAAAAATTTTAATTGTGGGGGTGATTATTTAGAAAGATTAATTTAGTGACAGACAGGTTACAGTATGAGTAAATAAATGTGAAAACTTCATTTAGCTAACTTTAGGGAGAATTTGATAGGAACAGCTCAAAAGTTCATTATCATATATATTTTGTATATTTGAGGGTAGTGTCTGAGGTATTATTGGAAGAACAGGAAGCAGGTCTTATGATGTAGCTGTTTGGAATAATAGGTTTTCACAAGGTTTCAATGTGTGGTGTAGGTGTGAATGTGTTTTTTGTGCCATCGGTGTTGAAAATGTAAATATCCTTGCAGCGTCTACATCTGCAGTCAAACCTGAGCCATCAGTAAAAGTAGAGGAATCTGCTCGTCCAACTACCACAATAGACGATGCTGTTCATCCACGCAAGAGAAAGATAAAGATGAAAGAGCCAGAAGCTGAACCTCCTGTTGTTTCTCTTGTGGATCAACCAATGAACAACTGTTATGAAACTTTTCTTAATATTAGAAAGCAGGTAAGTCTTGGAATGTGCATTTCCCTTGGCTATAATTAAATGCTTGAATAGGGTTGTACGGAGGTGGGTAGATTGTCAGAAATTAGATGTTTGAGAACAACATATGTATGTAAGTGAATGGGCCTTTCTTCATCTGTTTCCTGGTGCTACCTTGCTGACGCAGGGAAACAACAATTAAGTATGATAAATAATAATGAGAATGAGTGAGGAAAGATTGACCAAGAGGATATATGTGTCGGAGGTGGAGGGAACGAGAAGTGGGAGACCAAATTGGAGGTGGAAAGATGGAGTGAAAAAGGTTTTGAGTGATCGGGGCCTGAACATGCAGGAGGTTGAAAGGCGGGCAAGGAATAGAGTGAATTGGATCGATGTGGTATACCGGGGTTGATGTGCCGTCAGTGGATTGAATCAGGGCATGTGAAGCGTCTGGGGTAAACCATGGAAAGTTGTGTGAGGCCTGGATGTGGAAAGGGAGCTGTGGTTTCGGGCATTATTGTATGACAGCTAGGGACTGAGTGTGAACGAATGGGGCTTTTGTTGTCTTTTCCTAGCGCTACCTCGCACACATGAGGGGGGAGGGGGATGGTATTCCATGTGTGGGGAGGTGGCGATGGGAATGAATAAAGGCAGACAGTGTGAATTGTGTGCATGGATATATATGTATGTGTCTGTGTGTGTATATATATGTGTACATTGAGATGTATAGGTATGTATGTTTGCGTGTGTGGATGTGTATCTATATACATGTGTATGGGGGTGGGTTGGGCCATTTCTTTCGTCTGTTTCCTTGCGCTACCTTGCAAACGCGGGAGACAGCGACAAAGCAAAATAAAATAATAATAATAAATAAATAATAATGAAATCAAAGACAACTTTTGTTAGTTATTGTATTGTTTTCCTTTTGTTTTATGTTTAATCCAAGCTTTTTTTTTCTAAGAGCTCTCATTTTCTTTGCTACAAAACAAAACAAATTTTTTTAATATTGTCAGAAAACCTAACTTTTCAATTCTTAAGATAAATCTTGCTTTATAAATTGGAATTCTTTTTAGATTTAGACCTGATTTTCAGGTCTAAGAACCGTGTTGATTAGTTTTTTCCATATCTTGCATTGCAAAACCTTCGGACTTAATATTGATGAGCCTTCAAAAATGTAATATCCCCTTTTCTTGCTCAGTTTAATGAGCATGCTCATATATTATGTATCAGTGAGAACAGGTTTTCTTGACATTTTTGTAAATCTAGCCATGACCCAAATTATCAGGCTATTAAAATCTTAAGTGCATCTGTTCTTCCTCAGATTGAACGTCGACGAGAGAACTTGCGGCCTGTGCAGCCAAAACCACCTCAGGGGTTCAAGGACTACTTAATGAATCGCTGCTCCTATGTACTAGCTGGAAATGCTACCTCCAGGTTATCTGTCCCAGTAATGTCCCCACCAGCATCACTTTCACAGTTATTAAAAGATCTTTTTAATGATCAAGAAAAAGAACGATATCGACTCAGACTACAGGTATGCTTTATGTTTTTTATAAGCATTTTCCTCTGAATGTTAGTTGGAACATATCTTTTTCTTCTTTATTGTGGTAGTTAAAGAAACCATCTGGATTTGAAATAGATAAGCAACATGATGCATCAGCCTTGCACTATCCTCCACAAGTTGCATTTGAGCCAAGTTATTAAAGCTTTTTCGTGTATTAAAAAATAACGGTATTATAACACTGCTGAAATGCGTAAGAAGTACCCATCATCTGCATCCCTTTCCAGAAACATGGAAAAAAATATTGAACACAAAACCAGATGTGTTAATCCCATGATAGTGGATGAAGTCCTGTCAATATAATAGTGCAATTTATTTTGCCATGTCTTCATTATCTTTTAACATTTCTAAATAGATGTGGTATAATGTGGTCACCTTGCTGTCAGTGGACTGAATAAGGTTATGTTAAGTGTGTAGAGTAAACCATGGCTAGGTCTGTGGGGCCTGGCTGTGGATAGAGCTGTGGTTTCGGTGCATTACATGACAGTTAAAGAATGCATGTGAGCAGATACAAGCTTCCTTCGTCTGTTCTTGGCACTACCTCAATAATGTGATCAAGAATGAAAAAATGTCTAAATAGCACACAGAACAGCATATGTGAGAAATTGTGTCCAGAACTGTACCCTGTGAATGTATCCCCATTTGAAACAGTATCTTTGGTAGAGTTGACTTCATTTTGTTTCACTTAGAATAACACTTTTAAGGAGTGCATATAATGCATTAATTGACAAGCCCAGTTCACAAATCAGCATAGCTCTTCCCACTCTCAGTAAGGTTTTCATGTATTCTCTATTAATGTATTACTTTTAATTTACTGTAACCAACATTTTCCCAGATTGATATAGTCGTCCCTGCTGTTGGTTATGCAAGGATTTCTTTGGTTTTGTCATTTTTTTAAGAGCTTTCCACTTACTTTTACAATGCCATACATGTTCCCAGATGTATAATGATTATTCCAGTCAGTGCTGTATGGATGGGAGGCATGGGCTTTAGTAAGAAAAGTAAAGAATTAAGTGGATGTGTTGGAAATGAAATGTTTAAGAACATTTTGTGGTGAGTTGTGCAAACACTTCATTAAGAGTTGACCTCTGCTAGTGGCCTGTTAAGGGTAAGGCACTGAAGGGTAAGAAGTGGCACTAGAGTTCACCAGTTATGGAGACCCTATTTCCTTGTATTGAATTTAAATATCTGTAAAGTTACATATTTGGATAATTTACTAAATTTCTTTTTGATTTATGTTTGTACTTTGTTGAGATGAAAATTTTTATCATACTTATTTGGAAGTCTTGATAAACCCTGGTTCTGATTAGTCCCTTGAATTTCTTGTCTGCTTCTTTTAAGGTTTAAACTACTTTAATTTTTCAATCAACTTGGCATGGTTCTCCTTTTATCATTTGTTGACATTTTAATGGTTGCCACCCTCTTTAGAATTTCCAGCCAATGCTTGATTCCTCCAGTTATCGATAGATATTACCAGTATTCTCCTGACATATCTAGAAAAAAAAATATCACATGCTCGAGTCACTCATATATATCATCATAAATGATATACATTAAGCAAGCTTCCACTCGTTATATAAAACCCAAGTAAAACACCAACTCCTGAAAACTTAAGTTTAGGTTAAGAAATAGTTATTGCTGTATTATTGCATATATTTTAGTGACAAAATAACTATCAGTATTATCTAGTATATAATAGAAATATTGTTTTTAGTGTGAAATAGTTTTATACAAAAAAAGGAAGAATTACATAGATAATTTAAGGATGTTTGTGTTGCAATTAGTATACAATTATGCCGGAAAAGTAAGATAAAGTGTTTATCGTGCTGAGGTACTCACTTGGGAAAAATTATGCACTGGCCACCCACTTATTTCAACACAGCCCAATCAAAACTGTACTTTTTTCTTTTTTTTCATGGTTTAAGGTAGCTCCAGGAACATAAAGAAATGGTCTCATTTGCTCACATATATTCTATAGCATCAAAAATGCATCAAAATTCAAACTCCCTTATCACAACCAGGGCCCACGTTTTTAATGGATTTTTATTAATAATGGATAATATAAGTACCTTCTCTTCCTTCTTCCTCTCTCTCTAAGGAGAGCCCTGTAGGACCAGTTGTGAAGCTTTAGGGTTAAAGCTTTAGACTATAGTGAGCAGTATTATTTTCAGAGTATTGATATGTGGTATTTGTGCATACAGGTATCCTCTTAATACTGTTATTGAATAACAAGACTTTCATAGATATAATTAGTTATTAATGAAAATTTACTGTTATTGAATAACAAGACTTTCATAGATATAATTAGTTATTAATGAAAATTTACTTACAGCACCTCATAGAGAAAGAGAAACTGGTGCTAAGTGTTGAGCAAGAAATCCTTCGTGTACATGGCAGGGCTGCCAGGGCACTTGCTAACCAAGCACTGCCTTTTTCAGTCTGTACATTTTTAAAAGATGAAGAGGTCAGTAAATGAGCCACTGTTTTGTTTTAACCATTTGCACTTATATAGAACATCACTTAGAGTTAAGAAATAACAACAAAATCTTTTATTTTAGGTCTTTCAATGTTCTGGTGATACTGAAGTATTGTTAGATGTTTATTCAGGAACAGGAGAAGGAGGACCCATATGAGATTTTGTCTCGGAATGCTCAGGCTAAAGTGTCAGAATATGTGAGATTTTAACCAGGATGGAAAAAAAGGAGCTAAAGGTGTTACGTTTGATGAGAGAAACTTGGATTTTCTGGCCAAAACCAAAACAAGAGTTGAAGGGTTATGAGGTAAAAATGTTTAGAGAGGTAAAGTGTTGGGTTAATAATACAAGAATGCAAGTGAGCAAGATCTTGGTAGGCTTTAAAACTGTATGCACCTATTAGTAAGAGGAATGAAGAATTGAGTGCATTTTGGGAAGACACTAGTGAGTGTTTTGGTAGCTCTGATGAAAGGGATTAAATCTTGATTATTGGGGATCTGAATGAAAATGATAGATGTGGCAATTAAGGTTCTAGTTGAGGGGTTTGGAGTACCATATGTGAATGAGAATGAGCTCTTAAGATGAATGTTGATAAGGAATCTTTCTTTCTTTTGTACTTGTTCATTTTCTTGCATTAGCTGGGAAGTCCTTGGAATAGCTGAAGAAATACACTCATTCATTCACATCCACTCATTAGCTGGTATGTGCAATGCACTAAAACAAGAGCCCCCTATATGCAACTTGGCCCCACATGTCTTTCTAAAGTTTCTCCCTGATTGGTCCATATGCCCTGCTCCAGCCCATTGACAGCACATACCCTCCCCCATGTACCACATTGCTGCAATTCTTTTGTGTCTTGCATGTTCAGGTCATGGTCACTCGGTGCATCTTTCACTCCATCATTCTAATCTACTCTTTGATTTCCCTTTTATTCGTGTTTCCTCCACTTCTGATATGTATGAGCTCTTAGTAATTTCACGTATCCTATCCCTATATCCAAACCATTGCAAATACACCCTCTTAAGCTTTTATTTTTTTTTTTTTTTTTCAATATGCCTCTTGCTACTGCACCTCTCTTAATCCTATCATTCGATCAACTCTCCAAACACCACATTTAACAACATTGGAATATTATGCCATAAAACACCTTTTCCATGACAGACAATACCCTCCTACATCATGGAAAGGCAGCTAAAGGGTGAATTTTGGTCTATAAACGCTCTCCTTTGTATTTCAGTTTCTAAGAGTAGGAATAGGAGGATGAGTTGAGCAGAGAATGCTAATTGTCTACAAAAGCTCAGGTTGGTGTGGCTGAATGCATGGATGTAACTAGAATGAGAAGATTGGATGTAGGTATGGGAGAGGAACCTTGATGTTCTGGCTTTGAGTGAAAGCCCCAAGAGGAAGGGGGAGGAAAGGTTTGGTAATGTCTTGGGCATAAAGTCTTAGGGTTAGTGTGGGGGCAAAAGCAAAGGAAGGAGTGGCTCCTCTGCTGAGGGAGGAGTTGTGGGAATGTGTGAAAAGTATAAGAAAGTGAGCCTCAGACTGATATGGGTGAACGTGAGAGTGGATCGTGAGAGGTGGATGATTTATTTAATAGTTTTTGACAGTGTAGCTCCTCAGTGTCTTCTTATGAAAACTTCTTTACAATAAGCCTTGTGTTCTAGGAGAGTTTGTGAATGATATGCTTTTCCTTGATAACAACCCCTTAAGAGTTAAGAGGAGACCATACCCCAGATTCCTGGCTGAGAATAAAACTATCAGATATAAAAATAGCCCTATTATCAACTCTTAGAAGACATTGCCTAGAGACTAGCACCATGCCTTATGCCTCCTTGAATGTAATGGAAACTTCTCCAGAAATTGTCAAGGGAGTCATTCGTGCACTCTGGAATTTTCAGATCCTTTAGGCAGAGTGGATAAGTTTTTATTAGCTAAACCCAGGCTTTACACTAGAACACAATATAACAAAGTTGGGCTTTACCCTTTCCTCAGAAACCTTTTAACTTTTTGTTCAGTTATCCATCTATGGTTAGCCATTAGTACCTGCAATGCATGTAGAATTCAGTGTGGTGAGAAATGTCATACATAAATTGACGTCACTTGCACTTTCCTACATAAGCTCTTGCATAGACTGTAGTTTCAAAGTTAGAGGAGCCCCATAAATGGTGGAGTCCTGGGGTTGTATAATGATGATAAAAGTTATTTACTGTATGAGCTAAAGTTTCAACATTATTATTCTCAAATCTAAAATATTTTTGAGTGGGTTGGTTTAAAAGAAATTGGAAATTTTACCACAGTTTGCAGGTCTCTAAATTCTAACAGCCAGATTTTCAGGTTTAGGCTGTATACTTATGCTTTATCCCATTAGCATCTAAGTATACAGTTGATTCATGTTATATGCTGTGTTAAGCCTTTGTAAACTAATATACTGTAGCTCCTCAGAGTGTTTAATTCACAGTGATACAGGCCATCTGGCATAAGTTGATATTAACTGCCCCATTATTCATGTTTGAATTGTAACATGAAAGCCACATCAACAGTTACATTTTATGCAGGTTTACAACATTATTTCTCCTGAGCAAGAGAAGGATGGCAATGCTCGTTCCCGTTACAATGGCAGATTGTTTCTATCCTGGCTTCAGGATGTTGATGACAAGTGGGACAAAATCAAGGTATTTTAATGTTATTGTTAACATTTTTGATGTATCTGTATTGTAGAATCATTCTTTAAGAATTTCAGCCAAAGTGATCTCATTTAGTGTCATGGTTTTTAACCCTCTACTGCTCCAGCCATATCTGTGTGGATAGCCTCTCTGCTAACTCTACCATTGTGACTGTCAGGAAAAACCTTAATAAAATAAGGTCTCTCTCTGTCTGGCAGTTCACTAAGTGTTACAGTAGTGAGTAGGAGCAAGTAAGGATGGAAAGCCTCCTTAGTACTATACATAGATTGAGGACTAGAATTAAGGTACATGATCTTGTTTAAACCTATCATCCAATAAAGGGCAAGGTTATTACTTGCTGAATTAGTCGAATGAAGTAGGTGGTTCAAGTCAGGGGGAGAAATTTCTCGCAAGTTGGGGGTGGAGTTCAAAAACCATTGTTGATATTGAAACAGTGCAGTAGTACCTAGAACATTTAAGGAAACTCGTTGGGAATATTTATTAAGGTTCAAGGAAGCCAAGTATTGCATGATGCTACTACTGGGATGTAATGCTGAGGGATATTTTGAAATAAGGCCTGTTATAGTGTTTCATTCTGAAAATCCTAGGACTGTTTCATTATCGTTACTGGTTCCGTCCCTCCAGTTATTGAGTGATACTACTTTACCAGTAAAAATATAGCCCTTAAATCATTGCTTATTCTTGACAGTGAACCAGGCCATCTTCAAAACTTGACTAAGATTAATCCACCTATTAGTGAGGAGTTCCTCTCAAAAGACACCACTTTCCTACTTCAGCCCATGAATCAAGGAATAAATGCTGTCTTCAAGACTTTTATATATTACTTCAGGATTTTCCAGGAGACGATCAAAGGTACAGATGGGGAGGGCAAGCCTTTGATCAGAGAGTGATGGAAGAATTTATAACAATGCAGGTCACGCCTTAGTATTACAAAGTCATGGAGAAAGTCAAACACAACAGTAAACTGTGTTTGGGGGTAAGCTATTGCTTGATTATATTGTATTTCAGTTTGTGCGCTGTAAGAAACAGTTCTTCAGATCCATCAGACAGTTATGACTTGCCAGCAGTACTGGATTTGAAGTAATTAAGCAAGATGTGTCAGGTGTTGTAGTCACATTGTGAGGACTTAATTAGTGAGGAACTCATGTAGTAGTTGGGGGGGGGGGGGGGGGTTAAATTTCCAAGGTTAAAGGGAAGAAGAAACATCCCCAAAATTGGTTTATAGCTAAAAGTTAACAGATATTTAACTTGGTGGTTTGAATTGAGAGACATCCAGGAACATGTGCTGCAACTCGAGGCCTCCTGGTACTGTGGTTCTTGTCTCTGTTGCAGTGTTTTACTGTATTTCCCATTCTTCATTCAAAGAATTGGTTAGACATTTCATATTCCTTTGAATATCAATAATTGAATTGGAACGATATGGTATACCAGGGTCGACGTGCTGTCAGTGGATTGAACCAGGGCATGTGAAGCGTCTGGGGTAAACCATGGAAAGTTTTGTGGGGCCTGGATGTGGAAAGGGAGCTGTGGTTTCGGTGCATTATACATGACAGCTAGAGACTGAGTGTGAACAAATGTGGCCTTTGTTGTCTTTTCCTAGCACTACCTCGCACACATGTGGGGGGAGGGGGTTGTCATTTCATGTGGCGGGGTAGAAACGGGAATGAATGAAGGCAGCAAGTATGAATTATGTTCATGTGTGTATATGTCTGTATGTATATATATGTATACGTTAAAATGTATAGGTATGTATATGTGTGTGTGTAGACGTGTATGTATATGCATGTGTATGTGTTGGACCATTCTTTTGTCTGTTTCCTTGCACTACCTTGCTAACGCAGGAGACAGCAAGAAAGTATAATAAAAATAATAATAATTTTAAGCTTATTCCATCACATTTTTAATTTTTTTTAATCCAGGAATTCATGGTGTTGCGACATCATAATGAGGCAGAATCACTGCATGCTGTTCAGCGAATGGACTGGGAGTGGAAGCTGAAGGAGCTGGGAGACTGTGATGTTAACTCCCGACCACACATAGATGATCTTCATGTACCCATGGTTCACGTCTCTGATGATTTTGATCTTCTTCCAGAATGAAGTGTAGATAATATATGTATTTGAATTTATCACCATTACATATGTTTGAGTGCTGAGCTGGAATTATGACATGCATGTTTTAGGCATAGATGAAATATGTCTATAACTTAGCATAAACATGCTCAAGTCAAACTCATACGGGCATAGGCAGCTTGAATCATACAAAGGAAGTGGTTTGTAGAGGCGAGATATTTTGTGGCTGTGATATTTGTTAGAGGGTTACATTTTTTGTAGATTAATCTTACTTAAGGGTAGTGAAGATAATTCCACATACCCAAGTCTAGTTCAAATTTTGCTTAAGGTGCCCTAGAACATAATATTGAGAGTGTATTATTATACGAGATCTAATTACTGTTCTTAATTCATCGCTCTTCCTTAACAGTATAGGTTAATGAGTTGTCTCGAGTTTTAGGACAAGAAAAAGGTCTGTATTTCTGTGATATACATTTGACTTTAATAGTATCCAGGGCATGCTGCTCATGATTATCAGTACATCCCATGTGAAGGGTTTGTATTCTTTCTCCAAATACTCGACATTTTGAGAACATTTCATTGCAGTCCTTTTGGAATTAAAAGTTGTACTAGTGATACACATTGTTTTGTCAGAGTATATAAGATAAACTTGAGATTGAATGTGAATGTGCATTAACTGTATACTTGGAGCTTAAGGCATTGGCAATTCCAGCAGCCCTGGTTCTGCATGAATGCATTTCACTTGTCAATTTGCTAAGTGTTAAAGATAGATGTCTTGCCTTAAGCCAGAAATATTATATATGTAGCACTTATGGAAATGTACATAAAATTTTAAATTGGATTTCAATGTATACTTGTATATGGTGATGTATGAAATGAAAGTTTTATGAATGGTTTCAAACTGTACTGTAATTATGATCAGTCCATTGAATGAAACTTCTGTTAACAGTAGTTATCTGTAAGACTGTTACTTGCTCAATTTAGTATATAATCTGTTCTGAACCTTGATAATGAAACTAAAGACATAGGTATTACAAGCCTATAGAAAAAAATATATATGAGAATATAATTATAATACATATACCATATGTGATGTAAATGCTTAACACAAATGGTAATTTCATTCTAAGTCACCCAATAAACAATTTATCAGGTTGGTTAATATTCATTATCATGAGTATACAAATTAGAATGAATCTTTATTACCCTTGTGTGTCCAAGTGAAACTGACATTTACATTATTTGAGATTGGGACTCCTAAATCATAACATTCCAGTACCTCCTCTTTGTTATGGGTAAACTATTAATATATTTAAGTGGACTGTTGAGTGGATGCGAGAATTATGAGTCAAATCACTTTTTTTTTATTACCTAATATCTTCTGCCTTAGTGAGGTAGCAACATAAATAAATAACCAACCTTCACTGTTTATTATGCCCATATTAAGACCATTGACAGCACTCTCTCTCTTACCCTTTAATGACAAACATTTCATTTCCAACATCCATCCTCTGCACATTCTTGTTTGGACTACTATACCAATAAAATGCCCATTTCACCCTCCCTGATAACTTCTCTTTCCAAATATTCCTTCACACTCCTAGAACCTCTGCCCCAATTACTCACTTCCATGGTTTAATTCACTGCCACATCCATTACCAGGTATTGAAAACTACATTCAAACTCGCATTCCAACTAATCTGTTCCTCTGCACTGCTGAAGCTTGTGATCCCTAACCCCCTATTTACATGAAAATTAATTTTATGATACAGCACAATTTATCATGAGCTTTCTCTGTACATATCTTGCACTATGTTACAACCTATAATGTACACAAGTTGAAGACATATTCAAGCAAGCTAAATAAGCTGTATGCACCTGATCCATCCAATGTAAATGAGGGTTAAGCAGAGGCATGGGCTTCACTTAAAAAAAAAGTCAACCTAAAATATTATTCTCACTGTAACACTTGCACAGAGCTTCCCCAAGAACAGTTCCACAAAGCTATGGTCATTATTGGCAACAGCCTACTTAAAAAGCAATATAATAACCTTTTACATATCAGGATCAGTTACTAATTAAAGATACAGTAAATAACATCAAAGAGCTTCCATTCTTAATGCTGCCAAGATTGCAGTCACAGATTACCCAAGACTATGACTATATCATTCCTAAACATAGGAATATTTAAGCAATTCAAAACCTTTATCTTACCTGTTTTATTTAAACAAATGTTAAGACTAGGTATATTCGTAAGGAAGCTTTGACATACGGTAATAAAAGATAAACAGGTATTGAGCATAACATCCAGCATATAGATGGTTGACTGAAGGTTATGCATTTGCCCAACTATGGTTTATCAAAATATGTTATGAAAGTTTCAATTTTCATTAATGACATTCTTAGAAGTATGCATTGCATCATTTAAAAAAAAATATATGTTTATATAATCATCAAGGCAAATAAGGTGCCTTTTGTAATTACAAACCACCTTTGAAAATATTTTAAAAAAATTACAAGACATCCTTAAAAAATACTGTTCAAGTTCAAAATACATATGTGGCAAAGCTCCAAGATGATTCTTATGACATTAAGCATATACAATATTTAGACAATGTACAATATGAAGGCACCATCCTAAACACACATCTTTCTCAAATTCACAAATCATCAGTAATCATTGAAGAGGTGGAGACTGGCAGCTACAGAGGCACTGTCATCAACATTACACTATAATTGCTTTGCTATTGAGAAATGGTTATACTAACCAGTCAGTCAAACGTCAAATTAAACCCAATTTTTACCAGTGCAGTAACTATACATATATTTTGTTTCTTTTGCACCCAACTTTTACCATCAGCATGTCAGACAGATGTGTCTATGTTAAGGGAATAGCTAGTAGAGCACAGACATTCAGCACTGAGATCTTGAGAGGTGAATTAACTAAAGTGAAAAGAATATGGAATGAGAATTTTGAATGAACAGCCACTGAAGTGCATGACAGTTTCAAAATCTATGGGCATGTAAAAGAAAAAGTGCAAGTTATGCTTACAACCTGTATTAAAAGGAACTGACAGCATGAAGTAAGTGATTTTCCAACAAGGTCAATCCTGTTTTATGACAATATGGATTGGGAAAACTCTTTTCTTTACCTGAAAAATTAGTTACCATTCTTTTTGACATAAAACATATCTAAATTAGGGATTACATACCTAAAGATTATGAAAATTAACACGAGCTTTTTTAATCCAACATAGTAACGAGGTTTACTTTCAAAAACAGCAGCAGCAAAATGGGAATACACAATTGAAACCTTTCTTCAAATATATAGTCGTAATGTTTGGTTAAAACCATTACAACCTGCAGCAAGCACATTATTTACATTGTTATAACAGAAAGTACAAACAAAATGTGGGATTATAATTAAAGAAGTCAATATGGTAAACCTCAGCTTTAGTACAAAAGATGTACGGGAAACGCCTAACATCCATGTGGATTTGACGTACACATTTTCCCCTAAATTAACTGAAACAATACTGTCCTTTCAATTGACTTCACATAATACATCCATGCACTTGGAAACAAAAGAAAATGTTTAGGTTTTTTTTATTACTGTAATTTGATCTTTTGGCTTCATTCACTAAAAGTGATAATGAATATTGTGTATTTAAGTAAAATATGAAGTAAATACAATCTACTACTATCATCAAATCCATTCCCATTCAGATGGAGTGGAATGTAAATGAAAAACAAGAATTTCCAATATATGGATTTCACTGTGAAAGAACATGAACAAACTTTTTTTTCTTTTTCAGTCAGCAATTATTGTTTATATGAAAATTTCTAATCAACCTAGGATTTTTATAACGCAACTGCTTTCTTATTCCATATTACTGCAAAACATGCAATTAGTACTATGCTCCTTAATGCAAAGCAGCAAAGTCATAAAAACCATCCTCAAACATGTGATACTAAACAATGTACAATATACTAGATGTAATTTACCTTATATTCTATATATTTCAACTGAATCATACACAATATAATAAACTGCACACCACACTAGGTCATCTGATACTCTATATTCTGTACACCTTCAACGTTCAAGTGATGCCCAACTTAATTATCAAAAGTTATGTCAAATGTTCTATTACCCACCTGATGTTATTTAATTTTCTCAATACAAAGCAAAGATAGATTTGATTCAGTGCTTTATTTTATGTCACCTGATGACTGATTACCCTTCATAACTCTATCCACAGGAACATTTGATTGGGGGGATGCTACTTCGTGTGTGGTGAGGAGGCAACAGGAATGGATGAAGGCAGCAAAAATGAATGTATGTATGTATGTATGTGTGTGTGTGTGTTTGTGTGTGTGTGTATGCACTGAAATGTATATGTGCAAGTATGGGCGTTTATGTATATACATGTGTATGAGGGTGGGTTGGGCCATTCCCTGGGGATAGGAGAGAAAGAATACTTCCCACGTATTCCCTGTGTGTCGTAGAAGGCAACTAAAAGGGAAGGGAGAGGGGGCCTGGAAACCCTTTCCTCCCATTTTTAGCTGTCCAAAAGGACAGAGATGGGGGCCAAGTGAGGATATTACCTTCAAGGCTCAGTCCTCTGTTCTTAACGCTACCTTGCTGACGCGGGAAGTGGCGAATATGTATGGAAAAAATATATATGTATATACATAAATGCCCATATATGCATATATACATACTGGAAAGGATCACAATTTTGCACATTATCAAGTATATTCCTATGAGTCCACGGGGAAAATGAAACACGATAAGTTCCCAAGTACACTCGTGTAATAATCACATCATCAGGGGAGACACGAGAGAAACACAACAGTCAGTTGATAAACAACGGACGTAGCTAGGACGCCATTTGGTAAACATGCGATTGGACAATCACATGTTTACCAAATGAAGTCCTAGCTACATCTCTTTGTTGTTTATCAATTGACTGTTATATTTCTCTTGTGTCTCCCCTGATGATGTGATTATTACACGAAAGTGCACTTGGGAGCATATCGTGTTTCTTCCCCGTGGACTCATGGGAATATGTACATAGATAAACATTTCAACATATATATATTCTATTCTATTATACTTAATTGCTGTTTCCCCTATTAGCGAGGTAGCACAAAGGAACAGATGAAAGAATGGCCCAACCCACCCACATACACATGTATATACATAAACACCCACACACATACACATATACGTACAAAGACATATACATTATTTATCTATTCATTCTGCTTTGTCGCCGTCTCCCACGTTAGCGAGGTAGCGCAAGTAAACAGACGAAAGAATGGCCCAACCCACCCACATACACATGTATATACATACACGTCTACACACGCAAATATACATACCTATACATCTCAACGTATACATATATGTACACACACAGACATATACATATATACACATGTACATAGTTCATACTGTCTGCCTTTATTCATTTCCATCGCCACCCCACTGATGAGTCCACGGGGTGTGTGTATATATATATACACACAGACATATACATACATACACATGTAAATATTCATACTTGCTGTCTTCATCCATTCCCATCAACAACCCACCACACATGAAACAGCATCCCCCCCATCAATGACATCTTAGCTACGTCTCTTCCTTGTATATCAACCGACTGTTCTGAGTCTTCCATCTAATTCTTACATCTCCCCTGACGATGTGATCAATACACAAAAGTGCACTTGGGAACTTATCGTGTTTCAATTTCCTCTTGGCTATCAGCAAATATTCGATCGCATGCACCACTGCCCCCTCTTGCAATATACATATATTAGCCTGTGCCTCATGATAAATGACAGCTGCACTTTGATAAGACTGTTTCATAAAAAGAAGCAGATGAAACCAATGCTGACAAGTTCCATGCCTTTGTAGGTATTATTTGAAAGCTCATAATCCCACAACAGAAGTTGATAACTTCAATATCCCCTCTTCCATCAATTCATAAATGCAGCCTTTTAACAAGACAAAAAATAAATTCAGAGTACAACAATACGTAATAAATACTTCCTAACATCTTATCATTAATAAGACATGCTGCTGTATGTCACAAAATAAAAGCTGTATTATACCTGGTAATCCTGCCACAAAAACATGTAAATAGTAAGAATGGATAATTTTCTGGAATGCTTATATAACAACTTTCATATAATATCCAAATTTTTTCAGCAGTTGGCTTTTTTCAGCTTTTTGTGTTACCAGTTCATATATCTGAAAGTGTTATAACAGTAACTGAAGTCCCGAATGCTGCTTCTTAAGAATTTGGGGAGTCTGCTCATATTAAAAAAAATAATTCCTTATACCATTCTGCTTGTAAAACCAATGTTTGTTATATAAGCACATACCAGAAACATGAGCTAATATAAAGAATACATATCTACAACAAAAAGAAGTGTATATATCACGTACTGTACAAACTGGAATATTTGCCACCCAGTATTTTTTGCCAGTTGAACAAATATTTTTCCCACAAACATGCTTTATAGTCATTCACTTCATTCTAAGCAGTCATTACAGATTCAATATGAAATTGAAAAATATAGTAACTACACCTATAATTTAATTCCTGCTTTGGTTACTTACTACTGATTATGAAAGTTTTAAGGAAGTCTTGTCATACATAACATGACTCACTCCAAAAAAAAAATTTAGAGCCTAAATCCTGAAACCTCAAACAGATTTGCTTGGAAAATATCAGCACTCAATATTTGTCTTTTCCTTGAAAATCTATCACAGTGCATTCCAAAGGGATGTTTTCTTTATCAACCATCACGACCTGTTCCAGTATTTAGGACAAAGAAAAGCAGCACAGATTTCCATATTTTCTAAACTTGGGGTGCATAATTGAGCAATGGCCAACTTAATGTTCATGACTACCTCAATATGACTTAAGTATATTAAATTAAGCACTGAAAGAATATTATATATTAACATACTTTTCATAATTGCCCCTTGATCCCTTTCTTGAAAGGGTCCTGGTTTTACTGAGAACCCCTTTACTAGGACCTCTTGCAGTTCTAAGGCAGCACTACTTCCAGCAGCAGGGGCATAATGGACTTCTTTGGATTGAGAAGTTCTCTGACAAATATGTTGTCCCTTTCATCACCAAGAATAATTCTTTCATAGTATGTATTAAAAAAAATTATATATATGTGTAAGTGTGTGTGTGTCACTGGACCTCCCTCTACTTGAGGTTACACCAAGAGTGAAAAATCTCTAGCAAGACTGTATCACTCCAAAGGAATCTACAATTCCTCACTACTGGAAGTAGCATATTCTTAAGCAGCAGGGGCCTTTAAAAATAAATCCTGGGTAACAACCAAGACACTCATCGAAAGAAGTCCTGGGGTAGTTATGAATATATATATATTCTTTCATACATAAATTTTTCTGTCCTTCCAGTAGATTTTCATCTCTAGAAACATATATCCAGACACGACTGTGTATTTGTAAAAAATATATAGTAAATCTACTCAATGTGAGTAAATCACAAGATGAAATCTCTCATAATTACACTGGCCATAGGTGGCTTTTCCTTAAGTTACAGTAGACTCCTCTATATGGCATCAACCAAGTGGCATTGCAAAGGATGACAACAAAAGACCTCAACTATACAAAAAGTATCTTTTGGGACCAGAAAACCCCTAATTACTTACTGCTGATGGAGTGAAAAAACAGGACTGTGCCATAAAATATTTGATTTTTGAAGAGGTCAAGTATTTATACACAGTACAATCATGAACAGACCTGAACATCTAAATCACTGATGATCCCCCATACATAAAGGTTTTTACACCATTTAGAAAATGAAGATCTACAAATCAATCAATAAATTACCAGTAAAATCTGAAAACCAAGGTAACATTAATCATGACTAAATTACATGTAAAAAATTGAAAACTAAGTTATAAATGATAATAGTCTTACGTGTATAATCCATTATGGTATAATTTCCACTCTTGGAAGATACAGAAAACATTACCAACATTATGTACATAAGTGTATATTATCTTCTATGAACTTGTCTAGACTATGTATGGGCTTAAAACTTGCATTCAATAGTTTCAAAATATATGGAACTGATCATCTTTACCTATATAGTTAAATCATGTTGGATTTTCATCTTTTGTGCATTTGTCCAATACCTCCAACAAATCTTATCTGACAGCACTAATTTTGAAGTATAAAAGATTACCAACAATTACCAACTAATATTAACCTCCATGAGTACCCCTATCACAAAAGAATATGGTAAAGAATCAGCAAGTATGTCCTATTAATCTGATACAAGCTAGACACTTTCCTGCATATCTATATACTGATTTAAAAATTTAACAAACATTATCAAAAAGATATAATCAATGGTTAACTTAGTTAAAGGTAAATACCTGCCAAATCACTTGAAACAGTTGATTCAAACAATATCACAAAAAAAATCATCCTCTCTCAGCACCACGAGAAGAATGGACTCTTTTCTTGGAATGACTGTGTGAATGTGTCACTAAAGGATCGGAAGCGGGCAGTTGTGCCAACCCGACCTTTTGACCTGTAATAAAAAAAAAAGGGACTGTAGAGAAATTTATTTTAATGATGACTTTCACAAAGAAAATATTTTTCAGTCATGTGGGAAGAATGATACATATCGTAATCCTGAAAAACGCAACAGAAACAGCAAAGGCACCAACTAGTAAACCTGGAGGGTAATACATATAAATTACTGATTATTTCTGGATGCAGATCATGAACTACATGATGAGGAAAGGGGAGAGAGAAAAGTTATACTCATCAAAAGATTACTGGTGGTCAGAGAATTGCCAGATGCAATTCCGTAAGAAATGTATATAATCCGGGAATAAGGTGGCCTATTTATGGTCACATTTGTTCTGGAGACATCGAGCAAGAAGGTATTCAAAATGTTTAAAAAATTTACAAAACATGGATTTCTTTAGGGTATTCATATTTGACAGACCAATGGAAGTGAGAAAGGAAAGCAAATACGACAGTCAGATGGATAAAAGGAGTATCACCACTTGAGGCAAAAGGAAGACGGAACACCCATACCAGCACTTCAGTGTGGTCAAGAATGTTAGGTGATGGTAGTGTCGGAAAAAAATTATTAGCAGTAAACGATAAAAAGCTGGACTTTAAAGAACGTATAATGAAAAACATGCCTGAAATTGTTCAAGTTGTGGAAGAAAATCTTACTGGGAGTCTTATCTTTTCTGTTAAGGTTTCATGATGGTAAGGAGAATAAAGAGAAAGAGAATTCTCTCTCCTAATACAAAATGATAGCCTTAAGTTTCACAAAATTGTAGCACCTGGCTCATTCAGGAAATGCATAATGGGAAGGGTAATTGTGGAAAACAAGTGCACAGGGGTGATGCACAATTCTAACAATCCAAAACAAATATACAGTGAAGGAACAATGCGAGTGGTGCATGAAGCAATACATCCACTTCAAGAAGATAAAGTAATACTGGATTCCAATTATAAAGAGACTGATAAGGAATTATGATTCTCACTATGACAGGGAATTGAAGAGAGACACTTTCTTAAGTGCATGGGAAATTATCCCATAGCAGCAAGAGTGAACACAATAGAGATGAAAGGAATGATGCACCATCATCACTAGATCTTATCTTCATAGATAATATCTTCTTATTAGACTCCTTCAGCTTTGTGGCTGTGCTATAATCAGCAGCAGGGAAATGCTGGATTCCTTTCTTGTTAAATTCTTCAAGAGATTGTTCTCCTTTTTGTCAAGTAACAAGGACACAACCTTGGGTGACTTTTCACTTGCAATGTAACCATATGTAAGTGAAGCCAGTAACTCCAATTCTAAAAGTTGTATGTTTATCATTATACAGCCCCAGGACACCTTATTCAGAGGTTCCTGCAGCTTCATGACTGTACTACAATCAGTAATAAGGGCATGATGAACTCCTCGGAAGTGAGTTCTCTGACAAAGCTACAGCCCAACCATGTCTCTTCACTAATGGTGTAACCTTAACTATGTAGAGTCCATTAACACCTACAGATAATTCAAGAAATGGAGCCTTATCAATGTAGAACTTCCTGTACTATACAAAAATGTATTAAAAAATACATGCATGCAAATACATGTGTGCAAAATGAAAACAGAATGGTATCCAAATGTGAATTTCTGGGCCAAAATAATAGCAGTCAGAGGAGAATCAGGAATAAGAAGTCATAATAAGAATTTAGGCAAAAAAAATCCCACAGCAGGATGTATGGATGCATTTCTTCATGAGCCTAACTGGCAAGGAAATAAGTGATAGCAGCACCAAAACATTAGAAAGCCTAACTGAAAAATGTGAGGATCAGAGGTGGGACCCAATAAGCATAAAGCTCCCTCCCTGTATACAAATTCTAGAACACTAAAATGTTACACCTTACAAAGATAATTGTTTAACAATGAATCTCTACAGTCATTAAAAAGACAGCTCCACGAAAGATCTTCAGGGAGGTCTGTGTAGTCAAAATCAAATGTCTCAGCCCATAAAAAGTATCAGTTGACAAGGGGAAAATGCCACTCAAAGTTTATTAGCATTCTTTTGAAGATTGCTGTCAGAGGATTAACCTACAAAAACTGGCACTCTATCCTGAAAGAAGGACTGGAAAACCATTCCCACATACTGACTTTTATTCTCTCTACATCCCCATTAGAAGAGGTACAAATGTTTACTGATACAGAAAAGGAAGCAGTAATAAGCAAGTCAAATGAGTAGGACATTCAAACATAAGAGAGGAGTGTGTACATGAAAATATACTCTGATAACTGTACCTACCATTACATATAAACTTCTTCATGTGAACAAAGGTCACTCTTTTGAACACCTAATACATTCACTATGTAACAATCAACTAAATAACACTCATTCAAGGTAATACAAACAAACTCACCTTTCAACAATGACAGCAGGCATCTGAACCAGCTGTACAGGACTCTTGCCATCTCTAAGGGCCTGGGTTAGATTCAGAATTTGTCCACGCATCACAGACATTTGTCGCTCAAAAATGTGACGATCAAACCCTTTGTCAGTCTGCCAATTACAATATCTTAATGAAATATTTCATCAATATTACTCATATAACTTTATAATTACCATGGCCAATGAAGTTACAATGATATTTAAAAATAAGCTTCATTTCCTTTTAAGATTAAGAAACTGGGAATGGCAAGATAGATTTTCCCTACAGCATAATTACATTATTCATTTGATGGTAAATACTCTTATGCATGAGCTGAGCTAACAAGGCAGCTAATAGCAAAGGAAATACTACAGAATAGCTCCTACATGACATGCAGACACTGTAAAACCAGTGTCTACATGCTTTTAAGCATAAAATGTAATCTTAGTTAATGCTATAAAGCATAATTTCTTGGAGTTAAAAACTGGAGCTAGAACTAGGATTCCAACTTCTGCTATAAACACAATAATAAACAGCAGTTTTTCCTCATTAATATATACCAACTTTTAAATAAAAACACTGGTCCCTTACCAACCACACTTCATCTGATGCAAGGCTTTCATCATCTCTTCTCTTGCTATGACTCTCTCACCTCACATCCCTCCATTTGCAAAACATCCCAATCTGCCACCTAAGCATTTTTAACAGTTCTTTAAAACAGTCACTCCATCTCCTTTTCATCTCATCTGCTTCCTAATCTACCCCTTTCTCTGGTGCTCACATCATTCTCTGTTTTACATGCACAACTAACATTCTGAAACATTTTCTTGTTCTCCCTGAAATTTGCTGATACTCTCGCTCACTCCAGTCTCATTGCCCTCTTTTTCAGGAGATGCACCTTTCTCTTGACCTCCTGCTGCTTTTTCTGGTGCTTTTTCTTATCATTCACACTTTCCCTGCAAGCAATATCCATTAACCTCTCCTTTCTCTTTTAACTATCAACATAACTTCCTTATCTAACTTCCCACTACCTTTTATTACATGCCAACTTCCTACCTTCCACATCCCAAACAAATGTAAACACTTCTTCTTGACATACTTCCCATTCTCATCCACTCTAGGGCCCTCATTTCATTTACTGTCATCTCCCATTCATATATTAATCTACCCAAAGATCTCTTCACATAAGCCTCTTTTCCAAACTAACTCATTTACACCACCCTTTTCCCACCAATATCATTACTACCTAAAGCCTTTACAAACATTCACCCTTACCTCCACTATTTAGTGAATAAATATCCCACCGTCTACCCCTCTCAGCATTCACATCCAAAAGTCTCACTCTTACACACCTATCAACAAGTAAATAGTCCAATAATGCCCACTTTACCATCTACCTTGTTCATTCACATAAACTTATGTATGTCTTCTTATATCATGCATTCCCAATCATCAGTACTTGTTCAGCACTCAACTCCACACTGTGTTCCCTATTTTCATTCACAGTGTGTACCTCAAGTCCCCCATATCAAGCACTAACAAGGAGTCGGTGTACAGTTAAAGAAATCACGGTCAACTTTCTTAACCTAATATGGAAAATTACAACCATGAAACCTATCAGTTGGAAATAAGTTTTGGTTTGTCTCAGCCCTTAAATAGAAAGTTTCCATTCATAGCCTGAACCAAAGAGTTATCCATAGCTGTTATCCACAGCTGGGACTACACAATTGGATGATCAATACTTTTTAAAAATAAAAAGTTGTCCAACAACATAGGGAATTGAAGGGGAAAAAGTGTAAGACTGCTCACACAGTGCACTATGTACATGAAGGATAATTGGGAGATTTGTATTAAAACCAATATACTATATGCCTAGATTCATGACCTAAATACAGGTTCACTTGCCTACATGAGCTGGATGATATTAAAAAAGCCATGAAGAGGGTAGCTCACACTTTAGCTTAAAAGACAAAAGCACACCCTTCTGATAAACACAAAATATTTTCTTGAACAGCAATTAGTCTCAGTAAAATCATAAATCCTTACCTGGAACAAATTATACATATCATCACAAAGCTCTTGGACAAAGTTCATATCAGACAACAATGGAAGGACGAGGTCCCGGGTTTCAGTACTAAAAGAAATTTTGGCCCATGGTAACCATGCCCAGTGATATGGGTAAGCTCGCCATGAGTCAGGATGCTTGAAGGGGAAGGCAAGGCCATTATCAATTGCTGCAACTTTGACTTCCGGAGGCTTCACCATAGACCAATCCTGAATTTATAAACCAAATTATATTAAAACTGGTCTGTTCTTGAATCATTCTTTACATGTATAATACAAAAGATTTTTCAAACACAAATGTTTTTCCTGAATTAGTGCAGTAGTATAAGGTACAGACAAACAATAATCTCATTTGCACACACACACTCAGGTTGTCATACATAATATATCAAAAACTGAGCTAAGTCTCATAGAAAACTGTATTTTGTGATTTACTATGACTGCTTCAAAGTCCCTGATTCAGCCTAAAGAAAGCACATCATACCCACCCCCAACATCACTATTTCATTCTATAATATCACCCTCCTAAAAGTTCATACCCCAATACCTAAAAGCATTTTTCACTCCATCCTTCCATTTTCTTCTTAGTCCTCCCTCTCTATTCCATGTGCAACTACTGAAACTGAGTGAGGCAACTTCCCCAAAATTTGTATATAATTACACTTCTAAACTAATGCTTTACAAAGGAAGGAAGAATACACAGCCTATTTCAAGTCACAGACACACTGGAGAATAAACAAATTGGTTAACAAATATAGATTTGTGAAACTATTTGAAATAAAAACTATGAGGAAAATGGTGATGCCACAAGATGGTAAATATTGATATATAAAGAATTACGAGAACAATATAAACATCAATTAAAAGTCATGAAATTATCTACAAGACTAGAATGCAATAACCATCACAAATATAAAATGGTGTAAGGAAAAAATACAAAGTAATAAGGGAAGCTCCATTCTAACATAACTACTGCAACTGGAGGTATGCATCGGTTTGCGAGTGAAGAATAGAAATGTTAAAGATATAAGGAACTGAGAAAGTGATTTTTGTGGGATTACATAAGAGGGAGGAAGGCAAGCAAGGGGGGTTAAACTATGCAGCAGTCAACTAATCATCGAAGAAATGAGCAATTACTGTCATAGAATTATATCAATTATATTGATTTTTGATATCTGGGAGTGAACTTAGTAGCAAATGGAAGCAGAAGAGTCACAGGGTGGGGGAGGGGGCAAAGATTTTGGGAGCGATGAAAAGAGTGTGCATGGAGAGAACGTTATCTCGGAGAGGAAAAATGGATATGTTTGGAGGAATAGTAGTTCCAACAAATATTATATGGTTGTGAGGCATGGGCTATAGATAGGGTTATGTGGAGGGTGGATGTGTTGGAAATGAAATGTTTGAGGACAATATCAGGTGTGAGGTGGTTTGATTAAGTAAGTAATGAAAAGGTAATAAAGATGCATGGAAATAAAATGGGTGTGGTTGAGAGAGCAGATGAGGGTGTGTTGAAATGGTCTGGACATATGGAGAGAATGATTGAGGAAAGATTGACAAAGAGGATACATGAGTCAGAGGTGGAGGGAACAAGGAGAAGCAGGAGACCAAACTGCAGGTGGAAGGATGGAGTGAAAATGATTTTGAGCATCCTGGGCCTGAACATACGGGAGGGTGAGGTGTGTGCAAGGAATAGAGTGAACTGGAACGATGTGGTATAACGGGGTCAACGTGCTGTCGATGGATTGAACCAGGGCATGTGAAACATCTGGTGTAAACCATGGAAAGATCTGTGGGGCCTGGATGTGGATAGGGAGCTGTGGTTTTGGTGCATAGCACTTGATAGTTGGAAAACGAGTCTGAACAAACGTGGCCTTTTTTTGTCTATTTTCCTGGCGCTACCCTGCTGAAGCAATAGCAATGCTGTTTCCTGTGGGGCGGGGTAGCGCCAGGAATGGATAAAGGCAAGCAAGTATGAATATGTGTATATGTTGATATGTATATGTTCGTATATGTGCATGTGTGAGCGTTTATGTACGTATATGTGTATATGAGTGGAGGGGCCATTCTTTGTTTCCTGGTACTACCTCGCTGACACAGGAAACAGCGATCAAGTATAATAGAAATAAAATATAATTACATTAATGAAATTATTTTTGTAATATCTTGCATCATCAGTATATTCATTATCTATCCAGGCAACCAACTAATAATACAACAAAACATTATCACAAACAATAAAACAAATTGAATATGCTATGCACAAGATGCCACATGTGGGAGAGATCAAGCACTTTCTTCTTTCCTCTCTAACCACTCTATCTTAAGGGTTGGGCAAATCTCCTTCACTTGCCAACTTTAAATTGCTCTAGAGGAAAAAATTCTGTGCAAAATAATCCCATAATTCAGTATTCCATAATCTATTTTTTGCAATACTGCAGCTATTCATTCAGGGTTTCTGAAACTCTTAAAAACTTACCATAATCCAGTGTTTTGATAGGGCAATCAGCAAAAGAGAAACAGGAAGCATGGTAGGAATGACTGGAAAACATTCAAAGCGAAAACTTTCTAGGAAAACATTGATCAAATTAGTGAATCATTTTTAAAGTCCTTGTAAATCGATTCTGACTCTCTCATAAATCAGTTCAAACTGCCAACATCAAGATAAGGATTCCCATTCAATAGTCCTTGATGTTGTCCCCAAAAGGCAGTGCTTGCAAAGTTTCAAGCAACAAATGGATCCGGAAATTAGACCTGCAGATCATGGTGTCTGTGAGGACTTCATGGTCAACATGCTTTCCCAAGAAGACAATGATACATATCTTGAGAAATGCTTTTCTGAAGAAGCTTGATGCTACATCCCTCAATGGGTAAACAAGAACAAGTTTTGCATCTGGGGAAGCAAAAACCCTGATGTGTTGGTGTCATATGAACAGAACTACTCCAGGCTGAATGTGTAGTATGGTCTTATGAAGGTGCACATCATAGGGCCCACTTTCTTTGTAGAGTCCACAACCAAAGGTACAATTTGTCTGGAAACGCTGCAAATGTATACAGCCACTAAACTTCTTTGGTTGGGTTTCAGGTGGGGTATATGTCACATTACCAAACATTTTTAATTTTCTGAGTCCTTGTCAAATCTGTAACTTAATGGTAGCTGCACAGGATTAACAGACTTTAATTCAGTTAATCACAGACTGCACTGCACCTTTTCCTGACAGGTGCACATACTTCCACCTTAATGTGTTTCACATGATTAGTGAACTAGCAGCAAACAAGGACAAAAGCCATTAACTTGCACACCACATGCACATATATGTCATTTTACATGTGTGCAAAAACAAAATTGTCAAATTTCTGTTGTACAGTGTGAAAACTTTAGGGTACTCACTCCCTTTTCTAGAATATAAAATTTTGTTTCTTGTAAGCTCTAATCTGGATAAGAACAATTTCTCCAAAGTGTGAATCATCAACTTGGTAAAGCATATCCAGTGAAAGTTCATATGGAAACAGAGAAGTCCTTAAAGGCACTATAATATCAAAGTCTCTAACACCCTCTCTCACAAAAAAGCTACATAATGACAAAACACCTGTTCCAATGTTTTTCTATCATTCTGAGGATTGTAAATATCAACATTTCCTTTTTGAGCAATTTTTCCTTTCTCTGTTTTTAGATAGATATCTGATCAGTGCCAACAACATAGAACTTGGAAAAAATAAAAAGAATGATAAAGCAAGGCTTTTAGTGTGGAAGCCTTTGCAAAAAAAAGAAAAAGAAAATGGATGTTTCATAAAATCCAAAGTTCTCTAGGAATTTGCCACATATGGCAGCCATCCTAATTTCTATTATCACACTCTATAAGCTAATTAACTTAATATGTTACAAACTAGCTTTTTGCCTCTCTTACCTCTCCCTCCCCTTCATCTGCAAGCTCTGGTTTTTCATATCTTATCAGCCAGTTGTCATTTCCACGATCTGTGTTTCTGATGATGTAATCCAGAATAACAAGCCGCTCAAACTGTAGCTGGAACTGTTTGCCAGTTGTTTCTCCCAGTGGTTCAGCCTCAAAACGTCGCAACCAATACTCTGCATCTTTGAACCCCTGGTAGATTACAGTTAAATCTTACGAAAAATTAAGTACAGAACAAACTAACAGAATACTTTGTATTTTGTGAATATCATAAACCTAAATGGTAAACAGATGGTGTACAATGTTAACTGATTTCAGCACTCCATTACATAAAGATATTATTGAATAAATGCTCATGGATTCTGTACAATGAGCTTATTTGTGTCCTATTTGATAAGTCTAGTTACCTACATTATCAGCATTCCCTGACAAACATCTGAGGGGCCAACAATGTGAGTCCGATAAAAGAATCAAAATAATCATAACACCGAACTGTCTGTCAGACAAACTGATTTACATTCTTACTGAAAATTCTCCTTATAAGTTTTATAATCTACAAATAGCATCCCTATACTTCATTACAACTCATACCTTATTATAATTTTGATGTATTCACTTACCTCCACGAAAACCTGGAATGATCCAACTTTTGGAGGAAGTCCAATTCTGTGAAAATGTCGACCAACTTTTGGAAATCTTTCTGAAACCATCTTTTTCGCTCTGGATTTCTCACGATCTATCCTTGTGTAATTGAAAGTTTCACTAGCTAATTTGACTACCTGAAATACAGAAAATATCCAGTTAAGATGAGAGTAAAAGAAGCAAACACAACTAATGGGAAAAGTACAGAGCAAACATTTACAATTCTGATGGATTATAAACAGAGCGCATAGATTAGGCACTTCAAACTCTAAACAGTGTATGCCTATATTCAGAGCAATATAAACTATCTCTTTTTACAAAATTTGACATTATGTGAAAAAGCAAACTGTTTTGCATGTTCCAGCAAAATCATTACTTTTGTCCTCTGGAGAGAGTTTTAATTATTGTACCACTCCAGAACTAGCTGATATAACATCACATCTCAAAACCAAAAACCTATACTATACATAATCATACATTAGAAACTAAGAGGATGGGGGGGATGATTTATGTTACCTACACAAGGTTTGCAGTTTTTTTACATGTGGTATCACAGTTACAAAATTTTCACAAAGGTATAAATAGCTAACTTGGATAATTTTCTAATATATCCCAAATAGTGAAAGTAATCATCCAAAATCTGCTGCCTTAATTATAAAAGCTTCATCCAATAGTGAAGTATGTACTTCAGTACTTTTCTTCTTTTTTTCATACTTGTTTGCCACCTTCCAAGCAAGAATAGTAGTACCAGTAAAAGATGAAAAAAAAAAAGCTTCATTCACTCACATCCAATCTAGACCTTTCATGTGTCGTGCACTGAAACCATAACTCCCTATCAGTAACCAGGCCCCACAAACCTCTCCATGGTTTCCCCCTGTGCTCCATGTGCCCTGACTCAGTCCACTTACTGTATATCACCCCTTGTATATCACACACCTCCAGTTCACTTTATCTTGTACATGTCTTCCAACATTCTGCAGGTTTAGGTCCTGAGCACTCAAAACCTTATTCACTCCTTCCTTCCATTTCCAATTCGGTCTCCCTAAGGCCATATCCCTGTCCCCTTCATTTCAGACATGCATATTCTCTGGCAACCTCTCCTCATTCGTTCTCTCCATACATCCCTGCTGTTTTAATACACCCTCTTCAGCTCTTTCAACCATATTCTAAAGTTTTATTCTCTTCAACTGCTTTAGCCTTAAAATCTGCTGTTTCATTACCATTGATAACATCATGTCAGAACACAAGGAAAATTTTACATTCTTATGCTTAAAGTGGATTTATAAAATCCAATCTTGGACTTTTTGAAGTGTGGGATGTACTGGAGCATAGTATGATATGACTTGGCGTGCACTTTAGTGATCAGAAAAGATTGTAAATTTTGCTTAAGGAGACTGCATAATGAATTCAAATCTAGCATGAATACCATACAGTTCTCCAGTAAACAGGGAAGATTCTCCTGATAGTTCTATGTATGTCTGCTCTTTCTTGATACAAAGTAAATTTTTTTTGAGCCATGTCATTAATCACACCAACATGGGGGAATACCATACTCTAATATCTGAAACATCATTGTCTTACGCAATGAAAAGATTAAAAAAATAAACTTTTGGAAGGCACTACTGTATCACACAAGCATTGACCAAGAAAGAACATATGGCAAATGAAAGCTTTCATTATTATTTTACTAAATAAAAACGTACCAAGGAATGTCTTCCAGGATTGTGTGACACACTGGAATAATATAATTCTAAACACTAATGCTGGAGACAGCAACAAAGCAAAATAAATATTCTTACAGTCAAGATCTGTACTAGCTGTAACCCCTCCACTACAAATAATAAATTCAACAAATTCAATTAATATAATGCAACAGATTCAACAATTAAAACTGCAATTAACATAGCAAACATTTCTTACTTCTAAATGAATTCAACAAAAAAAAAAAATATTTGTTTTACTTATCCTCTTTAAAAAAGTTCCAGAATAAACTGGAGAATTCCCAGTCAAGGGATAATCTAATTGGAACGTGAAAATTAAACAGAAAATAAACATACCCTAGTTTTGGGAACTACATTAAGCTGTAATTTCTGATCTACTAGTGAGGCCCCAGCCTCTGATAAGTATCCCTGGTTGGGCACGAGGCACGAACGACCAAAGCAGCATGGACAGCAAACTTTATGTAGCCACTTGGTCCACTTGGGGTTAAGGCGGCCATATGGCTCCTCATCTTTAGGTTTGTATACAGCAATAACTTTCTGTTTGGAAAAAGAAAAAACAAAACTTTGTAGATTACATATCCACAGAATATTCATAATCTTTTTTTCATACTCGATTGCTGTTTCACATGTTCGCATGGTGGTGCCATGAATACGCAAAGAAAGGCCAAAACTGTAATGCACATTTTCCATGGTCTACCCTGTCCATTTCACATGCTCATAAATATATATGATAAAATGTAAACCTAGTAAACAGGAAAACAGTCATTATAAGGAGCTATATGAATGAGGAATTACTTAAATGGCTGCCAAGTAATTTGAAACCATGGACACAGAACTACACTGCATTCAAGTTTAATCACCTCTAATTTCTGTAACTAATAAATCAGTTGTTTGATACATGATCAAAAAATGTAAATAGTTCCTCATACTAAATTTTTGATGGAGAGATGTCTCACTGTTCCACTGCACCATACATACACAAATCTGAAATTACAATATACAGTATGTATAACTTATGCTTTCTTGTCTGCATTATGAACACCTGTGCAACATAACACAAGATCCCCTCTCATGCCAAAGATGTGACTTACATACTAGACATTGTCCTGAGCTCACTCCATAATGATATACACACATCACAACACCTCTTGACCACTGGTCTTAACTCATGGACATGTCAGCTTCCTGAACACTGTGAGAACCCCAAATCAAATATATCTCCTCTTAATAAAAATAGAAAAGATCAAATTAATAATTTCATATTTTGGTTGATTTCTGACACTTTGGGAACCAACACGAAATTCAATAACCAAGCTAAAGGGTCAAAAAGCAGCTAATCAGGATTAAGGATTCAGAAGGAGAGTTGTAAATGATGTAAATGAGGACAATATGTGGTGTGAGGTGGTTTGATCGAGTAAGAAATGAAAGGGTAAGAGAGATGTATGGTAATAAAAAGTGTGGCTGAGAGAGCAGAAGAGGGTGTATCGAAATGGTTTGGATACATGGAGAGAATGAGTCAGGAAAGATTGACACAAAGGATATATGTGTCAAAGGCGGAGGGAACAAGATGGGGGAGACCAAATTGGAGGTGGAAGCATGGAGTGGAAAAGATTTTGAGCGATAGGGGCCTGAACATACAGGGGGGTGAGGCGTGCAAGGAATAGAATGAACTGGAATGATGTGGTGTACGTCAATGGATTGAACTAGGATATGTGAAGTGTCTGGGGTAAACCACAGAAAGTTTTGTGGGGCCTGGATGTGGAAAGAGAGCTGCGGTTTTGATGCATTCCATATGACAGCTAAAGACTGAGTGTGAACAAATGTGGCCTTTGTTGTCTTTTCCTGGCGCTACCTCGCGTGTGCACGGGGGAGGAGGGTGCCATTTCATGTGTAGTGGTGTGGCGACGGGAATGGATGAAGGCAGCAAGTATGAATATATACATGTGTATATATATGTATGTGTCTGTGTATGTATGTATACTTTGAAATGTATAGGAATGTATATGTGCATGTGTGGGAATGTATGTATATACATGTGTGTGTGGGTGGGATATATATATATCACCTTTCATTACTTTCATCAAACTTCATCTAGTTATGCCTGCCTTTCAAATTTAGTACATTCAAATAGTATTTCCCCATCCATGATCAATATTCTAACCAAGCACTGAAACCTGTAACTTCTGAAAATCTGAAATATCTTTTAGAATAACTCACTTCAAACACAACTACATTGCTTTTAGCAACATGCATGCCAATTTATTCCAAACCTTTTCAAAATCCCTCAACAATGTATCAAATATTTTCCCTATTCAGTTAGTTATATGTATCATCCACTGATAACATTCCCAAAACTTCAAATCCCTATCACCACTTTCTACACCACTGCCTAAATTTATTCAGTACCTCTCTACACCATAACACTTATAATAGTGATCCTAAATCACTCACTGCATTGCAGTTTTCTACACATCTACCTATGTTTATTTAATACCCCTTTGCACCATCAAACTTATTATAGTAATCCTAAAACACTCACCACATTGCTGTTTTTCACAAAGTAGCTCCCACTAGATCCCTGGTATATCCTCTCAGGGTATATTCCACTTTCTATTGATGTCTCTGCTTGCCTGACTAAGTCTGTGAAATGTGGGTCATCTGAAAAAGAAAAAAAAAATAATTACGATTGTATAATGCACACATTGTTCCCCTAATAACAAGAATTTCACAACAGAAAAGAAAGTGAGACTACCACTACATTAGCCTGACCTTAAAGCTTAAAAGAAAAACAGCAATATCAACATTACCTTACTATCAAGTTACAGACAGAGTGACAAGCATTTTGCCATACGCTAAACTACCAACTATGGATAATGCTGGAGAAATGCAGTGTTGAGTCATCAGCATATATATATATATATATATATATATATATATATATATATATGCGGGAGACAGCGACAGCGACAAAAAAAAAAAAAAAATATATATGTATATATATATATATATATATATATATATATATATATATATATATATATATATATATATATATATATATTTTGCTTTGTCGCTGTCTCCTGCGTTAGCGAGGTTGTACAAGGAAACAGATGAAAGAATGGCCCAACCCACCCACATACACATGTATATACATACACATCCACACATGCAAATATACATACCTATACATCTCAATGTATACATATATATACACACACAGACATATACATATATACACATGTACATGATTCATACTGTCTGCCTTTATTCATTCCCATCGCCATCTCACCACACATGGAATAACAACCCCCTCCCCCCTCATGTGTGCAAGGTAGCGCTAGGAAAAGATAACAAAGGCCCCATTCGTTCACACTCAGTCTCTAGCTGTCATGTAATAATGCACCGAAACCACAGCTCCCTTTCCACATCCAGGCCCCACACAACTTCCCATGGTTTACCCCAGACGCTTCACATGCCCTGGTTCAATCCATTGACAGCAAGTCGACCCTGGAATACAACATCGTTCCAATTCACTCTATTCTTTGCACGCCTTTCACCCTCCTGCATGTTCAGGCCCCGATCACACAAAATCTTTTTCACTCCATCTTTCCACCTCCAATTTGGTCTCCCACTTCTCCTCGTTCCCTCCACCTCTGACACATATATCCTCTTGGTCAATCTTTCCTCACTCATTCTCTCCATGTGACCAAACCATTTCAAAACACCCTCTTCTGCTCTCTCAACCATGCTCTTTTTATTACCACACATCTCTCTTACCCTTACATCACTTACTCGATCAAACCACCTCACACCACACATTGTCCTCAAACATCTCATTTCCAGCACATCCACCCTCCTCCACACAACTCTATCCATAGCCCACACCTCGCAACCATACAACATTGTTGGAACAACTATTCCTTCAAATATACCCATTTTTGCTTTCCAAGATAATGTTCTCGACTTCCACACATTCTTTAAGGCTCCCAGAATTTTCGCCCCCTCCCCCACCCTATGATTCACTTCCACTTCCATGGTTCCATCTGCTGCCAAATCCACTCCCAGATATCTTAAACACTTCACTTCCTCCAGTTTTTCTCCATTCAAACTTACCTCCCAATTGACTTGACCCTCAACCCTACTGTACCTAATATATTAACCTTGCTCTTATTCACATTTACTCTCAACTTTCTTCTTTCACACACTTTACCAAACTCAGTCACCAGCTTCTGCAGTTTCTCACATGAATCAGCCAACAGCGCTGTATCATCAGCAAACAACAACTGACTCACTTCCCAAGCTCTCTCATCCACAACAGACTGCATACTAGCCCCTCTTTCCAAAACTCTTGCATTCACCTCCCTAACAACCCCATCCATAAACAAATTAAACAACCATGGAGACACCACACACCCCTGCCGCAAACCTACATTCACTGAAACCAATCACTTTCCTCTCTTCCTACACGTACACATGCCTTACATCCTCGATAAAAACTTTTCACTGCTTCTAACTTGCCTCCCACACTATATATTCATAATACCTTCCACAGAGCATCTCTATCAACTCTATCATATGCCTTCTCCAGATCCATAAATGCTACATACAAATCCATTTGCTTTTCTAAGTATTTCTCACATACATTCTTCAAAGCAAACACCTGATCCACACATCCTCTACCACTTCTGAAACCACACTGCTCTTCCCCAATCTAATGCTCTGTACATGCCTTCACCCTCTCAATCAATACCCTCCCATATAATTTACCAGGAATACTCTACAAACTTATATATATATATATATATATATATATATATATATATATATATATATTATATTTTTTTTTTGTTATACTTTGTCGCTGTCTCCCGCGTTTGCGAGGTAGCGCAAGGAAACAGACGAAAGAAATGGCCCAACCCCCCCCCATACACATGTATATACATACGTCCACACACGCAAATATACATACCTACACAGCTTTCCATGTTTTACCCCAGTCGCTTCACATGCCTTGATTCAATCCACTGACAGCACGTCAACCCCGGTATACCACATCGCTCCAATTCACTCTATTCCTTGCCCTCCTTTCACCCTCCTGTATGTTCAGGCCCCGATCACACAAAATCTTTTTCACTCCATCTTTCCACCTCCAATTTGGTCTCCCTCTTCTCCTCGTTCCCTCCACCTCCGACACATATATCCTCTTGGTCAATCTTTCCTCACTCATTCTCTCCATGTGCCCAAACCACTTCAAAACACCCTCTTCTGCTCTCTCAACCACGCTCTTTTTATTTCCACACATCTCTCTTACCCTTACGTTACTCACTCGATCAAACCACCTCACACCACACATTGTCCTCAAACATCTCATTTCCAGCACATCCATCCTCCTGCGCACAACTCTATCCATAGCCCACGCCTCGCAACCATACAACATTGTTGGAACCACTATTCCTTCAAACATACCCATTTTTGCTTTCCGAGATAATGTTCTCGACTTCCACACATTCTTCAAGGCCCCCAGAATTTTCGCCACCTCCCCCACCCTATGATCCACTTCCACTTCCACGGTTCCATCCGCTGCCAGATCCACTCCCAGACATCTAAAACACTTCACTTCCTCCAGTTTTTCTCCATTCAAACTCACCTCCCAATTGACTTGACCCTCAACCCTACTGTACCTAATAACCTTGCTCTTATTCACATTTACTCTTAACTTTCTTCTTCCACACACTTTACCAAACTCAGTCACCAGCTTCTGCAGTTTCTCACATGAATCAGCCACCAGCGCTGTATCATCAGCGAACAACAACTGACTCACTTCCCAAGCTCTCTCATCCCCAACAGACTTCATACTTGCCCCTCTTTCCAAAACTCTTGCATTTACCTCCCTAACAACCCCATCCATAAACAAATTAAACAACCATGGAGACATCACACACCCCTGCCGCAAACCTACATTCACTGAGAACCAATCACTTTCCTCTCTTCCTACACGTACACATGCCTTACATCCTCGATAAAAACTTTTCACTGCTTCTAACAACTTTCCTCCCACACCATATATTCTTAACACCTTCCACAGAGCATCTCTATCAACTCTATCATATGCCTTCTCCAGATCCATAAATGCTACATACAAATCCATTTGCTTTTCTAAGTATTTCTCACATACATTCTTCAAAGCAAACACCTGATCCACACATCCTCTACCACTTCTGAAACCACACTGCTCTTCCCCGATCTGATGCTCTGTACATGCCTTCACCCTCTCAATCAATACCCTCCCATATAATTTACCAGGAATACTCAACAAACTTATACCTCTGTAATTTGAGCACTCACTCTTATCCCCTTTGCCTTTGTACAATGGCACTATGCACGCATTCCGCCAATCCTTAGGCACCTCACCGTGAGTTATACATACATTAAATAACCTTACCAACCAGTCCACAATACAGTCACCCCTTTTTTTAATAAATTCCACTGCAATACCATCCAAACCTGCTGCCTTGCCGGCTTTCATCTTCCGCAAAGCTTTCACTACCTCTTCTCTGTTTACCAAATAATTTTCCCTAACCCTCTCACTTTGCACACCACCTCGACCAAAACACCCTATATCTGCCACTCTATCATCAAACACATTCAACAAACCTTCAAAATACTCACTCCATCTCCTTCTCACATCACCACTACTTGTTATCACCTCCCCATTTGCGCCCTTCACTGAAGTTCCCATTTGCTCCCTATATATATATATATATATATATATATATATATATATATATATATATATATATATATAATATATGTATTATCCCTGAGGATAGGGGATTAAGAATACTTCCCACGTATTCCCTGCGTGTCGTAGAAGGCGACTAAAAGGGGAGGAAGCAGGGGGCTGGAAATCTTCCCCTCTCGTTTCTTTTTTTTTTAATTTTCCAAAAGAAGGAACAGAGGGGGCCAGGTGAGGATATTCCAAAAAAGGCCCAGTCCTCTGTTCCTAACGCTACCTCGCTAACGCGGGAAATGGCGAATAGTTTAAAAGAAAGAAAGAAAGAATATACATATTGTTTTGGTGAAACATCATTAATCCAAAAAGTACGAGTAAACTACTCTAACTGTCTCTGTCTTCTTCCATCCTTATCCACTCATTCCCCAAGCCAACACATACCTAATAAATACGAACCATAATCATAGAATCTTCTACGAGAGTAACAAATAAAAGTAACCCCAGATAAAAATTCAGCATAAAAAATAGACCTAATACCGAGGTTTTAAAATTGAAATATGACATAATGCAATGCCTCTATACTTAACATAATCATGGAAAATAACTTACAGTGCTTCCCCAAGCCGACAGATACCCAATAAATACAAACCGAATAATATCAGAATCTTCTAAGACAGTAACAATTTATTACAAATGCTCCCAGACTTACAATAATTCGACTTACAATATTTCGACTGTATGATGATGCATTTACAATACGCATTTAGTAGAAACTGTTTCGAATTATGAATTTTGATCTTTTCCCAGGCTAACATTATGTGGTGCGATACTCTCATGATACTGCACAGTGGCAGAACCGCAGCGTCCAGTCAGCCATGTGATCGTGTGTGAACAACCATTACTCTAAAGTGTACTGTGTTGCCAGCAATCTTTGGATTTTATGTGTTGGCATCCCATCATGTTTACAAAATGCCCAGCTTTGTCTCCTCCCTCTGGTGAGAAGAGGTGGAAGGCAATTACTCTCGAGATGAAATTAAAGATAACTGCCCAGAATGAAGTTATAACTGAGGCACCAAGAAAGTTCACAGCAGAGAAACACTATATTATAAAATAGGTTTTGGGTTAGATGATTTTGTCCAAGTGTAGGATAATGTAAGTGTTCTGAGAATGTTAATTTAAGGTAGGCTAAGCTAAGATAATGTAAGTCTTCTGAGAATGTTAATCTAAGGTAGGCTAGGCTAAGCTATGGTGTTCTGTAGGTTAGATTGCAGTATTAAATGTATCAAATGTATTTTTGACATGATATTCTCTACTTACGATGAGTTCATCAGAACATAACCCCATCATAAGTTGAGGAGCATCTGCACTTATTCACAGGCCTACATGTCTACTAATATATATATTAGTTCAGATTTTTTGGCCAAAAACTTTTTTACTTTAAAATTGAAACATGACAATGAAATGCTTCTATACTTGAAATAATTATGAAAAATATCTCATAATGCTTCCCTGAGCCAACAGATATACAATAAATATGAAACAAATAATCACAGAATGTTCTAAAGGAGTTTCCATTAATTACTTATCTACATGCCTTACCATCGCTCCCCCACCATATATATCAACCCTATATTCGATATAACTTATTTCAATCCTTGGTTAAGTATTCTATAATTAATTTTGTTTTGTCCTATCACTTGAACACAAATCTGAATGGCAAACTCTGTTATTCTGTTGTTTCAACATATCTCCACCTATTTTGGGGTTCTGTCACGTCCCTCTAAACACTACAATAGCTCTGCAGGGTAAAATCTCACAATATTCAAAGATAATAGTGAAGGTAGTTAATAGATTATGACGAGTGGTACCAATGGATTCTTTAAACTCCCTGGAACCAATTAAAGGAGTGATATTATAGGTGTAACACCTCTAATTCCAATAATTTTAAGTTCTCGTAAAGTGGGCAGGGCTTTGATGCTGGGAGAAAGTGTGGAGTACAAGCAGTTCATAGCTACAATTCTGATTGTAAGTAATCCACTGGCAACATGTAAAGAACTATTAACTAAAACTAAAATGCCTTGTCATTTACAAATGTCCCTACAGAGACATTTGAAGTGATCATCCTGCAGACAGTTGAAAACAAACCTTCACTTAGATTCTAGAGCTTTATTAGGTTTGTAAACC
Source organism: Panulirus ornatus (assembly GCF_036320965.1). Lineage (NCBI taxonomy): Eukaryota > Metazoa > Arthropoda > Malacostraca > Decapoda > Palinuridae > Panulirus > Panulirus ornatus. The sequence continues at coordinate 11,649,696 of NC_092291.1, forward strand.
ATTTAAAAACCAAATGAATACGAAATACATCGAGAAAACTTGCTAGTGGGGTCTAGAAATCAATTATTACTTACATTACCAATGCATTCCACAGAATGCCTACATGCATTGTACTATATGAATCTAATCAAATCAGGTTAAAAAAATATGATGGGTGAGTTCAGATACTTGATGATATGAGGAGTGAATAATTGCATAAAGAAATCTGACCCACATAGGTCAGATCATTTATCAATGTTTATCATTCTTGATCCAAATGATACATGGCACCATCAAGAGTAAGCGTCTTTAATAACTATGCTATCACATAATTAACAGAACTAACATGCCCTGTAGCATTATAAGTCATATTATATTAGTATTATCTTATTCAATGGTATTTTGCAAATATCCAACCCCCACATTTTCCTACTTCATAATTCAACATAAAAATCTATAATATCAAAACATATGAATGAAAATAGAAAAACCCACACTCATAAATCACTTGCTGGGGCAACGAAGATTCCATGTGAGAACACTGACCTCAATCCTAGAATTTGCATGGACAAATTACCGATGTGAAACTGATAAATTGCAATCATCTAAAAGTCTACGCTCTTCATTATGCTATCCCAGCCCAAATCACTTCTAAAAATATGCAATGAGTACACTCCTGTATATCCTATCAATCAATACAGTGTTTCTGTGGTGCCCCTAAACTGGAACTTTATACTTTCTCCTTTCACAAATTTCTCGTGAATACCATGAGATCAATTACCAGGTATATGAGAGTTTTCTCAAAACAAATCTATAAGATGGCATAAAGACAGTAAATAATTACCATACATTTCATAATCTTTAACAGTCCCCAAGAATAGGACCTGTTTCCTTGAACCTTCAGTCAAAACAGTAAGAGCAACGGTTCCCACCTGCCCAGTGATTGAAGTCGTCTAAATCATGTCTCGCCCCAAGGAGAGGTTGACTCTCCCGGTTACTTCGAGGTGACCCCATACCAGTGTGATTCCCTGGTCCGAAGGTAACGTCTGGCAGGAGAGCAGTGGCAGAATCTTCAGACGCCTCCGACGCGGTGGACAGAGACCGTATTCTCTCATCTACCACAGCGGCCGCCGTCGTGGCTGCAACAGGGCTTATTTCCTCTGTGTCTGACGTCATCTAGCACTCTCAGCGCTCACTTTTTAGGTCTAGCCACTTGAAAGACCAAAATATGTTGGCTAAATCATGGCACCCACTGGAATCAGCTGATTCTCCACCAAAACATACTGACAACATTCGCCATGACACTCAGTTATTTACGTCACTTCGCAGACAAATAAGAGAACATCACTACTGCGCAGTTGAAATAAATACTAAAGTCAAACGATAGTACCAGCCAAAAGAAAGGTAAGTTATTAGTGTTTCACTAAAAATGATGTAATACAATTCACAGCGTCACGTACAAGGTATAATAAGCACCATTTCATTTGCTTTGTCGTCATTCTGTTGTGAACCTACACTGATATACCGAAAAACTATACTATATGTAAAATTATAAAGCAACCAAGTTTTAGAGATATCAAGATCTTAAAAATTTCTCGCTAAAGTACAAGACAGCTCATGAGAGTATGAGTCACGGGGCCAGGGGGAGTCATATGACCCTGGGTGCAGGTGTCGCCCCGTGATAAGTTTCCACATTTCGTGAATAAAACAACATATGCTTTTATTTAACGATATGGTGACAGTGCTGGGTCAATGACTAACAGTGTCATCAAATATCTTTCAAGATGGACATAGAAATGTTAAGCGATCCCGTTATCACACAACTAAACTTTGAACACGTGACCACTGGACGGAAAACCACACTGGACAACCAGGTTGCGACCTAACACTGTGATACAGATTTTAAGTATGAATATGTGATTACAAAACATTATTTTAAGTGGGCTAAGCAATCACACTTTCCAGGTAACAAGAATTACGAATTATTTAGGAAGTTAGACATGACTGTTCAGCATGAACCAAATTATGAACATGAAATTCTAATCAAACCACCACATACAGACACAAAATCAAACTTTTTGGCGTCATGAAACCAACCAACAGGCTGGTAGACTAAGGCGCTCAGTCATACTCAAGACCGTGTTTGGACGTACCTCGAAAGGATTTACTTCAAGCTTCACTTACAGTCTTTCTCCATCCCTGGTTTCTTTGCTCATATACCCCTTTACATACAACTGAAGATATAATGGATACACACACGATAGGCAGTGGTTACTTTGCCAATATTGGCACCACTGGATCAATCTGTATTACGCTGTATATCCCTTCTCTTCGACAAGTTTTTTCTTTTTTTTTTTTTAATGGCAAAGGACAACGTAACCTCCCAGGAAGTCTTGCTGCTTATCTTCATTTATCAGCATCTTGTTAAGTCTGGTACGATACTGTCTAGTGTCGACTAAGATCCCTTTCCTCTATCAAGGAGTCAGCACTACGATCCTTTTCTTCTATCAAGGAGTCAGCACTACGATCCCTTTCTTCTACCAAGGAGTCAGCACTAAGATCCCTTTCCTCTATCAAGGAATAAAGTATTGAAATTGAAATTTAACTAGATACTGTCCTCAGGTAGTGGTCTAACGGTTTAGTGCCAATCTTATCTCGGTCCAAGCGTTTGGGCACAGGACACTTGTTTTGTTTCTCACCTTCTATCTAGACTATCTCCGTAAGCATTCCCGCCACAACCGTGTTCTGGATTTATCCCCATTAAGCTGCTAGAGAACAAGTTAGTTCTAAATCATACATGATTCAGGCCGAAATATCATTTAAACAGACGGGTACAAAGTCTGATAATCTAGTTCCGCTTATTTCCTAGACAAACCACAGCATGTTCTAATTCATACTCCCCGTAACATCTGTGTCTTCTATTCTCAGATTCTGCCAACTGATCAGGTCTATACTCATGAATGTGCACTGTGATCCTGTCAGAAAACTCCGGTTAATTCGAACAGTGCACCTGGACTGAGCCCCAAGAGCTATTCTCTTTCCCTTTTCTTAAATTTCCCTTTCTAAAAACTCCCTAGAACTTCATAAAACTCGCAAAATCTTTCCCTTCACCCCACCAGACTTTCGTGGCTCTATCTCCAGCCACCAGCAAATTCTGCTTATCATTCACTCACTTCCGTTAGGGTTTGAGATTGCACGCAGGCAGCTGGTAAAGATGTAGATTTGACAAACGTTATTCACTGCTACCATATATCACGCTCCATGTTAGGACTCAGGTAGAACTTTAGCGAAGACCTTTAGACTTCTCAGATCTTTCAATCATTGGGAAATTATTACCAACAAACGTCTGGTTTTGTAATTTTCTGGAACATGTAAATCAAGAACATTACAACCTAGGCTTCACTGATCTAACCACTTACATTAAGAACAATCCCATTCCAAGGTTTGATAGCTGACCTTAAATTTCTCGTGGAGAAAAGCAAAAGACTTTTGGCGGAAGTAGAAAATGAAACGTAGCTAAATCAATGATATAATAATTTATCTACAATTTGCAGTAATAACTGTAGTCAGATACGAAGAAATCAAATATGCAAAACCTGACAAATGAAATACACAAAGCTAATTAAAGTGAAAGTAAACTAGATATCCATATGGGACACTAACACCTAATTAAACTTTTTACACATTCATAGTTCCTTTCACATAAGATATTTTTAAAGTAATGATTGGAATATAACATAGAGTACTATATCTGTGAAATCTATACATCAATAATCATGGGTTTGTCTGGCTTTCTATGGAAACGGTTACATTGCCGAAAGTTTGGGCAATGGGGTGTAAAGACAATCGGTTCCGATACCACGACAGTTTTTTCATACACAGAACAGACGGTTCTATTCCTAGAACTGCCAGTGTACCTAAAGAAACCGTTACCGTACCTAGAGCAAAATGAACCATACCTAGAACAACCGTCACCTCCTTCTTATCTTACACTGCCCAACAGAATATATATATATATATATATATATATATATATATATATATATATATATATATATATATATATATATATATATATATACCGTATTAAATGTATGTATTTGTATATATGCGCCGTATAGAGTGTATACGGTATACATTTCCAGTCCTCTCCTTCAACATGAAAAGCTGCATCCTGAAGAGATTGTCGATTCTTAACATACAAACTTTTTTCTCGCTCCCCTTATGGCCTGGCCTTGATGGGAAACTTTTATCCGTGCCTCGAGCTTTCACATTTACTGGAAAAAAAAACATTCCTTCTATGCCATGGGTAATTCAAATTCTGAAAAAAAAAAACTGGCTTAACGATGAGTATGGGAAATCAGAATTATGGTGTGTTTTTCCAAAGTATCCTGTGGAAATCCCCAGGTTTAATATTAAGAAATCTCTGTTCTGAAGCGCTATCATCGCGCTGGCAGACGGGTATCCCCCAAATCCCGTGAAGCAAACTGTTAAATGCTCTTCAAATTCTGTTCCCTCAAAATTTAAGCACATTCCCAATCTTGTTCTTTGCCCTGTCGATGCGTCCTCATTCTTGTTCTCTGCCCTTTCTGCACCTCTCACCAACTGTTCTTTAACCTCTCCGTACCAATTTCCATTCCCCCACTATTCCTACTCTCTCTCTCTCTCTCTCTCTCTCTCTCTCTCTCTCTCTCCGGATGAATGACAAGGTCGCAGGCAATTCCAAACCAATGAAATAAACTAGGTGAAGAACATGAAATTATACATGTGAGCTTTCTGCCATAAAAATTCATTTCAATACTCTGAAGAGCTGGAGAAAAGGTTTCAAAAGACTGACAGAAAATCGAAATATATGATCCTCTTTCATTCCTATAATGAAAGAGAAAAAGTCTAGAAACGTAAACAATATTCAATCCGTCTGAGAATTCATAAATAATGTTAAAACCGACTAAGAATTCATAAACAATATTCAACCCAACTGAGAATTCAAAGCTTCACCTTTGCGGTGGGTTTTCTCGTATTAAATATATTATCATTTGTGTCATACAGTCTACTTTATCAACAATCGCTCTGGCAGTCATTAACTTGATACCTCTTTGTATCTGTAATGGGTATAACATAGGCATCCAAAGGACTACAGATATCGTCTGCACAAGCATTACATATGCACGAAGAGTTTGTAGGTGAAAGCGGTAGATAAGTTACAACCCCGTTACATGATTGTCAAGAAACCGTCAAAAAGTATATGCTAAATTGTGAAAATAATAGTACACACATTAACTATAAATTACATTGGGTTTCTTACTCTAAAAGGTGTAAATATTGATGTTTGGAAGCATTGGCAGGTAAATGACACTTGGCAACTCTGGCCCACCACGTGTGCCAAATGTATGACTTCTGCATCCGTTCCTGGGGCCAGGTTTTAAGTAACCTCACTACTGTGTAACCCTCCTCACCAGTGACACTTCTTGAGAGTTCAGGATCCACCTCTGGTAGTACTGTACCAGTTCAAGTGTTCAGTGCAAACCTCACAGTACGCAGATAAGTTGAAGTGTTTCGTGAGGCAACACACCTTCGTCCGCACACGCTTACAGACACCAAACAACATACTAACCGACGTCTTCCTTCTTTGATGACAATGATGATATAGTCTGCTCTGCCTGCATACCTGAGCTCCAATACTGTAAGTTTTCCCTTTAATAGTTAATAATTTACTACATCACAGAAATCAAACATTCAATATAGGTATATATTTATATTTTTGTCACCCCGCCTTCTATCAGCCGTTTGACATACCGGCTTAAATAATATTTGGCCAGCAGGACTGCACTACTGATAGGGGTGAGTGTCGCAAGTCGACGCCTGTCGGTGGTCAACGTTGGACTGCTCCAAACCAAACGTTCCGGCCACCGACAGCAAACGTTCTCAATAAAGGAAGTATCTTATCAACACGGTACAGCCACTAATCTCAGTATTTGCGAGTTTGTCATGTAATGCTCTCATGGAAAAAAAAGAATGGGACAGTGGAGGGACGTAAATTAAATCTCATGTTATGAAAATAGTACAGTCTTCTTGATCATTCGTATCAAAGACATGTCTACAGAGAACGTTGTTCACTATTGCTGCATAGAAGCCAGTTTCCGAAACTAATGCGGTATGAAAAGTTATTAGACATAATATGGACCACGTGGTCAATGACGGTATCAACTTATTTCAAGCAATCCCAACAATTATATGGAATACGCAGTGTATCTTTTTCACTGATAAGAGAAAGTCGGTTTTGGCGTGCAGACCACCATGCAAAGATGTCCCTGAGATGATATGATTCTTCCTTTTAGAGAGCGTGTCCAAGAATGCACGTGAGAGATTAATTGTTCGTACTGCACCAGAGGAGGTTACGAAGTCGGTATCCAGGGTGTGCTGGGTTTACCGCATAGTGCCATCTGAAGTCCTCATCTCACCCTTTGTGGAACAGGTGCTCCAAATGTAAGCTGCCTCACTGGATGGGTTATATATGATGATGATATAGTGGAAGGATATTCTGGGGTGTGCCATCCATATCCAGGCCATTTCATTTTCTCTCATAAATCATCGGCTCATCGCTTTCTTAGAGCGCTTGCCATTGTTCTAGTGTGACCACTCTTGACCCTACGTTACACATTATTTCCCCTTGGAATTCTAGGGTGGTTCACGTAAACAAGCTTTTGAATGATACCACAAATATGCGGCCGTTCATGACGCAGCAGCATTCACGGACCTGTTGATCAAGTCACTACTAACCCCTTTGATCAAGACGGTGATGGCGTACTCTACCGTTGTACTCAACCACTGAGCAATGAACATATCAGTTTTATACAGTTTTGCATCCTATTAAAAATAAAGTGTTTAAATCAAAAGGTATCATAACTACCAGCTAACTAATTTTCCCTCACTAAATACATAAGAGAAAAAAAAAAAAAAACATTCAAGGTGACAAAAACTAATACTGTGCAGCAAGGGTGAGGTAACAAGTCTCGGGTATAGACATCGAGGGAGAGGAGCCTTTCCCTGCCTCAGTACTCACCGTTGAAACTGTTGGCGATGATGTAGTGGTCCTGCAAGATGTCCTGGTCCAGCAGCCCACTGGCTGGGTCAGCTGCCATCTTCATTAGTTATACAATACTTTTTCTCCTGAGTCACTGACAACGTCTGACACACAGCCACACATACACGTGCGACTATTGTCCTTGCGTTTGACCACACCTTAGCCAGGCATGGTTAGGTTGTGTTCCACCTAAGTTCCACCGTTCACTCAGTCACAACATATATAGTTACAGTTTAACTCGACGTTCAGTCATTAATTTTACCGAAGCTGCCGCTAGATCACCTGAAAATAATGTTAACATCACGGCACTTGCGAGATGACCAAATACAAACCAACGTGTGGAGTGCATTTGTAATTACCACTGTGTTCGTAATAGCAAGTCTGTCCTGGTGTCCAAGGGATCGGTGTGTTGCGTCATAAGTAACGATTTCAGGAACACTGTCAAAACGCTGGCGTTTGGTGGGAGTGGATGGGTGAGTGGATGTTAACATCACGGCACTTGCGAGATGACCAAATACAAACCAACGTGTGGAGTGCATTTGTAATTACCACTGTGTTCGTAATAGCAAGTCTGTCCTGGTGTCCAAGGGATCGGTGTGTTGCGTCATAAGTAACGATTTCAGGAACACTGTCAAAACGCTGGCGTTTGGTGGGAGTGGATGGGTGAGTGGATGTTAACATCACGGCACTTGCGAGATGACCAAATACAAACCAACGTGTGGAGTGCATTTGTAATTACCACTGTGTTCGTAATAGCAAGTCTGTCCTGGTGTCCAAGGGATCGGTGTGTTGCGTCATAAGTAACGATTTCAGGAACACTGTCAAAACGCTGGCGTTTGGTGGGAGTGGATGGGTGAACGCCGCCTCTCCCTCCCCCGCCCGGCCTCCTCCCTGCGTCTGGCTTGGTGCCCTACCTCCCAGCACACCACCAGTGTATGAGTACGACTAACTGACCCTTGGGCAAGGCCCGGCCTCTGACCTGATCTTATGGGCCAGATCGAAGACTAGTCCATCAAACCCGAGGGTCGTAACCTTGTGCCCAAGGGAATTACATGGATAGCTCACGAACCCCGAGCCCGTACCATATGTCAGCTGTACAGAACACAAAAATTGCTTATTTTGAGAGCAAGTGTGGTCCAAGTACGGCCTAGCCGGAGGCGGTGGCTCGCCAAGAACCCGCCCTCCCGCTGCCGCAGACACTTGTAGCCTGGCCGGCTGGCCTGGCGCCCCCATTGACCCACACACATACAACATCTCACCTTGAACATTGTCCCGTTGCCTCCTGACGTAACCCACTCACCGCGAGCACTGCTGATCACGAGACACATGGACCCCCCCCCCCCCCTCCCGGTGCACGAAGGTACAACCCACAATGATGACCCAGCCAATGACATGACCCTTGAAGGTTAGACGAAAGATCATACCACAATATAACCAATGGGTCATATGTCGTGCATTACCGATCATACCGTCGTATTGAAAGCGTTCACTCAATAACAGTCATACGTTCCTGTCTTGGGTTATAGAGGTCGTGCTTGGCTGCCCTAAGACGTCACTTGTGTGCGTCTATTCAAGGTAGGGGCTGGGGCCCTCCCACACACGTAGCAGCTCTTGCGTCCACAATCACACCACAACAGAATGATGAATTTCGTCACCTTCCTCCCCAACAAAAAAAAAAAGGGGGGGGGGGGTTAGCCCAAGACCAGCAGTATGACGATACATACATAAAAAAATAAATCCCACGAGAAAATCAACACGTGGAGGCAAAGGCCGGAGAATACGAACCAACAAACGTCCACTATGTACTAGTAAGGCAGCAGGGGGAGAGCGAGTAGCCAACCAGGGTTATCACAAGACTGTCTGTCATCTGCACCGCTGTTTCCTGCTGTCACATACGTTCATCACAACACAATCTTACTATTTACATACCATCAATATATATATAATATACATATATATATATATATATATATATATATATATATATATATATATATATATATATATATATATATATATGTATATATATATATATATATATATATATATATATATATATATATATATATATATATATATATATATATTTATTGCAATGCACGTACAACACATACATATAAATGTACCCTAGAGAGAGAGAGAGAGAGAGAGAGAGAGAGAGAGAGAGAGAGAGAGAGAGAGAGAGAGAGTATTGAAGGTGATGTAGCGTGGCGGTTGGTGGCTGCCCCGTGGTCATGAGGGGGATGAGGCAAGCGGCCCCTCCCTCACAGGGAGGCACACCACGCCCAGCACTTGCGGCATGGGCCAGGGGTAGGGGACATGACTTCCTCACGAGGGGGCACACCATACCCAGCACCTGCGGCATGGACGTGGCATGAAAGACATCACTCTCTCAAGGGGCACGCCGCACCCAGCACCTGCGGTAGCGGCCAGGGGTTGCACTACTCCCTCACAAAGGGCACACCACACCCAGCACCTGCGGTACGGGCCAGGGGTTGCACTACTCCCTCACAAGGGGCACACCACACCCAGCACCTGCGGTAGCGGCCAGGGGTTGCACTACTCCCTCACAAGGGGCAAACCACACCCAGCACCTGCGGAAGGCGCTAGGACTGAATCACGCCCCGCGCTTCTCCTGATGAAGGATTCTGGAAGACTGGGGAACACGGGAGGATTTGGAGAGTCTCATGCACCGAGGCTGGAGGAAGCAGTAGGATGGGTAAGGCGGGTGGAGACGGAAGCAGCAAGATGGAAAGAGTGGCGAAAAGGGAAACAAAGAGAGGGAAGAAACAAAGGACGTAGCAAGAGGGAAGGAGCGGGGGGTAAAAGTTTGTGTGAGGGAGATGGGAGAAGTCGGGTGTTCTCTCTCCTTATAACTTAACAATTCCGTGCGCCTCTTGGCTGCACCCAGGGGGATTCATCTCCGGTGCTGGCCGGGCCGGCAACGTAATCCTCGGGAAGTGCACACGGCCGGGCGAGGGTCGGCTGCGGCGGCAATATCCGCTCTGACGATGCGAGTCTGGGGCCCTTCAGAAGACGAGGCCCAATTGTCATCCCCTCATGGTTAATTCCTGCACTTCTCTCAAGTTCACCAAGACCACAGAAAGAAGAGGCGTGCAAGACCCTGATGGTGCATAAAACACAAGCTCAACATCTGCATTTTAACGAGACACTGCTGGTGTGCGAATACAACGGACATTAGACCGGTTGCGATAAAGCTGGCCCCCGAGCCTCGTACCCCCCACCAGGCTGTACGTGAGAGCATCCTACTTTATTGCTGGTACAGGTTAGTGGGTTAGTCATCCACTGGCGAGTACTGTGTGTGTCAGTATCGACCTTGCATGATCCCGGTGAACCTGTTCTCTCTAGGGTTTAATGACAATCGCCTTCAAGGAGGGCACCAAGTCTGGCGCATCTCCTTCGATGACATAACCACGTAGTCAACGTCTAACAATGCAGAGCTTATACGGAAAAAAGGGGCAGGACTAAAAAGATACTAAGTGAACAGTTACGAAGCGAACATGTCAGTAGATGCAACTCTACGGTTATAGCACTGACGAAACGCATATAAAATTTATCGTTTGTGGGAAGGAAAGAGTCCTGGCAATAACTACTGCCTTGCAAGTCGTTTTAAATCCTAAAACAGTAGCTCATGTTCCTGCGCACCCGCAGGTCTGCGCCAGCTGACACTTAGGTACGAACCAATCAAACTGCCTTCCCCTCCCCTCCTGCCCTTCCCCCTAAGGCTTGGCTGCCGTGGAAAGCCGAGCCGCCAGACCCAACAGACTGAATATGACAAGTGGGAGGGAATCAAGATGAGCGGGGGAGAGGGTCTGCTGGTGAATGTCAGGAACAGGGAATCGGTTACTGGGAGGGACAGAGGCGCGGGGAAGCTGTTACTGAGAAAGATAGGGGGAGAGGAAAAGGTGGGGGATAAGAACTGGAGGAGTGTGCTCCGGGGTAAGGGAAGAAGCGAATACAGCACAAGGGAAGGTGAGGAGAGCGGAGCAGGGAGAGGCAAGTAATGCTACACAATGCCACCTGAAGGTCAGGAATGTAATAAGGAATTAGAATGATACAAACTGTGATTAAAAAAATTCTGTTGTGTTAGCTGTAACTGCCCGCCCACCTTGTGCCAACACGTGTTGCTGACGACAAGCTAAGATGCCCGGGGTAGTGCAGGCAAAGCTCGCACCTGCACACGAAGGATAGCTAAAGTGAGGCCACATTTGTAAGCGACGGAAGCCAGCCAGGGTTAACCCCGAACACTACAATGACAAAATCCTCGACCACGGTGACTCAACTCCTTGATCAAGACGACTCGGTGACTCAAACCACGACGATTTAAACCCCCTAAGTACCATGATTTCATACCCCTTGACCACGACGACTCACGTAAATCCACAGGGTGAAGTAAAGTTTACCTGAGAACCTTCGTAAACACGAGCTGTTGGAGGCTGTGAGCCTACCCCCACCCACCCCCGTCCTTGTTCCTTAGCTGGAGACTACGAGAATCCTCGCCCCAGAGTTCCTCGTTCTGGTACATAACTGTAGGTTATCATGCCGTAGTGTGAGAGGGTCCGTTTCTCGTGAACGGTAGGAAAAGCTCCCCTCCCCCCTCCCGAGCACGGCGGTACCACTGTTGGGTATGACGTCCTGACCTTTGACCAGGCCCTAAAAAGGTCAGAGGATGGTGTCGAGTCTTCGAGAAACCGACCAGCCATGGCACAGGGGAAAACGGGCCATGAAGGAAGGGACTGACCCATCTTTTGTCTACGAAGCGACCGCAGAGGGACTATGACGAAGAAAGCTACAGAGAGCAAGCTACAGACAGTAGGCTATAGAGCAACCTATACAGCAAGAGGTGTTAACACGCTTGAGACAGCAGGATACTGAGTAAGCTAAGGATCGGAAGCTACTGCAAGCAAGCGAGAGAGAGAGAGAGAGAGAGAGAGAGAGAGAGAGAGAGAGAGAGAGAGAGAGAGAGAGAGAGAGAGAGAGAGCTGAAGCAAACCCGCCACCGAACAGGCAACAGAGAACGAGCCAAGGCCATCAGCCTGCCTCTGGCCATTAGCCGAAGCATTTTTCCTTGTTGCTGGCAGGTCCCGGGGGTCATTACCTGACCTCGCGGGAGAGATGGCCAGTTAGGGACCACGGAGGGAAAACCACCTGAAACTTAGATGGGAGGCGGGTGGTTACTGCGGGCCAGAAGGGGGAAAGGTAGAAGGATGAAAAAGGCCAGGGGAGAGAGAGAGAGAGAGAGAGAGGAAAACGCTAATAAGGAAGAAGATAATGGCAGAAGAAGGGAGTAATGGGTAGGCCAAGAGAATGGGGAAGGAACTCGTTCAAAAGAATATCGAGACGCGTCAATGGTTCGGGGGGATAAAGGCCATACCACACTGTTATCATGAGCACCTTCGTTATCACGTAACAGAATGATAATGGAGTGTCGCGGAACTGAGCTCATCCGGATGTAAACATTGCTCACAGAAAGTACACAACACACAGGCTCGATGTGTTACAGTGCTACATAGAGCTCTACTGCATAAAAAAGGTAATGTAACTAATGTAAAGGCGAGTTGTTTGGACAAACCGTTATTATTTTTTTTTTCTGAGACGGCACTGGCAGCTGAGGCCCTAATCAAGGCGACTAAAAAGAAAAAAAGGAACAGAGAAGGGGCCCAAGTGAGGATATTCCCTCTAAGGTTCAGTTGTCAGTTCTTAACGCTACCTCGCTAACGCGGGAAACAGCATCGCTACCCCATGCTTCAGCGAGGCAGCGCCAGGAAAACAGACAAAAAAGGCCACGTTTGTTCACACTCAGTCTGTAGCTGCCATGTATAATGCACCGAAACCACAGCTCCCTATCCACATCCAGGCCCCACAGACCTTTCCATGGTTTACCCCAGACGTTTCACATGTTCTAGTTCAGTCCACTGACAGGAAGTCGACCCGGTATACCACATTGTTCCAATTCACTCTATTCCTTGCACGCCTCTCACCCTCCTGTATGTTCAAGCCCTTACGGGTGGATGAACAGCTGGGTGATCTGTGGACCGACTGGTGCAACCAGGATTAGAACCTTTGCGCTCTACCCCTGAGAGGCCAGTGAATGCGTCACGGTCAGCAACGCTAACCGTTACACCACGGGAGTTTATGCCAACGGGTCTCCCAAACCACGAAACCTTAAATCAGAACTGGGAAGTCAACACACACGCACATCTTCCACTATAGACACTCCCTTAAGCGTTGACTGAAGATAATTCTGACTGAAAATCCAAGGCAACTTATTCCTATGCCACAGACAGTATGTCTACATTATACCACGGATGAATCAGACTCTGCCGCCCTTTCCTCAATGTTAAACCAATGGAAAAAAGCAAAAACACAAATCCGACCCGATATATTAAGAGCGAAAACACTGTGTCACTGACGAACTGTCAGTGGGAGACAAAGTGCGGAAGGTAAACCAACTGAAGGACATTGCCAAGAATACGTTCACCGAGTGTTATTTGCCATCACCATGATCCCTGTGATTATAACAAAGACGCGCGAGAATATCACATTTCCGAGTTAGGGCGTTCTCATAAATGTCCTTCAAAAGTAGCAACTACGTTTGTCACGTAGACATGTATGTGTGTAGGTTGCGCTATCTGTGGGTACCCCTTGACGCAGGTACGACTCGGACACCAGTCGCGAACTAAATTCCACATCAAGGCTGGGCCTCAACTGAAATACAAGAGAGAATTATAAAAGAGAAAAAAGAAAAGACACGAGGATAAGAATTTACGATTTTTTTTGGAGGAAGTGAAAAACTTTGTCTTTTAAAATGTGCCAGGTCATAGTGACTGGGAAAGACATGAGAAGGTTGAGAGTTCCAAAGCCTCGAGGCGTAGGGAAAGAAACAGTTATCAAAACCGCCCACCCTTGAGTTACCAGGCAACGTACCCTATACACACAACGTAGAATCATTTACAATAGTGTTGGGAGCTGTTGGTTTCGAAGAGTAACAACACCCTACTGCTATCAACCAGGGGACCCTTTGCCTTGTTAGGAACGAAATGGGAGGAGTGAAATTGAAGTTTATAAATAGGGTACAAAACACACTTAACCAACAAACGTCCCACACACATCAGTAACTCTACACCATACATCTGTATAATCCTTTACTCTTTTTCTCCACTCCAAACTATGCCTCCCTCTATCCAACCATTCCTCTCTTCACCCCAGAATCACCCTATGGTAAATGAAGAGAGAGAGAGAGAGAGAAAACAAACAGGCGAAGAAGACTGGCAACCTTTAGGATGAGGGTGAAGACATATGACTGATGACACCCAATCTTTCCCCACTGTACGCTTATTTTTTTCTCAAGCCTGTGCAGAAACATACAGTCAGTCATACAGCCTTGAGCGAGAGAGAGAGAGAGAGAGAGAGAGAGAGAGAGAGAGAGAGAGAGAGAGAGAGAGAGAGAGAGAGGCGCACCAGTGTTTGTTTCAGGTGGAGCGTGACGTGCCGGCCTAGGATTACCCCTCCCCCCCACCACCCCATCATCGTACAAGAATGTGCACTAATTAAACTAGATTTTTTTTTTTTCATGGCAGCCAGTCTTACCTTCTACACACACAAACATTTCTTTTCCATTATCCTTTTCCCCCACGAGGTGAAGTACTGGATTTTGTCCCTTCCATACCCAACTCTCTCTCCCTGAGCCGTGTCACGTTCAACCCTTGCAGGTAGGTGATGGGAGCGATCCTCCATGCACAGTGTGTTCCATTATTTCTCCACTTCTATTTACGACAGAGATATCAGGCCAGCGTTCAGCTAACATTATCCTGACCTCCCCCACTACTTATCTCCTATGCTGCCTAGCGCTAAAATTTCAGGTTCGACAGGCAGATATAACTGGTGCGTCCTTCTGCATTTCTACAGGAAATCGTCCCTTTAGCTTTAAGCGCATGGCTGACAGGAAGGCAGACGCGAAGGAAGAGCTGGGCGTTGAAGCAGAAAAGCCAGTGTGACGGTGTGTGTTGCGCGCGCAAGCTACACGCAATGCTCAGAACTTTTACCACGCAGGAAAGGAGTCGATGTTATTCCCCGTTTTTACTAAGGACTTTATCAATACTTCAATTTCTCCCAACACAGCTCCTAACGACCCCACCCTCAGAGGCCCCCCAAGACCACCCCGTTTAAGTCACGAGTTTCAAAGCGGAGCAATAAGGAAAGCGGTGCAGTCGTAATATTAGCCAGAGTATCGTGCGCTCTGAATGAATGAGAAGCTCGCAAAACGCAATCAGCGGATACCGGAAGTACACGCTTAGCTTAGCGCTAGCTTCACACACAGCCCAGTGAGCGGACATGACTGTCATCCCCTCAGCACGACCCTTGGTCATGATGGACCGGACAGTCATGTGACCCAGAGGGGTAAAGGTCAAAAGTTCAGGTCGTCATGGCCAAGGATCGTAAACGTCGTGATCATGGATTGATCACCCATACCTATGACGTGACACCTTAAAAAAAACAAAAAAAAAAAACACCCTAAACATGCAACCAAACATCAGTTGAAAAACTTAACCGGAAAGGTCGTCAGTGTGAACTGTTGCCCGTGCACCGTCAGCTAACAGCTGTGAACGCCTGTCGAATTATTATTACTCATTTATCTCGTGTACGTCAATTGTACAGCTGAAGAAATCAATCAGGCTTAATGGCAAGGGAGTGGAATAATATTACAGGTGAATGCGTGTCCCATGTGTCGGTTGTTTTTGCATATCTACCCAAGGGAGGGGGAAAAAAACCATGAGTCAATACAACCTCGAGGCCGTTGTCATAAAACATGCCACGTGGAGCGGCTGGACACCTTGCCGGAGTCATGGAGGACAAGACGAGGTTACTCCATCGTCCGAGATTTGCTTTTGCCAATGGAAGCAATGAAAATAATATGGTTTATGATAAGTTTGAAATGAAGTTCATGCGAGGCCTCAATTCATGTGCATCCTTCGCATCTACCTTTGTTTTATCTATAGGTACATTATTTTTTCATCGGTTGAATTTAAATCTACTGAGGACGGGTTATTCACAAGGTCCAGCAGTAGGTGGAGACCTGCTGAATAAATAATAGCAATAAATAAGCTATTAAGCATAGCCAGTATAAGAGCAAGTCCGTTAGTACAAGATACAGGTGTCGACTGATAAATCAAATTATTTCCAGTCTACTCTTCCCCCCCCCCCCCCCCCCCCATTTTGTTTTACCACAAGATGCGCAACGAAACTACGGCGTTCGGCTGGATTGGGTTAATGACTCAACCAGTTCCTAGTAGGGAGAGGGCTTGGGTCTTTTTTTTTGTGTGTGTAGCCTAGCTGCTCCTCCTGTGGGCTGAGGGCTGGCGGCTTTAAAGCGGTGAATCAGTCCCTGGGGCCCGATGCTCCACGCTGTCTTTGCGATCACTCCACGCTCCGGCCTCGCCCAAGCCCTTCGGCGCTAGCCACAGAGATGGAAAATGAGGGATGGAAGATATATATATATATATATATATATATATATATATATATATATATATATATATATAAGACAATATAGAAAGGCATAGTGCGTAGGAGTGCAGAACGAAGGCTTGGGTAAACAGGCGGAACTTCGAGCTCAGATAAACAACCTGCCTTGCTCTTCCGATATACCACACGTACCTGGGCCAGGGTAACTAGCCGGGGTTCCACCTATGGTAAACAATGTCTAAGGAGCCAACACCGTGCAATCCCTCTGTTGCTTTGTTGCACGACTATGTAATTAACATGAAAATCAATAAGACAAAATTGTAACAAGACCTCTGGGACGCTCTGTCTTACGCTAACTACGAGGTGAAAGATATACGCAAAACATTTCTCTACCAAAGATAATTTTAATCCTGTCGCATACCAAACGTCACCAATGGTTTAACCACTTGGGTACGACGTAATGACCCTTGATCACAACGATGCAACCGTTAAAACACGACGTAACGACTATCTGCGCTCTATGTTCTTTGACCTGACCTTAGAGGGTCAGGTCAAAGGCCACACAATCAAACCCAAGAGTCGGACACCCGTCGTGCTCAGATTAAACGTCCAGTGGCGACAAGTGAGAAAGACACCTGACAACACACACACACACACACACATTCTCCACTTGCTGTTGGCCGTCTAACTTGTGAGGAGGATGACGGGGAGGACTTTGTAGGGCTGCAGTCCTCGCGTTGCTGCTGCTGCTGCTGCACTCCCAGACGTGTGTGGCGGGACGGCCACCCATGTATAGCTTGCGATGCCATGCATAACGGCCACGGAGGGATTGTGGTGGAGTGGGGGGTTTGGCACCATGTCACGTCTGACTTGACGCTGCATGACGACAACGGCGGCAGCAGACACCACCTGTTTCCCCGATGATTCATTGTGGCAGACGACATCGGAGGGGCTGTACCTTTACCCATCGCCATCGTATGAAGTGAGTGGCTTATCAGAGTGCGTTGTCTGCCCAATTTTCCACACTCGGGAGAAGGACGGCGCGACCCTACGACATAACTGTGCGACCCCTGAGCATGCCAGCCTGGCTATCGACGTACCCTTTTATGGATCACATCAAAAGATTCGGCCATGATACACAGGAATATTACAGTTCTGTTTCAGAGGTTAAAACTGCATGAAAAGGACGTTCCGAAGTTATGACCTCTCTGACACTCGCACATAAGACGGCTAATGCCTTAATTAACTGTGGATTCTATCGTTCGTATCAGCTGCAGCTTGTTAACGCCACGCACAAGCTTAGCTTTTGCACTCGCAAGACCCTCACCGTAAGTGTAGTTTATGTTTGATGCTTCCAATGTCCTGGACTCCAGCAGTAACTGTTCCGTTGTCCCTACAGAGGGTCTTCAGGTCGTACAGACCATGTCTAACTAACGCAGTTAACGCACCAACTTGACATAACCAATACCCGCCTCACGCTTCGATCGTCAACTGTCCACGCAAGTAAATTCCTCTCATTACTACTTGGAACTGCTTGTAAAAACTAAATTAAGGAATAAATAAAATAATAATAATAATAATAATAATAATAATAATAATAATAATAATAATAATAAGGTAAGAAAATAATAGAAACCGATTGCATAGTGGCTACACGAATATGCAAGTGAATGATAGAAGCTATGACGACCTCGCAGCACTAAGGTCCGACACCCATGTGAACTGTATTACATGATGTTGACATCATCATGAACGGTTATGATCAGCTTAGATCGCTTCTAGTTACAGTCTATCGTTAAATTATTAAAAAACCCATCATCTTGGTATATATATATATATATATATATATATATATATATATATATATATATATATATATAATCTCGGGGATAGAGGAGAAAGAATACTTCCCACGTATTCTCTGCGTGTCATACGCAACTAAACGGGGAGGGAGCAGGGGGCTGGAAATCCTCCCCTCCCGTTTTTGATTTTCCAAAAGAAGGAACAGAGAAGGGGGCCAAGTGAGGATATTTCCTCTGTCTCAGTCCTCTTGTTCTTAACGCTACCTCGATAACGCGGGAAATGGCAAATATATATATAATCACCCACTGATCTCTGCTTTAGCACGACGGTATGACAGCCTAGGTCTGCACATAACGCCTCGAGTTCCAGGATGAATGTCACATTATCATCCCGAAAGAAGTTAGAGTCATCGAGTCTATTACGTTTATTCGACTTTAATTTACGAAGAAACTCTGCCAGCACTGTCAGGTCACAGTCGTTATAAAGCAGACTTGTTGTCCTGCTGCCAGATATCACTGGAGGAAACGTTAATGTAAATCTGGCTTGTAGCGTCTAAGACCTGCATTGACAACAAGAGATAACCATTTAAAAGTTACTCAGCAACTTGCTGATTGAAAACCATTATTAATTTGCAAATAATACCAAATATAAGTAAAGAAATTCGGAATGGGAGGAAGAGGGGTCTAGCGCGATCGATAGAGGAAATGGTGTCTGGGGGATTTTGTAAAGGGAAAAGGGCGTCTGGAGGTGTCCGACAGAGGGAGGGTGTGACTACAGGGGTCTGGTCTGAGCAAGAGACGTTTGGAGGCATTAAAAGGGGTGTAGAGCTGCTTCGAGGGTTCGACACGAGGAGAGGGGACGCCTGGAACCCTCGAGCGGGTGTTATGCTATGTCGAGAGGCCGACAGGAGGGAAACCACAAGGAAAATATTTGTATGAATTATGTTGTCATTTTGCAGCCATTCCAACCGGTTATTAACACCATAAGCACGACAGAGTCGCCCTTTGGTATGATGGCGTGACCTCCACCTCAAAAGTGTCTACGTACCATCGTGCTGGAGATTTTAATCAGCATAAAAATAAATTCCTTTAAAAAAAAAGTAAATGCCATCCTTTCATACGGCTTCTATTGAGAGAAGGTGACATGGGTCTTGGATCAGTGTTATCATTCAAGGAGCGGCACCCACTTGTATACTATTGATGATAAGGTTACCACCGTCCCCTTCCCTGCCAAATGAACCGGGAGAAAACGGGTCCAAGTTGGACTACTCCTGGCCAGAACTGCCAATGTAAACATTCATACCGACTTCACGGTGCACGTCTCAACTGTATACGCCAATTACAACGTAACCCGAGTCTGTAAAGACTTTATCAAAAGTAACGAGGGTAAATACACGTTTACATTAGTTACTATTATTATTATTAATATTATTATTATTATTATTATCATTTTGCTTTCGTATGTATGTATATCAATTTGACAGCAAGAATAATCATCCGTTGTGTCATTAAATACATCGTACTTCACGCAATAAAATGACATTTATCTGTTAGTGATAACTGATAAAATGCAACACATCACTAAAACCCTATATGTATCAACAAATAAAGGAATAATTAACAAGAAAACTTCAGTTCCAACATTTGCATTTTTCCATTGCATTTAACATTGTTAGGCTGCACAACGAGGTTGGAAACTAGTTGTTATTAATAAGAAACCATTTTTTTGTTAAATTCTAATAAGACATGAACTTCTACAAACATAGTAGCCAACTGTTTCTAAGCTTTTTCAACGGCAAGACCTTAAGAGGACTAAGTGAGGCATGCTGAGAACAAGTGGCAGGTATTGACCGGTAGCGCGCTACGCACCCGACCTAGATAACCAGGCCATGTTTATTTTCTTTTCGGGACACACACGCACACACGACACCTGTAGCCTGCATTTCTTTGAAGAATTATCCTCTATATTTCAGTTAAGAAAGCACTGGCGCTGTGCCTAACACATTTTCCAGCCAACTCGGTCGCTAGTCTAGGCTCAGAGAGACCCAAGTCATATCATCAACAGTTATAAGACAGGCGTCATAAAGATTTTGACTGCCGTAAGAATGTGGCCTAGAGAGCCCCACCGCAAGTAAAACCCCGAAACAAACGTGCAGTTCTGAGCCTGACTTACATTTCTCCCATTTGAACGTACACCCAACGAGCTTCAAATCAGACATATAGATACCACAAACTCTCGTTTACAGCTTGAAATCAGACATATAGATACCACAAACTCTCGCTTACAGCTTGAAATCAGACATATAGATACCACAAACTCTTGCTTACAGCTTGAAATCAGACATATAGATACCACAAACTCTCGCTTACAGCTAACTCTTTTGTTCTCACTGTGTTGCCCTGGACTATCCTCGAGTGCTGTAAACATGAAACGTTAGGTGAGGCGACTGAGAGGTTGCTGTGCTTACTGCATCTCTGTCCACCAAACGACTTGACACAATGATAACGACTCTCCGATACACCTCCCCGACGTAAACACCCCCACACGTCATCATCAGACACATTCAATAATTCTTCCGGGTCCTACTAACACTATCTCACATTCACCTCATCACCGTCTGTTCCCATTTCCCCATTTGCCACCTCCCCCTATGCCCCCAACTGTGCTCTCGTTTTTCCTAGCCCGGTGAAACAAAGCTGGAGGGTAAGGGGGGAAGAATGGTGTGAGAACTTCCTAAGGGTACAGTCATGGGTTGGCGTGAGGGCAAAAGCTAAGGACGGGGTAACATTTCTGCCGGAGGTGGTGTGGAAATGTTGAAAGAGTGTAAGGAAGTGAACCCCCCCACTGACGTGGGTACAAATGAATGTGGATAACGAGAGGTGGGCGACGACTATACCAGTGCTTATGCAACTGGTCACGGAAAGGAGGAGGAAGCCAGAAGAGTGCCTCGGAAGGAGCTGACAGTGTGTGTGTGTGTGTGTGTGTGTCAGCAGTTTTGCAGCGGGAAATCTGATATTAGCGATAGATAATTTAAATGCAAAAAGAATTAATGTGGCAGCTGAGTGTATGATTAGGAGGCATTGAGGGTATTCAGTAATGTGAATGGGGGAAAGATTGCGGTGTTGTGTGCTGACAAAGGACTGGTGTCTGGGAACACCTGGTTTAAAGGGGGACATGCATAAGTAGTGGAACGAGGAGGAAAGATGGTAAGCGCGCATTACTGGATCCCACACTAATTAATAAACATGCTAAAGTGAGACTTCTGGATATGCATGTGCTAAAGTCGGTTCCTGGATGAAGCAAGGGTGAAGATTCTTAGACGCTTTTGGAAACAAGAAAATTATGTAGGAGAGAAGATGGCGGTGAAACTGAGCACACTTGGATTAATGAAGAGATTGAGTAACAGTGGCAAGGGGAGAAAGTGTGTTAACTGAAGCTAGGGGAGCGGGTGAGGGGCGGGGGAAAAAGAAGTCAATTGGCAATTATATCTTGCATCAGCACGGACATCAACTGTGCCCAGACTCCGACGACAGCCAGCAACTAGTAACTCGGGGTTGGTCTTGTGCACTTCTCTACGTAACCTCGTTACGAACCGTAGCCGTGAGGCGGAGAGGCCCTGGAGGAGGATTGGCATAACCCCCCCCGACCGCACATGATCCCCTTGGGATACGTGGGGCAGGCGCGGGGCACTTGGCGGAAATGTCAATAAATGTAAATTTCGAAAAACTCGTTTGTCACTTAAGATAGTCCATTCTTTGATCAGATGCTTCCTTACTTTTAAACTTTGTGTCCCTTTTTCCCTAAAAAGTCTCTAGTTTAGAAACTGGAGACTTCTGAGGAAAAAGAGGACAGGACATTTTCTGTGAGATTAAATGAAAATTTCTGGACATTTAAGAAAATATTTACAACGACAAATCTATGTACTGCCGACTCATATTCATGACCTCACACGACTGCAGAGGGCGTGTAGCCTCCTGCCTTGTCATTGTGCCCCGCATCTTGGCTGCGCGCAGTTCCCTGGGTCATATACGAGTTCTCACTCCTTCTCACTCCATCAGCCAGGTAGGTCTGGCATGTGTGTCTTCAAGCTGACGATGGCATTTTGAAATTTAAGATCAATACTCCTGTTATGGTTGTGTGTGTGTGTGTGTGTGTGTGTGTGTGTGTGTGTGTGTGTGTGTGTGTGTGTGTGTGTGTCAAAAGGAGGAACATGATTACGTTAAGAATGTGCGAAGATCTTGCTGGAAGCAGTGTCAAGTGTACGCTTAGGACAACAATACCTACGCAACCTGTTACTGCGTGAAGGCACCAAATATTGTAGAAAAAAAAAATATTCCGTGACCCCCTGATGAAGTCAGATTACAAGGCTCTAGACAACACTGATACATCAACAACAGTAAAATGTGAGTATTGATTACAGTGAGGTTTTGCTAAGGCACGTGTTAATTGGCCTCATATCTGACCTTTCCTGATGAAACGTTAAGGCTTAACTGTGCAAACCTAGCAACCCTGGTTAGCCAACCCCGCGTTTGTTTCTAAACCCATGACAGCTACTTGTTCCAGCCAGGGTCTGTGCCGTCATCTGTCCCACAGTGTCTGTGCCGTCATCTGTCCCAGTGTCTGTGCCGTCATCTGTCCCACAGTGTCTGTGCCGTCATCTGTCCCACAGTCTCTGTGCCGTCATCTGTCCCACAGTGTCTGTGCCGTCATCTGTCCCACAGTGTCTGTGCCGTCATCTGTCCCTCAGTGCCTGTTCCATCATCTTCAAGAAGCAGTTTTATGACGCGCATCGCGCACTTGTATTTCTCCCTCTCGTGTTTCATGGGCTTTCAGACGCATTTAATTCACTTTCCAAAAGTCAGGAATCTACTTCATATCTGAACCCCAAACCCCAGTGTTTCACAAATACCCACCCAATTCCCAGCACCTCACAATGTACGTGCCCCTCGTTTCATAACCTTACGAACCCCATGTTTCATAACTTAAGAACTGAAAAATCATAAAATCATAAAATTCACAGAAACCCAATATCCAAAATACCTTTCATAAAAAATACTGAAATCTTTCTCAAAAAAAAAAAGTGCTCAGAAACCAAAAGAAAAACATGCGGTACTTTTACGATAAAACCCACACACGTTTCAACCATCTAAAACGACGCAATCGCAGCACACAGTCTCCGCCTTGCTCCGACGAGCATGTTTCCCGACGTGTTCCGCCATTTCCCCACCCTTACACTCGTCCTTTCAAATGCAGTTCCTACCTAACCTAACCTACGACCAGTGGAGCTTGTCCCAGAACAAAAACGATCCTTCCTGTGTGTTACAATACAGGAGTACGATCCTTGCCGAAGGTGATGATGCGTTGTACCCCCTAGCGAAGTGAAAAGTTGGTTCCAAAGGTAAAATAATAAAGCGCATTGTTTACTCTTCCTTAACACCTCTTAAAACTCCCATTTTGTTCATGCGATACCAAATCCGCCCCTCTCCCCAAGAGTAAACATCGCCATATTTACCATCTAAACACGATATTTCAAGATGAAAAAAAAAATGTCTGACGTTGCTCAAAAGGCGTATATCTCATGACCCACTTTCTCGTGTATATTCTGTCCCATGCCTCCTGGCGTATCATTCAGAGCCCTAATGAAACGCCAACACTACAGTCAGAACGCCACACAAAACTCCAAGATTCTCAACTTCCTGGAAGGTGGTTAGCCCCCCCCCCCCCCTCTCGCCCCCACCTCCTTCCACAAGCCTCAGAAATCAAAGGAACACACCCCTCCCCATCCCCCAGGTGCTCCAACAATCCTGGCCGGTTGGCAGATACTGTGGGGTCGAGAGCACACTTGGGTAACAGCGCGGTTCCTCCTCCTCCTCCACCATGTTGAATGCCTTCATTTTGAGGTATCAATTTAAAAGATGACTGGAGTCTCACGCTCACTCGAAAGCCGTTCTTACGAAGGATTTAACGGAGAGAGAACCTGCCTTCTTCATTCCCCTTTCATACGCCTGTACCACCGTCATACGTGATATTTCTACCCGACGTAGTTATGTTTGTGGCTGCGTGAACTAAAAAATACACTGTTGTCTACCTTTAAAGCAGTCCCTAAATAAGCTAGCGACATAAGCTACCTTTCTCTCCCGACCCCCTTGCCCGCACTAACCCACAGGCGCTCCACTTTAATTACCCTTAAAAGCAGACAGAAAACAGAAATTCAGCTGAATGCCAGGCAATATCTACGAAAGGGGGGAACGTTGTTTTTCAGTGCTGTAGAATTACTGTGGGCAGAGTTCAAGCAAGATTAAAAACTATTTCACCTCATAAGTATGACACTACGTAGGACCCTAGACAGACCATCAACTGTCTTCGAAAAACTTCTGCACCAACCACGTCAAACGTCACCCTCAACCACATGAGATCCCTCTTCCCTGGGATGCAGGTCGCCTCCACATCGAAGCCATTCGGGCAGGTAGACCCCAACATGAACAGCCACATTCCAGACAATGAAAAATCTCATTAATCTTGTCCTGGCCTTTGACCTGACCCTTGGGAGTCAAATCAAAGGTCACCCCCATCATATTGAAGGGTAGTTTCGTCATGTTAAAGGAGTTGGTATATACCGAGCACACGTGTGGGGAGGTGCACAGCTTATACACCTGCAGGTGTGAGCCTCACTAGCACACAGAGCCAACACAGGCAGGCCAGTGGAACCCTGCGCACTGTGTAAACAATAAACACAGGCACTGGTTGACGCCTCGAGCACGGCAGTACAACCCTGGGGGTATGACGGCCTGCTCTAGCAACTGACATCTAGGGACGAGACCATTATACCATAGGTCGTATTGTCATGCTCAAGGATTTCTCTCTCTCTCTCTCTCTCTCTCTCTCTCTCTCTCTCTCTCTCTCTCTCTCTCTCTCTCTCTCTCCATGTTGTTCCCAACATCCACTGCCTCGGTCATATATAGGTTCCCCTTAACGTACCGCTATCCTCCGTGTCTCACGCGTGTACTTACGTCCCCGGCGCCACCATACAAACACAGCTAGACACACTCCCGTGACCTGTAACACCTAAGCTCCCCGACTCCTGCCCACATTCCTCCCACTCATTCACCCCCACCCCCACTACTCACGCCCACACTCCCGTCATGCACACTCGCTCCCCTCCTTCGTACATCCCACTTGTATCATACACACTTGCCCAGCCTCCTTCATACGCCCTATTATACATCTCTTCCTTCATGCATCCTTTTTTGTGTGCCTTACACATTAGCTCCCACTACGTGCACACCACTCCTGCTAATACACACTAGCACCTCTCCATGCACATCACCCGTCATACACACTAGCACCCCACTCCCATGCACACCAATCTGCCATCCATACTCCCTTGCTACGTCTACCTATTTTTCTTACAAGGACGCACGCACATCTCATGTCCCGTCTCATCAACCTTGTTCAGCTACGACAAACAGCATTTCCGTGACAAAGTCCTTCAACATGGTGAAGAACTGTAAACGTTATGTCACCGTGAGAACTGGCACAAAACCAAGCCAGTGTTAAGTGTAAACTAAAATGTTAACGTTTGTTAAAAGCACTATCTAGACAAGTAATACGTTTAAGTCACAGTGACCCATACCAGTGTGATCGGGAGTAATCAACTAAGTAGGGAGTGTTTTTAGTAGCCTAGCCTCCATATGATGTCATCGCCGGGCGGCCCATGTTTATGTAGGTCACGTGACCACGCATGCCTTATGTTCATCCTCCGTTATTGCTCTAACTATTACCCGAACGTAGCTCATCTTTTATTCAAAGTTCCCAAGATCACTGAAGATGAAAATTATCACGGTCCCAGTTACCTTGCTGTTCTACACAACCGGAAAAACAACAGCGCTACATATGTACCCCGTGAAGATCCCGCCGGGGTTGATAAATATTACATTAGTATCAAGAGAACAAGACAAGCTTCAGTAAGTAACCTTAGACCTTATGACACTGCATGACTCATAAATCTAGCCGGAACCATTCGTTATATCTCATACCTACTAAGAACGAAAAAAAAATTACTGTAAACAACGTATTTCGACGTCATTCTCACAATTAACATGCATAAAAGATGATAAAACACACAGGATCCGTCAAAAAAAATAATACAGTAATTCCCCACCTTCACAAGTCCCCGAGTAACACACTAATCGTCAACTTCCTTGTATCAACGCAGCCACATTATTACAACTGTATTCTCCCAGTCTTTGCTGATGACCAACATCGTTTTTATTTTCTATTTTTCTTTCCTCCCAAGAGTGATGTAATCGCGAGGAGAAACAAGCTTGGTGGAGTGCACTCTACTCCCATGATGTGTTGCCACTCATGGTACACACATATGCGGGCGTCACCATATTTCATCAACACGTAGCTAATCACTAAATGAAATGGGACACTACTATTGGGTGTTTGTGTATTACAAAGTATACGATAATCAAGGCGATATGACTCAAATTCAATTCTCAAACATGCACTTTCCCCACTGTGGCCGCTAAATCTAACGTGTAACACACACACACACGTCCTTTGATGATGTTTACTAGATATTTCCACTGGTTTCCTAAATACAGGAACAGTGTTTCCAGAAAAGCAGGTGGGCGTAGCAGCCACGGGCGAGACGTGAACCTCGATTGCGACCCCAACTTTCTGCAGGGTCACCTTACCAACTGTTGGTGAAAGCGAGAGTTGTCTGCCTCTTGCCATTTGCCACCGAACGCTCCTCTACACACAATGTACGTTTTCCTCTCAAGTGTTCGGTAGGACGTTCATTCCACTTGTGCACAGTGTTGGCAAACGAGTAATAAACGTCATAACTAAATTACTTTAAGTCTAGTTTCAGTATGTATATTAAATGCACACAGATTTTTAAATTATTTTTTTTTTTGTTTACGGATTTCAGCCTCTTTCAAACAACTGAACTGTGAATACTCGATCAACAGTAGTTTAGCTCTTGTACTATGATAACATGCACGTTTTTTTTCCCCCAGTTGCGCACCTCACTTTTAGGATGTGAACGCCATGACGGCCAACGTCAACTGACTAGTGAGACAGCGTGCATGTTCCTTCGACCATGGCGCACTTTTGCCGGAAATTTAATTTCGCTTTTACTATTCTTGGGGTAAACGATACCAAAATCGACAACTATATCAGTAGGATTGTTGGCATACGATTTACCTTTGGTAAGCCAAACCCCAAAACATAGAAATATTAAAGATAACGAAAATAATGACGATGAACATTGGTTGATATCTTTCTCACCTGCGATCCAGTTGGCTGGCGCGCAGGGGGGTAAGGGGGGAGGGGACTAAAGATAATGACGTCACAATACTCTGTACTACCATGGTTATATCGACTGTTGTTTATGCACGAGTGGCGAGTTACCACAGTGGAATAATTGAAATACACGACTAACATGGACAAACCAAATTCAAATTTCCAGTCTCTACGAACGATGTTTCCTGACCTAAACCGAAACCAAGGACATTAAACATAAAGTATCGATCATTCCAACCCGTTTTGATTTTGGAACAATACATTTTGTAAAGAGAACAGCGAATTAATGATTATTACGTCATCACACTTTATCGACGGCCACCAGGATTCGAAATCCAACCTGAGGTTGCTGCTTCCGGTCGAGAACACCACCGGAAGTGAACGAAACTTAAAGGAACTTTCGATCTCCCGCCTGAAATTATTAGAAATAAGTACAGGATGAGTTACACTGTATTGAATCATCGTTCATATAAGCCAGTCACCCCTCCGTATGCACAGACCAAACAACCCCCAGGAGGGAAAACGGCCGGGAATTCTCATGGCTGTGCTCCACGTTGGCAAGTGTGCGAGAAACAAGGGAACTTCTGCTCCTACGGCCCGAGTTGTGCCGGCGAAGGTGAAGGTGGAAACCCTGACAACCACAGATGACCAAGGATATCCTCGTCACCCCCCATCACCCCCACACACACTATACATACGTCCAGACATACATACATGCAAACACGGACGCAGTCTAGTGGGAACGCGCGCGCATATATACATCTAAAAGCACATGCGCACAGCACACATGCTCGGAAACACAGTTGTCCACACACACACACACACACACACACACACGAGCTAACAAACTCACAATGGGAGCCTCAGGATGTATAACTCCCTGCCGGTAAAGTACATACAGGTTCATACACACTCGCTTACAAAAGTCAGCGACTTAGACGAACATTCTGGGGCTTTGGGGAGGCTGCATCCTACCCTCCCCGGAAGGAGGTGAAGGTCACGCAAGTTCACGGGTGCACGACAGCACCAACCAACCAGCGCCACACAGTCGATCACACGGTGGCCTCCTCACGTCAGACCCGGCCGTAAAGACGATTATCAGCGGGTCCTTACGTAGACCGAGAAGAGGAGTAGTGCAGCAGAGACCGAAACACTTCGGGAGGATGAGTGGACCCGCTAACCTTGGCCTAGCGACTGTTGACGCTCGACTCCTGACCTACTATAGTGACGGTGGAGGTCCCCCGGATAGTCATCAGTCACTCGACACTGGGTGAGCACCATGGCGCTCCTCCTCCTCCTCCTCCTCCTCGTCTGAGAGCACACAAAATAAGTGGTAACTTACTACTGACTGGTATTCTTAAGCGTTATCATGGATGACCTCGAATCATCGTTACCAGAATACGAAGGTAATTGAGTAGGATCTTGATGGGTGTGGTACCGGGTAGCGAAGACAAGGCAGCTACAGGATCACCTTAGTTTACTTTCCCATCCACACACACACACACACACACACACACACACACACACACATACCCACACCAGACACCCACATGATGTATTTATTTCTATTTTTTACTTATACCAGTCAAGGCATAAGCAAATCAATACCCCATCTCGGATGAAAGGTAAAATGACGATTATGAAAAAAGAAAGAGAATTTAAGAAACAAAACTGCGTTTCCTTGGGTGTTTGTAGACCTGACACTGAGGAAAGGTTACAGGAAGAGGGAAAGAAATGAAGAGAACACCATAACTTCGCTGTTCATGAAAATAAAAGGTATAACGGTCAGTCCTCGAATGGATGGTCTCCACACACAAAGTAAGGGAAGCAGCAGCCACTCTGATTCCGCGGGTCCAGCTTGGGACACACATGGGGAGCTAACGTGAGCAGTGACCGAAGTAATATCTTTAAAATAGGGAAAGAGTAGCACCAACACGACGGTGGACGTAAGGGATGGCGGAAGGTGACTGTAGGACAGTCAGTAAAGGTGGAAGACTTTTAGTTTTCACTGACTACGAAAGAAGTGAAAGATCAAGCGTTCCACATATGAGAGGAGTACCTCATATTGGGGCGAGTGAGACATCTGTAGACGTGGGAGAGCTGCTTACAAGATTGCTGTGGCACCAAAACAAAAACATCAGCTTTTTAGGAAGCGGAATTTTCGGTGTCCATAATGGGGGTTCTGCGAGAGTGATGGATATGGTGAAGGCAAACATGTTTACGTCGTTGCAGGAGTGAACTGCAGTCTTTTGATTTTAAGTAAACGGAAATGAGCAAGATTCACAAGACAAGAGGTAAAAACTGCGTTTTTGCATTGTTGCACTTTGCCAGGTCACACCTTCCTCATTCCATGCTGCTGCTCAGGAACGAACTGAGATATGAAATACATCGACCGAGTATAAGATAACGAGCATTGGAGTCACGTGGGTAGGGAAAGCGACCTGAAATATGAAGAGTGTAACGGTGGGAATAAGGGTGATCATGGTTAAAGATTACAGAAAGATGATCATTTATAGAAAGAAAGAAGAGAGAAAGCGACTATAGAATCCTTAGGGACACCAATGTTGACACTGTTTAAAAGTCACTGCAATGACGACCGTGATGGAATATCTAGCAAGGAAGCAACGTATGAAAGAACAGATGGAAGCAGGAAAGCCAAAGGAAGAACGTTTAGAGAGCAGACACTCGTGTCACACCCTTCAAATGCTCTGGAGATGCTGAGGGCCACAGGAGTCATCAGAATCACAGAGACAGAACTAGAGGCCACTCACATAACACAGATCATCTGTAGACCTGTAAGCAGTAATGGCAATATGAGAGGAGGAAATTAGATTATATATATATATTAAAAAAAGGTGAGTTTCTGAGACTTTGAGGATAGGAGAACAGAGCAATGGGACGATAGTTGGAATGGTTAAAAGAACGGTCTCCCTTTCTTGGTGATGGGCTGCACGCAAACATGCTATCGAGAAGCAAAAGCGTAAGCTTTCAGAGACACGAGACAGACGAGCAAGCATCGGAGCTACGGTTAAAGGGGCATAATCCCTCGAGGAGGAGGCGACGAGGTGCGACTCCAGCAGGATCGTACTCCTTACCCACTGATAAAGAGCAATCGGAAGACGTTTTACGTGGAAGGCATAGGAGAGGGAGGGTATGGCCCTCAACCGGAGGGTGGGGAGGGCTGAAACTAAATGAACTATCTAAATCAAAATCAAAGGGCGGTGAACAACAGTAGCTTTCCCGGTTGGCGTTTGATAGAAACTGATGTGGGAACGAAGACGAAAGGTCGAACCGTAGAAGTTACTGGAAAGTGTTTTCATTAAGGACCGGAAGGATTTATCCGAAGTTAAATCAGCAAACTTTACGTATTACGAGGTCCTGAAAGACCCTACTGAGGACGGCTTTATGTTAGGATTCCCAACAGAAATGAATGCGGAATGTGAATCAGGAGACCATTCAATCACCGACCATATATATATATATGGACCCCTTCTACAGAAGCTTCTGCAGCTTTAAAGCTGAGCTACAATCAGAAGCGCCAGGCACAGACGAGTTATGGCCTCATTTGAGTATAATGCGCTCAAAACGGATCCCCCGCAGCGAGCCAAGCCCCTGCTCGAGTGGGCCACACAGGCATTCATGCAAGAAAAAATCTAAATGACTCACCATGTGAGGGATTCAGTTACCCATATGAGTCACATCATGAAATACAAGGTTTGTTTAGTCGTGACCAACGAGATAATCTTCGCTATCGCCTTTGTTTTGTTTTTTGTTTTTTCCGCTAGAAAAATCTTCTGGAAAACCAGCTTGTGAGCGACGAGTGAGAGGTGGCGCCTGGCACGGCCGCGCGTGAGTCAGCCTCCCTCACCCCGCTGCACGACACGCCTACACGTAGTGCATCTTATCTAAAGTATATCCAGATAATGGCGTTAACTTCAATGTACTTCCGGATGACGTCGAAGAGTTAAAATCTACAGGGAAATAAAGGTTCAAGTAGCTTTATACCCATGATGCTATCTAATTTACCTAATGTACCATCACAACCTCAGTGATTCTCCTCACACACTGATCTCCTGTCTATATAACTGTGTGATGACCGTACGCATAACGAGTAGTTTTAGAAAGTGAATAGAGAGGGGGGGTGGCGCCCTCCTCTGCAACTTGCCCCTACACTGCTTTACTATCCATCCATATCGTACCTCTAACTAACGTCCAGAATACGTGGGCCCCTCAGCCCACCCTAGCTAGTACCTTGGCTAGTCGACATCACTGTTGTCCATATGTATCTTTTACACTGACTGTAAAGGACCCTCGCCCAACCTTTTCCTGTCCACGTCCATCTTGTGCTGTGCCACTATTTATGTACCGGATACACAGGGGGGCCTCCTTGACCTGTACTACAACTGGTGCGACTTTATGGAGCGCCTGTAAGTGTGCTGGCCAGGAGAGAGAGAGAGAGAGAGAGAGAGAGAGAGAGAGAGAGAGAGAGAGAGAGAGAGAGAGAGAGAGAGAGAGAGAGAGAGAGAGAGAGCAAGTGCCTGGTAAACAGGTCATCCAAGCCATAGAGCTCTTCAGTGCAACAATTACCTGAAAACAAAGACAGTTACTCCCCCTCACGCTCCAGGTTGGTCGTCGTTCCTACCTTGGCGTCTAAGATGTTTCTGGGACGCTAGTCATTCCTACGTCAGACCTAATGATGTGATGTGGTGCTTAGAGTGGCCGGTGAGCCCAGGCCACAAAGGTGCGGTGAGGAAGGAAAGAACCGGCTGCGCGCTAAGGTTGTGAGTCATAACCACAGTATGGCCCCCACCTCACAATGGCACTGAGGGAGATTAACACACTCTAGACCAAGCTCCCCTACCTCACCATGAGGACCCGAAGTACTTTAACATCTTCCAAGCCAAGCCCCCTATCTCACAATGACGCATCAAGGACCCTACCTCACAGTGAGGCATCGGAGGTGGTGAACACACTCCAGGCCAGGCACCCACCTCGCAATGACACACCAAGGGAGGTTAACACACTCCAGGCCAGGCCCCCATCCCACAATGACGCACCAAGGGAGGTTTACACACTCCAAGCCAGGCCCCCACCTCACAATGAGAAACCAAGGGAGGTTAGCATACTCTAGGCCAGGTCACCACCTCACAATGAGGAACCAAGGGAGGTTAGCATACTCTAGGCCAGGCCCGTACCTCACAATAAGACACCGGAGGAGGTTAACACACTCCAGGTCACGCCCCATCTCACACTAAGGCAGGTGGAGGTGAACACACAAGCCTTTGGTTAGTCTGCTACGGTGTTTAGTCACACTGCCATGAATATGGCGATGTTAAGTTTGGTGAGCCCACACTGACATTTAGTTTCGACCCCAAAGCTTTTTTTTACATTTTTCTACTGAGCTATCCCATCAAAGCGATTGCCCACCCCACCGCATATGAACCCAGTCTTAAAATTCGTGTAAATTTGAATCGGAAACCACTTTTTTCCCCCCCTGGTATAACGCCCTACCTGAAAAGAAAACGGTCACAGAAAACGTGTCTAGTGGGAAATGCACAATTTCCTCTCGGGATCAACACAGCGGATTCTCCGTCATCAGTACATTTACACTTGTCCCACACAGGCATCCCTCCCTCCCTGCACACCAACCAAACCTCCTACACAAGATATGGGGTCTCACTAGTTTAGCACACCCCACCCTCCCCGTACTGTATAATTACACACACACACACACACACACACACACACACACACACACACACATCAGAGAGCACTAAGACATCAAGAAGAGTCAGTAACAGAATACTAAAGGGTCTTGACCAACATAAGGCTTCTACTATTCAACTATTCAACAATTCAACTGTCCAAAAATGTCGCTGAAGAACTACGAAGAAAAGGGGCATGCGACATACCCAATTATTAGGGGAAATAAGCCTAGAATGACAGCCCTGTCTCCTTAACGAATGAGGTCTGTAAGGTAACTGCTGGAAATACTCAGAAAGTCAGTGGATGACTTGTACAGAAGAGGAATTACCTGAGCGAGTAACATTATGGTTTCGGGGAAAGGTCGTGTGTAACGAGCCTCATACATTTTCCACGAAGTATTTACTTTGTCCAAGACAAAAGAGAACCCTGGGTGGATTGTTTACTATCTAGACAGCTAGAAAGTACCTGACACTGTAGTTTAACGCTCCCTCCTCTTGCATATTAAATAAGTCATTACAGCTGGGTAATTTTACTCACACACACACACACACACACACACACACACACACACACACACATGGGCTTCCGTGGTGTGATGGTCATTGTTGCTTGCCATGATTCACTAAATACAGCATTACAGCTCTTGGGTATGATGGCTTGGCCTCTATCCCGACTCTGTCAAGTATAATGCACGGGAAACAAAGCCTATCATCCACAGCCAATCTCCTCAGACCACTCCAAGGATATACCTTCAACTTCCCCGAATCAGCCTTAGTGATAAACCTGTTGCCATACCCGATACGTCCCACTTCATTCTCTTCCATACTCACCTCTGCCTCTCCTGAACGTTTAGGAGACCCCGGTACCCTAAAGCCTCTTTCAAAGTCTTACCATTTCCTTCCTTCGTCTTGCACTCCCCGGTACGGTTGCTGAAGGTAAGGTTAAAAATTCTTCCCACCACCGTGATCTCTTCCATCTACCATCACCAACCCCCTAACCCAACCCCCCTCCTCTACCTACTACTACTACTACAATCAACCTCACCACCGCTTTCACCGAACCCTCCCTACCACGGGTCTCACCACCCCACTCAAACAATCACCATCCAAAACACCACCCACACCCACCACCACCACTCCTTCTCCACCTGCTGCCTCCGTCTCCCCAGGGGGAGGTCTCTGACAACAGGCTTGGTCCTAATCACACCGGATGCAGCCCGCCTCCTCCCCTTCCCCACACGCTCTTCATTATAAAAGCAAGATTCTGCTTCTTACTTTAAAGGTGCAGTTACTTAGCTACCAGTCATGTCGCATTTAAGACTCTCTCTCTCTCTCTCTCTCTCTCTCTCTCTCTCTCTATATATATATATATATATATATATATATATATATATATATATATATATATATATATATATATATATATATATTTCTTTTCTTTCAAACTATTCGCTATTTCCCGCGTTAGCGAGGTAGCGTTAAGAACAGAGGACTGGGCCTTTGAGGGAATATCCTCACCTGGCCCCTTTCTCTGTTCCTTCTTTTGGAAAATTAGAAAAAAAAAAAAACGAGAGGGGAGGATTTCCAGCCCCCCGCTCCCTTCCCTTTTAGTCGCCTTCTACGACACGCAGGGAATACGTGGGAAGTATTCCTTCTCCCCTATCCCAAGGGATATATATATATATATATATATATATATATATATATATATATATATATATATATATATATATATATATATATATATATATAATATAATATAATATAATATAATATAATATAATATATAATATAATATAATATATAAACTAATACAAAAATCCAGAAAACACGAAATAAATTAGACACGGACACGGTCGACCTACTTCAGCTAGCAAGCCACAAAGTGACAGAATATCACCGCTGTATTGCTGGCAAGGCCAGACACGGCAGGTCCAAGACTCAGGTGATGTAATTCGCCATCTAGGTGGCGTCACATGAGCAACGATTGTGAAGCGTGAGACATGAAGCAGATAGCTCCATCCAGACGTGTTCCTAGAGCAGGAGCCGAGAACCCTCATGGATGGATCACTTTCTACACTCTAAGAGGCATGTTTGCTTCGACCATTAACTGTTGACAGAGTTAGTGTCCCTCATATCAGCGACTTTTGTGTCAGGGTTACCTGAGTCACTCTTCGACTCGCTACAGAAATTAGAATCAATGTGATAATAATGCTAAACAATATCTAAAAAAAAAAAGCTACAAGTATCCTTATTGTATAATTTAAAGTTTTCAAGAAAAATCGCTTTGAAATATTGGAGAGCCAATTTTCAATTATATGGTATTTCTACCGCTGACAAAATCTATTTCACACCCTTCATATTCACTATAATCTACTCTTCGTTTCTCATACGCTTAACAAAATCTACATTTTGACAAAGATCCGAAATTTTACGAAAATCCAAAATAGATAGGGACGGAGACAAACAATACTCCATCATGTTTCATGAACGAATATTCTATCAACAGGAACGATTAAAAACTCCAGATTAGTGAGTGGCCTGTGATTCCCCTGTATCTTGCACCCGTTAGCATACCATTTTCATACTTGTAGTTTCCTTCCTTAAGGAGGTAGCACCACGTACAGAAACAGCAGCCTCGTTTGCTCACATCCGTTCTTTATATGTCATGCATAATGTACAGACACTACAGCATACCATCCAATTCCTAGGGCTGCTTAATTATCAAGGAGGGTGGTAACCAACCCAATCAACGAGCAAGGAACTCGAACCTACACTTAGTCTGACGGTCTATCACATTTGCCACCCTGTCAACAAGGAGTCAAAGTTGACTTTCTTACACTTCATTGAAACACTTATCAATCTTCGATAAGGAGAAAATACCTACAGCAAACATCGAAAAGAAAAATATCAAACTTGGTAATTCCAGATAAACTTTAAACTGCATAAGAATCGCATCCACAGTTGGAGAATCTGTGCTCCCATTAAACATGAAATCATGAAACAGCTTGGAAACTCCGAATCCGAGTGGCGTCACAGACCGACTCGTTTTGTCAGCTAGCTTCTGTTTACCGAGTCATATTTATTAGATTATGGAACAGGCTTTCCATGTGGCTGGCCAAGTTCACCTGTGTTGTTACATTCGCCGGATCTCTCCTGTACGGGCCCTTATCAAACTAGCGGCCCGTTCACCGTGAACTCCATGGTGAAGTCTGCAGAGCGTTGCTTCGCTGTCTTTCTGCATTTTACAGTTTCGTGAATGGAACAGCACAACATGCTCTAACTTCACTCACAAATGCAATTCCCATAAGATAATCGTGCAGTCCACTAGTTGTGTTACATCAGTTTTTTTTTTTTTTTTTTTAAGATTCTGACTGTGGACAAGAATACAAGCCAATCTGCTCCAATGATCGTGTTGCTGTTTGATGAGATGCACTACATTAAACAGGTTATGCCTCAACTGAGACCGCCGATACAACATCCACACCGTAATATATACCTACATGTGATATTCTATATGTACTATTCACCTAAGACTAAACTGCCCACTATTACAATTACTTTCAACAAAAAAACAAAACAAAAAAAAAAAAAACAAGGCTGTTAATCTCTAAAAGAAATAAATGCGTTTATCTGCTCTGTCAAATGACCTGCAAGGAAGTTTCAATGTCTGGGTTTCTGTGACTTGTAATTTATTGAGAAATAATGTAATAGCTCAAACATATATACAGGCACTTACTGTTTACAGTTTCGCCACACAAGTCATTTGGAATTCTTAACATTGCAAAATTTTGAGACCCATCCCGTCTGCTTGTTTATTTCTTGATGCTGTATTGGCATTACGTTAGGCCTACACCTCTGATGATGTATATTAAAGGAACTTCTTAATGTTGTCACAAAGAACGCCAGCTTACACCATCATTTTCATTTTTCTTCTTTTTCATTACAGACAGAACCTGTGGTCAAACCAATTATAATTCGCTGCTCTCTCACTATTACGAATCCAAATAGAGCACAGTAAAAAAAAAACGTAAAGTATTTCTGAATGGACAATAGCAACTTCATAAAATATGTTTGCTCCCTGGTACAGCATAAAATGTTATGGTCCTTCGGTTCAATGAAAAAGCTAAAAACTGAGCAAGGCAAAGCGTTGCTAAACTGGCTAACAATGAATTAAGTCTGGCAGGTGTTAGTGAACACAAAATACCCAGAGCGACGAAAAACGTGCCAACAGATTTATTAAAGTCAGCAGAGCTCCCCCACCAGCAGCTATCAATATCGAGCGTGCACGGTTAATTTGTTTCTGAATCAGGTTTCTTGTGTTGGTATAGCGGTTCTTTTTAAGGGAAAAAAAAAGAGATAATGATAAAGACAATGCCATTCCCAAAACCTAACTTAGCTCCCTAAAAAGTGTTTACTGCAGGTGGATAGAGTTCTGACTGTATGGAATCCTTCGATATATAAATTTCGTCTATATTTATTTGTTGCGCGCCCAAATCAAAGTAACGTAATGTTATATATGTATTAAACACCAATCTTCCTAAATAGTACGTAGGCAGAAAATTGAGACGCGATCTGTTAACGCTCAAACAGAAAACTACATAGTCTTCCAATGCAACAAACAGCACAGCATTAATATCTATTGTAGTACTGCCAATACGTAAAATTCATTAGCAAGATGCATTAGTTGTCTAGCACGGTGTAATAACACTGAGTGCTATCTTGATTTACGTGAATCATTGCTAAAAATTAACAAAAGATAAGAGATTATCACTTCCTTTGTGAGAAGAGACACATCGAATCTAACCTCGTATTTGAGAACAAGAACTCGCATATTGCTTACCTGTGAAAGCTTCGTTCCAAAATTCCTGTCCTTGGTCTAACATTTTCTTATTGTTTTTCAAAAGTGATGCTGTCCAATATGTAGTAAAAGCTTCCCGTACTGAATTCACTGCAAACACTTCGACGGCATCAAATATTTGCACATATTTCCATATAATATTCCCTGTTGTCAAGAAAATTTTACTTTTACATAAAAAGTTTATAACATTAAAATAAACAAATTTTCAAAATTATGTATCAAGTGAAGTCCACTTCACTAATTAGTTACTTATTTCTCATTTTCATATATACACATATGTTTGCTGTAACGATAAAGCTACTAAGAGAGTCCAGCACTGTGCACAGCAGGTAGGTTTGCCTTGAGTGAAGGCAACAGAACGGGCTTAGCAAAGAGTGACACGTCACTCCCGCAGGCATTCTTTGCAACTGTCACACATCCTGGCAGAGAGTGTTACGCTCCACACAAGTTGCCCTTGTGCCAGTCCATGCAGCACTGACAATGATGATATGATCCCCCTCCTACTCTCTATATCTCTCCCCCTCCCATTCCGCCTCTCTTTTCCTCGTCGCTCTTATTTCTCGCTTCCCCTCCCTACATATTTCTCTCCTCTTTAATTAAAAAGTGCTGCCCATCGACATCAGTATGAACCCTTACAAAGAGAGGCTTTAAGCAACCCGAGAAATTCAGAAAGAATCTGATAAAGAAAAGTTACCAAGTAATTCTAACAAATATCTACATGAATGCTATCAACACACACACACACACTTTTATAATATATTTTGTACAATCGCATGTTTACCAAATGGCGTCCTGGCCACGTCTCTTCGTTGTATATCATATGACTTATATTTCTCTCGTGTCTCCCCTAATGATGTGATTATCACACGAAAGTGCACTTGGGAACTTATCGTGTTTCATTTTCCCCGTGGACTCATAGGAATATATATATATATATATATATATTCCTACCTTTTATCGTGAAATTAGTTACACGTTATTATTACATTCCTTACACTTACTAGAAAAATTCCAGACACCTATTTTTTTTTTTCATCCCACGACAGAGTGATATAAATGGGGGACAAGACAACAGAAAATGTGGTTAAAACAAGGAAAACGTTAAGAAATCATCAGAACCTATGTCAAACCTCAATTCCCCTAGCAGCAGAGATTTACCTTAGTTTTCAAATCGTCAAAATATACCAGTAGCTCCCACGACATGGCAACGCACTAAGCTGCCGATCAGCCTCCCCAGAGGCAATCATTTCATGTTGGTGTATTTTAATCTCGGCTGCTTACAAATGATAGGAATTTCATCTTTTAAACTGTCTCATTTCCTTTTATGATAATTCACCAATTTACCTTCAGTTTCACAACCTTCCCTAATATCATCAATTACAGTCCAGAAACAAAAAGGATAAATTACACAGCATCCGATAATCTTGTCATAGTGCATGGAATAAATTGCCAGTTTAGCCACGCATCGACATATGTATTTTTAGGTACTGAGTAATTTTGTTCTGCAACATTACTGAAGTATTTCAAAAATGCGCTTTGCAGTGAGCGTTACGGAATGTGAATTGGAACAGTAATTCTTATTCTGGGGTTTTACATAAAGCGATGTGGGTTAATGCAAAAATAAAACTTTTGTAAACAATCATTACAACTTATGAAAACCACTTTATCTCCCATGCAATCGCAATGTATCTTAACGTTCAACATTCTTGTTAAAATGCACTAGTTACGCCCATAATTTACCAAGGCGTTAATTGCCGAAGAATATTAATTAACGACAGGTCGAGCAGTCACTCGTGCAACAACCAGATCTCCCCACACACAGCCATTCCATGCCATCCCCACAAGCAGACCAATTTAATTTTGGTGTATTTCTACCATACCTATCATATACAAAAGGTTGTTAGTATATCTTCGTACATTCTGATGGTTTTCTAGGTGTATTAACCTACTGTTACATTAAATGTCACATTTTCCCCTGATAATCAAACCCTCAAAACCATAGCCTTAATACTGTTGAATGTAATCTCCAAATCTCAATCAGCAATTCTTACTGTATTCTCAAAATACTACATAACATTGCTGAACAAGCTTGCTTAGTATCAAAAGTGATTACTGATGAATGTATAAAGTGTTAAGTTAGTTATTCGTTGCTGACTTTTCTAGAATCTGTATTCTTCAAATCGATAATAGGCTTCGCTTACCAATTTGCAAGAAACTGCAATTTTCGCCGAGCAATGTACACAAAAGTACCATTAATGTATCTCATGTTGTAGTTCTTACCTGTGTCTTTGTTGATCAGTGTTCCGTAGGCATTATTATTCATTGTACCCTGCACTATGGAGGAGTGAGGATTCTGCAAAACACGACTGCTCAAAGTTTCTGGAGCTGCCATATTTGATTGTGTTGAAGTTGAAATAACACCTGGAAATTCAGACTTATATTAGCTATTCATCTTCAAGTCATCTTTTACAGTATGCCTATATTATGAACTTTCCTATCCTGTGCCCGTAAAAGCTGTGTACCTTGCCTGTGAAAGGTTAGCGAGACATCCAAGTGGTATTGCAGCAGATCATGTTCGCCATCGCCGAATGCTAAACAGTCAGAAGAATTGGGTCAAAAATTATAATCGAAAGATAGGAAAGTGGTTGCCTTAATCACAGTATAAAATGTGCTGCTTGACAGTAACGCCATCTATTGAATTTCTAAAAAAGCTCGTCTCACTCTCAGATGCCAGATACTTTCATATGCGAATTGTTACTAGATACTTCCAGATATTCAGGCAAACATGGCTTGCACCACTATATACATTATGGAGGTATACATGTTGATATTTTCATCTGCTACGTTCCATGCCATGATTACATTAGCTTCATCTGTTTCACCTTTTATTATATTGTCAATGACATATTATGTGTGTGTGTGTGTGTGTGTGTGTGTGTGTGTGTGTGATATCAAAGTCACACAAAGTATGTATAACACCGCTTTGAAGCTCATGTAAAGTTATTCATTGTCGTAAAATAATTCTTACCACTTTCTTTGTCGTACTTTATTTTCATATTGATATGAATTCAATCCCATCCGACGTAAACCTCACATAGCTCCTCTTTAACTGAATTTGTAGATATTAAGGCAACGCCAGCTAAATTCTTTTGAAACAGCAGTGATTTCTTTTCCACAGATCTACAATGAGCTGCACAGTATTACATCATGTCGAGATGTGCGTGAAGGATGAAAGCAAAGTGTTAAAGCTTCTGGTGGATGGATTTGGTTTTCATCCCATTGCTTACCGTGTAACTCCTCAAGCTCTCAAGTGGGTTCTCAGGAGTGGTAATTCAGTCTTTATCGTCACCAAAAGGAATTATCTAGGATGTAATAATGAAAATCATAGTTTTAATGTTAGACTGGCCAAAGAACATGATATTGCTAGCAACAGCAGAAATGACATTTTGACAGACTCAGGTTTACAGAAAATGAATGATTACATGGAACAACATCAAACTAGAAATCATCACAACTTTCAAGAACCCTCTAAAACTCAACAGCAAGAGCACTGGTCCGTATTCTGTTGTCGAGATACTACGAACCACATCATTGACTCGGTATTTAATGTAGCATTGGTAGTCAAAGACGTAGATGTTATAACCAAGAAAATCAGGTCAGAGGGAGGGCAGATAATTAGAGGCCCGGCCAATATATCTGATGCATTTGGTCACGTGAGGTACTCAGTGGTGTCTCCTTGTTGCGGTAATGTAATCCACACACTGATAGACACAAAGAATTATAAGGGAAACTTTTTACCGGGCTATGAACCTGTCGCAAAATGCTATACAAATAAAACAAATGGTGTGGAGGACGAGAAACATGACATGAACTGTATGACTTCTTGTAAGACATGTGATTCCCCGCCAGTTATGCAAGAAATCAAATTAAATGAAATTTCAGAAAAATTGCATTTACCCAATTTCAGTGCACCATATGATATGAATAATATTCTCAGTTGTGTAAAGGATAAAGCACCCGATACAACAATGATCCCATTCACAGCCTATATAGACCATGTGGCCATTGTGTGTGATGCTGGAAAATCAAGTGATTTAATTTCATGGTATGAACGCTGCTTTGGAATGAAGAGATTTATTACTAATAGGTGAGTTCCTCTGTGATAATGTTTTATTTGTTTTTCTTCATGTTCTTCCTCATTGTCA
The DNA here is from genome assembly GCF_036320965.1 of Panulirus ornatus. Classification (NCBI taxonomy): domain Eukaryota; kingdom Metazoa; phylum Arthropoda; class Malacostraca; order Decapoda; family Palinuridae; genus Panulirus; species Panulirus ornatus. The sequence continues at coordinate 11,692,131 of NC_092291.1, forward strand.
CTGACTTGATTCTTGAAAATGCTTAACATTTCACATATGCTTCACATATGAGTGTCACTTCCATCATTCTTCCATGAAATTGTAGTTTTTACCCCCCATTGTTGTACCTCTTTTACACATGACATTATTTTATTCTTGAATATCAGTCATCTTGTAAGTATATCAATGTAGATGGAAATATGATTATAAGTGAATTAATAATTCCTTTTCTCTTTCTCAAGATCCAATTCTTGATCATTTCTGTGCTTCCAGCCTTATTTTAGTCGAACACTGTTTCATCCACCTTCCATTTAGAACTTGTTACATAGCAATCCCATTCCTTAACCTTCCATTAGATGCCACTTCATTTTATATATTACATGATTTATTATCGAGAATTACTTATGTTAAGATCCTTGATAACACAGGGGTTACGAGTATGTCTGAACTTGTATGTAAAAACAAATAGTATCATTCATATGGCCTGATATTTTCTTTTTTGTTGAAGTAACATGTTAATGCAACCTTAAAAGATCTTTATCCAATATTCAATCATAACTTTAGCTGGGTATTAGTTGCGTAATCGTCTCTTGAATTATTTTTAAAAATACATACTAATTGATTTATACTAGCATATATTTTAATGGCATACTGAGTCATTCTGTCCATCCACCTTACAACATTTGCTTTTCATTATTCATCCATTCTGCTTTCTTATTCCTCTCTCTATATGCACATCATTTTCCAAATACAAAACTGTTGTTCCCCTTGAAGTATTCAGCTTGCATCTAAGTATTCATTACTTAACATGTTTTCTTCTCTTCATCTTCTCCTGTCTTGCTATCGTTTAATCTGTTTTTCTTTCTATTTGTATATCATATATGTTTTCATGTGCATTTTCCCTCTCTGCTCTCTCTCTCCCTTACTTCTCCTGCGTTCCCTTTTGTCACCTTCATTCTGGTTGTTGTCATCATTATCTCTAATGGACAGTCAAGAAAGTGAAGAGGATGGGTTTGTTCTGGGAGGAGATATTGGATTACGCCTCAAGGCCCTCGAATACTGGAGGTGTGCTGAGACAGGCCTAGGTCCTCCTTCCGCCACCACAGATGAATTTTCTCTGAAACTTGTAATTGCTGAGGCTTTACCAGAAGTCAGTAAGTGCATAAAACTTTCATTATTTTTATGCATTTATAACAGATTTAGTATATCATACAAATAAAGCTGAGTTATGCTTGAAGACAATTACTGCAAATTCTTTTATGAAAAGATATAGGTTTCTAAAATGTATTGTATAGTAAATGTATTTCTTTGTCCCCTGAATAGTACCATGGAAAAGTCGAAGTAATCATTAAAGATTTTAGTTGCAAAGAAATGTACAGAGGGATATGCATAATTATCAAATAGAGAAAATTAAAGTAAATAACTATGCATTAAAGCTTTGATTATAATTTCATGCTCAATCAAAGGAGTCATTCTATTTGATAATAATACAACATGTATGCCATGTTTTTGTGTGACGAGGAATAATGTCTTATTTTCAGGTAAAAGTCATGTGAACACTTTCCTTCAAGCACACAGGGGCCCAGGGGTGCAGCATATTGCACTCCATACACAAACCATGACTGCAACTGTCAAGTGCATGTCTGATAATGGAGTAATATTTAGGAAACCTCCTCCTGTTTATTATGAAGAGGTAAATAGCACATTGATTCATTCATGTACAGTGATATAAACCTCAAAATCTCTCTGGGTTTACTAAACAACTGATTAATATTTAAGCCATGGTGGCTCAGCAAGGGTAAATGATTAAGAAATTAAAACTACAGTATTAAACCTCTATGTATTCAGCACTGCTTGGAGTTCCCAATACCTAGTGCTGGTTGATGCATTGATGATAATTTTGATGCAGGTGTTTTGTATTCTCAAAATAACAATGGTGTAAGCATCAAAACCTCTCATATCTCCATTAAAAACTTTCTGATATGACTGTTACACTAAGTCCAAATATAATGGTGTGTGAGCATAGGTGATTGAAGGTTATAGTTATAGTTTCTGTATTCTTTCTTGCACTGTAGTTACAAATTAAGATTTAAGATAGCTGCTTTTTCATCTTGCCTTATTTGGCGTCAAGTTTTTTGTTTTCTGACTGTATTATGTGCTTCTTTCCATCTCTTCCTTCATCACTATTGATTAATTTTTCAGATGGAGGATAAGGCAGTTGTGAGTAAATATGACTGCACTGAAAGAAGCAAAGAAATATGCAATGTTTAACATGCTTAAAGTTATTACAAAATTTAAGATTATGACAGGAATGCACATTCAACAGTTTAACAATGATTTTACCAACAGGGTATCAAACTGGAAGAAATTACAGAGGTAGGTCATGGAAAAGAAATTGAGGTATTCCAGAAGTTGGGCATCTTACTAGATACAGAAGCAGATGTCTTTACAAATATTGATACAAAGCAAGAGAAAAAGAGGTAAGCAATAGTGGACTGTTTAATCAACATTATTGACGTCTGTTACAGACTACTGTATAGTTAAGCTTTCTCAGCCACATGGAAATGTTACACAGATTTATCTACGTGGGATACAGTAGCTATAGGAATACAGGCAATGGTAGTTTTCATAAGATTTGTACATGAGTTGAGAATGGATAAAGGGTTACAGATATCAAAAATTAAAGAAAAAATCATGAAAGAAAAGTTGTTAATCAATCAAATGCTTAAGTCCTGTAGTATAGACTTGTGGAAATAGTAAAGGCTCTGATATAGGTAAAATGAATCATAGTACAGTTAAGAGGAGGAAGGAAAAAGAAACTGAATACTAAGGATGAAGTGAAAAGATATCATGTTTTATTGTGTGAGAGGTATTTGGTAAGGAAAACTAAACAGAGATATGAAGTAACTGTAATGTTAATGATATACAACTTTATTATACAATGGGAAATAGCTTAACTTAGAAATATGCAGCAGAGGATGTCAGATAGGTTGGATCTACATATGTACTTTCTGCAAGGAGTGAGAAGAAGAAATGTGGTTTCATTTCTCTGTATTACGTTTCTGGTTTTTTTGCTATATATTCAGTGTTCACTTCAAACTTCCAATTTTATGTAAAATATTTGAACATTTCATACTTTTACTCAAATTTCTTGTGCCATATCTATTTACGATGAAAAAAAAATTGTGTAGCATTTACTTTTGTCTTTAGTTGATTTTTAAGTCTTCTTCACTTTCTACACAATCTATATATTACCAGAATTACCTGTCTGGTATCGGGAGGGTTAGTGATGGCTGCGAAGTGAGCCACCGCTTCAGTGGTTGTCAAGTTGCTCTCCTCTGACCTAGGTAGCTGTCTTTTTCCCCTCTCCTCACCCAGTTGTAGACTACTAGAATTCTGTCCTCAATTATGCAATCTCTCCTTATCATACATAACACTTAATACTTAACTCACAAGCTCATTCTTCACAAATTTAGGTTTTCCTATGGTGAGCACTAAGTGCTAGTCCTGCCTTTTAGCAATATCGTAAAAGCAATAGATAGAAGTAGTTGGTTGGAACATTTAGGCAGGGGCATCCGGGAGTAATATTATTAACTTTCATGTTCTAAACTCATTTCATGTTACTCATGTGTAATACTTACGGATTTCAGGAACTATAATGTAGCAAAGTGTATTTACTTCCTCAGCAGGGCTTTGGAAGGATTCTGTGCAGTGTCTGGATCTCTAACCATCTTTATATGATATGTCATCGTGTTCCATGGCATTGCTATTACTCTTCATATTGTCACATAAAGTATCTCCTTCACATACACATTAAATACACCGATCCATAGTGGCCACTGCTGATGTAATTGAATGTGTGAGGTGCACTTAATGCATAGATGAATGTAAGATGACCATTCAATATATGGATGAAAACTTTGTAATGTACAGATGAAGATGTGGAAAATAATTATATCATATAGATATATCTAGATATATGAGTCAACATGCACTAGAACTTATGGAAGTTCAGTTCATGTATAAATGAATTCTGCAGCATGAGCATTGTCCTATGCAGGTGATCTATTTGACAGTGGAGTCATCAAATGGGCAATGATAATGTTATATATGTTTTGCTAATATTCATCCCTTTACTGTTTGTCAATAATTGCTCTTAATATTTTTAAAGCTGTTCTTGCTTCCCTTCTACTTTCCTCTTATTATACTGTATATATTTACTGAGGTAACTTATTTATTCACACACATTATATATGACTAAAAGTAAGTGGGAATTGCTTTACCTAAGTAAAAACCAAACTAGCTGATTTGAGTAATAATGTCAAATTTTTGCCATTTAAAGCTTTAACAAGGATGGTCATTTCCTAAATATGTGAAAATTCTGCATGTGATGTCATGCTCTTAAATTAGAAAAAGCATACATGCTGTAGTCCTAGAAAATGGAACAAGTCATTTAATTTCAATTTCTCCATTATAGCTGCTAAATTATTAATTTTTTGGATTTCAGTTATCTTATGCAAGTGTTCACTGGACCCATATTTGAGGAAGACACATTCTTCTTAGAAATAATCCAGCGTTGCGGTGCCACAGGCTTTGGTGCCGGAAATATAACAGCTCTTGCGAAGTCCATTATCCTCTATAAACAACAACTTGAAAACAGTGGCCCTAGAGAATGAAATGCTCAAATAATCAAACACTGTAATTCAACTTATACTCTACATACTTATGTGCTAAGAGCATATTGGTGTAAAAAATGCATTAATGTATCACTAATAAATATCAAGGAAATTTTAGAACATTATTCTGGAGGGGCATTAGTGATTATAATATAATACAGAATTATGACACCAACATACAGAACCTGGAAAAAAAAAAAAGGTGCAGGTTAAGATTCATATCTGGCAGGGGTTAAAAGTGATGGTAGATTTCTGTGGTTGTGAAAAGACTGTTTTGTGATCCAATGATCTTGTTGCATGATGCAGTGTTTCTTGTTTCTTGCAGCTTGGGTAGTGATGGAGCTTTGATGCGATTGTTAAATCATATTGACAAAAATAGATAGGTGTTACTGTGCTCCGCCTGCAAGTGGTTACACAGCAAGTTAAAAGACACCTTTAGTGAGCTGTAGCATTGGGAGCACAGTTTTATTAAAGAATTTATCACTCCAGAAGACTACATTTCCCTGCTAACAGAAGTAGTGCAGCATTAGGCAGCAGAAAGAGGCCAGGGGTGATACCTTAACTCTCATAGAAATTGCTCCCAGGGTAATTATGAATGAATGGATGTATTATTTTATTTACAATTACTCCAAATGGATATATTACTTATTTTATTTATAATTACTTCAAGATCAGTTTCCAGTAGCAGGGAAATAGTCTCCTCTGGAATGAAAGTTCTTTGATGAGATTCTACTTTTAGTGATACAGCCTTGCTAAAAGTGCCTTTTCATTCAAATATATACACTCCCTCTCTGACATATGTCCAAGTTCCGTTCTGACCGACTGGTTGGATCTTGAAATGGATGCAAGTCGGACACACGTCAGAATGGCATGTAAACATCGTATACCTGTACAGCATTCTTTTATTCTAATCAATTTCCATATGATTATCTCGTGTTTTTTATTAACCAGCTTTATGATACGATTCTGTAGATTCTTTTTACCTTTTATTTCAAATTCATTAGTTCATTTCATTTTTATTTTTTGAATTCATAATTCTTTCCAGTTGTATGTACGGATGGTCGTAAGGCACATAGGCCATGGGGGGGGGGGGGCACGTGTATATATACATATATAGAGAATGAGTGTGAACGAATGGGGCCTTTGTTGTCTTTTCCTAGCGCTTCCTTGCACACATGAAGGGGGAGGGTGTTGTTATTCCATGTGTGGCGGGGTGGCGATGAGAATGAATAAAGGCAGACTATGAATTATGTACATGGGTATATATGTCTGTGTGTGGACGTGTATGTATATACATGTGTATGTGGGTGGGTTGGGCCATTCTTTCGTCTGTTTCCTTGCGCTACCTCGCTAACACGGGAGACAGCGACAAAGCAAAATAATAATAATAATAATATATATATATATATATATATATATATATATATATATATATATCCCTGAGGATAGGGGAGAAAGAATACTTCCCACGTATTCCCTGCGTGTCGTAGAAGGCGACTAAAAGGAGAGGGAGCGGGGGGCTGGAAATCCTCCCCTCTCGTTTTTTTTTAATTTTCCAAAAGAAGGAACAGAGAATGAGGCCAGGTGAGGATATTCCCTCAGAGGCCCAGTCCTCTGTTCTTAACGCTACCTTGCTAACGCGGGAAATGGCGAATAGTATGAAAGAAAGAAAGATATATTTTTTTTTTTTTTTTTTTTTTTTTTTTTTATACTTTGTCGCTGTCTCCCGCGTCTGCGAGGTAGCGCAAGGAAACAGACGAAAGAAATGGCCCAACCCCCCCCCCATACACATATACATACACACGTCCACACACGCAAATATACATACCTACACAGCTTTCCATGGTTTACCCCAGACGCTTCACATGCCTTGCTTCAATCCACTGACAGCACGTCAACCCCTGTATACCACATGACTCCAATTCACTCTATTTCTTGCCCTCCTTTCACCCTCCTGCATGTTCAGGCCCCTATCACACAAAATCTTTTTCACTCCATCTTTCCACCTCCAATTTGGTCTCCCTCTTCTCCTCGTTCCCTCCACCTCCGACACATATATCCTCTTGGTCAATCTCTCCTCACTCATTCTCTCCATGTGCCCAAACCATTTCAAAACACCCTCTTCTGCTCTCTCAACCACGCTCTTTTCATTTCCACACATCTCTCTTACCCTTACGTTACTTACTCGATCAAACCACCTCACACCACACATTGTCCTCAAACATCTCATTTCCAGCACATCCATCCTCCTGCGCACATCTCTATCCATAGCCCACGCCTCGCAACCATACAACATTGTTGGAACCACTATTCCCTCAAACATACCCATTTTTGCTTTCCGAGATAATGTTCTCGACTTCCACACATTTTTCAAGGCTCCCAAAATTTTCGCCCCCTCCCCCACCCTATGATCCACTTCCGCTTCCATGGTTCCATCCGCTGACAGATCCACTCCCAGATATCTAAAACACTTCACTTCCTCCAGTTTTTCTCCATTCAAACTCACCTCCCAATTGACTTGACCCTCACCCCTACTGTACCTAATAACCTTGCTCTTATTCACATTTACTCTCAACTTTCTTCTTCCACACACTTTACCAAACTCAGTCACCAGCTTCTGCAGTTTCTCACATGAATCAGCCACCAGCGCTGTATCATCAGCGAACAACAACTGACTCACTTCCCAAGCTCTCTCATCCCCAACAGACATATATATATATATATATATATATATATAAATATATATATATATTTTTTCATACTATTCGCCATTTCCCGCATTAGCAAGGTAGTGTTAAGAACAGAGGACTGGGCCTTTGAGGGAATATCCTCATCTGGCCCCCTTCTCTGTTCCTTCTTTGGGGGGGAAAAAAAACAAAAAAAAATACGAGGGGAGGATTTCCAGCCCACCGCTCCCTTCCCTTTTAGTCGCCTTCTACGACACGCTGGGAGTACGTAGGAAGTATTCTTTCTCCCCTATCCCCAGGGATAATATATATATATATATATATATATATATATATATATATATATATATATATATATTGGGAGGTAAGTTTGAATGGAGAAAAACTGGAGGAAGTAAAGTGTTTTAGATATCTGGGAGTGGATCTGGCAGCGGATGGAACCATGGAAGCGGAAGTGGATCATAGGGTGGGGGAGGGGGCGAAAATCCTGGGAGCCTTGAAGAATGTGTGGAAGTCAAGAACATTATCTCCGAAAGCAAAAATGGGTATGTTTGAAGGAATAGTGGTTCCAACAATGTTGTATGGTTGCGAGGTGTGGGCTATGGATAGAGTTGTGCGCAGGAGGATGGATGTGCTGGAAATGAGATGTTTGAGGACAATGTGTGGTGTGAGGTGGTTTGATCGAGTGAGTAACGTAAGGGTAAGAGAGATGTGTGGAAATAAAAAGAGCGTGGTTGAGAGAGCAGAAGAGGGTGTTTTGAAGTGGTTTGGGCACATAGAGAGAATGAGTGAGGAAAGATTTACCAAGAGGATATATGTGTCGGAGGTGGAGGGAACGAGGAGAAGAGGGAGACCAAATTGGAGGTGGAAAGATGGAGTGAAAAAGATTTTGTGTGATCGGGGCCTGAACATGCAGGAGGGTGAAAGGAGGGCAAGGAATAGAGTGAATTGGAGCGATGTGGTATACCGGGGTTGACGTGCTGTCAGTGGATTGAATCAAGGCATGTGAAGCGTCTGGGGTAAACCATGGAAAGCTGTGTAGGTATGTATATTTGCGTGTGTGGACGTATGTATATACATGTGTATGGGGGGGGGGGCCATTTCTTTCGTCTGTTTCCTTGCGCTACCTCGCAAACGCGGGAGACAGCGACAAAGTATAATAAAAATATAATATATATATATATATATATATATATACCTCGCTGAAGCAGGGGTTAGCAATGCTATTTCCTGTGTGGTGGGGTAGCAACAGGAATGGATAAAGGCAAGCAAGTATGAATGTATATTTATTTTATATATGTCTGTGTATGTATATGTATGTTTTTTTTTTTTTTTTTTTTTTTTATACTTTGTCGCTGTCTCCCGCGTTTGCGAGGTAGCGCAAGGAAACAGACGAAAGAAATGGCCCAACCCCAACATATGTATGTATATGTTGATATGTATATCAATGTATATATGCGTATGTGGGTGTTTTTGTATATATACATGTATATGAGTGGATGGGCCATTCTTTGTATGTTTCCTGGTGCTACCTTGCTGATGCAGGAAACATATATATATATATATATATATATATATATATATATATATATATATATATATATATATATATATATATATATACCTCGCTGAAGCGGGGGTTAGCAATGCTATTTCCTGTGTGGTGGGGTAGCAACAGGAATGGATAAAGGCAAGCAAGTATGAATGTATATTTATTTTATACATGTCTGTGTATGTATATGTATGTATATGTTGATATGTATATCAATGTATATATGCGTATGTGGGTGTTTTTGTATATATACATGTATATGAGTGGATGGGCCATTCTTTGTATGTTTCCTGGTGCTACCTTGCTGATGCAGGAAACAGTGATTATGTATAATATTCCTTGTAGTAAATCACATTCACAAATGAAGCACTGGTATAAGTAAACACACAGAGGAAAGCAACTCAGCACTTTCTTTAGTGTTGAGAGTTCCACTGATTGCTTGATGGTATTTGCATTACTGTGTGCATGGCTGTAAGTTATTCCATATTTCCTATTAAAGGAAAGTAAGACAAAATATCACTAAATGGAATAGGGGGTCACTTTTACACTGATATGGTTAGTCCAACTTATAACTGTATGCTAAAGGTAATTGAATGACACCATTTCCACATACAAATTATTTGTGTGTACTTAACCTTCTGGTATGACACTGAGAAATCACAATACTTCAATTTACTAAACATAAAGTATTAACATATTCAATTCTATATGTATTTTTTCTATAAAAATATTTTTCTTAATGAAACATTTCTACATGTAGAAGTGAACAATATGTGTAAACCTGATTTTCTTTCCAGTTAAGTAGTTGAAAGACCATCAAAAAGAAGCTGCCATAGTATCAACAAAGTGAAAAGCCCTCCTGCTGGCCAATGGTTGCTATATAAACATGTAAGCTGCAAAAGCAAAACTAACAAATACACTATTTTCACCTACATGGATTTACACCAAACCCAGGATGTTAACCTCCTGCTTCCTCATATTCTGCATCACACATAAAGCCACACTAGTGAATGTATGCAGGTGTGTGTCTGGGAACATTGGAAATGAAAAGGAGCATATGGAGCTTAGAAATAAATTTCTTTTAAAATCATAATTTTTAACCTGACGGTGGGCTGTTCAGAACTGTGCTAGAATTGAGAAACTAACTAGTAAAATGAAGTCCAACAGCCATCAACTTATCAAAATACTGCATCTCTTGATTTTGAAACAGAACATCATCCTTCCCTTAAAAAATAGGACCAATATAGTATGATGCAATCCTTTTCACTTACACTGACTCATACCCACACCATCAATAAAATCTTAACTCAGACAGTATCACTAAAGAATTTCAACATTTTTAAAGTTTTATGGGATGGCAAGAACTTCCCGAGATACCTAAAAAAGTCAATCTCAAATGAACAATTGAGTTGCCTGTTAAGCTTAATTCCAGTTCAAAGGAAGTAAATAGGTATACTGTACTGGAATGATACAACATGCATTTGTGGACAAGAGAGAAACTGAATGATAGGTAACTAATCCTACAAGTATATAAAAAAGGAAAACTGTTAACTAGACTCAATCTATATTCTTTGTAATATAAATATATTGGGTAAATATCTGAGTACAGGCTGCCATTTGAAAAAAGACTGTGCTAGGAATATAGAGAATCTATCAATTGAGTTGTATATGTTTGTTGTGAAAGCTTCCAGTGACACGACAGCACACCTCTATAGGCCAATATAAAATGCAGAACACAGGAATTTGGAGACAAAGATTTAATGCAAGAGTAAACAAAGATAGTGCCGTGGTCAAAACATGCAATAACAAATATAAAAGCCTGTAAATGAGTGAAGTATACCTTTCCTTTCCATCTCTCTAAATGATTTTGAAAGTGTTATGAATATATGGTGTGAGAGAAAAGCTATTGGAAGGGTTAAGGCATGTGTGCAAGTAGGTAGAGAGGAAGGCACATTCCCCAGACATACATGAGATATGGTTTCCTAAGCTCAAATTACAAATTACAAACACCACTTCAACACATATCAAGACTTCACGGCCCATGATGCACCTTCTGAAGCAGACAGAAGCTTTCAAGAATGACAAAAAAATATGGAGATGAGCATTTTAGTAACCCTAACCATTTCCCTATAGAAAAAATTGCCATAATTTACCAATATTAAATTGTCTAAAAAGAGAATATCACACCATATTTAATATACGATTTACTTTAAATCTTAAAGTGGTCTCCTGATGGATCATTAAATAGCAATTCCATGATACTGATTAAGAATATCAAAGATATCATTTATAAGTAGTGTATCAAAACTATCAGTCTGTCAAGGACTAATTTTGACAACCCTGAAAGTTATGATACTTGATACCAACAGAAATATTACAAATGGAAATAAAAAACTAATTCTGGGAAATAATTCCATTACAGGTAATCTCATTCATTTACATGTAGATCAGTTTTAAATAACAAACTTACTCATCATACACAGTCTGATAATCAGCTAATGAATATCATCCAGAAACCCAAGCACTAAAGTGCAAAGTACAGTATAATATTTTTTCCATAATTTGGGCACATTATGTATCTAACACATTAACAAAATATCCAATGTATGAATAGTAATGCATAAATTCTGATGACAGTAAGGGCATGCAGTATAAACATGGATATTAACCCCCCACAAAATCTTTCATCCACCAGCAACCACACAAAACACCAAAGTGTCAACTGAATTCACCTTCAGTATTTATGCAAAGTTTTTATCAATTTGTCATTTCATATCAAAATCCATTATCATCTGTAATTAAATACACTGCTTTATTCACTACAATTTTTACCTGTCATTAAAGAAGACAATGCAGTTGACCCCTTCTGCCTCTCATAACTTAAAGAAGTTACACTCATTCACTCTAAACAAAACAAATATGCTATATTCACGGAAAAGGTCCAAAATACTTATACAAAATATCCTGGATACCAATTTTTTACGAAAACCACCTGGGTGTACTTGAAGTTAAGCTACTTAAGCAACCACTGTAAGGGCTTATTTATAAATGAACCTGTACATTCAGCAGTAAACTGAGCTGTAAGAATCACCAGAAGGATAATGATTTAAAGTAGCCAGAGTCAAACAATAATTTTCATGACAGAATTCTTTGAGCCAACTCAAAGTGTAATTAACAACTGTTAATACTCTCATCATACATGAACAAAAGCAATAAAATGAAATTACTCCAACAGCAAATAAAGTAAAACTTGGTAAAATTAAATCACTACAATAACATGAATAATAAAATCTAGTATCCTGCAGGCTTCTGCTACCTCAAAGTTGGGTTATTACTTTTGTTAAATTAATTACTTTATCTATACAAACACAAACATACAATTATATCTATAAATAAAAAATACATTCTGACCCTATTAATTCAGATTTCACTAAATCAGACCAGCTTAATTTGTATATTTTTCTCAAGGCCTAAAATTTTGACAATGATAAAAAATTTCTTGTTTTTAATTGTAACAAACAGCAAGGGCAACTGAATAAGAGAAAGGTGAGATAATAAGATGAGTCATTGAAAGAGTCTGAAGAGGTGTGCTCAAATGGTTTGGACATATAAAATGAGTTTGGGGAGGATAACAAAGAGAATATGTGTATCTGAAGCTGAGGCAAGGAGGAGGAGGTGACCAAATTGGGGACAGAAGGCTGGAGTGAAAAAGAGTTTGAGTGCTCGATGACTGAGGTTGAAAGGTGTGCACAGAATAGAGTAAATTTGACTGATGTGGTATACAGTGGGTGACATGCTGTCAGTGAACTGAAGTAGGGCATGTGAAGCAGCCAGTTGAAGTCATATAAAAGTCTGTTGAGCCTAGTTATAGAAAGGGGGCTATGATTTCAGTTCAATACACTTGACATAGAATGGGTGTGAGCAACGAGTCCTTTGTTCATCTATTCGTGGCACTACCTTGCTAAAACCGGAAATGGCAAACAAATACATATTTATCTCTGAGGATAGAAAAGAAAGAATACTGCCGACATATTACCTACATGTCATGGAAGGCAATTAAGAGGTGAAGGAGCAGTTGGCTGGAAATCCTCCCTTCCTGTATTACTTTCCAAAAAAAGGAATAGAGCAAGAAGCCAAGGGAGGAATTTTCCCTCTAAGACTCTGTCATCTGTTCTTGATGCAATTTCGCTCATGTGGGAAATAGTGAGCATGGAAACAGGTATATATATATATATATATATATATATATATATATATATATATATACACACACACATTTGATTTATATGTATAATACATTACACATGATAACTAGAGAACAGATGTGGGCAAATGAGGCCTATGCTTCATCTACTCCTGACTTCCTCGATAACATGGAAAACTTAACATGTATAATAGATACATATATGTGTAAAACGGGAAACGGTGATCAAATATGAATATATATACGTGGGGGAGAAAGAATACTTCCCACATATTCCCTGCATGCCATAGAAGGCAACTAAAAGGGGAGGCAACAGAGGTTGGAAATCCTCCCCTCCAGTTTTTACTTTTCCAAAAGAAGAAACAGAGAAGAGGCCAAGTGAGGATCTTCCCTCTGTTCTTGACTTTACCTCACTAAAGTCTGGGGTAAACCATGGAAAGGTCTGTGGGGTCTGGATGTGGATAGGGAGCTGTGATTTTGGTGCATTTCACATGACAGATAGAGACTGAGTGTGAAAGAAGGTGGCTTTTTTGTCTGTTTTCCTGGTGCTACCTTGCTGAAGCAGGAGGCAGCGACGCTGTTTCCTGTGGGTCAGGGTAGCGACAGGAATGGATGAAGGCAAGCAAGTATGAATACGTACATGTGTATACATGCATGTGTCTGTGTATGTATGTATACGTGAATATGGTGATATGTATATGTATGCACATGTACGTGTAGGGGTATTTATTTATATATGTGTATATGAGTGGATGGGCCATTCTTTGTCTGTTTCCTGGCACTACCTCGCTGATGCGGGAAAAGGCAATCAAGTATTATAAAAGGGGTGGAAGCAGAAAAATCCCTTCAGTTTTTACTTTTCCAAAATAAGAAACAGAGAAGGGGGCAAGTGAGGATTTTTCCCTCAAAGGCTCAGTTCTGTTCTTGATGCTACCTTGCTAGAGTAGAAAATGGCAAATATGTATGAATATATAGCATTAATGGGATGGCATTGATTAGGGCCTCAAGTGCCCATGCTATCTCAGCTCTAAAAGAATAAAAAATCACCTGGTCACTTTAACCAGCTAATACTATGGCAGAAAATATGTTACTCTATTAGATAACAGGTCATCCACATGCCAAAGTAGAAAGCTGTTGTCTTGGGAAGCTAATGGCACCTGTAAAATTATTCATCTGTCCCTGGATATGTTATAACGCTGCTGAATGGCAAATTATTATTGTATCACACCAGGATAACAATCACAGGGCAATGTTTAATTAATTTCACAAGTAAACAGCACTTGCATCATCTGATACTGCTAATCAGAGTTACTGAGTTGTGAAGCTATCCAGATACTAGGCCTGCAAGTCTTCAAAATTTTCACCTAATTCTTCTGACTATGAACTTATGTGTCACTGCTAATGAGTAGAACAGACAACAGGAATTCAAGACAAAAGCAACTTTTGCTCAAGTCATTCTGACCTACAGGGTCTTTTAAAAGACAATGATGAATGTTTGCTGTTTTTTCAAATGGGTAGGAAAGTCACATTCTATATCAAAAGTAGATACTGCACATCATCCTCATCCACTTTCAATTCACACAAGACTATATACCTTCCTTTCTCCGAAAGATACTGGCAGTATTTCTCGCAAAAAACATATAGCTGTTCCACACAATTCTTCTGGAAGGGTTAAGTTTCAGTAACTGAAATCCCCTGAACCTGGTGCACCTTCCCCTTGGGAAGATGGAGTAGTTGCTAGTTTTACTGGCCTAATTAAATAACTTCTTGTAGCCAATGGCTGTTGTGGTAGTTTTATTTTGGTCTGATGGTTGTCCATACTTCATTTGTGACAAGTTAAAAGAAACACAGTTTTATAAGTTTGCTATCAAGTGCAGGAATAAATTATGGAATACATCTTATACTCCAATTTATATGAAAACAAGGTAACATTCAAAAAATCATAGCAAGATATCACAAAAGACAGACAAGGTCAAAGGTGGAACACATACTATTTATGCCAACAGGAAATCATTCTACTAAAAGCTGACACATACTACCACTAGTACTGACTTTGTACTTGCATTACAAATCTACATGTCTGATACACTCCACTTATAGGCTTCTTCATCATGAGCCCTCCTATTATTCTGACGTTCAAACCACTGTTTTTCAAAGCCATTTGACCTATCTACTCCATCCCATCTGTAGCCAGGACGAATACTTAATCTGTTTGGAGGAAATGAACCTTTATATACAGGTTTAATTGACTGTTTACTTGATTTACCCTCTTTCTGCATCAAGTACTCCAACATTGGATCTTCCTTCCTAGTTATAACTTTCAATCTGTCATTCATGTCTACATCATCAGCACTTCTAGCAAAGGCTTTGCCCATTTCATGTATGTCATCTGCTACTCTCTGTTGGTATTCTTGTACTTGCTTCACACCATGTTTCCATTGTTGGTGCTTCTCCTCTGCCTGACGCTGTAAAACTGCCTCCCTTTCCTTTCTTGCAAGATCCTCTGGGGTATCTTTCTTTAGTTTGCCTCGCTTCCTTTCCATCAAAAATTCTTGGGTGGTCATTTTGCGTTCTGGACGATGTCCACTTTCCGTCTGAGAGTGGCTGTGTGAATCATCCATTTTCTTTCTAGGTGGGGAGAAGTCAGAAACATTTCTTTTTCGTCTTAGTGGTGAGGAATCAGAATCATTTCTTTTCCTTCTAACAGGTGAAGAGTCAGAATCATTCCTCTTTCTCCTGGGAGGTGAGGAGTCAGAATCACACCTTTTTCTCCTGGGAGGAGAGGTGTCAGAATCATTTCTTTGTCTCCTAGGTGGTGATGAATCTGAGTCATTTCTTTTCCTCCTTGGAGGTGATGAGTCTGAATCATTCCTTTTCCTCCTTGGAGGTGAGGTATCAGAATCACTTCTCTTCTTTCTTGGAGGTGGAGTGTCAGAATCATGTCTCTTCTTCCTAAGTGGGGAGGAATCAGATTCAATTTTCTCCTTTCTTAGCGGTGCATTTTCAGAACCATGTCTTTTCTTCCTAGAAGGTGAAGTTTGAGAATCCAATTCTTCTCTTCTTGAGGGAGAAGCTTCTGCATCGTGTCTTCTTTCTAAAGGTGAGGCATTTGAATCTTGTCTTTTTTTTCTTACGGGTGAAGTTTCTGAACCATGTCTTTTCTTCCTAAGGGGTGAGGCATCTATATCATGCCTTCTAGGAGGTAAAGTGTCTGAATCATGTCTTTTTCTTCGAAGAGGTGAAGAGTCTGAATCATCTTGTTCTCTTGGAGGTGAGGTGTCTGAATCAAGTCTTTTTCTTTCTGGAGATAAAGATCCTGAGTCATGTCTTCTTCTTGGAGGTGATGTGTCCGAATCATGTCTTTTTTTCCCAGAAATTGAAATGTCTGAATCATGTTTTTTTCTTGGTGTAATATCAGATGAACTGACACTACGTATATTCTCCATACTTCTAGCAGGCGATGAATCTGAATCATGTCTCATTCGCTTTGATGGAGACATCTTCACAACTGGATTTTGCATTGTTCGTGGTGATTCATCAAAACTTCCCTGCTTTCTTAAATGGGGAGATTCAGAGTCACCTCTACTCTGTAGTGGGAATGAAGAGTCATGTCCAGTTCTCCAAGGTGGAGATTCAGAGTCATGCCTTGCCCTCTGCAGTGGTGATCCAGAGTCATGTCGTCTCCTCTGTGGTGGAGACCCTGAGTCATATCTTCCTCTTTGTGGTGGAGATCCAGAATCATGTCTTGCCCTCCTGGGTGAAGATTCAGAGTCATGCCTTGCCCTTCTTGGTGGAGACCCTGAGTCATACCTTGCCCTTCTTGGAGGAGATCCAGAATCATGTCTTCCCCGCCCTGGTGGAGAACCAGAATCGTGTCTTGTCCTTCTCGGTGGAGATTCAGAGTCATGTCTTGCTCTCTGTGGGGGAGAATCCTTCATAGCTTGCCTTCGGTAACCCAAATGAACACGGTCAGAGCCATCTTTTTCTTTATTCTTTGTTACTTTCTTCCACATCCGACTTGCTTCAAATTCTTCCATTGCTTTCATTTTTTCATCTTCATATGTAATTTCTGCAACTGTAGGATTATCATCATCTGTGTATCCAAAAGGTACATTTTTCATATCAAGAGAATCTTCAATGATGCGCATTCTGTAAGGCAAAAGATGCAATAATTATAAAAAATCTAGTTAAAGATTAGACTATAACTCTCCGAAACAAAAATCCTGTCAAAAGAAAAAACTGAAGTTGAAGTATGTTCAAAGTCTCTTATCAAGAATTTCACTCCTTAGGTACTGTTTTTAAAACATAATCTGAAAATTCTATAAGATTATTAGAAATTACAGAAAAAGTACCACTGAGAGAAAATCAAGAATATCTACAACTTTCCGTATATGAAATTAGTAATGCCAGTAAGAGATCTCTTAAAACAAATTCAAAGATCAAAGAACTATGGGCTTCTGTCATGTAGTTGTTAAAATAGTTGACCATAAGTCATGCAAGGAAGTGGCCTGGGTTTGATTCTGGTACACAGCAATCAGCCTGCAACCAACCTACAGGACTGGCATTCATATGTACATATAAAGTACTATACATGACATAACTATCATAAGGACATTTGTTAGCCTGTGTTGTCTCAGCTAACATGAAAAGAAAGATAATTTTCTCTTCACAGACCTCTTCTGCTAATCAATCAGAGAAACATTAATTGTCAAGGAACAACAACTTAACATCAACAACCAGAACACAGGCCAAGACAGGATAGTACAACTATATGCTCTAGCACCATGAAACAGCTTAAGAGAACACAGCACTAAATGCATGTCTGCTGACAGGTATTGCCAATCCTCATCCCACTATCCACAATCATTCCTACCTCCTCCAATGACCTCTCCACATGCTCCCGAAGATGATTTGACAACTTCAAACTGAAACATTGAGACAACCCTTGGAAGTATCTTACACAACCTCCCTATCCATGTAAAGATATAATAGGCAACTTGAAAGATTTAGAAAGAATCCAATAAAAAACTAGCTATCTGGTCTTTTTTAACAGAATATGTTTCCAAGAACAGCTGCAACGAACATACACATACACACACACACGCAATATATGTATATATGCCATTTCATGTCAGGCAGGGTGGCAACGGGAATGGATGAAGGCAGCAAGTATGAATGTGTAGTACATGTGTATATATGTATATGTCTGTGTATGTATATGTATGTATATGTTGAAATGTATAGGCATATATATATATATATATATATATATATATATATATATATATATATATATATATATATATATGTTGTATGGTTGCGAGGCGTGGGCTATGGATAGAGTTGTGCGCAGGAGGATGGATGTGCTGGAAATGAGATGTTTGAGGACAATGTGTGGTGTGAGGTGGTTTGATCGAGTAAGTAACGTAAGGGTAAGAGAGATGTGTGGAAATAAAAAGAGCGTGGTTGAGAGAGCAGAAGAGGGTGTTTTGAAATGGTTTGGGCACATGGAGAGAATGAGTGAGGAAAGATTGACCAAGAGGATATATGTGTCGGAGGTGGAGGGAACGAGGAGAAGAGGGAGACCAAATTGGAGGTGGAAAGATGGAGTGAAAAAGATTTTGTGTGATCGGGGCCTGAACATGCAGGAGGGTGAAAGGAGGGCAAGGAATAGAGTGAATTGGAGCGATGTGGTATACCGGGGTTGACGTGCTGTCAGTGGATTGAATCAAGGCATGTGAAGCGTCTGGGGTAAACCATGGAAAGCTGTGTAGGTATGTATATTTGCGTGTGTGGACGTATGTATATACATGTGTATGGGGGGGGGTTGGGCCATTTCTTTCGTCTGTTTCCTTGCGCTACCTCGCAAACGCGGTAGACAGCGACAAAGTATAATAAAAATAAAAAAATATAATATATATATACATATATATATATATATATGTGTGTGTGTGTGTGTGGGTGTGTATGTATATACATGTGTATGTGGGTGGGTTGGGCCATTCTTTCATCTGTTTCCTTGCGCTACCTCGCTAATGTGGGAGACAGCAACAAAGTATAATATAATATGATATAATATATATGTGTGGATGTAACCAAGATGTGAAAAAAGGAGAGATAGGTAGTATGTTTGAGGAAAGGAACCTGGATGTTTTGGCTCTGAGTGAAACGAAGCTCAAGGGTAAAGGGGAAGAGTGGTTTGGAAATGTCTGGGGAGTGAAGTCAGGGGTTAGTGAGAGGACAAGAGCAAGGAAAGGAGTAGCAATACTCCTGAAACAGGAGTTGTGGGAGTATGTGATAGAATGCAAGAAAGTAAATTCTCGATTAATATGGGTAAAACTGAAAGTTGATGGAGAGAGGTGGGTGATTATTGGTGCATATGCACCTGGGCATGAGAAGAAAGATCATGAGAGGCAAGTGTTTTGGGAGCAGCTAAATGAGTGTGTTAGCGGTTTTGATGCACGAGACCGGGTTATAGTGATGGGTGATTTGAATGCAAAGGTGAGTAATGTGGCAGTTGAGGGAATAATTGGTATGCATGGGGTGTTCAGTGTTGTAAATGGAAATGGTGAAGAGCTTGTAGATTTATGTGCTGAAAAAGGACTGATGATTGGGAATACCTGGTTTAAAAAGCGAGATATACATAAGTATACTTATGTAAGTAGGAGAGATGGCCAGAGAGCGTTATTGGATTACGTGTTAATTGACAGGCGCGCGAAAGAGAGACTTTTGGATGTTAATGTGCTGAGAGGTGCAAATGGAGGGATGTCTGATCATTATCTTGTGGAGGCTAAGGTGAAGATTAGTATGGGTTTTCAGAAAAGAGGAGTGAATGTTGGGGTGAAGAAGGTGGTGAGAGTAAGTGAGCTTGGGAAGGAGACCTGTGTGGGGAAGTACCAGGAGAGACTGTGTACAGAATGGAAAAAGGTGACAACAATGGAAGTAAGGGGAGTGGGGGAGGAATGGGATGTATTTAGGGAATCAGTGATGGATTGCGCAAAAGATGCTTGTGGCATGAGAAGAGTGGGAGGTGGGCTGTTTAGAAAGGGTAGTGAGTGGTGGGATGAAGAAGTAAGAGTATTAGTGAAAGAGAAGAGAGAGGCATTTGGACGATTTTTGCAGGGAAAAAATGCAATTGAGTGGGAGAAGTATAAAAGAAAGAGACAGGAGGTCAAGAGAAAGGTGCAAGAGGTGAAAAAAAGGGCAAATGAGAGTTGGGGTGAGAGACTATCAGTAAATTTTAGGGAGAATAAAAAGATGTTCTGGAAGGAGGTAAATAGGGTGCGTAAGACAAGGGAGCAAATGGGAACTTCAGTGAAGGGCGCAAATGGGGAGGTGATAACAAGTAGCGGTGATGTGAGAAGGAGATGGAATGAGTATTTTGAAGGTTTGTTGAATGTGTCTGATGACAGAGTGGCAGATATAGGGTGTTTTGGTCGAGGTGGTGTGCAAAGTGAGAGGGTTAGGGAAAATGATTTGGTAAACAGAGAAGAGGTAGTAAAAGCTTTGCGGAAGATGAAAGCCGGCAAGGCAGCAGGTTTGGATGGTATTGCAGTGGAATTTATTAAAAAAGGGGGTGACTGTATTGTTGACTGGTTGGTAAGGTTATTTAATGTATGTATGACTCATGGTGAGGTGCCTGAGGATTGGCGGAATGCGTGCATAGTGCCATTGTACAAAGGCAAAGGGGATAAGAGTGAGTGCTCAAATTACAGAGGTATAAGTTTGTTGAGTATTCCTGGTAAATTATATGGGAGGGTATTGATCGAGAGGGTGAAGGCATGTACAGAGCATCAGATTGGGGAAGAGCAGTGCGGTTTCAGAAGTGGTAGAGGATGTGTGGATCAGGTGTTTGCTTTGAAGAATGTATGTGAGAAATACTTAGAAAAGCAAATGGATTTGTATGTAGCATTTATGGATCTGGAGAAGGCATATGATAGAGTTGATAGAGATGCTCTGTGGAAGGTATTAAGAATATATGGTGTGGGAGGCAAGTTGTTAGAAGCAGTGAAAAGTTTTTATCGAGGATGTAAGGCATGTGTACGTGTAGGAAGAGAGGAAAGTGATTGGTTCTCAGTGAATGTAGGTTTGCGGCAGGGGTGTGTGATGTCTCCATGGTTGTTTAATTTGTTTATGGATGGGGTTGTAAGGGAGGTAAATGCAAGAGTCCTGGAAAGAGGGGCAAGTATGAAGTCTGTTGGGGATGAGAGAGCTTGGGAAGGAAGTCAGTTGTTGTTCGCTGATGATACAGCGCTGGTGGCTGATTCATGTGAGAAACTGCAGAAGTTGGTGACTGAGTTTGGTAAAGTGTGTGGAAGAAGAAAGTTGAGAGTAAATGTGAATAAGAGCAAGGTTATTAGGTACAGTAGAGGTGAGGGTCAAGTCAATTGGGAGGTGAGTTTGAATGGAGAAAAACTGGAGGAAGTGAAGTGTTTTAGATATCTGGGAGTGGATCTGTCAGCGGATGGAACCATGGAAGCGGAAGTGGATCATAGGGTGGGGGAGGGGGCGAAAATTTTGGGAGCCTTGAAAAATGTGTGGAAGTCGAGAACATTATCTCGAAAAGCGAAAATGGGTATGTTTGAGGGAATAGTGGTTCCAACAATGTTGTATGGTTGCGAGGCGTGGGCTATGGATAGAGGTGTGCGCAGGAGGATGGATGTGCTGGAAATGAGATGTTTGAGGACAATGTGTGGTGTGAGGTGGTTTGATCGAGTAAGTAACGTAAGGGTAAGAGAGATGTGTGGAAATAAAAAGAGCGTGGTTGAGAGAGCAGAAGAGGGTGTTTTGAAATGGTTTGGGCACATGGAGAGAATGAGTGAGGAGAGATTGACCAAGAGGATATATGTGTCGGAGGTGGAGGGAACGAGGAGAAGAGGGAGACCAAATTGGAGGTGGAAAGATGGAGTGAAAAAGATTTTGTGTGATCGGGGCCTGAACATGCAGGAGGGTGAAAGGAGGGCAAGGAATAGAGTGAATTGGAGTCATGTGGTATACAGGGGTTGACGTGCTGTCAGTGGATTGAATCAAGGCATGTGAAGCGTCTGGGGTAAACCATGGAAAGCTGTGTAGGTATGTATATTTGCGTGTGTGGACGTGTGTATGTACATGTGTATGGGGGGGGGGAGGTTGGGCCATTTCTTTCGTCTGTTTCCTTGCGCTACCTCGCAAACGCGGGAGACAGCGACAAAGTATAAAAAAAAAAAAAAAAAAAAAAAAAATAATATATATATGTGTGTGTGTGTGTGTGTGTGTGTGTGTGTGTAAAGCACTGAAACCACAACCCCCTATCCACAAATAGGCCCCACAGACCTTTCTATGACTTACAATGAACACTTTACATGCCCTGTTTCAGTTCACAGACAGTGCGTCGACCCCTGTATACTAAACCCTTCCATTCCACTCTATTCTGTGCATGCCTTTCACCATCCGACATATTAAGGCCCCAATCACTCAAAATCTTTTTCAATCCACCCTTCCATCCCCAATTATGTTTCCCCATTCTCTTTGTTACCTCAACTTCTGACATATATCCTCTTTGTCAACTTTTCCAAACTCATTCTCTCCATACCATTTCAGCAAACCCTATTAAGCTCTATCAACCACACTCTTTCTTATTACCACACCTCTATCTTATCCTTTCATCACTTACTCAATTGAACAATCTCACACCACATATTGTCCTCTAACACTTCAGTTTCAACACACACACACACACACACACACACTATATGGCAGCATAATGTCCTAATTACTGCCACCTCAAATGAAAGAAAAAGAAAAACTGCAGGAATAACATGTAAATCAATTTGAGCACCTGTCATCAGGAGTTTGTAGAACTGACTTATTAGAGGTGGCAAGGTTACAGGACAAGGGAAAACAAATGAAGGAAAAGAATTTGACAACTATGTTGTTCAAGGAAAGAAAAGGGTATCATAACAGTAAATCCTCATATGATTGGTCTCCAAAGAAAGCATAGAAAGCTAGTCAAGCACATGCCATGAGTCTATGTCTTAATGTCTGGGCCACACTTAGGCAGTCCATGAGAAGAGTGATCTACATAACACATGCACTGGAGAAAATGCAACATATCACAATGTGGAAGAGATGTGTCAGCAGAAAAGTCAATAAAGTGGAAGGCTTTTGATTACCCTCCACCTACAGATAAGGTGGAAAAATATTTACAATAATTGTCAATATTTACCCTTTATTATGAGCTGCAAGCTTATCCTTTTTTTTCTTTTTCTTCTTCTTCTTTTCAATGTCATTACCACTAAGATACTTCTTAAGATACTCTTTCTGACTTAGTGGTGCAGCCATCTGTCAAGATAATAGAACACATTAGAAGAGAGTCAACATGCACCCAGTACCAAAACTTACTCAGTGGGAGAGCATATAAACACCAGAAAAAGTTCTAAGACACATCTCCAGTTAAGGAAGATGTCATTCCATGTACATACAACTATTTAAGAAAAAAAACTTGAATATATAACCCAACTATGCGTGAAGGGCATATACTTTATGAAGCAAACTTTCTTTAAAAATGAAGTGAGAAACACATGTTTTAAACAAAGAATTAAGACTCCTAGAAATTTTGGTTGGAATCTGTTGACCAATGTTGGGGAAACTGAGGCTAAAGACTTGGTAAATTCCCCCCCCAAAATGTCCCTCCAAACTGATGTGGGAGAAACAAACCTGACAAATTCTTAGAAAGCCCATTTTCACATCCCAAAATAACTTTTTATGTATGAGAGTTTCATTCAGTCCTAAATGATATATGCCTCTGACCAAGCAGAGACAGTTAGCACAGACTACATAAGCAAAAAAAAAAAAAAAAATCCAAAAGGAAACTTAACATATAGCCATCAGGTACTCTCATATCATGGGCAGCTCCAAAGGGAGAGTGTGTGAGTTGGAATCTCTTTCCATGGCTCACACATTCATCCACAACACAAGAAATTTCTAACAATTTAAAACTAATTTTCAGCATTCACTGAACCACAAATACACAAACATACATTCACAAAAACATACATGTTGAAGAGGCTACAACTCTGAAAGAAGCTATTTTTTTCCTTCTTCCCACAAATTTGTTTCAGAATTAAATAGTCAATAATGATCAACTTTACAATAAGGGAATTTTCATGGTCCTTAATTTTTCGGATAAAAAAGATTAAATTTTCTTTAACTACTCCCATTCTTTTTAGTTAAACATTTAAATTTGATCATTTCTCACTCATTTCTAAACATCTCAAACCCTGATACAGTACTTTGATACATCAATATAACTTCCAAAAGTTTATGCCTTTGCTAAAAAGTATCAGTGTCACGAGATATCAATAAAGTATTTGACAATGACTGATGACACATCCTTACCTATAAAGATACTTGACACCACCTTCTAGTCAAAAAAACAGTTAGCCAACTTCATAGCTGGCCACCAGGCCAAAGTCACTTACAAAGCTTTCGCCTAAAAATCCAAGAGATCTACAATATTTCTTTCTCCAACCTTCTTCAATCTCCTCCTTCATGAATTTCGATCACCCCCTGCAGATAATCTCAAAATCACAGCACAGCAACCTGCTACTATAGCGGTAACAAACATACAACACTTCATCTCCCAATCAGAACACTGGCTTGCCTAAAACAGAATGCATTACCAAAGTTGTCCAATTTACCCTCTTAACTCCTGAAATATATAAGTTCAACCTACATCCTCCCATCATCCTAGATGATTAACTGATTTAGTCCAGTAAAGGATAATCCAGACCATTACTATCTTAGGATAATGAATCTGATAGAGGGGAGGGCTATCTTTGTTTGGGAATGCTGGGCAAAAACACAATTCGTAAAACTATTACACAACAGAACCGATGAAAACTTCACCTACAAGCTTAGATTTCTCTTAACTTTCATTACTACAGTAGAAATATAGTAACAACACTACTGTCATCTTCCTTTCACTGTACTGATAGCATGCAGTGTTGGAAGAAATTAAACACATCAAATACAGTCATCACATGTGTGTTTGTTAATGGACACATTAAGCTTTAAAAAAAAAGTTATCAGTTATATCATTGTTTGGAACATGGTTAGTAATGTAAATCATCACAGTAAAACAAATAAAATATAAGCAATATACCAGAGCGTATCAAGAGTGGAGCTCCTTGCTGAATATGGTGGTTTTAAACCTTATTCTCCAAATCATACTAGCCCAGTCTAAGTCATTTCTACCAAGTATAATGAGTTCACTAATATGCAATTCTTTTAAATCCATATGTTTCCTCTCTCGCACTCTTTTACTTCCACTTTAAT
This sequence comes from Panulirus ornatus, assembly GCF_036320965.1. Lineage (NCBI taxonomy): Eukaryota > Metazoa > Arthropoda > Malacostraca > Decapoda > Palinuridae > Panulirus > Panulirus ornatus. Next base: position 11,717,544 of record NC_092291.1, read on the forward strand.
GTCCACGTTCAATGTCTTAATCACTTTTCTTCTCTTAGACAAATCGATAATATCGTCAATCAGATGGCACGGTATTATGAAACTATTTCCTAATTCCATTATATACTTCAACATCTGCAAACAACAGCTATCATAATAATCCTGACATCACAACCACCCGACGACTGAAATGACCGACTAAATTATACACAAAACTGTCACCCATGGTAAGTTATGTAGGCCCCCCCGTACAAAACTACCCCGTCCATCAAGGCTCTGAAACAATACTTTAATTGCGTACCAAAGCCTTAATGGTGCATTAAACGTCAGAGGAAATCTTAGAATCTATCTAATATAATATCATTTGAAGGGTTATTCTTCCCCGCCGATGGCTTACCTCGTCTCGCGCGATTGTTTACATGTTGGCAGGAGCTCTCGTTCCCATCCACCACCAACAACCCTCAACCCCCAGCGGCATATATATATAACCCCCACTCGGTAATTTCCAGGTCAACTGGAAACTACACCATCCTCGGCAAACTACCCTTGGTTTAGAGCATCGGGAGGGTATGCCCTCCAAGGAGGACAAAAAAGAGCGGTAGTTGGACGTCTTCAATGGGGGTAGTTACACACGGATACTTGAATAGATACAAACGAATTTCATACCATCATGCGAGAAAGAAATGACTCAAGCGTGCTATTTTCTCTTTTGGCTTATAGTTTGCCGAAAGTACTGGTAGGGACACTCAGTCTCATTCATAATTATTATGTTATGAAATATCAGTAACAGGTCAAGTAGGCTTCGGAAGGAAATAAATAGAATTCAAAACTGATATTGCAGCTCATTGTGTTCACTCAACCACATATCTTTTTTTTTCCTTCGTTTTTCTTCCGGTAACTTGAATTATCATATTTTACTTGTGTTTCCGGTATGAGTGGCATCTCTTCCCAAAGTAATCCGCCTTTCAAACCAAGATGCAGGAAATTTAACCAACGGAATCGCTGAGAAGCTTCATTTTCCCAATCAACCTTTTTTCTTTCAGATGACTGTTCAATGTACCATTATATCTGACTATTTACTAATCGATAATCGGTGGTGTATATAAAGGGGGGGACAGGGACCGATTATTTTGAGGCCCTTACAATGAGAAAATCCATTTTCTTTTTCAACTATCCCATAGCCCAATAGATTGGGGGTCAGAGAATGAGATGATCAGATTTAGATTAACCCTGGGTTCAATAATTTCATGTCTCTGAAAATAAAAGAATGCGACTTTCCTTACATATATGTCTATATCACTACAGGGTTGAATTGTGGTGTTTTTGACCAGAGGGAAACAAGGGATTCTTATACTGAGAAATAGCGTTTTTGCACCATTGAATTTATGTTAGAGCTTCCACGGTCTGCCATTCTGGATAGGTCGCGTTGATAGAGGAAATATGATCAGTATGAGAGAGAGAGAGAGAGAGAGAGAGAGAGAGAGAGAGAGAGAGAGAGAGAGAGAGAGAGAGAGAGAGAGAGTAAAGGAATGAGGGCTGGAGAAACGAGTTGACTATGCATTAGAGAACTGGGAAAAGCTGTGAAACCAAAGGAAGGGAGTTTATAGAGCAAAGACATGTGCCACACAGAGTGCTATGTAGATTTTTTCGTAAATCGCATAGAGGGAAGGGCCAGAGATGATTATAAAGATCACCAGTAGACTAACACTACCAAATCCAGAAACCCATACTGGTGATCTGAATAAAGTGAATGGAATTCTAGGTGTTTGAGAATTTAAAAGAATTTGGAAATAGATGATGTAAAAGTAATGGGGATGAGCTGTACCAAGCAAATGGGAAAGTTTAGGTTTTTAGACAGAACTGAAACAGGCAGACAAGGACTGGCACTTGCTCAGAGGCACACTCCTTTAGAACAGGAGGTATACCATCTGAGCCATACCACTTGACCCCTTGGTGCTGGGAGAGAACCTGTTAGACCCTGTATGGAGAGAAAATAGGAGGGAATAGATTCAATGCAAAATGAAGGGGGGGGGGGGGGGGGAATTAGAATCTGAATGATCCAATGCTGTTAGATGAAAACAAAGTTCCTAAAAAGCGAATTCAATGGTTAGAAGGCTAGTAATAGACTGATTAAGTTGGAAAGGTTGAATTACTGTTGTTGGAAATGCTTTTGGGTAAAAACCAAATAAGATTTATTAGTACATGTCTAGTCAACTCAGTTTCTTTGTGTAAAAGAGTGCTTGGCTCTTCAAAAAGCTTTACAATGATTCCAAGTACTCAGTGTAGAGTGGGTTTCAGGGTAACAAAAGAATTTCATGGTTTAGTATGCACCATTCCTGATGCATCAAGTATCAGAGCAGGAGTGATGATCCTCTTTCTTTAACTTTTCCAATTTCCCTAGCTCTTTATATCTACTTTCCCCTTGTGTTTGCTTTCTGGGGCAACCTTCATTTTTTTAAAACCTCCTTCATATCACTGAAAGCATCAGACAATGAATATACTTATAAGACAGGACAACCAACATAAACAGTTCCTCAGCAGTTGTTTCAGTCCTTGCTATTGGGTCTTTGATACTGACAGACATACAGACGGACAGTAAATGAATTGTCTGAGGAAGATTCTGTGTACAATAGCTTTACAACCAGGAAGTGGCACTCATCATATTGATAAGTAAAATAAAACTTTTTATTATAAATTTGGATCAAGTATTACAGCTATAATCTCTGACTACAGTGCCCTTGGTGCAACACATTTTACTCATTTCATTCTAAACCCTATTTAGTTCATCTATACAAATCTCAGCTTACACTGCAAGTGCATAAACATATTACAGACAGAGAGACTGGTAAAACATTTAGGCTAATAATAAAACAAGAGTAATAAAGTGAAACTTCTGCCATATCTATCATATGTACATAGATAAAATCAATACAATAAAAAATGAACAGAGAAAACATTACCAAGTCAATAATACTCAAAATAATTAGCATCTTGGAACAAAGATTTTGTGAGATTTATATACTGGAGTATTTCTTATGCGGCGTCCTCTCAGGTTGACAGCTAAAGGTAATACAGGAGGATCCCTAATATATATGCCATGTCTACTTGGAGTCCAACCTCTCATCTCTATGATGTGATCCTTCATTCCAGTAATTGCAACCCACCCTGTAAGAAAAACTTTTAATTATATATACCATCTTAAAGAGGACTGTTCTGGAAGCCCTTCCCTTCTTGAATTACACTTTCTAAAAGGTGGAACAGAAGAAGGAAGCAAATGAGGAGTGCTCATCCTCCTTGAAGGCTCAGGCTGAGATGTCTGAATACGTTTGGATAAAACCAAGATGAGAAGAGACATAGATAGTATCTTTGAGGAAAGGAACATTGATTTTCTAGATCTGAGCGAAACAAAATGCAAGGCTAAGGAGGAAGAATGGTTTGGGAACATATTAGGGTAAAGTCTGTGGTTAGTGTGATACTGAAAGTCGATATATTGTGAATATATCATAATTCATTTCTCCAAGAGTACTTTGAAGCTTATTTTACTTCTCTGAACTACTGAAAGTCAACATGTTGCAAATACAATTAATTTCTCCAAGGGTACCTTGAAGCTGACTCTATCTGTTTCTTTCTTAGATGATTTTTTTCATTTCATAAGAAACTGTTTTCCCTCTTCCTGAGAAAACAAATTTTCAGAAGTTAGAGAAATATTCTGTCTTTTCATCAAGAGATAATAGAAAAATACCCAATCACCTACAGTTTCTGTCTGTCTGATATCATTCACTGCTATATAAACATTTCTATCTAACTAAGGGTCCAAAGCAACATAATGGTGACCAAAGGATATTTTTCCTTCATGTGCTGTCAGCTTAGATAATAAAGCATGGAGCTCAGTCATAGTAATGACATGTGGAAAAGATGAATGTAAAATTGGCTGAAGATATGTATCAGAGTGAGACAACAATGAGAATGAGAATATGGTGGGAATCTGGAGTAAGGACATAAAGCACATAAAAGATATATTACCATGCAAGAGTGAGCAATGGAATGGACAAAATGTCTGTGATGCCCATCCTGTTGAAAAGTGAAAAAGTTTCCAAAATACTAACAGAGAAGAGAAAATACAAAAGTAGACTGAGTGGCCACATATGGAACATTTTCTATTCAAGTTTGAAGGGCCATTCTGCTTTGTAAAACACTGGAAATTGGAATAAATAGAAAGATTATGTAAAAACGAAATAAATGATCTGTTACATGTTGAAAAGATTAAAAGAATTTACTCTTAGACAGATATATAAATCATTTTGTCATGGCCACCGTCTTGATGGGAACTCCTGGAGGGAAAGGGTGTCAGAGATACAATCAGACAGATAGAAAACTCACCTGCAGAAGACAGTACCACATCAGCACAACTTCTTTGCTTTTCTGTGCTATATACCCTAATATTCTTTGGTTTAAGTGCAGGCCAACGCTGAAGACGCTCCTTACTTCCCATTGGAACACCAAGTAGTTCTGATCCAAGGTACTCACGATAAAATGTAGAAGCATCCACAGTCCTCACGACTGTAACTGGGATGTGTTCAGATCTGAAGACCGTGAACCTTAAGAATATGAAAAGAAAAAAAAAAATGGAGTAAACATGCACACTATGGTATGCTATTCTTACATTAAATAATACCATTAAGCTTTTTTTTCTGTCCCACACTAGTCATTTTGTTACTTAGAATAATTCAGTCCTTCAGAACAATGATAGATAGGTATAAAACAAAATACCTTGAAGGAAGTAGTACAAACTGACAACAGTCAACGATACACTGTCACTGAGTCTGATGCACAAGAATCACCAAACTGCCAAGAATAAGGCTATTCACCTTAAATCTAACTCCAACTACTTTCATGATATATGTGGGTCCTACAACAACAACTTATGCTCTGCACCACCCATGGAATGACAGGGTAACACTTTGGATGGTAAAGAATGCTCAAAGGAAGTTTGCCTCCTTTGTGTCACTGCATCTAAAGAAGAACAGAGCAGAGAAGGTCCAGAGAAGGGCAACACTGATGGTACCAGAATTAAGTGAAGTGAATTACAATGAAAGGCAAGAGGCTTTAAATCTGCCCAAGGGTAACTGTGGCAGAAAATCACATAACCACCTATTTGTATACTATGGTGAGGGTTTTAAGTTCACAGAGCCTTTTCCCTTGAAAATGGAGATGAAATTTTGCTTGCTGTCCTTGTTGTCTAAGATATTTCTGCTACTCTACCCGCAACTAACCATGGGCCCTAAGAAAATGTCCCAGTAGGAAAGCAGTTAAATATGTAAACAAGTGAGATTTCATGACTTATTGTCAGGGCCAAGTTCACAGTCTGAACACTTTTTGTTTTCACTTTTAACATCATCCTTCCCTAAAACACTGGGTCTAGACAATCTAAAAAGACTAGCTTGGGCACTGATAACCTAACAGATGGGAGTTCCAATGTATCATGCTTTATGCAATAATAGGTATGCATATGAATGTATATAATATTCTTTAGAGTGATAAGCAATGGAAATCAGTGACAAATATGTTTTACTAATCCAGAATGATTACTAGACATTTGTTAATACTGAGGCCTTAACATAACTGAGGTTTCCCTATTTCTATAAGAATAATTAGTTTCCATTAGCATAATAATGAAATATTCATAAAAATTCTGTTGCTTCCTTTCTTAAAAACTGTAGTTAAAAGCCTCCTCATCTCTGTACTAATAACACTCTTACTAACAACAGAGCAAAATAAAAGTTCACAGTTCATATTATTATCCATTAAGGTCCCTTACCTTACAGACTGTGTACTATATAAAAGATCAAGACGGGCTATACCTCCAATAAAGAGGGTTTGTCCAGGCTTAAGACAGAAACTCTGAGGAAGAATAAGCTTCATGGGAATCACCTTCATCAGTTCTTCATGAGACAGTAGGTTAATTACCTGAGAAAAAGAAAAACTTTTAAGGGAAAGTTTTTATGCATTAGTTATCATTCAATATATTACAGACATGTTTGATAAATGCTTCAACGGCAGCACATCTGTGGTGCCCACCTCCTTGAAAATTATTCTTACACAACGAAGATTATGCTACTATTAAGAGAAGGGTGTCTAAAGCAAAGACATTTCAGACACTAAAGTTAGAACATATCTCTGACATTCCACTAAACTTACTACAATTCAATACAAATAACTTTCCATTGTGTTCTTCAATTTCAACCTCAGCATTCAATTAATCATACATCAATTACACTGCCCAAAGAATTTGTCATTTTACCTACCCTAATCAATGCTCATACTCCTTAAACACACCATCCTCATCCTCAATAACTGCTCCCACAGAACAGCACTACCTAAATCTTCCTACTTTTTCACTGCATCCACTCCTTCAATTTCAGTGTATCCCTCTTGAAAACTATTTCAATATGCAGTTTTCATGGATAATTCTACTCTAGAATAGTTTCACTAAAGTACTGATAAAGAACTTTTGCTGCTTGCATTGAATCAAATCCCAACTTCTGTCCTTTCTTTACTTTTCTAAACACAGCACTTCCAAGATCATGCTAATTTCATCGGCAAGGTGATGGAAAGTTCTATCTATGTCTTTGATGCATGTTCCCTTTGAGAACTCCCTCAAGCGAATGGCCACAGCAATAGTCTCCACAACTGTTGAACTTCAGCCAGTTTTTATGCTTTAGTGCCACACCCTTAACATACCACAGGCAAAGGGCAACTCTAGTACAGTGTTTTCATAAGCTCCTACCTAATGTTCCCACCTACTACTTCTAACTGTGTCTACCTAATATTTCAACCAACTACTTCCACCTAATACTCCCAGCTAATGCTCCTACCTACTACTTCTACCAAACGTTCCTACCTACTACTTCTATCTATTGCTCATACCATTCTGCCCAACAGCAGGACTAGCACACAGTGCTCACTGCAGGAAAATCTAGAGATGTGAAGAATAAGTTGTGTGAGTTAAGTGTTCTCAAATGTTGTATGTGGCAAGGAGAAAACTGTATGCTTCTTCAAAAAATGCCAGCAGTTCATGTGTAAGTGAGGCAGAAAGAAAAGAGCTGCCTAGGTCAAAGGAGTGCAACATGACAACAACTGAAGTGCTGGCTCACAAAGCAGCCATCACTAACCCTCCCAATATCCAGATACATAGTACCAGAAATATACTTCCCTGGTCAGTGGCTGCCTACCAACTATTACCTACAAAAACTATGACACTGATTGCTCATATCCACAAACAAGCCCTTTGCTCTTATATGCATGAGTATCATCACCACATATGATCATTACCTGATCTGGTTGTATTGTCCCAGGAGTGTCATAACACCATTTGCCAAAAGAATACCGAGGATCAGATGTATTTATACCAAGAATCTTTCTCTGAATTTTTGTCGAAGGATTCATATTTGTTGAGAAAGGGTCAAATTTCTCCTCAGGCTCCTCTTTACTCTCTAATGTTCTGCCAATGTGACCTAAGAGGTATGAAGGTTAAGGTTAAATCCAAGATTAAATCATAATAAAAACTACATATTCATAAAGCAGATATAATCAATAGGACAAGATGATCCCAGCATCCACTGATGCAGTAAAGACTCACCAGACAAAGTCCCAACTGAGACACTTTTTGTGTAAACTGGTTTTAGCTTATCAGACATAGATTTAATTTTCTGCTCTTCCCTCAGCCTCTTCAATCGAAGATAAAGATTATATCCTGCAGGCCGAAGAATGGGAAACTGGAAACAGTAAAACACAGATTTATATGAATCAATGTGCAGGTATAATTTATTCAAAACATCTGATGCCCTGTCACTTTATATTCTATTCAACCTATGTAAAATTATTTCTGTGGTGCATGCAACACTTTGGTCTCTTTGCCTATGTCACATTTGCTGAGTTTTCTAGAATAATAATTCCTTTCTTCCTGACTTTAAGAATTCATTACAACTGGAAAAATACAGAAACTAGTTTCATCAAGTGCAAACAGTTAAAGCTAAAAATGTGAAAAACCTGGGACCAAGGAATATTGGTATTCCTGAAAATAATATATTTCTGAGTGAATCTTATAAAATCACATCAACCCCTAATTTCAGTTCACAGCAATCAAATAAACATTATCAATATATCAAAATACTAATCAAAACACAAAGGCTTCCAAAATGTCCTATAAGAAATCCTCCAATAAATCAATGGCCCACAGATTAAGCCTCAGCTTTTTAGAAAAATACACATGCTGCACCTAGAATAAGGACTATAGGTATAACATATTACCTTGAGCATATTCAAAGTTGTTCCCGGCCACAGGGAAGTGGTAGCACGACGAATGAGACTGGAAGCTTTTGTCTTACACATGTCAGATCCAAGGAGTGCATTGAAGAGTGTTGACTTGCCAGAATTGGTGCATCCCAGAATGTATATATCACCTGAGTGTTACAATCATTATGTAATGTGCAGTTAAACTGCCTTCAAGTATAATATTGTTAAACTTATCATAAATGAATTTCCTTTGCTGTGTACAATATATGTAAGAAAATCTCTGACATCAATCCATTCATATCTAAATATGATATAATATAATCAACTCTTCTGCTGCATAATCAACTTTTTAGGGGGGCCCTGTGAAGTGTCAAAACCCACAAAAACTTATCAAACCTATCATGTCTGAAAAATGGCCTGTAAGTGCGAGTACAAGTAAAGCATCCACAGTACCCAGGAAAGTGATTAATATAGACATAGAGAACAAAGTGATACGCAGGGTTGAGGCAGACAAGGGTCAGGTACATATGGGTGAGTCATTTGGTTCCAACATCATTAAATCGAAACTTGATAACAGTGAATGGGTAAAAAAAAAAAAAACATATTCCACCACATTCTAAGTTGCAAGGAATTTTTCTACACAAGGATAGAAAAGCTGAAGACAATGGAAAGCAGACCAGGACAGTGTAGGTGTGTTGTATATATATATTTTTTTTTTTTTGCTTTGTCGTTGTCTCCCGCGTTTGCGAGGTAGCGCAAGGAAACAGACGAAAGAAATGGCCCAACCCACCCCCATACACATGTATATACATACGTCCACACACGCAAATATACATACCTACACAGCTTTCCATGGTTTACCCCAGACGCTTCACATGCCTTGATTCAATCCACTGACAGCACGTCAACCCCGGTATACCACATCGCTCCAATTCACTCTATTCCTTGCCCTCCTTTCACCCTCCTGCATGTTCAGGCCCCGATCACACAAAATCTTTTTCACTCCATCTTTCCACCTCCAATTTGGTCTCCCTCTTCTCCTCGTTCCCTCCACCTCCGACACATATATCCTCTTGGTCAATCTTTCCTCACTCATCCTCTCCATGTGCCCAAACCATTTCAAAACACCCTCTTCTGCTCTCTCAACCACGCTCTTTTTATTTCCACACATCTCTCTTACCCTTACGTTACTTACTCGATCAAACCACCTCACACCACACATTGTCCTCAAACATCTCATTTCCAGCACATCCATCCTCCTGCGCACAACTCTATCCATAGCCCACACCTCGCAACCATACAACATTGTTGGAACCACTATTCCTTCAAACATACCCATTTTTGCTTTCCGAGATAATGTTCTCGACTTCCACACATTCTTCAAGGCTCCCAGAATTTTCGCCCCCTCCCCCACCCTATGATCCACTTCCGCTTCCATGGTTCCATCCGCTGCCAGATCCACTCCCAGATATCTAAAACACTTCACTTCCTCCAGTTTTATATATATATGTACTATATATATATCATATATTACAATTAACATATTTACTTCTCCATACAACGAAACTTAGAGAGGAAATGTTCGAAGCTGACATTAAGTTAATATGTCTATACTGAAGATAGCAGCAGGATATTCTATTTTTTTAATATAAGCAAAGTATTCCTCCATATATTTCTGCAGAATATTTCAATTATACTTAAAATTCATATTCATGTCAAATTCTAGAATTCCATGGAAAAAGCTTGTAAAAAAAAAAAAGTTAGGAGTTAGATTGCAAGTTTAGCTGCTAGAATAAAGGTAAAATTTTCAAGATCTATTGGCAAAATAGCTAAAATGGCAATAGATTCTTGGCAGAACTTTTTTTTCAAGTTTTTCAAGTTCTGTGTCCAAGATTCTCCACCAAACATAACATCCACCTCTCCCTCCTTTCATTCTGATTACAACCATGCACATTAAAACACCCTAGCCATAGCCTCTAAGGGCATATCCTTGCTTGTCTCCTGTTTCTAAGTTTCTAAGGATAGTTATAATACTAGTGGAGAAGGTTTCCCGCTCCCTGCTTTTGCCCATTTATCACCTCGTACAACATACATGAAACACATGGGTAGTTTTCTTAAGTCCCTACTCCTAGGGATAAAGGAAATTTGTGATTGAAGATAAGGAATGATATGAATTATGTACTGTTAAGTGTGATGTGAGAAATGAAGAGAAAGTCTGTATTTCTGGTTTGAGTTTCAGCAATTGGCATGCATGTGAGGCAAAAGACAACACACATTTCAAACTTTCAAGACAGAATTTCAACTAAAAAAGAATATGACAAACCTTTAGTGCCCCATGAATGCTGTATTTTTGTGATGAGACTTTCAATTCCAAAACCAGTATGAGCTGAGACCAGAGCCACGTGACGAATATTTGCACGTCCTAAATCAGTCTTTTCTATGGCTGCAATGAGACATTCCTTGACTCTTTGAAGGTGATTCTTTCCATCAGCAGGAAGAAGGTCAACTTTGTTCCCCACAATTACCACTGGCCTACGAGTCCCTATAAACATTCTTATGATTAGTCACAACAGATTTATCCAATGAAATATATTTTGAATTAACATAATTACAGGACAATTACCAGAAATTCAAAAAGGTAACTTACTGGGCATAACATTCATCAACAAGGTAATGCTTTCAAGCCATATAATGACAGAAATGATATTGGGAATATTGGCAACAAAAGGCAGACAATTAATGAAAATGTTTACTGTATATCCACCTACATCTATATTTATTATACTTGATTGCATTTACTGCATCAGCGAGGTAGCGCCAGGAAACAGACAAAGAATAGCCCATCCACTCATACATACACACACACGCACATGTAAATATATATATCATTTATTTATTCATTATACTTAGTCACTGTCTCCCGCGTTAGCGAGGAAGTGCAAGGAAACAGACAAAGGAATGTCCCAACCCACCCACATGTACATACATATACATAAACACCCACACACACACACATATACATACCTATACATTTCACGTATACATCCATTTACATAAAGACATATACATATATACGCATGTACATATTCATACTTGCTGCCAATTCACGTTGCCACCCCGCCACACATGAAACAGCACCCTCCTCCCCTGTGTGCGCATGAGACAGCGCTAGGAAAAGACAACAATGGCCACATTTGTTCAAACTCTCTCTAGCCGTCATGTGCAATGCACTGAAACCACACATCCAGGCTCCACAAAACTTTCCATGGTTTACCCCAGACACTTCACATGCCCAAGTTCAATCCACTGACAGCACATCCACCCCAGAATACCACATCATTCCAATTCACTGAATTCCTTGCACGCCTTTCACCCTCCTGTATGTTCAAGCCCTGATCCCTTAAAATCTTTTTCACTCCATCATTCCTCCTCCAATTTGGTCTTCCACTTCTCGTTCCCTCCACCTCTGATACATATCCTCTTTGTCAATTTTTCCTCACACATTCTCTCCATGTGACAAAACCATTTCAATAAACCTTCTTCCATTCTCTCAGCCATACTCTTTTTATTACCACATATCTCTCTTACCATTTCGTTACTTACTCGATCAAACCACCTCACACCAAATATTGTCCTCAAACATTTCATTTCCAATAAATCCACCCACCTCCGCACAACCTTATCTATAGCCCATGCCTTGCAACCATATAACATTGTTGGAACCACTATTCCTTCAAACATACCCATTTTTGCTCTCCAAGATAATGTTCTCGCCTTCCACACATTCTTCATCGCTCCCAGAACCTTCACCCCCTCCCCCACCCTGTGACTCACTTCTGCTTCCATGGTTCCATCTGCTGCTAAATCCACTTCCAGATATCTAAAAATATTCACTTCCTCCAGTTTTTCTCCTTTCAAACTTACCTCCCAATTTACTTGTCCCTTAACCCTACTGAACATAATAACCTTGCTCTTATTCACATTTACTCTCAACTTAATGCAGATTTAAGAAGTAAATATCAATAGTGCTGTGTTGTATGGATACCAGTAAAGCAGACTGACATAAAAATAAGACATAAAGAACAAAGAAACACTTAACCAGTAACATAAACATACTGGGGCTAAAGAACGTTGTCCAGGAAGATATATAACATTTGCCCAGTAACAAATCGACGAAATTCAGAACAATGTTTTAAACCTTACAGCAACTTAGCAAGGATAATTTAGAATTATCAGGCTAAGTAATTTCTTGAAATTCACTTGAAAGGAACAAAACAAAGATACATGATCCCCTAGCCTGGAAATTAGAACAGCTATCTAATGCAAAACCTGGTGATCTAAGAAATTTACATGGAGTGATTACAGAAACATGGAAAAGATGATTAGACTCATAACAGCTAACTATGCTAGAAAAGTACCAACTGAATATAACAGCTTTGTACAAAAAGCAGGACACATAATGGTATGAGGAGAGGCAATTGAAGCATTGTTTTTCAACATACAAGTCAAGTAGTGAGTGCAGTGAGCAAGCCCTGCTGCCTTGGTAAAATCTTATCTTTAGTATAGGTAGGAAGTCTTCCCTCTGATAACCCTAACTCCACTACCATCTCAAGCTCTCATCACTGTACTTTCTATTAAGTCTTCCTTAAATATCACTGAAATTAAAAGATAAGAGTGAGTGGTAAATTGATCTCAGGCAACATTGTTGCATCTATATTCCATACACATGAGGTAAATTTGGAAAATTAGTGCTCAGGAACATAACTCTTTATATAGTAGGTTTCAAATGCTCATTTTGACATTTTGTACAGTAACAAGTTTCTTAAGAATGTAACCCCATCACTAAGCAGAGGGACCCTGTACAACAAAATATCACTTGAATACAATTATGAAGTCATTTACTCATGTCCTACAATTATCTAGAATGCAGGCATTTTCATGAATATTGATTCCCAAAGTGGCATGTCAAGATAAATATCTACAACCTTCAGGCTCCTCTGTTCCACAACAATCAGTAACCTTTGCTCCATCTGTAAGGGCAAAAATGAAATGCAAATGGACAGCTCCATTCACTTGCATCTTACTACACTCAAGAAGGTGTTAAAGACCTCATGGTAGTATCTAAGCTAATGAGAGAGGGATGATGACACGATTACAATTTACATGTTTCTGAACAACTCTGACCATGTTAATATCTGTATGTTCTTTGAAATCATCAGAAACTGATCAGTTAGGTGACAAAACTACATACTAAAACGATCGAGTCAAAGATGCAAAAAATACGTTTACAATAACAGAAACCTGGATGAATGAAATAATCTAAATGAAGAAAATGCTAATCCAATAGGGCTGTACAGATGAAAACCTTCCTCCAAATATACAGATGGGTAATCACATGAAGAGAGACACCCTAGATAGTAAACTGAATAAATGAGATTAATTTGGGGAAACCTACTCTTGCATAATCAGATATTCTAGATACTGATAAACTCCCAAAAATATGAAATGCATACAAAATCAGGACAGTGCATTCATACAGATTATACATCTTTCTTAAAAGAAAAAGTTTTTCATGTAACATTTGGAAAGGAAATGCATTAAATAAATACTGGCAGCAATCATGGAAAAAAGATTCATATGACTGATGGGTGAGGTAGAGGAAATTCTTGTTGCTCAGCTGAGGGCTGACAAAGTTATGGCATCCCTTCCAGTACAGATACTTAACAACAAAAAAGTTCCCCATGATAAATATCAACGAGGAATAATGGAAAAATCTTTCTTATAATACAAACTTAACCATCCTGTAAGAGACTGAACAATGGCCTTACACCTTTACACAGGTAAAACACACTAGCATAATTAGTCAAATTATCATTACCTTGTGACTTCAGAAAATGTAATCATACATGCAACATACCCACCTATGATATCGATTAATTTTGGCCAAATAGAGCATGGCACATCTAAAATATCAACCATCACAATCACAAGTGCTCTTTGGGCCCTGATAGGCTCTAACACCTTCGAGTATACTTCCGGTGAGACACGTACATTCAGGGCCATTTTGTGATACTTCATAAAGTAGCAGCGCTGGCAAAGAACACTACGAAGCTGACCACGATCAAGACCATCAAAAAGCTCTTTTGGAATGAAACCTACGGAAAATTAAACAAATTAGCTCTGGATATTCTTAAAAATGTATTAGATGAATCTATTCTGAATATTTCTAAATAAAAAATCAAATAGTTTAGGGTATTTCTAAATAAAACATTAAGACATTAAACCACAGAAAAACAATATCAATACAGAGAAAATATCAATTCCAATATAGTTACCTGGGAAAGCAGGATTTTGACAGTGTAGGTGTGCTCCACATCCGCCACAAGGCACATCACTCACAGGAATGCTGGCATCAGCTGTGCCGTAGTCTTTTCTTCGTGAATCTAGATCAATAATCATATCTTCTGATGCATCTTCAATTACTGAGTTACTTAAACAATATTCTGGAGATGGATTAACATTTGGGCCTTCTAGTCTTTGCAAAGTTCCATCTTCATAGGCTTGCATTCTATAGGCAATATCTGCTTTAACAGCTGAGCCAGAATTAATAAAGTCTGAGTCATCTACTTCTGTTTTTGACTTCTTGATAATGTCTTCTAAATCTACTTTTTCAGTGTGTGAATATGGGAATGATATAATGGGATCTTCTCTTTTTGCATCATCACCATTCAATTCATTACTTGTACTCACTGCCTCAGGTGTATGCAGCCATTTTTCTATGATAAGAGGAGGCGCCTTTATTCTTTTTTTCTTCAGTCCAGCTTTAATTTTCTTTTCAATTTTCAATCTCGAAATGTAATCCAAATTAAGAGTTCGGTCATCAATGTAAGAGCTGTAGATGATCTGTGTGTTTGTGATACACTGAAGAATATCTGGTAATTTTTTCCTTTCAGTATCTTCACTACCGAGGTCCTTTTGAAAAACCATCATAGCTCTTCTTCCTCTGTTCATATGAATAGACCTAAAGTGATCTGGATCATTGAGTCTATTCAGTGCTATATCCTTAAACAGATGAGGGGTTTGCGTTATTGGAACTACAAAACGATATGTACTTTTCCATTTCAGTATGTTCTTAGCAGCTGAAGTTCTTCCAATGATGTGTGCCATTGTTATTGTTCGGATATCAGAAGTTCATGCATTTCATAGGATGATCTAAATACAAAAAATAAGGTGCATTAGTAAAATTCTTGACTCTTTTAGCAAAGAATCCATTGGCACATCCACTCTCAAGTATGCATACCACTCTACTCCCTCTAGGTCCTCTCTTTTAACCAAAAAACTTGAGCCACTCTGTCTCACACACGGTCAACACCTAATCATCTTACTTTTGCTTACATCTACAATCTACTCTCCCCTTTTATACACTCACTAAAACTCTGTCAACAACCTCTGAAGTTTCCCTCAGGCATATGCCAATAAAACTATTGTTATCGGGAAACAGCAATGATTCACCTCCCATGCTTACTGACCAACATACAGCAGACCCTTCCTCTGCTCCAAAAGTCTTGCATTCACCTCCCTCATCCCCTCGTCCATAAACAGATTAACCCCTTAACTTACCAGTTAAGTTTCCTTTCCAACTCTGGAGAATCTCAGTTTTTCAAGCAATGCAGATTATGTACTTAATCTTACAATTTCTAAGATATTCTTATAATAATGAAAAAAATCAGAGTATATTTTGTCAACTATAGTCACTGATGATGTGTAGAAGCTTTGTATGTCAACAGAATATCCTAAAAATCCTGAGTGTCAAGTTGCTACTACACTTATTTTATTGTTTATTATACCTACAATGAAGAACTGATTAACAGTTATTATATTTTATCTAAAATAAATCTTTTCATGTTATAACCAACATAATTCATCGATACTTTTTAATAAAAACAAAGTTATAAAGTGTACAAGTCAGATACAATATTGCCATGGGTAAGAGAGAGGTGTATGAGACAGCTAAAGATGGTGTGATGAAATAGTTTTGACATGTGGAAAGGGAGAGTGAGAAAAGGACGAATAAGAAGATATACATACCTAAAAAGGAGGGAACAGGGAAAAGGGGAAAACTGACAAGGAGAAGGAAGGATGCAGTGTAAGAAGTTTTGAGTGCTGAGGCCTGAACAAGCAGAAGGGTGTCTGGTGGGCATGGGATAAAGCATCTTGGTATGCAGGGGGCAATGTACCGTCAGTGGGTGAATTCATGCATGTGAAGCAGTCAAAGAAAACCAAAGAAAGGTCTGTGGGGACTGTCTGTGGATAGGAGGCTCTGGTTTAAGTGCATTATACATGACACTTGAGGAGTGGATGTGAGCATATGAGGCCATACTTCCTGTTGCTGGTAACTGAAAACAAGTATGAAAAGTATGCTCTGGATATCATCCATCCCTTCCTTACTACATACACCAATTCAACTCATCTTAAGATCCTTCATGCCTATGAAGCAACTACCAAAATGAAAAACACTAAACTTTTACTGCTCAATTAACACCATTCTCTCCCAACACAAACACACACACACCAC
Source organism: Panulirus ornatus (assembly GCF_036320965.1). Lineage (NCBI taxonomy): Eukaryota > Metazoa > Arthropoda > Malacostraca > Decapoda > Palinuridae > Panulirus > Panulirus ornatus. The sequence goes on from NC_092291.1 coordinate 11,734,393, forward strand.
ATCACTAAGCTTTATGACCTATAGTCCCATCCTCCCTCCAGTTTTACTTTTCCAAAAGAAGGAATAGGGAGGGAAGCCAAGTGAGGATTTTTCCCTCAAAGGCTCAGTCATCTGTTCCTTACTCTATCTTGCTATTCTGGGAATTGACAAATACGTGTATATATATATGTATATATATATATATATATATATATATATATATATATATATATATATATATATATATATATAGGGAAGGAGCAATGTGGTTTCAGAAATAGTACAGGATGAGGATCAGACGTTTGCTTTGAGAATGTTTGACAAATAGTTAGAAAACAGATTTGTATGTGGCATTTATGGATCTGAAGAGGGAATATGATGCTTTGTGGAAAGTCTTAAGAATATATGGCATGGGAGATGAGCTGCTAGAAGCAGAGAAGTTTTTATCAAGGGTGTAAGGCTGGTGTACAAGTAGGAAGAGAGGAGAGTGACTGATTCCCAGTGAAGGTTGGTCTATGGCAAGGATGTGTGGTCACCATATATATATATATATATATATATATATATATATATATATATATATATATATATATATGTGTGTGTGTGTGTGTGTGTGTGTGGGTGTGTGTGTGTGTACTATTTTACCCATGGTACTAAGATCTCTTACAACCACATGAAATACCGGAATAAACACTTACCATTCAATATGATTGCCACAGTTGAGCCCAACAATTTGCAGAGATCCACAGACTGCTCTGTCCATTACCATGGCAGAATGACACTATTCACGAATGCATTAACACAAAATGTTAATTTCATACAAGAACTTAGTTGTTGACTTTAGTTGCACCCATAAATTGAATGAAAAAAAAATAATCATATTCAGTTTTCACTGAAAATTCAGGCTAGTCCACCATGATGAGCACCTGTGTGTTTCTAATAAGAATAATGATATAAATATCTAAGCTCTGAAGGCAAAATCAAGGAGAAAGACAGCCTCCATTCCCACCGTTAGCGTAAACAAACCAGTCAACCCAGCTGATCGCAACCACAACTGCCGATCAGCCATGTGACCCACACCACAATTGCCATATGACCCGGACTATGCAACTGTTGATTCAACTGCCAGCTGACCAGGATAAAAAATTTGCCGACTTAACTGCCAGTTAACTCGATCCACAACTGTCGTCCCAGTAACCAGTTCACCAGACCATAACAATCGACCCAACAGTTAGCTTCTCCGAAGAACGATTGTCGATTCAGCAGTCAACCCAAGATGGACCACATCTGTTGACTCAAGTCAGGTCATCCTGTATATACTATAGTCGACCCAGCAGCCAAAGCATCCAAACTCTAAAGTGTCGAACGAGCTGTATGCACATGCGAGAGTACCCACACCGCATGCATAAAAACAATTATCTGGGTCATTGCCCCTTGTAAGGTCCTCTACATTTTTTACTAAATACAGCAACAGAACAAAGGACGTGTGCAGTAAATGAAACTTAAGTTACCACAAATTACCTCAGTAAAAGGGTAAACCCCGAATTGCACGAAATCAGCCTAAATAAGTCAGAAAACCAGTGTATGGTATTCATGTTATCTGCGCTCACATAAGTTGGTTGAACACTATATGATTTATTTCCCCGTTATGATCTCACCAAATCGGTCACTCAAACAAGACATGCATCGTCTTTACACCTAATACTATTTCTTTCTTTTGAAATTAGAAAAAAACTTATAAGAATGAAAAAAAAATTGAAAAGTTGGCATAAATCTCAATTTACCCAAGAAAAAATTATAGAGGAAGAGTATTTGTCAGATAACGGGAAACGCTAAAAACAGCAATGTCCCGACATATATTCTAGGCGGTGGTGCCACCCCATCGTTTATATCGTATTCTGTTTTGTGCACTTTCTATTTATGGGGTCTGGATCGTGGGGAGGGGGAATGGAGAGGTTTTGAATGAATAGAGGAGAAAGTCGGGGTACAGAGTTGGGGTTTGGGGGTGGAGAATGGGGAATTTTGGGAGGGGGGGTAGGGAACTGTGTTGGGATAGGGGAGGGTGAAAGGGCATGTTAACCTTTCTGCATTCAGCTCGAATGAACAGAAGGGAATTTAATATGCAGTACTTTATGTTACTTTTTTAACATTGAAGGTGTTCATGAACAGTAGAAGTGGAGTTCAGGAGGGGAAAGACCTTAATTTCAGAATTTTTCATGATATTTTACATTATTACCTACCGTATAAGAATTGGCACTTGAAGAAGTTCAGGAGGCAGAGGCAACCGTCAGTGGACGCAGCGTACAAAGCCTAAAGTAAAATATAGAAAAAAAAAGATATGAAAATTCAAAGTAGATTCCATATACACGTTTGTGATACATTAATACCTTTGAAATTCTAGTTAATGAATTTTAAGACAACAAGACTTAAAAGGCGATGAAATAAGTGACTACTATTTTACGAAGAAATGCACCTTCCATGTCTCGTCCATTCTACTGGTTTGTTAGGCTCACCGAGAGTTCAGGGATACCCAAACAAAAACCCCGGGCCCCGGAATAGTGGAGATGAAATCTGGAAACGCTAATAAAGTAAGTGATCGAAAAATAGATAGTATACGAAACAAATCAGAATCTTATAGAGATTATCACTTGCCTCTCCCGGTACGTGGGACTCCAGTTCCCCTTCTCGGAAAACTGGCGGTACTCGTTCGTCAAAATCCCTTTGAATCTTCAAAGACTATTACTTTGAATTGGCTGTTTTCTAATTTCGTGTCGTCGGCAAATTTCGAGATTTTACTGGTGAGTCCCATCTTTATTTCGTTGATGTAAATGATGAAAAGTGTGGACGGAGGACAGAGTATTGTGGAACTCCACAAGATCCGTGACTCAGTCGGATGTTTCTTCGTTTAAAACCACTTTTCTCTCTCAAAGCCAATCCGCCAGCCATGCGGACAGCCTTTCTCACGCTTTGACCTTAAATGTTATTTTTGAATCATTGACATTGTTACGAACATGGTGTGTGTGTGCCCACATGTTCGTATGAATCAGAGGCGCCAGGTTAAGTCGTGGGGTCAGCTGGTGACGTTCGCAAGATGACGAGTGTGAGTACGCAGAGACTTTAGGACCCTCCAACCAATCAGAATTGCTCTTAGTCCCATAGCTAATCAAGGGTAGCGTTGTATAGTAGCAAGGGTGAACGCTTGTCTTTACTTGTAATAAATACTCACAACACCCGCTGAGATTTAATTCCTCTCTCTAGCCCAGCGAGGTAAGTGGTCCCCCTGCTAAGCCTGTAAGCCCTGCTGTGCTGTAAGCCTGTTACCCGAGTGCTGTGCTGTAAGCCCGTTACTACTGTGTCACGTTAAGTAGCTAAGTGTAACGATGATGTTTACTGTGTCACGTCAGGTCTAACTAAGTGTAATGTTATCGAACAAAGTGTCATAAAGGAAAGAGATCTCCTGGCTTGAAATCTTATCTGGAATGTTAACACATGTTCAATGTTAACTCATGTTCAATGTTAAACTCATGTTCAGTGTTAACGTAAATGATTCATGCCTGATTTATGTGCCTATCTTTGTACACTTGAATTCTTTCATTATAAGAAGAGTTAATGAAATCCCATAACTTTCAGACAGTGTTCTCCCGAGTTGTGCAACGTAACAAATCTAACGTCCTTGCAAAGACGAGGATCAGTATAGTATTTGTAACATATATATGTTACTGGCGACCTTGCCCCAACAAGTATTGAGCTCGTAACAACATGGTTCTTTATCGAAGGTTTTAGGTAAGTCCAAGTATGTACCATTAGAGGATGTCTCGGAATCCGTTGTGATATATGTAACCAAAAAGAATAATCAGTTTCGTTAAACAAGATATCTTACTCTTGAAACTTTGTTAATGGTCGGTATAATTCTATTTTTTCTATGAATTAAAAAAAAGATTCTCAATTATTGTTTCTAAGCATTCTGAATATAACCGAAAAGAGGCTTATGGGACGGTAATCTAGATGGGAACACAATCACACAAAAGGAAGCCTGTGAAATCTACAATTGCCGTAGGTGGCGACCAGGCCAAGTAGACTTGGGTAAATGGTAAACTTTAATATGTTGTATAGTATCCTTTGGGATCAACGGGAAAACTAAAGATTTGGGCAATTCTTGATTTTCAATTCGGCAACCTCATTGCTGGATTCCCCATGCTTCTGTTCCTTACTGGTGTGCAGAATATGTCTGCTTCATATTAGTCAGTGTGCTGCTTTTGATGATACCATTGGATGATGTAACATTTCATGTATGACGAGTGCCCCTTCAGTGGGATGCCTTGACTTTGTAGGGACGCATTCTGTGCTGCCTCAAAACCTCTGTCGCTTTCCGTCTTACTTCACGGTAAGTCCTTACAAGGTGCATAGGTTTGCAGTCTGTGTTTACAACTGTAGCTTTCATAAGCATAACCAGATGGCGCATGTGTTTACGACAGTAGTTCATGTAGACATACCCAGCAGTTATGTTGCATTATGCAGGATTAGCTAGCTTGAAATAAAGCGTTCTTTTGTTATGTTAGCTGAAACGGTACGGCCAACTTAAATACCTAATTCAATGCCATCTCGTTTACACACACACACATACGTGTATATATATATATATATATATATATATATATATATATATATATATATATATATATATATGCTCCAAATTTGTCGACCACCCTAGGCAGGGATGAACATCTGGGTGGATTGCGGACCGACTCCGTGACTAGGATCCGAACCCTGAGCTGCCCGTGAGCGCTTCACAATTGGGAGTGCATACCAATACAGTCTACATTCAGGTTTCGGAATGATATCACCGAGGGTACTCCGATACCTCCAGCAGCAGTAATATGGAACGTCGGCCTCGTCTCTCCTTCAAGGAGGATCACGGGACCCAAGTATTCTGTCCCCTAGCAACGGCTCCTCCTCCCGAGCTAGCGCCACAGGACCCCAGTCACGCAGGGCCTCACCATCCCCTTTCTTATACCAGCAACCATAAGATTACTATTACATTCACCCCTCTTCTGTACCATCAGTAGTAACGATTCATTGTCAGCTGAACACCTCTATCTATATTGATATTATTAATTATGTTTTTCATGTGTTAATACCTTTCTGAAAGTCTTCACATTCCAATAGAGTGTAGTCATATACACCCGTAATAAAATGTAACACTAGTGAACTGCGAATCAACAGATCTCGTAAGTCCTTTATCGATGTTGTTTTCGTAATATGTTTTAGCCACAGACACAAATATGTACAGTGCTTTGAGCAATGAAACAAATAGCACAGCTTATCATTAATTTACTTGTAAGATGATAATCTATAGATTATTAATGGGTGCTGGTTTCCCGTTGGCAATGACTTGCTAGTACTAGCAGAGCTACCTGATTTTTTGATATTTAGATGATAACAATAAGTACTGTACTTAGTAATGGTTAATATTTCTCTTTATAGAAACTAAGTAAAATGTTTGTTCGTGAAGGTGAAACGAAACGTACTTTGTAAGCTAAATAAATCACTCAAGTAAGTCGACAGATTCGTGTTCCGAGGTGAATGTTTCTTAATACGGAGCGTCTTTGTGAGTGTTTAAGTAACTGAATAGCTTTGTTCATTAGTTCATTTAAAGGGTGTGAATATGCATGCACGTGTTCATTATATATTATGGCATTGGCTACATATGCTGGTAGCAATCTGTGAGGTGTTTCCTGCGGTTATTGTGTATTTTTTGTTTGTGAAAAAGCGCTGTTTGCCTCTTGTAAACGTTTGAATATATTCTTCACATTTTTATTTCATTTTTATAGTTGCTTTAGTGTTTTATGAATATTTTAGCCAAAAAGTGCTTCCGATTAACGGGGTCAAGACGTAGGCCGTGTTGTAAATACTGCGTCCGAATGCTTGCTTTTACGTATATTATATAAGATACATGGAACTATTTTGTTGTCACATGATTATTGATTACTTCTATCGTATAATTGACTTTAAGATTGAAGGTATTCATATAGATATGTAATTATTAAGACATTAACTATGAATGTGTTGGAGGAAAAAAAAAACTTTAGATGAGGGAGAAACTATTACTATCGTTACATATCGCACTCTTTTGATTAAGTTGGGAATAGTGCTTATGTAAGTACCGTATATGAAAGTATGTAAATACATATGTTTTACTAGGATCTGATGAAAAGTATTACAGATAATCTGTGCTTAACGTTCGTCAGTTGTTGATGTCATCCGCCATACTGGACTGGCAGCTCCCCGCGAGACAACTTCCGGCTCACGTTGCATCTCGTTGTGTCATTCCTTGACTTTAGAAGTCCTTTGAGACTTAATTGTATCGATTCCAAATGTCTGGAAACAATTGTGCACCGGATTCCTGGGAGGCGGCAGCTGACGACAACGTGGGTACTCTTTCTTCCAACTTCACTACATTGAACGTGAACGCCCCGGTCTTCATCCCCAACGTGAATGCACCCGAGTTCGTACCGAGCTTTATGAAGGAAGGGGGCCAGACCCAACCTGCGGCGCCAGGTGAGTACGTCCAATCCACACCAGGGCTCCGGCACGAGGCTAACAACTGAACCACTTGGGTAACGGGATGGAGGGAGGAAGTAGGTCATATGTTGTCCGGTAGTTTTGGTGTAGGGGTCATGTTACCAGCTGGTGTCTTGGTAACTGGCTTTCTTCCTCCTCCTGGTGCCCTCTACTACATCCCTCGGCTTGCTGTGCACTACACCCGCAGTGCTATTGGTGCTGGAAAATGTTGGATTGATTATATATCTAGTTTATTTGCGTGCCTTGGATTGTTTTTGTGTTAATGGAGAGTTGAAAGTAATCGTCCAGGTCCATAGGTTGTAACATACTAATGTCTACAATTATGCAAGAGTCAGATTAGTGGTGTGACCTGATGTATAGTGGAGGAAACTTACTATGGATGTGTTGATATTTTTGTATATATTATTAGTTTAGCAACAAGAGACCAGAGGAAAAGGGAAACACAAAATAAAAAAAAAGACCATCTTTTCTGGAATCTGTGGATTTTGGACTTTGTATGCATGCCTTTTTAATAGCTTGTGATGAAGGTATGTCAAAACTTTATTATTGGGAGAAAAGTAATCGAATAAAGCAGTGTATGCCATACATTTTGCCTGAGAGAAGCTGGGAGAGCAGTGTTTGATAAGAGATTCATAGCTAATCTAAGAAAGAGTAATTTTATCTTATTGGTGGTTTCACATGATCAATCTTCCTCTTAGATAGTGAAATAGTAGAAGTTATTAAACTATTTCTCAAAAAGAATTGGTGAAACAATCAAGATTTAGATAATACAGGCTTACCTTTCCCCATAGGCAAATTATAAGTATGGTGGGAGCATATTGATATAATGATTGAAGGGCTAAATCCCAGGTGGTGATGACCACCATTTGCAGTATAGTGTTTTGATGCTTTAGCTTTTTCATAGCGTTCATTTTGTTCTACATGTCCTCATTGCTTCTGAAGATGTTTGAGTAATTTCATTACGACGTTTATGATACTCGTTGGTTTATCATTACTGATCTTGGGCCATTCTTAATACTACAAGCATGGTTGAATGATGATACTGTGATTGATAGTTGTTTGTTTATTCTACTTCAGTGCATACACAGGAATAACACACAGAACAGAATCTACAGATATATATGATGACCTGTTGACACATTGATCTCAGCCCAGCTTTATTATGACTCCTTGTGATGATAATGTAGGTTGATAACTATCAACAGTAATTCAACTAAGTGAATATATATATCTTTCTTTGTGGATAATGCCATACATTATTATTTCTTCCCATTTTTTTGGGACAAATTAAGAATTTTTAATTTTTTTTACTCCTTTTGTGCATTACAAGTTTCTTGACTTCGTTCCTGATTTCTTCAGAAATTTGTATTCAAGCACATTCACTATTTCTTTCTTATTCACCTCCAGCTTCTTTCTTCTTCAGTATATTCACGTAGGTGCATTGAAATTTATCCTTAGGGCATTGTTCTGACCTACATCTATGTCTTTTTGTTCAAGTTAGGGACAGTACACAAATACACTCATCAGTCAAGGATACAGAATGTTAGGAAGTATTTTATAATGATTTTACAAAAGTAATGTAATTTCTTCCCTCAGAAGAATGTTAGTAAGTATTTTATAATTTTACAAATGTAATTTCTTCCATCAGAGAGAGAGAAGAAGGAATGCAGTTATGATTTCATTCATTCAGTGTATATTATGTTGATTAAGTCGGATACATCATCTACAAAACTATCAATCTTCGTGTTATCATCACTCAATGACAGTAATTTTAGTAATGAGGCTGGGCTGAGATCGCTGGGTTGACAACTCTCATCATTTCACGTGTTTGTATATTTTATATTTTGTTTATATATATATATATATATATATATATATATATATATATATATATATATATATGTGTGTGTGTGTGTGTGTATATATATATATATATATATATATATATATATATATATATATATATATAATAGCTGTTTCCTGCGTCAGCAAGGTAGTGCTAGGAAACAGACGAAGAATGGCCCATCCACTCATATACACATGTATATGTATGTACATAATTGTATGTGGGTGGGTTGGGCCATTCTTTCGTCTGTTTCCTTTCGCTACCTTGCAAACGTGGGAGACAGCGAATAAGTATGATAGATAGAGATAAATAAATGTACAATAATGCCCACATACACACGTATACATATCACCCTATACATACATGTACATACACTTGCAGACATTACAGACATACATATGTACATATTCTTGCTTGCCTTCATCCACTCCTGTGTTACCATGCCCCACAGGAAAATAGCAGCCTCTCTCCCAGGGGGCCAAACCATGCCTTAAAGCCATTCTATTTCATTCATCTACTATTATACTATGAAAGTGTTTTTTTAATGGCTTCAACAAGTTTGTGGCATAATTCCATGTTGTCCTCTGGTTGCTCTGTCATTTTGTCTCGAAATGTTTGAGCTCTGTGTTCCCGGTCTGTTTTAAAATCATTTAGGTTGTGATCATGTCATCCCCCTTTCTTTTTTTGTCTATGGTGGAAAAATTTAAGCCTCTTAGCTTCTCCTCATAACTCAACTCCCTTAATTCATGTACTGCCTATGTTACCTGTCTCGACATTTTCTGTTAGTTTTTCTAATAACCTATGTGTACAACATGGGGAGGAAGTTATTACTCTCATAGGGCTTCATCTCAAACATTCATTACTATCATAGAGCTTAGACTTTTATATCGTGTCTCCAGTAACTTAGTCCTTAGTTGTTCTGTTCCCTTCATCCACTAAACTTAGCATATAAAAGTACTTCATTACATCTTGTAAACATTTTGTACATTATCTGGTAAGATCTTTGTGCTTCTCAAGGTACTTGAGAAGCATATTCTGGTTTTGGGCATATTTAGGATAGGAACATCTTGTTAAATATATCCTTATTCATATACCTAGAAGTTATTCTAATATTTGTCAGCAGACTGTTTGTCTCCTTAACTTTTGTCCTAATGTTGGACTCTGGTAAAAGATTGGGATGATGTTGACTCTTAGGTAATTTTCACACACACACAGTCCTAAAGCTTATGTCCTGCTAGATGATAGCCATATATAAGCCTTCTTTTACTTTGCTCCATTCAGTATGTATGAAAGTAGAAATAATTGTTAAGCAAGCTGTCAGTGATCGTATCATCACTTAACTGTGATTTTAGTAATAAGGATGGCTGAAGATGAATGATAGTAAAGTAATGAGTATGTATGATATCACTACAAAGTCATAATGAAATTACATAGACATCCTCCAAGGCAATGAAGACATTTAGAATAAGATGGAATTTATGAAGCAGGAAGAGCACTGAAACATTATACTGGAAATGAGGTGGTGTCATAATAAAGATGGGCCAGGATGATAATGATAAACTAATAAATTATATCAAGACAAATGTCATTGAAACAACATAAGCTTCTTCAGAAATCAGTTCTCCAAAACACTATCATGTTAAACAAGAAGGTGATAGCAGCATCAGGCTCCCCTGATGGTGTCAACACGAATTTTAGTGTTCACTGTTATCTTACCAGTACTTTCCCACCATGAGATCTATATTTCTCAGTTGGATTTATGGATTTTGTGGTTGATTTCTTTCATTTTCTGCTTATTCAAGGCCCTGTAGTTTATTTGGCAAAATTATATAAATAAAACAAGGTATTTAATTTCAAGATTTAGATGTAGTAAGCAGCTATAGGGGAAAAATTGCTTCATAGTTAAACTTTGGTAGTTTTAGTTTCATTAAAAGAATATGTGAAATAACTGACTTAAGAATGTGGTATTCATGTTCCAGTTTAGACCTCAGCTTGAAAGATGAACAACCATCTGCTTTAGATTGGGAAACTTCATTTCCATCCCCTGGCAGGATGAAGATGTCGCTTTATATTAATGATCATTATCTTTAATGTGAATGAATACTTGTTGATATTTTAGGATCATATATGCTTGCTCCGTTATGCATACAGTGCAGAAGTGGCACATGCAGTAGGCTGTAGGTAAATTTTTGCTTAATTGTGTTGTTGCAGATCCGCCTCCAGAGCCTTTACCAGGGACGCCAGAAGAGCCAACCATGATAAACAATGATGGAGATATTCCTGCGGATTCATGGGAGGAGGCAGCTGATGCTGCTACTCCGTCACCTTCACGTGAGACCCCTCCAACACCTCCCACCCCAGGCACACCAGATGAGGATGATGATGAAGACAGTGATGAATTAAAGAAACCCAAGAAAAAAACATTAGATGAAGATGATTCCTTGCCCAAAAAAGAACCGGTCAATGTAATTTTCATTGGACATGTTGGTATGTATTATACGAGACTCATCAGAGAAAGAATGTAGTGAAGATCAAAGTAATATTAGTATAGGAAGTCAGAAGGTACTGAGTCTTATACATCATTTGCTGGATAATACGTACATACAGTGTATATATTTAGGATTTTTGGGGCTTGGCTGTTGGTAGGGAGAGTTTAGATGCGATAATGCAATTTTTGGGTATGGAGGGTTCGGAAGTTCTCAAAGTCTTGAGTAATTATGTGTACTTGTTCCTATATTGAGTTATCATTTTGGTTAACTGGATGCTTTCACTCGTATGTTTGATATCAGGCACACTGTATGTGAGTTCAAATGTTTCTGGACTCTGCCTGCAAGTGGTAATACTGTGAGCAAGAAGATGCCTTCGGCAAAGGTGTGTCATGATCAGCATATTGAAAGAGTATTTTGTTGATAACCCTCTTTCTTTTAAGAATTCCACCCTGCACTACTTTTACATGGAGTGCAGTGGAGTGAGTAGCTTCTTCACCATGCCTGGGTTGGTTTGATATGTAATTTATTGTTGCTCCACAGTTTTTCATCATGTACAGAGAATGGTTTTTGAAGCATGAGAGACCAAACCAGTAGTGCTTTTGTATTTTGGCCTCTTGCATCTGGTGTGTGGTTGGTACATAAAAGTTCCAGCAGACAGGTCTCATGCGGAATTGAGAGTTGAGCTGGTATCATTTGTTGGTCATGAGTGCTATCATGATTTCTTGGAAATTAGCCAAGATGTCATTTATGATTTACTCTTTAGAGAATGTGAAATTATTTGGAAGTCTTGAAACAGATTGGATGTTATTCTTTGATTTGTTTTCCATAGCACAGCAAAGTGGTCTCCATTGGTAGAGTAGGCCATTGTAAAACCTTTTATTTGTAAATTGTTATTTATTTATTTATTATACTTAGTCGCTGTCTCCCGCATTAGCGAGGTAGTGCAAGGAAACAGATGAAAGAATGGCCCAACCCACCCACATACACATGTATATGCATAAATGTCCACACATGCACATATACATACTTATACATTTCAACGTATACATACATACACATATATACACATGTACATGATTCATACTTGCTGCCTTCATACATTCCTGTCGCCACCCCGCCACACATGAAATGGCACCCCCCCCCCTCCCCTGCACATGCACGCACAAGGTAGCGCTAGGAAAAGACGACAAAGGCTACATTTGTTCACACTCAGTTTCTAGCTGTCATGCGTAATGCACCGAAACCACAGCTCCCTTTCCACATCCAGGCCCTACAAAACATTCCATGGTTTACCCCAGATGCTTCACATGCTGTGGTTCAATCCATTGACAGCACATTGACCCCGGTGTACCACATCATTCCGATTCACCCTATTCCTTGCACGCCTTTCATCCTCCTGTATGTTCAGGCCCTGATCACTCAAAATCTTTTTCACTCCATCCTTTCACCTCCAATTTGGTCTCCCACTTCTCCTCGTTCCCTCCATCTCTGACACATATATCCTCTTTGTCAATCTTTCCTCACTCATTCTCTCCATGTGACTTAACCATTTCAATGCACCCTCTTCTGCTCTCTCGATCACAAACTTTTTATTACCCCACATCTCTCTTACCCTTTCATTACTTACTTGACCAAACCACCTCACACCACATATTGTTCTCAAACATCTCATTTCCAACACATAAACCCTCCTCTGCACAGCCTTATCCATAGCCTTGTATCATCATATAAACTTTTTTTTTCCTCAGATGCAGGCAAATCAACAATAGGTGGTCAAATAATGTACTTGACAGGAATGGTTGAAAAGCGAACCTTGGAAAAATATGAGCGGGAGGCGAAAGAAAAGAATAGAGAGACTTGGTACTTGTCATGGGCACTTGACACAAATCTTGAAGGTAAAGTATGTTTTTGTGCATCATGCTGGTTTTACTTACACTTAATGTGGATTACAGAGGTGTGGAAGTATACGAGAAGGGGAGGTAATATCATATGCTTCTTTCGTTATTTATATTTATTTATTATACTTTGTCGCTGTCTCCTGCATTAGCGAGGTAGCGCAAGGAAACAGACGAAAGAATGGCCCAACCCACCCACATACATGTATATACATACATGTCCACACATGCACGTATACATACCTTTACATTTCAATGTATAAATATATATACATACACAGACATACATATATATATATATATATATATATATATATATATATATATATTATCCCTGGGGATAGGGGATTAAGAATACATCCCATGTATTCCCTGCGTGTCATAGAAGGTGACTAAAAGGGGAGGGAGCGGGGGGGCTGGAAATCCTCCCCTCTCTCTCTTTTTTTTTTTTTTTTTTTAATTTTCCAAAAGAAGGAACAGAGAAGGGGGCCAGGTGAGGATATTCCCTCAAAGGCCCAGTCCTCTGTTCTTAACGCTACCTCGCTATCGCGGGAAATGGCGAATAGTATGAAAGAAAAAATATATATATATATATATATATATATATATGTGTGTGTGTGTGTGTGTACATAATTCATACTTGCTGCCTTTATTCATTCCTGTCGCCACCCCGCCACACATGAAATGACAACCCACTCCCCCCCCCCACACACGCGCGTGAGGTAGCGCTAGGAAAAGACAACAAAAGCTACATTCATTCGCACTCAGTCTCTAGTTGTCATATGTAATGCACCGAAACCACAGCTCCCTTTCCACATCCAGGCCCCACAAAACTTTTCATGGTTTACCCCAGATTCTTCACATGCTCTGGTTTAATCCATTGACAGCTTGTCAACCCCGGTATACCACATTGTTCCAATTCACTCTATTCCTTGCACGCCTTTCACCCTTTTGCATGTTCAGGCCCCAATCGCCCAAAATCTTTTTCACTCCATCCTTCCACCTCCAATTTGGTCTCCCACTTCTCCTTGTTCCCTCCACCTCTGATACATATATCCTCTTTGTCAGTCTTTCCTCACTCGTTCTCTCCATGTGACCAAACCATTTCAATACACCCTCTTCTGCTCTCTCGACCACACTTTTTATTACCACACATCTCTCTTACCATTTCATTACTTACTTGATGAAACCACCTCACACCACATACTGTCTTCAAACATCTCATTTCCAACAAATCTACCCTCCTCCGCACAACCCTATCTATAGCCTGTTCCTCACAACGATATAACATTGTTGGAATCACTGTTCCTTCAAACATACCCATATTTGCTCCGAGATAACATTCTCGCCTTTCACACATTTTTCAACGCTCCCAGAACTTTTACCCCCCTCCCCCACCCTGTGACTCACTTCTGCTTCTATGGTTCCATACGCTGCCAAATCCACTCCCAGATATCTAAAACACTTCACTTCCTCCAGTTTTTCTCCATTCAAACTTACCTCCCAATTGACTTGTCCCTCAACCCTATTGTACCTGATAACCTTGCTCTTATTCACATTTACTCACAGCTTTCTTTTTTCACACAATTTACCAAACTCAGTCAGCAGCTTCTGCAGTTTCTCACCCGAATCAGCCACCAGCGCTGTATCATCAGCGAACAGCTGACTCACTTCCCAAGCCCTCTCATCGACAACAGACTGCATACTTGCCCCTCTCTCCAAAACTGTTGCATTCACCTCCCTAACAACCCCATCCATAAACAGATTAAACAGCCATTGAGACATCATGCACCCGTGCCGCAAACCGACATTCACTGAGACCCAATCACTTTCCTCTCTTCCTACTTTTACACATACCTTACATTCTCGATAAAAACTTTCCACAGCTTTCAGCAACTTGCCTCCCACACCATATACTCTTAATACCTTCCACAGAGCATCTCTATCAACTCTATCATATGCCTTCTCCAGATCCATAAATGCTACATACAAATCCATTTGTTTTTCTAAGTATTTCTCACATACATTCTTCAAAGCAAACACCTGATCCACACATCCTCAATGACTTCTGAAACCTCACTGCTTTTCCCCAATCTGATGTTCTGTACATGCCTTCACCCTTTCGATCAGTACCCTCTCATATAATGTCCCAGGAATACTCAACAGACTTATACCTCTGTAATTTGAACACTCACCTTTATCCCCTTTGCCTTTGTACAGTGGCACTATGCATGCATTCTGCCAATCCTCAGGCACCTCTTCATGAGCCATACATATATTGAATATCCTCACCAACCAGTCAACAGCACAGTCACCCCCTTTTTAAATAAATTCCAGTGCAATACCATCCAAACCTGCTGCCTTGCCAGCTTTCATCTTCTGCAAAGCTTTCAATACCTCTTCTCTTCTTTTGTATGTCTATGTTTTGTAGGATTGATGGAAAGGTTTTTTGCTTAGGTCTCTATCTGTAAGAA
Organism: Panulirus ornatus; assembly: GCF_036320965.1. Lineage (NCBI taxonomy): Eukaryota > Metazoa > Arthropoda > Malacostraca > Decapoda > Palinuridae > Panulirus > Panulirus ornatus. The sequence continues at coordinate 11,749,658 of NC_092291.1, forward strand.
AACAGTGTTTAGAAGGAATTTTGATATCAAGATAGGAAAACAATTAATTAAGTTGGATTTCTTAATAGGTTGGTTAGAGTTGGAGAGAATGTATGATATGCCTGCAGTAGTACATAAATAGGGCTGGTCAGTATTTGGTAATAGTTAGTGTAGGAGGTGGTATATGTAAGAACAGTAATTATTTTTTTTTTTACTATTCTTCTGAGCAGTTGTTTTGAAAATGAAATTGAACTTTGTTGAAACGTGAGTTTCCTAAGTTTGGAATTGAGGATGATTGAATATGAGACTGCATCCAGGAACTGAAGATAATTGATAACGAGAATGCATCTGTTGGATTAAGACGTCAGTATTGGAGGCTGTACATACGAGTTTTGGAGAGGTACAACGTGGAGAAAGTTTTTGGAAGGGAAAAAGAGTCTGGAAGGAAAAGCTGATATGCTTGAGAATAGTAACAAATGTAGAATGAAGGTTGTAGAGTCTTCACTTTTTACTTCTCTCATGACCATTGCTTCTAATGAAGCATATACAGGTAGAAAATTCTTACCTTCTGGCAGATCCCTCATGCAGATGAAGAGTAATGATTCTAGAGCAGGACCCTACAGCACTCCACTGGTGACCTCAACTGACTTTGAGAAGGCTCCTGTCTACCAGTCCAGATACAGATAATTCCCCAATTTCCCGTTTTTGTTTGAAAGGTTCATATCACCTGGCCTCTTCTCTCCAAAAACATGCCTCTTAGGAAGACCGTCTGTTGTTAAGCACCCCTTCCTGGTCTGCTTTCGTACAGATATGATGTTTGCTCTTTTCCACTCCTGTGTACTTTGCCTGTGTTCAGTAATATCTTGAACAGTATTTCAAGTGGTTTATCAGGTGTATCCACAGACATTTTCAGTACATATAGTGAAATTTCATGAGGACTATGAGGCTCAATGGTCAAGAACCTTGATTATTCTTTTTGTGACTTTTCCAGATTTATAACCGCCTCTTATAACTACTACCCTACTCTGTGTCATTGGTGTATGAGTTGTATTGTTTTCTGCTCTGAAAAGATTTTTGAATTTGTCATTCACTTCATTACTTACCCTTGCATCATTTTCCACAACTCTCCCCTCTGAATCCCTTAGCCTCTGGTGAGCATATTTTGCTATCCCTATACTTTAATGCTCATTACTTTAGCCTCCTGCTTGCATAACTTTTGCCCTTCACGTTTTACATTGATTTTTTGCTCATGTCTTGATTTTTCCCTTCTAACAGAACGCGACAAGGGCAAAACGGTAGAGGTGGGTAGAGCGTATTTTGAGACAGAACAGAAACACTTCACGATCCTGGATGCTCCAGGTCACAAAAGTTTTGTGCCTAACATGATTGGTGGTGCCTGCCAAGCTGACTTAGCTGTTTTGGTAAGTAATATTGATACTGTGCTGTTTTCTGCTCTAGTTTAAGACTGATAGAATTTTAGCATATTCCACATTCCATTTTTGAAGCTGTGACATGCGAGAATATGATTGCAGAAGGTTAGTAGTTTTAATGTATGACTTTTTTTTTTTTTTTGTCACATTGATGGTCACAGCTTTCTCAGTACTAGTATGTCAGCTCCATTAAGGTCTAGTACACATTCATCTCAACTGATTCTTGGATTATAATTATTCCCATATGTAAAAATTTTTATTTTATTGCATGCATGAAAATTTTTATGTGTAAGGGATGCCAGAATTAAAAAATTGATGAGTCAGCATAATGTACACCTTCAAATTTTTCCTGGGGAATCTCTCTTTCCAGTTACAGATTTAACATGTGTAAACTGAGAAAGCTTTGATACGTGTTGAACTGTACATTTATTTTTCTTTCATCTGGGGTTTTCCTGCGAGCTTGAGATATATAATCCCGGTGAATATAAGAGAGTCAGAACTTCTTCCTACCCTCATAATATGGTGGTAAGGCATCAGCCTCTGTTCACCTTTTACAAATTGACCAAAGGTATCTGCAGCTGCCCACTTGATTACAGGTACACCCATGGCCAATCAACTCCTACCACTGGTGTCATCACACCACCTCATACCTGCTGTTAGAGCTCTCAATTTTCTCTGGGGTCTTAGTGGAGTCAGAAGTGCTGCTTGCCTTTTCCTGTTTTCAGCGGGCTTCTTGATGAATCAGTATCTTTTTTTTTGTTTCATATTTTTTTGTATTTTGATGTAATTATTTATATAGAAAAGTTGTTGTATATGTATGTGTGTGTTAGTGTATCACCTTATACATTCCACATTTCTAGATCAGTCATCATCATACTTGACACACTGATATAAGATGACATGAAAGATATGAAACAAGTCTTTATGTGGATGGGGGTTAGGACCCTACCATCCAATTTCTTTGGATTGGGTGTTGAAGGAGGTAAACGTAAGTCTTGGAGGGAGGGGTGTTTGTGCAGTCTGGGGGATTAGAGGGCCTGGGAAGTGAGTCAGTTGTTTGCTGATGATACAGCACAAGTGTGGCAGATTTGAGTGTGGAAATGCAGATATTATGATCAAGTGTGTGCGAGGTGATAAGTTGGTCAGGAAGATATGCAAAAATGGTAGCTGAATAGTTTGACGGATACTGTGAAAAAATTTTTGGTCGAAGAATTGTTTGAGATCAAGATGCTTCCGGAACAATTCAGGATCAGATGTAGTGGATGCATTTTATTTTTGGAAGTGATGTGTGTGGACACTTGTATCACTACACACATCAATCTGGTGTTCAAAGCGAGAAAGTAAGAAGCACTTAGCAAGGATGTGTATGTTTCACCTAAACACTGTAGATATGAGTTTAGGATTTACAGAAATGAGCTGAGTGGCAATATTCACCAGATCCAATCCATGTATTTCATAATCAGTTAATGGTAATGGAGCAGTGTAATGTCTTTCCACAACAAAATCATATGTATGAGATCTTCATCACCCATGTATCTGTCTGTCTGTTTGTGTACACATTCTTGGAATGATAACTCAAGAACAGTGCATTGCAGAAATTCGTAATTACACTATAACTACTTCCTGTACTGCATAAATTTTCATACTAATTAGAAGTCATTTTATTGTATTGCAAATGTGATAGTGGTTTTGACTGTTAGGAAGATTAAATGTGTTATGCATTTATCAAAGAAGTGGCATAGAGAATTTTGCAAGTTCGTTTATTTTTTGTTATTATTATTTTTTATCATTAAATTTAATTATAAATTAATTATACTTAATCGCTGTCTCTTGCATCAGCAAGGTAGCGCAAGGAAACAGATGAAGAGTGGCCCAACCATTCATATACACGTTTTTATTTTTGTTATACTTAGCCACTGTTTTCCATGTTAGTGAGGTAGCACAAGAAAACGACGAAAGAATGGCCCAACCCACCCACATACACATGCATATACATAAACACCCACACATGCACATATACATACCTATACATTTCAATGTATACATACATATACATACACACATGTACATATATACACGTACATAGTCATACTTGCTGCCTTCATCCATTCCCTCGCCACCCCGCCACGCATGAAACAAGGTAGTGCTACGAAAAGACAACAAAGGCCAGATTTGTTCACACTCAGTCTCTAGCTGTCATGTGTGATGCACCGAAACCACAGTTCCCCTTCCACATCCAGGCCCCACAAAACTTTCCATGGTTTGCCTCAGACGCTTCACATGCCCTGGTTCAGTCCATTGACAGCACGTCAACCCCCGTATACCACATCATTCCACTTCACTCTATTCCTTGTATGCCTCTCACCCTTTTGTATGTTCAGGCCCCAGTCGCTCAAAATCTTTTTCACTCCATCCTTCCACGTCCAATTTGGTCTCCTGCTTCTCCTTGTTCCCTCTGCCTCTGACACATATATCCTCTTTGTCAATCTTTCCTCACTCATTTTCCCGTATGTCCAGACCATTTCAACACACCCTCTACTGTTCTCTCAACCACACTCTTTTTATAACCGCACATCTCTCTTACCTTTTCATTACTTACTTGATCAAACCACCTTACACCACGTATTGTCCTCAAACATTTCGTTTCCAACACATCCACCCTCCTCCATACAACCCTATCTATAGCCCATGCCTCGCTGCCAATTAACATTTTTGGGACCACTATTCTGGCAAATGTACCCATTTTTGCTCTCCAAGATAATATTCTCTCCTTCCACACATTTTTCTTTGCTCCCAGAGCCTTTTCCCCCCTCCCTCACCCTGTGACTCACTTCCGCTTCCATGGTTCCATTTCCTGTTGAGTCTACTCCCAGGTGTCTAAAACACTTCACTTCCTCCAGTTTTTCTCCATTCAAACTTACATCCCAGTTATTATTATTATTATTTATTTATTTGTTTAATTTGTTTATGGATGGGGTTGTTAGGGAGGTAAATGCAAGAGTTTTGGAAAGAGGGGCAAGTATGAAGTCTGTTGGGGATGAGGGAGCTTGGGAAGTGAGTCAGTTGTTGTTCGCTGATGATACAGCGCTGGTGGCTGATTCATGTGAGAAACTGCAGAAGCTGGTGACTGAGTTTGGTAAAGTGTGTGGAAGAAGAAAGTTAAGAGTAAATGTGAATAAGAGCAAGGTTATTAGGTACAGTAGGGTTGAGGGTCAAGTCAATTGGGAGGTGAGTTTGAATGGAGAAAAACTGGAGGAAGTGAAGTGTTTTAGATATCTGGGAGTGGATCTGGCAGCGGATGGAACCATGGAAGCGGAAGTGGATCATAGGGTGGGGGAGGGGGCGAAAATTCTGGGGGCCTTGAAGAATGTGTGGAAGTCGAGAACATTATCTCGGAAAGCAAAAATGGGTATGTTTGAAGGAATAGTGGTTCCAACAATGTTGTATGGTTGCGAGGCGTGGGCTATGGATAGAGTTGTGCGCAGGAGGATGGATGTGCTGGAAATGAGATGTTTGAGGACAATTATTATTATTATTATTATTATTATTATGGATATTATTATTTTCACTTGAGGTGGGACATAAGGTTACACAAGTAGTCTTATTTCCATTCTTGAATAAGTATTAGAATTATTGATATTGTTATTGGTAATTCTTCACATGAATACAGATTCTGCTTTTTCATATTGGAACTTAATTGGTCATGAACCTGTTTGACCGAAAAAATATTATGAAGAGTTGGTTTTTATCCTACCCTCTTTACTGTTCTTGACTTTGACAGATTCAGGTTTGCCTTGTGAAGTTGATTGACAGTTGACAACTGTATTCAAATGAAAATTTACAACCACTTAGACAATCAACTGTAAATACATAATACCCCAGAGAGTCTTAGGAAATGTAAGAAGAGGAATATGAAAGGGAATGTAAGTAAAAGTAAAGTGTTTGCATTTGAGGGAGAAGATTGAGGATGAACATTGTAGCTTGATGGCTAGATGTCATAGAGAGGGTTAGAGACAGGTATGGTATGCTGCCAGCAAGAGGGAGGGCTCAGGTAGTAGAGTGATGGTCCCTCCCATGACCCCTGCAAATTTAAGGCATATTCTGACTACACTTTATAGTGTGACTCTCCCACCAGTGAGAGGGAGGGCTCAGGTGGTAATATATTAGCCCTTCCCGGTACCCCAGCTAACTCCAGGATTATCCCATTCCCAACCCTTGGAGCAACCTAATAGGTAGACACAAGCAAGGCTTATGATCCTGATGGCATCCTTCCTTGTGTGCTGAAAGAGTGTGACTGAACTTGCACCAGTGCTTGCTCATCTGTTCCGTTTCTGTTTAAAAACCAAACTTTTCCTTCTCCTTGGAAGTATGCATTGATACATCCCATCCCTAAGAAGGGTGTTTGTTCTGACCCCTCTATCATCCTGTTGCTTTAACATCTACCATTTCCAAAGTCTTTGAATGCCTCCTCAACTCCCATATCCTTTAACATTTTGAAAATCAGTCTTCTCTCATATCACCTTCAGGCAATATCCACTGATGACATTTTTCCTAGCTTACTAATGTCTGGTCATCATCCTTGAAATTTTTTGGGGTTGTATATAGTTGTCCTTGACATATCTAAGGCTTTTGACAGGGTGTAGCATCAGGGTCTCATCCCTAAGCTCCCCTCTTCTGGCTCCCCCCCTTCACTTTGCTCCTTCATATTTGGCTTCCTCTCTGGCCAGTCTATCTCGTGTCATTGTTGATGGATCAGCCTCCCATTTTCTCCGACAACAGCAGTGTCCCACAAGATTCTGTCTTGTCCCCTACATTTTTTCTCCTTTTTTTCAACGATTTCCTCTCCTCCACAAATAATCCACTGCACTCATACGCTGACGACTCAACACTGCTTTCATCCACATCTTTCAATTCTGCTCCCTCTTCTCTCACTCTATCTGCATTTCTTCTTGATAGTTTCCTCGATAAACTCAGACTTTGACAGGATATCTCATTGGGGTACATAAATTCTCGTTAAGTTTGATTCCTCCAAGACCCAGTTTCTACCCATCTCTGTTGAAACTCCTCACAGTTTTCATCTCTCCTTTGACGGTTCTGTAATAATACCTCTTGACTCATTGAGCATACTTGTGACTGTAACATCCACACTTTCTTGGGAGACTCCACATTATAGGAATAGCTAAGTCTGCCTCTTAAGAAACTTGGTGTCCTGTTTAGGTGTCAAAACTTCTTCTCGTCTGTACAGTTGCTCCGTTTATACAAGGGATTGATTTGTCCTTGTATGGATTACTGCTCTCACGTTTGGAGTGGTTCTAGCTCTGCATCCTTACTTGACAGAGTTAAGTCAAAAGTGGTCGACTTATAAATTTGTCCCAGGCTAACTTCCGAACTTGATCCCCTTCCTTGCCCTACTCCACAATGTTGATTCACTTTCCTTCTTTTATAGGTACTACGTTGGTTTTTGCTCCCAAGAGCCTGGCTGCTTTTGTTCCCACACTAGTAGCTATACTAAGCAATACTTTGCAAGCTGCCGTGTCACATGATTATTGTGTGGCCATCAGCAACTCGAGGGTGGGCTGTTTTGATACCTGCTTCTTTCCCTGTACGTTGAAGCTCTTGAACTCTGCTTTCTCATGTCATTTCCAGTAACTATGACCTGGCACATTTCAAAAGACAGGTTTTTCACTTTCTCCAGAATTCATAAATACTTTCCCCATGTCTTTCTGTTTCATAATTCTCTCTCCATATTTCAAATAAGGCCCAGCCTTTATGTGGACTTTTGTCTGTGACTGGAGCCATCAACATGAAAAAAAAGAAAAGAAAAAGACGAGTAGCGTTGAGGGAGTTGAACTTTTACTGAAATGGTTTAGACATATGGAGAGGATGACTAAAAGGGTATATGTGTCAGAATTGGAGGGGACTAGGACAAGGGGAGACAACTGGAGATGAAAGGATGGAGTGAAAAATGTTTTAAGGGGTCAGGGTCTGAAAATGTAGGGGGATTTAATGCATTCATGAGATAGAGTGAATTGGAATGATATGGTATACAGGTGATGTACTGTCAGTGGACTGAACCAGGGCTTATGAAGTGGTTAGGCTTGGGGAAACCACTGAAAGAGATGGTATACAGGAGGTGATGTACTGTCAGTGGACTGAACCAGGGCTTATGAAATGGCTAGGCTAGGGGAAACCGTTGAAAGAGCTTGGTTGTGGATAGGGGTCTGGTTTTTGTTCATTATACTAGACAGCTAGAGAACGTATGTGAGAAAATGAGGCCATTGTGCCTCATTTTCTTATGTTCCTGGCAGTACATTGCTAACGCAGGAAGTGGCAAACAAGTATTGAAAAGATAGTTATTTTTATTATTTATTATTATTATTATTATTATTATTTATTCTTGGATAGTGGAAAGGAAAACTTACCCTGTATTTCCTACTTGTTCTAGAAGTTGATGAATTGGGGTGGGAGTGGGTTGCTGAAAATCCTTCCATTTTGTTTGATTACTTTTTGACAAGAGTGAACAAAGTAAGGAGCCAAGAGAGGATTTTCCCCCTGATGTGCTTACACATATTCATGATGTTACTGTTACCTCACTGAGGCAGGAAATGGTGAAAAGGTATGAAAGGAAAGAATTATTATTATTATTATTTTGGTGAGAGGGGTAAGTCTGCAATCTGTTGTGGATGAGAGGGCTTGAGAAATGAGTCAGTTGTTGTTCGCTGATGATAAAGCGCTGGTGGCTGATTCAGATGAGAAATTGCAGAAGCTGGTGACTGAGTTTGGTAAAGTGTGTGAAAGAAGAAAACTGAGAGTAAATGTGAATAAGAGCAAGGTTATTATGTTCAGTAGGGTTGAGGGACAAGTCAATTTGGAGGTAAGTTTGAATGGAGAAAAAGTGGAGGAAGTGAAGTGTTTTAGATATCTTGGAGTGGATTTGGCACCGGTTGGAACCATGGAAGCGGAAGTGAGTCACAGGGTGGGGGAGGGGGCGAAGGTTCTGGGAGTGTTGAAGAATGTGTGGAAGGTGAGAATGTTATCTCGGAAAGCAAAAATGGGTATGTTTGAAGGAATAGTTGTTCCAACAATGTTATATTTGTGGTGTGAGGTGGTTGATCGAGTAAGTAATGGAAGGGTAAGAGAGATTTGTGGTAATAAAAAGAGTGTGGTTGAGAGAGCAGAAGAGGGTGTATTGAAATGGTTTGGTCACATGGAGAGAATGAGTGAGGAAAGATTGACAAAGAGGATATATGTGTCAGAGGTGGAGGGAATGGGGAGAAATGGGAGACCAAACTGGAAGTAGAAGGATGGAGTGAAAAAGACTTTGAGCGATTGGGGCCTGAACATGCAGGAGGGTGAAAGGTATGCAAGGAATAGAGTGAATTGGAACGATGTGGTATACTGGGGTCGACGTGCTGTCAATGGATTGAACCAGGGCATGTGAAGCGTCTGGGGTAAACCATGGAAAGTTTTGTGGGGCCTGGATGTGGAAAGGGAGCTGTGGTTTCAGTGCATTGTACATGACAGCTACAGACTGAATGTGAATGAATGTGGCCTTTGTTGTCTTCCTAGCGCTACCTCACGTGCGTGCGGGGAAAGGGGTTGTCATTTCATGTGTGGTGGACTGGCGACGGGAATGAATGAAGGCAGCAGGTATAAATTATATACATATGTATATATGTATATGTCTCTATTTATTTTTTATTATTTTGCTTTGTCGCTGTCTCCCGCGTTTGCGAGGTAGCGCAAGGAAACAGACAAAAGAAATGGCCCAACCCACCCCCATACACAATGTATATACATACACGTCCACACACGCAAATATACATACCTATACATCTCAATGTACACATATATATACACACACAGATACATACATATATACCCATGCACACAATTCACACTGTCTGCCTTTATTCATTTCCATCGCCACCTCGCCACACATGGAATACCATCCCCCTCCCCCCTCATGTGTGCGAGGTAGCACTAGGAAAAGACAACAAAGGCCCCATTCGTTCACACTCAGTCTCTAGCTGTCATGCAATAATGCCCGAAACCACAGCTCCCTTTCCACATCCAGGCCCCACACAACTTTCCATAGTTTACCCCAGACGCTTCACATTCCCTGATTCAATCCACTGACAGCACGTCAACCCCGGTATACCACATCGATCCAATTCACTCTATTCCTTGCCCTCCTTTCACCCTCCTGCATGTTCAGGCCCCAATCACACAAAATCTTTTTCACTCCATCTTTCCACCTCCAATTTGGTCTCCCACTTCTTCTCGTTCCCTCCACCTCCAACACATATATCCTCTTGGTCAATCTTTCCTCACTCATTCTCTCCATGTGCCCAAACCATTTCAAAACACCCTCTTCTGCTCTCTCAACCACGCTCTTTTTATTTCCACACATCTCTCTTACCCTTACATTACTTACTCGATCAAACCACCTCACACCACACATTGTCCTCAAACATCTCATTTCCAGCACATCCACCCTCCTGCGCACAACTGTATCCATAGCCCACACCTCGCAACCATACAACATTGTTGGAACCACTATTCCTTCAAACATATATATATATATATATATATATATATATATATATATATATATATATATATATATATATATTTTTTTTTTTTTTTCATACTTTGTCGCTGTCTCCCGCATTTGCGAGGTATATATATATATATATATATATATATATATATGTATACATTGAAATGTATCGGTATGTATATGTGCGTGTGTGGACGTGTATGTATATACATGTGTATGTGGGTGGGTTGGGCCATTCTTTCGTCTGTTTCCTTGTGCTACCTCACTAATGCGGGAGACAGTGACAGTATGATAAATGAATAATAATATATTATTACATTATATTATAAATAATATAGATATAATTATTATCATGATTATTATTTTTTTTTTTTCATACTATTTGCCATTTCCCGCGTTAGCGAGGTAGCGTTAAGAACAGAGAACTGGGCCTTAGAGGGAATATCCTCACCTGACCCCCTTCTCTGTTGCTTCTTTTGGAAAATTAAAAAAAAAAACAAGAAAGGGGAGGATTTCCAGCCACCCGCTCCCTCCCCTTTTAGTTGCCTTCTACGACACGCAGGGAATACGTGGGAAGTATTCTTTCTCCCCTATCCCCAGGGATATTATTATTATTATCATTGAATTATTATTATTTTATTTCACACTTTTTTACCATTTCCTATCCAGTTAAGCATTGATAACATTATAATATATGACTGACCTTCAGAGCTGTTTGAAATTTCTCAAAATTTGGTGTGCATTTGTTTATTTTGTTGATGGATTTGCTTGATCTGTCATGAGCACTCCTGGAAGTATTGAGATTTAGACTAGATATAAAGGGCTTCCTTATTCATCCTTTAGAAAAGTCCACATTTTTTGGAATTCATAACTCATAGTTGTTTTATTCTTCAAGCAAAATGTAGCTCTGTATTGGTTTTATTTATATTAAGATCATGTCTGGATTTTAACTCTAGTGGATGGGTATCCTGTAGGTGATATTCAGTTATGTGGTTTTACACTGTCAGATCAGAGAGTCTTACCTGCTTAAGGGTTAGAGCTTGTTCACTTCTGAATTCCAGAACTTTTAATAAAAGTGCAGCATTTGTCATTATAATTTACAGATTAATGAACTCTAGATTTCAATTTTATAGGTTATATCAGCAAGAAAAGGCGAATTTGAGACGGGTTTTGAACGAGGAGGCCAAACAAGAGAACATGCGATGTTAGCTAAGACTGCAGGAGTAAAACACCTTATTGTTTTAATCAACAAGATGGATGATTCAACAGTGCAATGGTCTGATATTCGCTACAATGAATGCAAAGATAAGCTGGTTCCCTACCTCAAGAAGGTTAGTTGTTTCATTGTATTTTCAGTATTGTTTACCTAAGTCTGACAGCAAGGCAAATGGACCTCTCTTCAAAAGTTTTGTTTGGAATATGGGTAAAAATATTCCATGCAATTCTGTCATGACACTGCCATCACAACCATAAACAACCATGGTGATCATATTCAACAATGATTCTTTTCTGTATTTATATATACCTACTCATTCTTAATACTATTAAGTCTTACAAAAGTGCTATTTTTGTCTTTTACATAACTTGGCAGACATACAAGGATTGCCTTGTCTTTTGTTCTTGTCTTTAATCTGTCTGTGTCTACATATGGAGATACACTTCATTTTGTTTAACCTTCATCTTACCCTTGGTCACAACCAGAACACTTTAAATCAGATACTCAAGAAGCATTTTACTGTTGTTAACTCACATAGCTCATTCATTGTAACTAGATTTTCCTGTAGTGAGAACTGTGCACTAGCCCTGCCTTTTGGCATAATGTTTTAGGAGCAATAGATAGAAGTATCCTGGGGATAGGGGATTAAGAATACTTCCCACGTATTCCCTGCGTGTCGTAGAAGGCGACTAAAAGGGGAGAGAGCGGGGGGCTGGAAATCCTCCCCTCTCGTTTTTTTTTTTAAATTTTCCAAAAGAAGGAACAGAGGGGGCCAGTTGAGGATATTCCAAAAAAGGCCCAGTCCTCTGTTCTTAGCGCTACCTCGCTAACGCGGGAAATGGCGAATAGTTTAAAAAAAAAAAGAAAAAAGATAGAAGTAGTAGGTAGAAACATTTAGGCACGAGCATTAGATGGAAATATAGAAATAGTAGGTTGAAGTAGTAAGTATGAAACTAGGCAGGAGCATTAGATAGAAGTAATCAGTAAGAACCACAGGAAACAATGGATTAGGGTTGACCTCTGCCAGTGGCTTGTTTAGGGTGAGGCACTGAAGGCTAAGAAGTGGCACTGTTCACTAATTATGGAGACTTTATTGTAAGGCCACCTCCTTGAGGGAGTTCCAGCAGGGTACAGGCATCAAAGGTATAGATGGATAAATTCACAGAAATTAAAGAACTGAAACAGCTCTCATCAGATATACAAACATCTGAAATTAAATTCTAGACCTACGTGAGCTACTCTTTCTCAGTTTCCTCCTGGATTCCTCCCATTTCTCTGCCATTATAAACACTAATTCAGCTTATCACTTGACTGAAGTGACCCTGATGCCTTTTTCAAGCTGAAGATTATGAGCACTTATTCCATTGTCCTGTTGTGGCACATTTCAAAAGACAGGTCTTTCATGTCCACAAAAATTCATAAATACTTTTTCTTGTATTTTCTTTTTCAGCTTCATAATTCTTCATTTCAGTTGAGGCCCAGCCTTGATGTGGACTTTTGTCCGTAACTGGAGCCTTCAACTTAAAAAAAAAGGTAAAAGGTAAAGAACTGAAGGCATAAGACCCAAAAGTTTAATTTGGATTTTGCCTGAGTTTTGACATGGAAAAAAATGTGTGTTAATTTCCTGATAAAGAAAAATCACCCTTTGGCAATGAAACTTCATTGTTTTTCTTAGCAGCTAAAGACTTTAATGGCATAGGATCCCTAATTTCAGTTTGTCTCTTATGAAAAGGTTTAACTTGGAGTGTGGCTCATAAGAAAATTCCACCATTGGCCATGGAACTTTAATATAAATTTTTCTGATAATCTCAAAATTATATCTCCACCCATTCTTATTTCATTTCCAATAACTGCTGAACTGCAGTCAACATGAGTGTTCTGTAAAGCACATTTTATCATGATCATATTGTATGCCTTTTGTAAATCTAGCAATGCTGTCTACTCTTTTTTTTCTTTATTTTTTTTTTGACTGCTCGTAACA